>NW_027202270.1:32681333-33881333 GCF_024711535.1 Dipodomys merriami
CAGAGACGGAATAGATTCAGGCCACTGAACTGCATGATTAGATCTTGAGATATAAGGTAGCAGGTTGTATTTTTGAAGATGACTCTGAAAACATCAAGTAAATGCTGCACATAGATACTGTGTTTTCTTTGTATTTCATTGAGATAATCAAACTATATATCCAGTTATTAAGGAACAAAGTGATTTAAATGTATGTATATAAGTATATATCTATATTTTTCAAAAGCAGAATTGTGCAACATTCTTTTGTAGAATTTCATGTGAAAATATTTGTTTGTATATTCATTAGACATGGAGTTTGTACATATGCTAGTTACAAAGGAAACTTATTTTCCTTTTAACATTTTTTATTTCTCTCTGTACCGTAGGTTTTTAATGTGATCTAAACCATCAGACTATGGTACAATTGGGACAAAGGATAATTTTTCAGGCATAAAGCCTTTGTGTCATGTTTGCTTTAATTAAGGAATTAGGAGGAACATGCAAGAAAAGCAGCCTATTTTGATTGCATATTCACAACCTCTGTCAAAGTCCATCATTTCATAAATGCAGGTGTTGTCTTTTCTATCTTTTCCTCTTTCACTATCCTAAAGCAGTTGCTGCTTAGATTTGCTCATTTTATAAATTCCTGTAATTGCTATTCTATATGAATAGTTCACTTCATATGGCTATCCATGATATTTCATGGATTTATCAATGCCATTGCCTGGTATAGTAATTTATTTATTTATTTTTCAGAGCCTGGCACATGCCAGGCAGTTGGTCTACCACAGAGCTGTTTCCCCAGTCTTGTCTTTTATTCCCCTCAGTCCCTGGGCTTGAACTCAGGGCTTGGCTGCTGTCCCTGAGCTTCTTTTGCTCAAGGATAGCACTCTACCACTTGAGCCACACAGCACCACTTCCAGCCTTTTCTGTGTATGTGGTACTTAGAAATCAAATCCATAGCTTCCTGCATGCTGGGCAAGCACTCTATTGCTAAGCCACATTCCCAGCCAGTGATTTTTTTGTAACTGATAAGTGTTCTGTTATATGATTGTATCTTAAATTTTATTCAAACATATTTAACTGAGGTATATTTTACATAAATTTAGATGAGCAGGTTTTAAGAATTAATTTGGTGAATTTCGATAAATTCTTACATCTTTGAAATGAAATGTTCCCAAGCCTCCTTATTATTATATTTTTAGTAGTTGTACAAAGGGTTTGTTGTTGTACAACATGTCAGTTTATAAGTACAATGCATTTTAACCCCTTTTGTCACCCCTTTTACCATTTTCTCCCATCTATCCCAAATTCATCCATCATCTCAGTTTTCCTAGTATAACTTCCCCGTATATGCATGGAATATTATGACTGGACTGAGTTTCTGTATACCATATGCTGGCTTTGAAACCAGGATCCTTCTGGCCTTAGCTTCCTAAGTAATACGATTACAGGCACATACCAACCCATTATTTCAAGATTCAGGCTATAGTAATAAGATTAATCAAGGTAAAAGTACTTTTATAATAATGAGAAGATTACTGATTCCTTTGTCTTCAGTGTCCTGGTCATCAGATAGTCACATATCTGGCTTTTTCCAGGGAAATTTTATTTGGCAAGTCCCTATACGCATACAACTTCCCTTGATCAGATTGAACCCCTCTGATGTGTTCCTTCATCTCCCTTCTCTCCTTCCCAAATTTTAACAAACTTTATTGTTACGTTCTCATATTTGTACATAAAGTGTTTTGACTGTATTCTCCTTTCTTCATCCTTCCCATTCATCCTCCCTCCTGCCACTAGAACTAGTAGCCCAGAAAGTCTGATTTTTTCATTTTAGTGTATGCTACTTTTTCCACGGGGGTTTCTCCATGGTATTTTATAAATATATCTACAATACTTCCATCTGATCAATCCCCTTGCTTACTCTCACTATCCTCTCTGGTTTTGGTTTATTTTTGTTTTCTTTGTTCACCAGTGCAAAGTATTTCTGTATTGTACATGTTCTAAAATTGTCTTTTCCTTTATCCCTTGACTTCAAATAGTTCAACAATTATGAATATGTTTTTATATATAAACTTCTATATGTATTCACGTATAAGTCTGTATATATAATTTATTTACTATAGCTTAGTTTTTCATTTCTGAATTTATAGATACATTTAATCATATATTTTTTCCATCTGGTTACTTTTCTTCTACAATATTTTAGGTTTTTGAAAAATCTACCTATTATAATTCTTATTTTTCTCTGTTGTATGAATCAGTAGTTTATACTATTTTATAGAGTACCATTACAAAAAAGTATCAACATTTAAATGTGTTGTCTTGTCAATAGACATTTACATTGTTTCAAGTTTTAAATAATTATGAACACAACTGCTGTTGAATGGAACAAGCAGACAGACATTAATTACACAAAGGAGATGGCAAGCTGATAGTTACATATCCCAGTACATTTTGCCAAGCATCTTGTTCCACTATTGCTGGGGATTATGATTGACCATGGTGGACCAATTTCTTGTACAGCAATCAACAGCCGTCAGCAATGGCACCTTCCCAGGCACCACCAGGCAACTTCTCCAGTCCAAATGTTAGCCAGAGGTCTCATTTACATCTCAAAATAGTTCCAGCTTCCTGGAATCACACCTCCTCTCAAATCACCATCTTTGCTCTAAACACAGTTAACCACTCCCTCTGCCCCAATTCTTGAGAATGCTTACCCATTTCTAAGAATTCCCTGTAATTATGTATGGATACGTAGCATCGTCAGTAAACACTATCTCCAGTATCAGTGCTTGTGACCCATTGTGTGGGCACTCAACTCAACCTGATATGCTTCAGTTTCATTTCAGGTGTATTTTTGCTGTTTTACTTGACTCTGCCTTCATAATCCTTGCTCTGTTAAAACTCTGTGTGTCTACCCCCAAAATGTTTTCTCTGCTGAGATCAAGAACTTGTCATTTGTCTCTGCTGACCTTGTGAAAATTCTTTCACAAGTTCTTTTGAGTACATGAACATTCACTGCTATCTTTTGAATATTTGTTCCCTTTAAAACTCATATTGAAATGCAACTGGCACGAGCATTTTAAGAAGTAGGACTTTTAAGAAGCAATTAGTCCATGAGAGGCAACTCATGCATGGAGGTTACACTACTAAATACTCTCCAAGCATTTCTTACTGGTTCTGTCTCTATCATCCCATCAGCACTTAGGTTACATTTTATGTTGCACTTTGCCACTGTATCCTCTGTTTATTATTTATACAAATTCAATCTGATGTCTGTGCCCTTTGCCTCTGTGTTGTGCCGAGACAGCAAGGATGTTCACACCAAGTGCTGCTGCTTCCAGCTTGGACTTCCCAGCCTCCCCAGACTCGTGCTGACACACATTTCTTTGATAACCTTTCCAGTCTCAGGTATTTTGGTATGTCACCACAAATTGAAGACAGATATATACTCATCAGAGGTTTTTTACTGGATCACAGCAAACATATATATTTCAGTGTGCACCCATTTGCTGAATTTAGTTGTAGTATGTTTCAATACATCTGAACAATGGCAGTGTTTTCAGTACCTCTCCATCTTTTCCTAGTACCTCCATGCCTTTTCTTGCACAGGGTAGATTGAATATTTTAAATCTCAGCCATTTTTGAGGGGATGCTATATATCTCATTGTGGTTTTAATCTGTATTTCTTTGATGGCCAAAAATTAGCAATACTTTGAAACTATCACATATCCTTCAAAGAGAATATGGTAAGCAGATCAGAGTTAGCATTGCCATTTTTTATAAATTTCTCCAGATCCCTCTCCACAAAAATCCTCACACCTTTCTCAAACCAAATCATCATTTAATTGGAACATTAATGCATTTTAAACCATTTAACAAGTAGAAAACCATGGTGCTATTGTTATTACATTCTCATCTTTTTTCAGTAGCAATGTTTGTAAGTGTTGTGTCCATCACTCCATTTATTAACAAAATGCCTGGATTTATTATGAAATTTTTGCATGGTATAGTTATTTATAGGAACATTTATGCCTCATTATAGTAGAATTTACTGTGTATTTTTATTCTTGTTACATTTAATGTATTGTGATTTCTTCCTGCATCCAGCAATTTTACTGTAATGGTTTAATGTATTTTTGTCATGTTTTACAGTTTGATAGTCTTCATGCTTGCACAATAGGCAGATTGAAATATTTTATAATTATTTTAAAAAATCTTAGTGCTCAGCTCTTCAAGTATTTCTTACTGGTTCTGTCTCTATCAGCCCATCAGCACTTAGGTTACATTTTATGTTGTACTTTGCCACTGTATCCTCTGTTTATTATTTAATTTTGGATTTTACTTTTTTCTTTTTGTGCTTTTGTTAGATACTTATTTTTGTGCTTGTCCACTAATCTGTCTTTACTGATGACTATTTGGCAAATCATGAACTCTTTTGAAAATTTTAACATTGCTTAATTTTAGAATTCATCATTTTTTTATGGCAGTCGTCCATCCTTTGGTGAACTTCTGACAGGCAAATATACTCATATTTGACTTGAAGGATGTTCAGTCCATGTCAGTATATTTTGAATGCTGATGCAGAGAAATCTTACATTAGATTTGTTCTTTAAAAGTTTATGTAAATTGTTTTTGTCTGTAATCTGTAATTATTTTAATCTTGTAATCCAATAATATCTCCATGATTTTTCTTGCTTTATATTCACAATTCTTGATTATTTACTTATTATAAAATGACTCTTTTAATGTCAGATTCCAGTCTATTATTTCAGTAGAATATAGAATAAAATTTAGTATAGCAGTTGTCCTCTCTGATTGCTTTGGAAACTCTAAATAAATGCACTTTGGCTATCTTTTCCCTCTTTTGTTCTAATAGTTCTCTATGCCTTTGGTGGGTTTTTTCACTATTTGGTTTATATTATTTATGTTCCCTACTGTGTCTATATTTTCTTGTGTTCTTTAAAATTTTGTCTTCAGTTCTATTTCTAAAAAATGAAGTTTTCTCAGTTTCTTTTAAAAAATGTTTAATAAGTTTTTTATTGTGAAAATACTGTACAGTTACATGATCAAGGTAATGAGTACATTTCTCATCAAGCATTGTTGTCTCCTCCTTTGATTCCCCTTATCATCCCTGCTCTTCCAAAGTTGTAAAGTTCGTTTTTCAACATAGCATTCTGTACATCTCATTGTTGTAATGGGTCCACCTGTATCCTTATTTAAACAATTTGTTTTTTTCCCTTCCCTTCCCCAAATTATACCAACATCAAATACAGTGAAAACAGGGGTTATACCGTGGAGGATGCACATACAAAGCAACAAATAATCACCTTATAAATATGTTAGAAACAATAGGAAGAAAGAAAAAAACCACTTGTGTTTCTTAATGAACGGTTTGCTTACTTTATTACTTGCTTTTAGTTTTCTATGTTCTCTACCGCTTTTTTGCATAAGGGAAAAGGGCAAATAAACTCCTCCTGAAAACTTTATGTATGGACAACTAGTGCCTTTAATCATGGCACCTTTCAGTAGCCACGATTTTTTTTTCTGAAAAAAATTATGTTCCAGGGAACATACTTCAGGTTTTGGATGTCTGTCTGCCATGTGATACCTCATGGTCCTTCATTTGGCTCTGTTCCTCCTTCCTGCTTTTGGATAAATCCCAATGCTCTGTTGTTTCTGTTAGAAATTAGCTTGAAGAGTACCCCTTAGGTTCAGGTTCTAGTACTTCATTATTGTTATTGTTTATTTGTTCTGTATATTTTCATAAAAAGGATTTTAAAAATGTGTGTGCATGTGTGTTTGTGTTTAACTTTTTTTATACTATAGTTGGACACGTTTCAATACTTTGAACAGCAACCATCTACATGAAACTATCACTTTATTTATATAAATTAGAACTTTGAAAATATTTAGCTTAAGAAATTTTGAATCATTTCCAGGGGCAAGAGAGTAGACAGAGTGGGGCAAATGATGGGAAGCGTAGCTCTGATCAAGAAGCACTGGACAGATGGGCAAGTTAAAATTGTGAATTGTGAATCACCAGAAAGTTGTATTTAGATTGTACTCTAATATACTTCCTCTCCACATACACTCATCCTCCCCAATGAGTACCATGTATGCCTACAGCTGTGGTCTCCCCTTTATTTTCCTTGCAGTTCTTCTGAGCGTAAATTTATCACTATCGTCACAAGCTGACTTGGGCCAGTGGCTGCAGAGATGAATGTTGCTCACCCTTTTTTCTCTGCTGTCATGTCTTAAGTCCAGATTTCTACTTTATTCATCTGGGATGTAAATAGTTAAGAAGCAAACACCCCACTTGATTCTTCTTTCCCAGGTGTAATAAAGCACTTAAACAAAGATTGTGACAATGCTCCAGGTCACTCCTGAAGCAGGCCTGTCCTCTTTGAATCTGTATTTCCTACCAGATCTTGTGTTTGGATGCTTCATGGTCATGCCAGCTTTCCTTAGACAATTCCATGCTCTGCATGAACAGATATTAGTATATCCATTTATAGTATCTTCCAACTGTTTGCAAGTTTCTCTCTTTTTGTCAGTTTATTAATAACTTTGCCTTGTTCTTTCTTGCTAATGGACTTCAGTGAGGAGAGGAGAGTAAAAACATGACAATCTAGTTATTTTTAACTTTGAATTCATCACTTATTCTTTAGTAAATATAAATACTTGGATGTTAATTATGAACTATGAAACTTAATACTAATAAATTCTTGTCACCTTTTCAGACACATCATTAGTTTTAGAAAGGAATGTGGTAACCTAAATAATTGTGCTAGTTAACATATTGAACTCTTTAATACAAAACAACATAAAATACACAAATTGGTAATTATTTCATATGCTCCTTTTCACTTGTTTCTTACAATTATTGAACATCTAATGAACCCCTTGTTATACAAAGGGTCTTAAGAATTCATTGTTTTGTGGAAAAAAACAACAACAACAAAAAACTAATGGGACCAGGATAGTAGGGAAAAAGGAAATAAAGAGGAAGATCCAAAATAAAAACAAGTGGCAATAAATAATAGAGAAACTGAACTGAGAAAGATTATCAAGGTTAACATACCATTCATGTTCTTGCTTTTTCTGCTTTTTCTTCATGTAGACCTTTTTCTATTTACATTATTTCCTTTGATGTAAAGTATTATCATATTCTCAGCAATATTATTCTTCAAAAACAAACTCTAATGTACACCTCAGGGAGCTTCTCCTTGACTTTCTTCTGTTTAATGTATTAATCTTTCCTTAGACAACTATTTCATGGCAATTATGGTTTTCTTAATTTGTAGTTGACAGTCACTATAGTAGACTCTAAAATTCATGAATTCATCAATGATCTATGTCTTATTTTGTGAAGAGTTATAGTCTTGGCTTCTTATTGCATTGCATGTAGTCAGTAAAATATTAACTAGTGCCTATATAATTGTATAATCTTGAAGAATTTTCAAGGCTACTATAATATGTTGGCTATAAAACTAAATGTCTAAACTTTCTCATAATTGTAGCAAACATCAAGGAGTGGCTTAGAAATAGAAGTAATTATTTGTACTGACACCTGGACTGTATGAAATTAAGTAACTATGATTCTTTGAGCTTTGGATATCTTTAGAATGCATGGGGAAGGAAGAGGATACTTACAATGGGTACTGCAAATTGTTCAAGATTATTAGGAAACTGAATGGGCACAGGGGAGAAATTGAGGGTCTTAACAACAGGCAGAGCTTCAATTTGTATTGAAAGGAATTTTCGAGTCCTATTAATTATTATTTTTTGAAAGAGTATTTTCAAAAGTGAGCAGAGGTTTGGGGTACTTGGCAGTGAATTTATTCTACTACAAGTAGGATATTTTTGTGACAAAGCATAAAGTATAATTCATATGGTCAGAGTCACAATTTAAAGAAAAGAATTTTGGGCTTAAGAAATTATTGTTAGCCTTTTGTGAAATATCGTGTACTTTTTTGTAAGATTTATGTCATTAGAGATTTTACGCTTTTGGAAAAAATGAATTATTTTAATGAGGAAAAGTAATGAGGTCTTTTTCTCTTCTCCAAGTACCACAGTCTGAGCTGCTCTAACTATACACCATAGATTGGATAACTTATAAATGACAGTCCAAAATCAAGTCAAGAGCATATTCAGTATCTAGTGAAGGATAAATTCCTCAAAGACAGCCTTCTGACTCTAACTTTACATGGAAGCTGGATTAGAGATTGCTTTTGGAGCTCTGTTATTAAAACACTGGTTCCTTTCACAAGGGATTTGGTCCAATGACCAGTGAACTTATAATCAAGTTTCTATATGATTCCAATTAACTTCCTATCTCAAAACCTCAAGTTTGAGGATTGCAACCTAAGAATTGTATGGAGCATTAATATACACTATATGCACCACTGCACCAGGAGTAGGTGAAATATAATAGGAAAGAGAAGCAAAATTTTACTGAGAGTAGACAGAGCTCTTCTGTAGGTGATATGCTTATATTTGGAACAGACCCAAAAGTCCAAATATGCTCAAGCTACTTTGCTGAGTAGGAAAAGAAAGGAAAGTAACTCAATACTCAACTGGCTGTTTTTGCTTTTATTTTTGTAGTGAAAAGTTAATGGGTATGTATACTAGGATATTACTACTAGATTATGACTTCAAGGGGAATTGTTTAGTAATAGAAATAAGTATTTGAAGATGGCTACCAGGAGCTCATGTCTCTTGTCCTAGCTACATGGGAGGCTGAAATGTGAGGATTATAGTGTTTTATTTGTTTATTTTTCATCAGGTAGAAAAGTTCCCTAGACTCCAAGACAAAGGATCATGAGACCTTGAGTTTAAACTTCAATACTAGCAAAAAAAAATTGAACTAAGGGGGCTGGGAAGGTGGCTCAGTGGTAAGCGCTTGCCTTTCATGCATGAGGCCCTGGGTTCGATTCCTCAGCACCACATAAGCAAAAAGAAAAAAAGCCAGAAGTGGTGCTATGGCTCAAGTGGTAGAGTACTAGCCTTGAGCTGAAGAGCTGAAGGACACCACCCAGGCCCAGAGTTCAGGCCCACGACCGGACCCCCCCAAAAAAAAAGAATTCAGAAGACATGGGTAGATATAGATCTTCCAATTATTTAGTGGCTTTGGGAAATCACTTAATCCTCTAACTTCTATGTCATCATCTGTAAAACAGATGTAAAACACTAAAAGTGTTTATCTATTAATAAGGTTGTTCATTTAATACAATGTATTCTATAAACAATATATAGCTTAAATGTTTTTAAAATATGTAGATTTAAAACAGCTAATGCTTTAATAAAGTATGCTGTTAACTTAATAATAGAAATGGGGATATTTTACATGTTAACTAGTAATATGCATGTACTCTTTATATAAAGATTTTAAAGATATATGTTCCTAGAATATTAACTACATAATAATAATTTCCTTCCTTCCTTCCTTCCTTCCTTCCTTCCTTCCTTCCTTCCTTCCTTCCTTCCTTCCTTCCTCCCTCCCTCCCTCCCTTCCTTCCTTCCTCTTTCTCAAGATACTCATTGATCCCTGACATGAAAATGATATATATTTTCCAGTACAGAGTGCTTTTAAGAAATGGTACATTGTTCACCGATAGTCCTATAAATGTGAATATAAATACTTAGGAATATAATACCTAAGTTATGTATGAAGACAGAACTAGATTAATTTCTTATCATTTTCCTAGCAGTAGCACGTGAGAGTCACTGCCACCGGTTTATAAATTTATTTTTAACATTTTTATATGCTTCTCTCTCACTTAAATATGAAAATTAAAAACTAGACAGTATGGAATAATATATGTAATAAAAGCTTATTTTTCTTGTATTTCATAATTATGATTGTCTATTTTTCTTTTTATATTAAAGAAGTTAATAAATATTTAATAAAGTATAATATAGAAAAAACTTACCTAGCATATTTAGCTGTCAAATAAATAATTTGAACATAATGAAGATTTTCAAAATGTTTAACACTAGATATCTAATTTAAATGGGATAGAATGATAACACATTTTGAAAATTTCACAATAGCTGGGTAACGGAAATAATCTAAATGTCTATAAAAGAATGAATAAACAGGAATGGTAGATATACACATTGGAACACTATTCAGCCACAAGAATTGAATGAAATTCTGCCATATAAAGCAACAAGGATAGAACTGGTGATCATTATATGATCATTATCAAATAACCCAAGAACAGAAAGACAAGTACTTCATGATCTGCGTGCCCATGTGCAATCTAGAAATGTTAATCTCTTAGAAGTTGTGAAAATTGTGGTTGTTATCAGAGGCTGAGGATAGTAGAGGTGATGAGAAATGGGGGAAAGTTGATTAATGCTAAGTTATAGTTAGGTAAGGGCAAGAAGTTCTGGCATGCACTTGCACAGTAGTGTGACTATATGTTAACAATTACATACTGTATGTCTAAAAAAACAGATAAAGAATGCACAATTTTTTTTCTCCAGAAAAAATGACACATAAGGAGTAAATACATTTAATTTGATTTAAACAATAAGTTATATATATATATGTATATATATATATATACATATATATATATATACTGAGTTACATGATACTCCACCAATAAGAACAAAATTTATACTTATATACATATTTAGAAATTATCTACAAAATAGGTGAAATTTGGGAAAAATCAAATAAATCATTGCTTCACTCTGGCATATATTTAAAAATTTTAAGAGCACATGTTTGATATTTGAATGATGGTGATATAAACATATTGAATTTATATTTCTACCCCTAAATATATTTTTACTGCCCATACTCAGTCCCAGCATTTACTGTGATAGTTTGCTTCAGAAAGTAGCATCTGAGCCATAATTTGTGCAACAGTGGACTAGAAATCAGAAAAAGCGATGATCCAATCCTACTTCAAGCACTTTCCTAGTTTAAGCAACACTGAACACATCAATATTCTTTTCTGTCTTACTTGTGCCACATATAAACTGTAAACAATAAAATTGTAGAGATTTATAAAAACTGCATTATGAGGATATCCAATTTTTCAAAAAGCTAAAGCAGTGCAATAATTTTATTCCCAATCATTCTTTTCTGTGCACTTGTTACGATCATACTTAGCAAAGCTTTCACCATTCTCTAAGTGTAGGTCATAAACACCATCTGGATGCTATTTTCAAGACTGTGATTCCAACTCTACCCTTTCTTGTGTGCTATTAGCATTTAATTGTGTAGTTTCATGCCTTTCTTTCTTTCTTTCTTTCTTTCTTTCTTTCTTTCTTTCTTTCTTTCTTTCTTTCTTTCTTTCTTTCTTTCTTTCTTTCTTTCTTTCTTTTTCTTTCTTTCTTTCTTTCTTTTTCTTTCTTTCTTTCTTGTCCCTAGACTTGAACTCAGGGCCTGGGCAGTGCTCCTGAATGTTTTCCCCCCCCCCCCTCAAGGATAGCACTCTACCATTTGAGCCATAGCAATTCATGTTTTTTGCTGGTTACTTGGTTACATACTTTGCTGTCCAATTTGTCATCCTCAGGTCTCAGCTTCCTGAGTAGCTAGGATTAGAGGTGTAAGTCAGTAGTGCCTTGCTTCATGTCTTTTTATTTTAAGCATCAACAGACTTGATCTGTGTAGTCCACTATTATTCTTCAGTGATGATGCTCAAATAGAGAAAAGGATCACAAAGGCAGAGAAAACTATTTTGATCATCATTGTTCTCAGCCCAATTGATAGAAAAGGTTTAAAAACATTTTTATTTGAGTAACAGGTGATTGAAGCAGTTTTGTTGGTTGAAATAGAGAACATGACATTTAGAAGAACAAAACGAAACAAAACAAAAAAAAAAAAGGATTTCCTTGGCAGTATGAGAATTGGGGCTACATTCCTGGTTGGCTTTGTTTCTGTCTGTAAATGCTTGGGTATTTCACTTAACTTCTGGATTTCTGCTCTTTCATCTGTAAAATAAGGTTTAACTGTCAAATTCAAAAGCTGTGATTATGTAATTTTCTACTTTACATGTTCAAATCCGTTGGTAATCTTCAGAAATGGCAGTGAAATGGTTCAGAGAAGTGCCTTTTAAAATTCTGCTTTACTCCCAAACTATTTATCTATGACAGTTTCCTATCCCAAAAACAAATATGAGAAAATCAACATATAAAGAGACAAGATTTATTTTGGCTTACTGCTTTTGGCATGCTCTGTTCAGCTCGTCTTAGCAGGCCTTACCCATTTCTCCCTTTGCTCCCTCTCCATGGTTTCTGTTGGAGTTTCTGCTTCCTCCCCACAGCTCCTTCCTTGTGCTGTCAGGGGATGTTTGCTGACTTCTGCAGCCTACTTAACTGACTGCTGAAGTCTTAGTGGTTACCTTTATGGCCTCATAATTCCTGTGTTAGTCATTCCTTCAATAGCAGCATGAAGTGACAATGCCAAGATCTTCAGGGGGCGGTTCCAACTGAACCATGACCTAAGTGGTCTCTGCCTTGCTTGCTGGGTTAGGCAGTTCTGGGCAGGCACAGTACCTTGGAGATCTCTAAATGCTCTTCTCTGGAAGGTCTTTCTCATAAAAGTGTCTGTCAACAACATTGTGTCTGTAATGGTTTTGCTCTGACTGATTCCACAGATCCTTTAAGATACCTTTAGTATTATTCCATTGCAGATCACTTCACTCCTTTTGATTGGCAGCAATTACCACCCCATCCTAGCCCACCCTTCCTTCCTTGCTTCCTTCCCTTCCTTCATCCCTCCCTCTGTCCCTCCCTCCCTCATCCCCTCCCTCCTTCCTTCCTTCCCCCCTCCTTCCCTCCTTCCCTCCTTCCCCTTCCCTTCTTTCTTTCTTTCTTTCTTTCTTTCTTTCTTTCTTTCTTTCTTTCTTTCTTTCTTTCTTTCTTTCTTTCTTTCTTTCTTAATGCCACGCCGACCCCAGTAGAGTCTGCTTAGCATGGGAAACCATCTATCAGACCATGATAGGGGCCTCGAGACCTATCTCTGAGTTTTGGGACTTCACCGAAGTCTACCTCAGAGAACGGGGCTTTACAGAAACCTATCTCCAAGTTTTGGGACTTCACCGAAGTCTACCTCGGAGAATAGGGCTTCTAAGAGGCCTACTCCTGGGAAAAGGCTGGCAAAACCCCTGGAAAAGATGTGTTTCTGCCTATCTTTTCCTCATAAGAGTGCCTATTAATCTTTTACTGTTTCTACTGCTCATTGTACTTACTCATTGTCAACGTTCCCTTATTCAAAGCTCTTAAGAGTGTTTGACGACTCCAATATCTGATGAGCGTCTTAAAAATATGACTAACTCACCAGAGTTAAGTGCTACCCTGAAACCCCTCTTATGGAGGCTAGTAGACAAGTTATAAGTAAATATAAAAGTATTGGGGGTTTCACAAAGTCACTTCAGCAGAAGGAATTGTTTGTAAGAGATTTACAAAAAGTTGTAGGCGCGGCTAGAACAGAAAGAATGTATGGCAATTGCTGAGATAACTACTTAGGAGAAAGAACTTCCTCATTTACTAAGAGACTTGCTAAATCTAAGTCTCCTTGGTGCTCACTATTAAAGAAGAAACAGGAAAGATCTTAATGGGACAGTTAAGGCCTCTATAGAAAAAAGTAGTGGTTAATTGGTGACAATCATCGAAACCAATTGTATTTCTTAAAAATAGAGGTAAAGCCGGAAACAAGTGCCTATCAGGCGACCAGCTGGTGACCGCCCAAGAATGAAGCCCTGCAGCAAGATTATGTAACCTTTTGCCCTTTCTTATGGAGACTTTTTGCTATAAAAGTTTGTTATCCTCTGCATTAAATCGCACTCAGCACTCAGCATCCACTCCTAATGTGTGTGAGTTGTCTGTTTGCCATCTCCCCGTCCTATTCCAGGTTCCTCCCCTAGGTATCCTCCTTCGTCCCGACAGAACCCGGTCCGCGGCACTTTCTTTCTTTCTTTCTTTCTTTCTTTCTTTCTTTCTTTCTTTCTTTCTTTCTTTCTTTCTTTCTTTCTTTCTTTCTTTCTTTCTTTCTTTCTTCCTTTCTTTCTTTCTTCCTTTCTTCCTTTCTCTCTTTCTTTCCTGTCCCTCCCTTCCTTCCTTCCTTCCTTCCTTCCTTCCTTCCTTCCTTCCTTCCTTCCTTCCATTTTCTTTTTTTTTGGTGGTGGGGCTTGAACTCAGGTCCTGGGTACTGTGCCTGAGGTTTTTTGCTCAAGGCTAGTGCTCTACCACTTTGAGCCACAGCACTTCTGGTTTTCTTGTGGTTAATTGGAAATAAGGATCTTGGATTTTCCTGCCTGGGCTGGCTTCGAACTGAGATCCTCAGATCTCAGTCTTTTGAGTAACTAGGGTTACGGATGTGAGCACTGGTGCTTGGCTCATAGCCATTTGTTTACATGCACTCTCTCTAATTGAGTTCCATTTTTTTCAAATTTTTTATTGTGGTTAAGTGGTTACATAATTTCCCAAATTTCACAGTATTGTGGGATAGTGATGCTTAGTTAAAGTCACAAACACATTCTAACTTTCATTGTCTATCATGGTCTATAACATTTATGAGTTCTATGAGCTTTGTGATACAGTTATTTCTTCCACATTGGGTGATATGTACATTTCTTTTGTTTTGCGTAGCATCAGCTGTTCCCTCTTTCCCACTTGTTCCCTCCCTCCCATCGCTGCCATTGAGTTGCTTAGTTCATTTTGGTCAATGTACAGTGCAGCTGATGGGTCCCGCTGTTGTATGTTTTTCCCTGATTGCCTCTAGTTCTGTGTTGTCCTCCTGGTTTCCCTCCGGTGTACACATATACACCATACATGTGATCAGCAGCATGGGGTTATTTAGTAGTGATTCGACCAGATGAGTGGAAGTCCTTTCTTTCTTAAGTCCTGTTAATTTTGTTGTATCACCTAACACCAAATTTTTAAAATCCTTTTACTCTGTTCCTTTTGTTTTCCAATCTGGCTATAGACGGTTAGCAAAACCCACCTGCAATCTGACTACTGTGCTACCTTAAAATGTTCTCCACTGAGTATACTAGCTTGTGACATTTTTTTTGTTGTTGTTCAGTAGTGGGGCCTGAACTCTGGGCCTGGATGCTGTCCCTCAGCTCTTCAGCTCAAGGTTAGTGCTCTACCACTTGAGCCACAGTGCCACTTTCAGCTTTTCTGCTTATGTGGTACTGAGGAATTGAATCCAGGGCCTCATGCATACAATTGAGCCACCTTCCCAGCCTCAGCTTGTGACCTTTAAGCTTAGCTTTTCATAAAGTCTCAGGGCATGGTAAAAGGCAGCCACAATATAATACCTGAAGCTTCAGTCCAGTCTTGAATATAATCTTCCTTTCCCTCTGAACCTCTTCAGCTGCTAGTTCCACATTCCTATCAGCATTCTGATCTTCTGGGGACTTGACAGAGTTGCCAGTGAACTCTATTTGCTGCTCTCTTGGTTTATTCCCACTCCTCCAAACATTTCCAAATTCATCCCATAAACCAATTCCAAAGGATCTCCTCATCACTAGATGACACTGGTTTCTTGGTTTTAATTTTCTTTGTTAGTTTCTCGCTACTGTAACGAATACCTGACATAACCAATTTACAGAAAAGATTTACTTTTATGTGATTGTTTTACAGCTTTTAGGCTGTGATCATTTGGCCCTATTGTTTTAAATGACAATGACAATGATGGTGTATATCTGAGAAGTATGAGGTGAAACAATCTTGTTATTACCTGATAAACCAGGAAGCAAAGGATAGAGGAAAGGATGCAGGGTACCCCAGTCCCCTTTGAGAGCATATCCTCAATGACCCAAAGATCTTTCACTAGGATCCAACACTTACAGTTTCCACCACTTGCTAGTAACACCATAGGTGGTGGATCAATATATGTTAACTATGCCAAACTACTCCAACATATGTTCACATCCAAATGTATGCTTCAAGATTCTTATGTCAAGTAGTTGACACCCACACGATCTCCCCATGATACCTCCCCCATTATTTTCCACATAAAACAATGTTGTCCTTGTATAGCATTTGGGACACATGCCACAAATGTGTAAACAAAAAGGTAGATTTTAAGCCTGTCTTTTCACTAAGATAATTTGTACATCTCCTCATAGACCAGTTCTATTGATATTCTTAGAAGTTTATTTCCTGCCTAGTGCCTTCTTTTCTCTATATGACTCAATTAAGTTGGAAATTGAATTTGTGTTTCCAAACTGTCTTAGTCGTTTTGACACTGTGTTTGACACAGTCATTATGACACAACCTGAAAGAAACAATTTTAAAGGAAGAAATATTGGCTTACAGGTTTTAGATGTTTCAGTCCAGAGTTGCCCGATTCTGCTGTTTCTGGGCCATGATAAGACAGAACATCACAGTGGAATGGCATGCTGGAGCAGAGTTACCTGACGGAGGCCGGAATATAGAAACAGAGGTAGTGCGGGCCGAGGGCAAGGTATATGACTCCAGGTACTCACTTCCTCCACCTAAATTCTATTTCCCCAGCTTGCACTACTTCCTATACTTCTATTCAAGTATGAATCTATCAATCACTACTCCACACTCCCACACTCCACCTTTGGACACACTTTATTGGGGAACCAAAGCTGCAATGCATAACCGAGCCTTTTGATGGACACTTCATATCCAAATCCTAGCACTAACCCATTTCCTTACTTCCCTAACAATAGGTAACTATGGCAGTTGAGTTTGTGTTTTCCTTGTGCCTTAAAAATAATTAAATTAGGGCTGGGAAGGTGGCTCAGTGATAGAGTGCTTGCCTTGCATGCATGAGGCCCTGGGTTCGATTCCTCAGCACCACATAACCAGAAAAAGCCAGAAATGGTGCTAGAGTGCTAGAGCACTAGCCTTGAGCTGAAGAGCACAGGGACAGTGCCCAGGCCCAAGTTCAGGCCCCATGATTGGCCAAAACAAACAAACAAACAAAAAATAATTAAATTAGAATATGTTAGAAGAGAATGTAAATCCAAGATGCAACATTTCTCTTTAAACCTTAAGAGAAGGTAAAGCCAGGTACTGGTAATCCTAGCTACCCAAGAGGCTGAGATCTGAGGATCACAGTTCAAAGCCAGCCGGGGCAGGAACGTCTGTGAGACGCTAATCTACAATTAAGCACCAGAAAACTGGAAGTGATGCTGTGGCTCAAGTGGTAGAGTGTTAGCCTCGAGTTGAAGAGCTTAAAGACAGCACCCAGACCCAGACCCAGAGTTCAAGCCCCATGACTTTGGGGGGGGGGGGGCAAAAAAAGAAGGTAAATTTTAAGAATAATATTTAACTTATTTCCTAGATTTATGATCTCACTCTGTGTGCAGTGGTCGACTTTCAGTTTTAGCTGCATCTCTAGTCTCTCAAATTACTTTAGATAATATCAATATGATTAATAATTAACAATATAACTAATATAAAAAGAATATATTTTAGTGCTTATTTCCAATTTTCTAGCTGGGATTAGAGATCATAAATAAATGAGGATTCATATCACATACCTATTTTAGCTTTATTAGTAGGTAAATATTTAGCATTTATTCCAGACATGGTGAATCTTGTTACCATGTTTGTGTATTTTAATTGTATGCTTGATATAGTCATGTCACATTATGTCTCAGAAATTTTTTATATTTTATATGTAAGAGTTTTCCTGTAATGATTACAGTAATACGAACTCTTCTTCAAAAATAAGACTAATTGTCATGCATAAAATTATGCAAATACTGTAGATATTTCATTAAAAGTGCTTCTGGATTGCTTTTATGACTTTTTTCATGCCACAGGGAAAACCAGTTCTGTCAGTTACACTATTGTTCCCATGAACGTTCACTTTTGAAAATTGTCAATGATATGTATAACATAGCAACAGAAGTATTGTGACAGGTACTTTTGCTTACCAGCTTCTGATGGCATCTTAAACAAATCTGAGACCATACCAGTACACTGTCATAAATTTCAGAATATTAGTTAAGAAAGTGGGTTTATGAGACTATCCAATTAAAGACAGAGACAAACAAGAGTTAATTACCTAGGAATGAATGACATACTGATGTCCATTTTTTCTATTTGGAATATTGTTGATGTTTTGTGTGTGTGTGGTATAACTGGGGATTGAACCTACTCCCTTTAACTTGCTAGGTAAGCATCCCACCACTGAGTTCTGCCTCCAGGCCTTTTCTGAACTGATTATTTTTGGGATTGAGTTTCAGTTAAATTAGAAAATCTACCTAATTTTGGCTTTCCCATTTACCTAAGATAACAGGTGAGGGCCACTGCATCCACCTTCTTTCTATTAAGATGGTATGTCAGGAATTTTCCTGCTCATGTTGACCTGGAATTGTGAAACTCCCAACCTCAGTTTCCCATGCATGAGATAACAAGCAGAAACCAACTGACTGAGAAGGAGTGTGGTCCAAACTATCATACTATAATCTTACACTCCCAAATACCTACTATAGGTGTCAGCCATTAGTACTTGAGTTGTTGAAATTTTGAAGTCCTATTTTTTTCTGTATGTTCAGGGCCCCTATTTCTTTTATCTCTTACCTGTAGTAATTTAATACACTATACTTTTATTTTATGTGTGTCATATTCATCTGCTTAGGTCATCTAGACTTTTAAATCTCTTTTTCTATCATTTGGATGTGTGTTTCTAAGGATCCATGTATTAAATGCTTTAGGCCAGTCAGTTGTGTACTTAAGAGGCTGTGGAACTTGTAAGAAGTGGGGCCCAGCCAAACCAGAATGTACCCTTAAAGGGAATAGCAGTGTCTTAAACACTTTTTCTTTACCTCTCAGCTCCCAAGAAGCAAGCAGTTTCCTCTGACATAGCTACAGCCTTGATGCATGGTCTCACCAAAAGTCTGAAGGCAATGGAACCAACCAATCATATGCTGAAACTGTACTTTCCCAAGTGTATTTTCCCATTAAATAAGTTGTTCAATTTTTACATTTATCTCAGTGACAGAAAGCAAACACACTGTCATTTCCTCACAATCATAGCTTTGTAAGTTATTTCTGAGATTCTCAAGTACTGAGATTATAGGAATGGAACACTATGCCACACTTACAATTTTTTTTGGTTCATTACCTGTTTATCCTTCTTGTTACTGAGCATAATTAAAATTTTGGTTCTGACTAAATTTTACTTCCTAGAGCTAATATCCAAAGCCCTCTTGGGAAAAGTAGCTGGTAGCTGATTTATAGAGTTCAGAGCAGTGGTAAAGAGAATTCTGATAATCCCCCAAATGCTCCCCTCATTATGTTTTCTTAGCTGTCAAATGATATCAGATTTGGTTGAAATTATCTTCATATAAAGAGATTGTGCTGGATTGTAAGTAATTAAGTGCCTTTGTCAATGTGGGAAACTCTCTGTGTGTTCATATACTCAGAAAAATGGAAAGATTCAGCAATCATCAAGAATGATGGTTGCAGCTGGGCGCTGGTGGCTCATGCCTGTAATCCTAGCTACTCAGGAGGCTGAGATCTGAGGATCGCGGTTCAAAGCCAGCCCGGGCAAGACAGACCATGAGACTCCTATCTCCAATAAACCACCAGAAAACCGGAAGTGGTGCTGTAGCTCAAGTGGTAGAGCGCTCACCTTGAGCTGAAGAGCTGAGGGACAGCGCCCAGGCCCAGAGTTCAAGCCCCACGACCGACAAAAAAAAAAAAAAAAAAAGAATGATGGTTGCTGGCTTTGAAAATGGAAGTCCTCATCATTTATTAGCCAGTCATCTAAAGGGGACTGACATAATTCTAAAGTAGTGTTTATTTAGAAGTGAAGTTTGAACTCTGAACCTTACTCTTGCCAAGAAAGTGCTCTACTACATGAGCCATGCTCCTGGGCCACTTTGACTTAGTTGGAATAGGGCCTCACATTTCTGCCTGTGCTTGCAATCCTCCTGTGTAGCTTGGATGACAGGTATTCACCACCACACTCAGCTTTGTTGACTGAAATGCACTGTTGGTAAGATTTTCCCTAGACTGGCAGTCACCCTGGTCATTAACTGCTAAATAACTAAAGCAACTATGTCTAGCCCTAGTGGTTCATAGATGTTACAATTCTTGAGACTCTTCAATGCCTTATTAAGACAGATGTCAGACTTTGTCCTCATTAAGTTTAGTACAGCCAGAACATTTGCATTTCTAATAAATCCCCAAATAATGCTGATTCGGCATATCTAGAGCATGACTCTATGAAGTATGGCCACAAACAATAGACTGGAATAGCAATAGCAATATGACTGAGATTCTAATATCCAGATACTCTTCACAGTATCTACTACAGCAACATTGGTGTGTGCATAGCATACTTGCTTGTAGCAATCTTCAGAATAAAACGGTGATAGGCTCTGCAGGGTGATAAGCTCTATAGGGTGAACTGTAAACTATCACAACCATGTGATTTCAAAATGATTACAGTGATTAATGTATACTTAACTTTAGGAAGTAAGAAGTTTGTTCTTGCATAATTATTATTTGAAGATTTATAATCGATATTCTCTTACATTTGTGTCATAGTAATAAGCATGAATAATATTTTAGCTGATTTCTTTATATTGAAAGAAGTGTGAGGAAGAGTGATTATTATGACATCAGTTTTATTTCATTGCACTAAGAACATTTGGTTGAAAAGATCAAACAATCAGTGAATATCCATAAACTATGTATTTAAGATTATAAGCCTTTAAATTTTATTCCACAAACAGGTTGATTATTGCTATGAAGACAAAATGGTCTATGAAGTAGAATTACGAACAGTTTTAAATTTAATATAAATCCAGATGTGCATTCATCTCTAAAATGGAAATTGATTCATGCAACATATCTTGGTTCATTTAAAACCCATCTATAATTTATAAGTAACTTTATAGTTATTTCTTTTACTGTCCTGTGGGAAAAGATCAAGGAACATGAAGTGTTTGTTTTTTCTGATAATTGCTTTCTTTGTTTTTTGAAGAAGAGTTTATTTTTTAAACTTATTAGATTTTAACTAAGTTTAAAATATTTATATATGCAGTATTATTGAATTTAGTTTTTGCAGTACTGTGGTTTGATCTCTGAGATTTGTGTTTGCAGACAAGTGCTCTACCACCTGAGCTAATCCAAAATGTTTATATTTGATGTGTGATATAATATAGTATCAAAGATATTTATATTAATATGAGATATCATTTGTCTAAAATCTTTAATTGTGGTTTTAATATCTATTTAAAAGGTTCTTTACTAACATAAAAGAAATAATCGATTGGCAAAAAGATCTACTGGATTAAAACTAGAATTGCTTCTAAGCAAAAGTATCATTTTTAACAAGTGCCCATGTTTTCTCTCACAGTGGACAATATACTCTTTTCCTGAAATGCTTTTCATCTGTGCAATAGAATTTTATGAACTAAAACTATTATTTGAAAACTACCATATGTCAAAAAGTATGTCCAAAACTAGGATCCCAGTGGTACAGACACAATCTTATCCTTACAAAATTTAGAGACTTTGGACATGTCGTGGCTTGGGTATGTATTGTTTCCCCAAATGTCTTATGGGATAAAAGCTTGATCCCCAATTAGTGGGGGTCAATTAGTAGGGGTGACTTTTTCAGGAAGATGTTATAGTCATCAATGTATTAACCCATTGGTTGAACTTAGTTGTAGTTAATAGGTTATGGGGGTCACACCTGTGAAGAAGACACCTTGTCGCTAGCACCTTCCTCTTGGTGTTTTAGTTTTCATGACATAAGCATCTTTCAACTCTGCTATGCCTTTCACCAGGACATTTCTTCATTGCCACAGCCTAAACAAAATGGAACCATGGAAGCAAAGACTGAAGCTTCCAAAAGCATGAGGCAAAAATCTTTCCTCCTTTAAATTGTCATGTTAAGTACTTTGTCATAACAATGTAAGACTGGATAACACCAAAACTTAAGTGGGCTCATTATGGTTGTGACTATTCCTGATATGTGGATCAAAAGCAGTTGGGACTGCTTCATGAGAGAAATTCAGAAAGGCTTGGAGAAGTAGGCCAGAGAAAGCTTAGAAATCTTAGAAGCTCTTAATTTATGGAATAGTGGCAGCTCAGAAGACCAGAAAGCTTAGAAAGAAGCATGCAGACAATAAAGACTGCACGCCTTATGTTTCAGCTGGTGGGTTAGTTACATTTGCATAGCTGTGACATAGATACCTTTGAGAACAACTGATGGAGAAAAAGGATATTTAATCTCATGGTTTCAGAGGGTTCAGCCCATGATGGGCTGGATCCATATTCTTCTCCAGAAAGAAGATGATGGCAGCAGGACTTTCTTGACTTCATGGCAGAGTGGAAGCAGAAAGAAGGAGGGAGAGGGATGCGGCAAAATGTAACCACAAAGTATATGCCCCAGTGACTTATGTTCTTCATCTATGAGAGAATGGTAAGCTTCTGTGCTATGGCTTGGATGTCATTTGGATTTGTTTCCAAATAATTCATATATGAATTTAATAACTATTTGAAGGTAGTAAGAAGATAGAAACTTAGCACAAAATACTATATTTAGAAAGAAAGCATTAAGACAAAGCCCATCAGGATGACTGAAGACAGTGATTACATAGAAGGGAAGAGGGAGACGAGAGGTTACAAACATGTCCTTCCCCTCCGCCTTTTGTCCCATGATAGCTGCACTGCCCCAAGTCTCTGCTAGCAAAAGAATTTTGGCCTGTCAGCCTCAAACCATCAGCAACACTAGACAAAATAAGTCTCTTTTCTTGATAATTTACCTAATAACAAACATTTTTGTTATAAAGAGAAGCAAGAACTTCAAATTATTTCAACTTTATTAGGAAAGCTGAGAATGAGTCAATTGAAATAAAAAATAGCCTAGTCAATAAAAATCAGTTATTTTAACAAATTCGTGTATGCTCTGTGTAAGTTTGTGCATCTGATTAGGTTTCATTCACAATGACTTTCAAATTCTTTTCTAGAGAGTCACTGGAAGCTCATAAAAACAAGACACGCACACAAATAATAAACTAAACAAAACAAAAAACAGAGATGTAGCTCAGAGAGCAAGAATAAATTTCTATTTACTTGAACTTTAGAAAAGGTATAATAACTTTCTATGTGCAGTATTAAATATGCTATAATGTAACCAGTTTAAAAGTATTTATAATAATTATATGCAGCTTTAACTGTTACAGAAATAAACTAACAGAAAATTTTCATTTATGCAGAGTTACATATTTTTCTCTCTTGAGAATTGAATATCAAACTTATTCAGTAGTTCATTTGAGAAGAGAAAGAGTG
The DNA here is from genome assembly GCF_024711535.1 of Dipodomys merriami. NCBI lineage: Eukaryota > Metazoa > Chordata > Mammalia > Rodentia > Heteromyidae > Dipodomys > Dipodomys merriami. The sequence goes on from NW_027202270.1 coordinate 32,704,587, forward strand.
CTAATTGTGTTTATAATGAAAAATAGTAGATAAGTAAAAAATGTGTGGATGTCACAGGAATGAATATAAATAACATTTAAAAGGGTCTATGCTATGATTACTATAGCAAGTCTTGTTCATTTGTATCAGCATTTTAATTTTCACATATAATTTAGTGAAGAAGATAATTTAATGAGAATAACAGGAAGGAAGTTTAGGCAATGTTATTTTCCTTAGATTTGAGAATTATTATTTCTGGCAAAGGAATTTCTCATGATTATTTCTCCAGTTATTTATTAGTGTTTAATAAATCTTTTTTTCTGCTGTAAGCAGGTGTGCATTCCATTGTTTATTTGCGTATATGATTTTTTGCAAATAACCAATGTCCACAATTTTACACACTACACATTAGTATTTATACACACTATACATTAGTATTCACACTATATTGTACATATACATTATATATTAATATGCTTTCCACATTATACATACTAATGGAACCTCAGTAGAAGGGTTTTCTGAAATAGACAGATTGATTCAGAAATTGAGAAGGAAATTCAAAAACATTTTGAAAAAGAATAAAAAAATTATTTGATTGAATATTTATGTCAAGCTATGTTAGCGAAGAGATTGGGATATTACTGAAATGCGAGTATGAAGGTAGATGGTACCAAATAGAACATTCAGAAGCCTATTTAAAAATATATGGTCAATATACTCACATTTACATAGTCAGTATATCTACACTGATATTATCAGTATAAGGACCTTTATATGCAGTAAAGATGTAGAAGAACTGGAACTCATTCTCAGTTTGTTGGCATGATGGTTAATCCCAACTGTCAGTGTAATTGGATTTAGAAGCATTTAGATTAGTAAAGTATACTTCTGGATGTGAGGGCTTCCAGGAATGATTAGATCAAAGGGGCTCTGACAGAAGGAGTGATTTAATCCACTGATAGATTAAAACTTTGAAAAGATTATGGAGGAGTTGTGGATGTTGGAAGGAGAGATGTGGTTGGAGGCAGGGCCTTTGGATTTATAGCTTGCTGATCCCTTCCTATTACTACCCTTCCGTGTTTGCATTCGCTATGAAGTGGACAGTCTCTTCCTTCACTTGTTTCTGTTAGGCCAAAGTAACTCCATTTTTTTCCTAGGCAGCCATTTGGTTTGTAAAGTGTAAGGATGAGCTGACCATGCCGGAGCCTGTTGTTTGTGCAGTAAGGGCAAGCAGACCCTATCTTGTAAGGGAACCAAAAGAAGTTAAAAATAAACCCAGACAAAGGCTGCCAGAAGTCAGCCTCTGTCCCTTCTCCATCCTTGCTAAAAAGCAAAAGAAAATCTTTCCTTCAGTCAAGTTTACCAAGCTGGCACTTTTGCAGAAGGCTACTGACAACCGTGAGGCTTATCACCAGCTGCACTGAGTTGCAGCTTATAATAAAAATAATTTCTGTAATAGTGTCAATAGCATTGATAGTATTGGTCCTGCTGAACAAGTCAAGATTATGTTTTGCCTATGCTCCTGTGACTCAAGGCTATGTTTTTGCTATGATTTGTTTCTGTAACTTTGCTTGCTTGCCTCAGTAACAGAGCCCAGAAAAACAAAGGTGAGAGTCAGGTCAGTGGAGGTGTCCAATCAGTAAAAAGCACATTTGTAACCCTTCTGTTTTAACCAATAGAAGGAAGATTCGCTTCATGCTTGCAGTTAGTTTATGATTTATGGTTTTGCCTTATAAAAACTAGCCTGTAAGACTGGGAGGGGTTGCTCTCTCCATAGAGATGGCCTTCACCAGTCAGTTCAATTCTTGATGCTTGGCACGAAATAAAGCTTCACTTAACTTTTGCTTTGTATCAGCCTCCATCCTTTGATCATGAAACTTATCAGTTTCCACCTCCACAATGTTCTCCCATACCACAGACTTAGAATCATAAAAGCCAAGACTATGGTCTGAAATTAGGTAATCAAAGTAAATCCTCCTCCAACTATTTGCTTCTGTCAGTAGTTTTGTGTCTAGCAACAATGAAACTAACACAGTAGGAATGCTAAACTCTATAGACAACTTTAAAAAAGTATTCTGGCGGTTTCTTGTAAAGAGAAGCATAGGCCCATATGACATAGCAATTCCATACCTTGGTAATTTCTCATGAAATTAGAAGACCTTTCTGTGAGTGGTTTTAGCAACTTTTATTTTGTAATAATCAAAAATATTTCAAAATAACGTCTTGTACATCTCATTGTTGGAATGGGTCCACCTGTATCCCTATTTAAACTATTTGTTTTTTCCCTTCCCCTCCACAAATTATACCAACATCAAATACAGTGAAAACAGGGGTTATACCGTGGGGGAGGGACATACAAAGCAACAAAGAAATTATCTTATAAATATGTTAGAAACAATCACAAGAAAGAAAAACCATTTGAGTCCTTATCTTGGGGTTCATCTCACCTAACATCAACTTATCTGACCTTTTCTGTTTGTCTCAGACGTATACTAGTTATTGCAAATAAGGGAAAGCATGGGACCTATGTTTCTTTGGGCCTGGCTTACTTCAATTACAACTTTGGGTGGGTTGGGAGGGAGGGAAGGGGGTGGGGGTGTGTGGAAGGCACGGGAGGGGGGGAGGGAGATGGAAAGGGGTGGGAGGGGGAAACAAAGGAGGAGTCAACAATGCTTAAGAAATGTACTCATTACCTTGCCTATGTAATTGTAACCCCTCTGTATGGTATTTTCACAATAAAAAAGTATTTAATAAATGAATATAAATATTGTGGCATACTAGAACCATACAAACAATAGGGATAACGTATTGACACACAACAAGAACAGAAACATACACATACACAAACATGCATACCAACACACACATTATGACAGTGTATGATTCCAGAACACAGAAGGGCCAGGTCTGTAGTAATAGTTGCCAGAGTCCAGAGAGAAGAAAGGAATTGACTACAGTGGAATAGAAAAGACTTTTGGGGTGCTGGATGTATTTGTATCTTGTTTATATCACAATTTTGTAACACATTCATTGGCAGAGTCTGTCAATTTATACTTTTCATGATGAATTTTATCATTTGTAAACAATCATTTAATAAAACTGATGTAACAAAAACAATTTATTTACATTTTACTTGAAATTTTATTAAATTTGATGATTAATTAAAGGCAAATTAATATTGAGGACAAGTTAGTTTACTCTATTCATAAAGAAAGTGTACAGTTCCATTACTTGAATTCTCTTTTCATATAATAGTTTGCTCTGCAAATATTACTGTTTTCTTTGTTAGGCTGATCATTAGATATTATTATTGTATTTTGTATTTTCATTTCTATTATATTTGTTTTATTATCAGCATAACTTAATGATATTTATTATTTTTATTAAATCACATATTCTTTTAACTTTTTCTGATGTGATATTGGTTTATGCCAAATTATGATGCATCATATATTTATCTTAAACCATAGGGACAAATATATACATAAAGAAATACACAAATGGACAAAGAAAGTCACATTTAATATAATTATTTCACTAATAGATCTAAGATCTAACAGACATAAACATAGTCATAAAGGAGAATTCTCAGGAGAAGTAAAAATGGCTAATAGATACATAGAGCAATGCTCAACATCTCTGGCCATAAAAGAAATGCAAATCAAAACAACACTGAGATTCCACTTCACCCCAGTTAGAATGGCCAGTGCAACAACAAATGCTAGCAAGGTGCAGCCAGAAGAATGGGAATGTAAGTTTGCTCAATCACTCTGGAAAACAGCATGGAGGTTCCTTAAAAACCTAAACATAGAACTAACTACCCTATGACCCAGCAATTCTACTCCTGAATATTTATTCAATAAACACAAACAGGTTATAGTAAAGCCACCAGCACAATCATGTTCATTGCAGCACTAGGCACCATAGACAAGGAATGAATCTGCACAGATACCTCTCAAATGGATGAATGTCAAGAAAATGTGATACACACACACACACACACACGCGCGCGCGCACACACACGCACACTGGAATTTTACTCATACATTAGTAAAGAATAGAGAAATGCTAAAAATATTATTCATTATGTAACATTTATGCCAAATTTAAAACATTTGGGTTATTTTAAATTATCACATGAAAAACAAACAATATTTCTATTTTAAGCATATGAAAAATTAATATGAAGATATAAATTTATATGGCTTTGTTAAATCATAGTTCAATGTTAGAACTGGAATTCAAACTGAGATAGTAATTTCAGGTTCAATATTAATTGATTGGTGTTATCATTTTACCAACAGGCATGAAGCTTTTACTTACAATGTACACTTAGCAAGTAGAGTAAAATGGAGCATAAATAAAACATTCTCAAAATTTATTCAGATATTCTTCCAAAGTATAATATGATTTTCACCAGGAAATCAAAATACATGACTATATTCTAAGACCACAGGGATTTTAAATAGAAGCTACTAGCAGTGGAAGAAAAATGTGGTTGTAAAATAGAAGTGATGCAATGTATTCAGAGTATCACATACACATAAATACCTCCAACCAGTTTAAAAATAATTTTCAGAAGCCTTAGTGGGGGACGGGAATTTGGTCAAGTAGTAGAGTACTTTTCTAAAAAACCAGAAGGTTATGAGTTTTATCCACAGTACTACAGAATAAAATCTTCAATGGATATTTTGTCTCTATATTAATTTAATTTGATTCAATTAATTTAAATTTAATATTTTATTTGTTATCTTCATTATTTGCTATTTCCATATGTATTAGAAAATTATGTATGTTGAAAAAATACATTTCAATTCATGATTCATTAGAATTGTTTGACTTCTATGCTGCTATTCAGTGAATCATTCCAAAATCTAGCAGGCAAACAAAAACCTTTATTACCTCATAGTGTCTTCAGATTGAGGACCTGAACAGTTAAGTAGCATTATTTTCCACCTGAGAGCCTCTCATTATGATCAAAGCACAGATTCATGTTTTGGTTAGTTAATGGTTCAATTAGAATCCATTCAGTGGTTTTCGAAAGCCTCAGATTTTTTTTTCAGACTCTATAGTCTGCAAATGTAGCTCCAAATCCAGGCCTATCTCAAGATACAGAAGCTAAGTACTCACCCCAGAGAGAAGCTTTTTATAATTTTATCTCAGTGGCATCACATCACTCTTGTCTTACACTGTTCATTAGAAGAGAATCATATGCAAAGTGAATATATTACAAAGGAGTGTGACTCTCAGCAGGCAAAACATTAAGGGTCATGATAGAAAGATTTATGTCTCTCCTACATATTAAAAACCCAAGGTTGCTGGGCACCAGTGGCTCATGCCTGTAATCTCAGGAGGCTAAGATCTGAGGTTCTGGGTTCAAAGCCAGCCTGGGCTCTTATCTCCAATAAACCACCAGAAAACTGGAAGTGGTGCTATGGCTCAAGTGGTAGAGTGCTAGCCTTGAGCTGAAGAGCTGAGGGACAGCACCCAGGCCCAGAGTTCAAGTCCCAGGACTGACAAAACAACAACAACAAACAACAAGGTTCCCCAAAGTTTTATCCCTTTACTACCTGCTCAAAGCTTAGAATCCCATTATATTTATCAGTCCTCTATGTGGATGGAGTTCTTCAGGTGCAGTTTAAAGTATATTCCATCTCAATCTAAGAAATTAAGAAGATAACGTATTTACCCCCAAATGATTGGAATAGATCTTTCTGGTTTTTAAAAAGAGAAAGTCACCAGAGACAGAAAAGTTATTGTCTCTCAGAATTCTAAAATCTGTTTAAATGTTGAGAGTCTCAATTGAGCATCAAGGCTGAGCTAATTCTCCATGGTATTCATCTCTGCTCTCTGGGTCCCTTGTTTCTCTCTTATGAACTGTGCTTTTTTCATGAAAGATAACACTTTTTTTCGGTTAAGCAGATGTCTGCTTTCTATAAATGGAATCTGGAACTCAAAAGGCCGCTTTTCATTTTGTACTCCTTTAAGTTTATCAAAAACTTCAATTTGGAGAAATAGGAATATTTTTATTGTTATTTTTAAGGAGTTGTACAAAGAGGTTATAATTTCATTAATTCAGGCTGTGAGTATAATGATTCTTGGGCAATGTCACTCCTTCCTTTGCTCTTTCCCATTCTCCCTCTCCCATCCTTACCCCCACATTAGAGAGTTTACTTTTTACATAGTGTCTTTTTTTTTTTTTTACAAAGACTGCCTTTATTCACCCTTCTCTACATTTGTAGGCCTCTCTTTTCCTAACCAAAGTGGAGGAAAAACATGTTTCCACTTGAGAAATTTTAAGTAATTAAATCTTAGTTCTTTTAGCATCACTTTTCTTTTTTAAGGCTTCTTAATTTATTTTTATTTTATGTAAGTAGTTATACAAGAGGGCTTCAATTCAACATGTCAGTTTATGAGTAGAATGAATCTTGATCAGTGTCACTTCTATCATTCTCTGTGATCTGTCCCAATCCCACTGAAATCTTCAAATTACCTAGTTCCATTTTCTCATACGAACATTGAATATTATGACTGTATTTTCCCATCCTTTTTCTCTTCCTTTTTGTCTGCTCCCCCTCTGACTTCCTCTTGCTCTGACAAAATGTGTTTCAGTTTCCTGGCATCTATTTGGTTAAACTGTATGCTAGTTGTTCAAAAGGGTTACACTATTGGAATGTACCTGAAGACAGAGAGTATAGTTTGGTGAGTTTGTTTGTGTATATATGCATGCACCTGAAAAAGGTACATGAAGTGAAGTCAGACTCAAAGAGACAAAGAAAACATATTTTCTCTCTTGTGTAGTAGGTAGATCTAAAGTATAAATGTAAATGAAACATCACTTTTCTTTGGATTTATGTCTTTATGGTTGCAAGTCACTACTAGAAAAAAGAAAGCAACTTCAACTCTTTTCTCAGACATCTTCTTAGAAAGATCACACAGTTCGTTGGACAGATGGTTTTATATTTTATGAAATCCTGTTTAGTATTGCTAGTTCTGCTAGTAAACAATAAGGATTCTTTATTATTTTTCCAGTTTGAAAAGACCTTGATTTTTTTTTTCACTTTTCTGGAAGCTCTTGTAACAGCATACTCAAAGTCCAACATGTCACAAAAGGGGGTTTGTGGCACTGGTGTTTTTATTAACATGCCTCTCAAAGATCACTACACAATTTTCTCATGTTGTGGGTTGTTGCCATGGCAATCCCAATATTCAGGTACTAAATTCTGAATTGCTAATCTGTTTATGCCTAATAAAATATGCCAGAATCTGGTGGTTGAAGAAACAAACAGTTTCTGTAGGTCAGGAAACCAGGAACAGATTTGCTGGTGTTTCTGCCTTAATGACCCCTTAGGAAACTGAAATCAAAATGTCAGCTGTGACTCCAATCATCTTGTATTTACCAAACATATTTCACATTCAAGCTTATTCTTGTGATCCCAACATGCTTCAGGAGATCTGCTTTTAGCTACAGGAAAGGAATGCTGCATGCCATGCTATCTCGTCTCCCCCAAACTGAGAGAAGTGAGACAGAATTTCAAAATCAAAAGCCACAGTCTTTTTGATTTTAAATGAAAGGTCACATTTCTTCTTCTTTTTGCATTGTCCTATTTGCTTGAAGTAAGTCAATACACTCAGCCCGTAGGCTTGAGTACTAACAGGTGACAGGGATGGCTGGGGTTAAATTCAGGATGTGTTGAGAGCTGGGTGTAGGAGTGACCAGGTGTAGAATGTGTGTGTGTGTGTGTGTGTGTGTGTGTGTGTGTGTGTGTGTGTGTGTGTGTGTGTGTGTGTGTGTGTGTGTATGTATGAGCTGGGACAGGTGCAAGGATGGTTGGCTTAGAAGTGGGTGTGGAGATGGGAGCAAGCAGCCTCTTCAAGGACACACTTAAAAATATGTATAACTATATACTGGAGTTGTCCATAATGTTTGGTTAACTTGTTCACAATTCTAAGGTTTTAAAAATATATTTTATACTTCATGTCATAAAGGGGAGACTACAGATATGCTTTCTTATATTCCCCAAATATTTGATTTAATAGTTCTATGATAGGCTCAATGATTTGCATACATAGAAAGGTCCCCTTTGCTGCTGATACTGCTGGAATTTTCTTTGTGTCATAGAAAGCTCAAGTTCTAATGCAAATAAAAGCCTGGCTTAGCTCAGCAAGAGGCTCTTAAGAGTCCATTACATATAAGATAGGATCTTGCTGGTCCAAAGATTCAGATTGTTCTCTTCTCATAATCCTCATCTTTCTGAGTCACCACAGTTACGTTGCCTTGTGAGGTCCATGGAATTGGGTGAGGAAAGCTTATCTGCAGTGGAGTCAGATTCTTCAGAAGTTAAGAGAGGAAGTTCTTGTTTGACTTTCCTACTCATTCTGGGATAATAAAGCCTTCCTACACACTCTGGGAGAGTTAGGCCTTTTTTAGCTTGGAGAATTGATGGTGAATATGCATAATCACCAAAAAGATGGAAATAAAGTGTCTTAAATGTAGATGGCTGTGAGTTTTTAACTTTTTCAGTCAAACTAATATAGTATCTAATATCCAAATAAAACATGAGGTACAGAATTACAGTGCCCTACTCAACCATAAATAAAAAGGAAAGAAAAAGATGCTTGTAAAATAAGTGCAAATCTCTAAATTCTTGTATGGTTCTGAAATAATTATGCAATAAATCTACCAAACAAATTTTATAAAAAGTGACATCAGATGCAATTAAGGTAGTTAGAGACCTTCTGAAAGGTAAAGATTGTAAAATCCATGTAAAATGGGTAAAATTGACAATTGAATTATATGAAATTCTTTCAGATGCAAACATAAACTAGTATCAAATTATAGTTGGTTCGATTAAGAATTCATACTGGACCTATAAATTCATTGTTAAATTATAACATTAAAGTATTAATACTAAAGTGCATTGAAATGCACTGCATCATTGGATACATTTCTTAAATATACATATATTTTGTTTTCTTTGTTCTTTATATATATATATATATATATATGCTATTGTAAAGATACTATAAAGAGAAGTTACACTTACATGAGCAAGGTAATGAGTCCATTTCTTATTGAGTATTGTTACCCCCTCCTTTATTTTTCCCCTACCATCTTTTTCCTCAGCACCTCCTGAACTTCTCCCTGTCCTCCTTCCACTAACCTACAAAGTTGTAACATTCGTTTTCAACATACTGTCTTGAACATCTTATCATTACAATGATTCATTCTGTATCCTTAATTCAGCATTTTGTTATTTCCTTCCCTCCCCAAATTAGAAAAATGTATATACAAGATGCAGGAAAAGGGAACCAAATACAGTGACAACAGGGGTTATACCATGGGGGAAGAACATATAAAGAAACAATAAAACATCACATAGTACATTATAAGTACATTAACAAGAACAGCAAGAAAGATAAAATCTCTTGTGTCCCTATCTTGGTGTTCATTTCGCTTAGCATCAAGTTATATTGTCATTTGTACATAGCTTTTGAACTGTTCTGCTTGTCCTAGTTATTGCAGATAAGGGAAACCATGAGATCTATGTTTCTTTGAATATGGCTTACTTCACTTAATATAATTTTTTCTAAGTCTTTCTGTTTCTTAACAAATGGGATGGTGTCATTCTTTCTGATGGAGGCATAGAATTTCATCTCATGCACACACACACATACACACACACACACACACACACACACATATCACATTTTCTTGATCCATTCATCTACTGAGTGGCATATGGGTTGGTTCTATATCTTACCTATGGTTAATAATGCTGCAATAAACATAGTTATGCTTGCTGATAGCTTTAGTATGGCCTTGTTAGTGATTGTTTGGTTAAATGTCCAAAAGTGGGATTGCTGGGTTATAGGGGTTATGTGTAGTCTTTTGAGGAAACTCCATACAGCTTTCCAAAGTGGTTGAACAAGTTGACATTTCCACCAACAGTGCAGTAGGGTTCCCTTTTGGCCATATCCCCTCCAGCATCGGTTGTTATTAGATTTCATGGGGTGAATTGGAATCTTTCTTGTTATACATATTCTAGCTGGGGTGAGGTAGAAACTCAGTGCATGTCTTTTATGGCTAGAGAAGTGGAGCATTTCTTCATGTGTCTCATGGCCATTCTTATTTCCTCTTCAGAGAAGCCTGTCTTTAAGTCTTTAGCCCACTTATTAATCGAGCAGTTGTTTCTTTGAGGATTTGTTTTGGGGGATTTACTTTTTTGAGTTTCAAGTATGTTTTAGATATGAGACCCTTGTCCATTGTATGACTAATGGAGATCTTCTCCCAGTCCATGGGCTTTCTATTGATCTTGCTAGCTATGTCCTTTGCCATGCAGAAGCTCTGCAATTTCATGCAATCCCATTTGTCTAACCTTTCTTTTATTTGTTGTGTTTCTGGGTCTTTATTAAGAAAACTTTGGCCTGTGCCAAGGAGCCCTAGAGTTTCTCCTATTCCATCCTGTAATGGTTTCAGAGTGTCTGCTTTGACTTCAAGGACTTTAATCTATTTAGAGTTGATCCTGGTGCAGGGTGATAAATAAGGATCTAGCTTTAGTTTTCTACATGTAGTTAACCAATTTTGACAGCACCATTTACTGAAGAGGCTGTCTTTCTTCCATTCTATTTTTTTAGCTCCTTTATCAAAGATTAGATGGCTATAGGTCTGTGGGTTCACTTCTGGGTCTTCAGTTCTATTCCATTTGTCCTCAGGCCTATTCTTGTGCCAGTACCAAGCTGTTTTGATTACTATGGCTTTGTAGTAGAGTTTGAAATTTGGTATTGGTATTCCTCCAGCTCTATTCTTTCTGCTAAGGATTGGTTTTGCTATTTGGAGGCTTTTATTATTCCATTAAAATTTTTGAATTGTTCCTTCTATTTCCTTGAAGAATGAGGTTTAGATATTGATAGGTATCACATTGAATTTGTCGATAGCCTTTGGCAATATTGCTATTTTCAGGATGTTAATCCTCCCAATCTAGCAGCATTCCTTAGTTATGCTTTAATTTACTTTTTTGAGTTTTTAAAGTTTTCATCATAGACGTCCTTCACTTCTTTAGTTGTTAGCTCCTAAGTATTTTATTTTTTGCTTTCCTAATTTCAGCCACTCTTCCCATTATTGGCAGAAAAGCCATTGATTTTTGAAGGTTAATTTTGTATCCTGCTACTTTGCCAAAGTTTCCAATCAGCTCAAGTAACTTGGGAGTGGAGTCCATGGGGTTCTTTAAATACAAGATCATGTCATCTACAAGAGGAAGAGTTTTACTTCACCTTTCCCTGTTTGGATCCCCTTTATGATTGCATCTTGTCTTATTGCTCTAGCTAAGCCTTCTACTACTAAATTGAAGAGAAGTGGAGAGAGAGAGGACATCCTTGTCTCGTTCCTGAATTTAGAGAAAATGGCTTTAGCTTTTCACCATTAAGTATAATGCTGGCTGTAGGTTTGTCATACAAAGCCTTTATTATATTAGGAATGTTCCATGAATTCATAGTTTTTCCAGAGCTTTTATCATAAAACGGTATTGGATCTTGTTGAATGTTTTTTCTGTATATACTGAGATAATCATGTGGTTCTTATCCTTGCTCTTTCTGATGTGATGAATTATATTAACTGATTTACATATATTGAACCAGCCTTGCATCCCTAAAATGAATCCTGTATGATCATGGTGTATGATTTTTTTTGATGAATTGTTGAAGTCAATTGGCCAATATTTTGTTGAGAATTTTGCATTGAGGTTCATCCAATAAATGGGTTTATAGTTCTCTTTCTTTGATGAGTCCCTGCCTGGTTTTGAGATGAATATTATGATGGCTTAATAGAAAGAGTGTGGTAGTGAACTGTCACTTTCAATTTCATTGAAGAATTGGAGGAGTATTGGTGTGAGTTCTTCTTTAAAAGCCTTGTAGAATTCTCCTGTAAATCCATCTGGTTCTGGGCTTTTCTTGGGTGGGAGGTCTCTTATTGCTGTTTCTATTTCCTTGATATGGGTCTGTTAAGTTGGTTTAACTCATCTTGATTTAGTTTGGGCGTGTCAATTTTGGCTACAAATTCGTCCATTTCTTCTAGATTCTCAAGCTTATTAGCATAAAGGTTTGAGAAGTATTCCCTTATAATGATCTGAATCCTGGTTGTTTCTGTGGTGATGTTACCATTCTCATCTCTGAGTTTGGTTTATATTAGTGTGTTCTCTTCTTTTTCTAATAAGATTTGCTAAGGGTGTGCCAATTTTAATTTTTTTTGAAGAACCAATTCTTTGTTTCGTTGATTGTTTCCATGTTTTTTGGACTCTAATTCATTTAATTCTGATTTAATTTTAATTATTTCTTTCCATCTACTGGACTGGAGTTTAGCTTATAGCTCTTTTCAATGGAGCTTCAGATTTTCTTATTAACTTTTTGGTTTCAGTTCTTTCCAATGTGTTGTTGTAGGAACTCAGAGCTATAAACTTGCCTCTGAGTACTGCCTTTGCTGTGTCCCAGAAGAGCTGGTGATTTGTGTGCTCATTTTTGTTAACTATCATGAATATTTGAATTTCTTTTCTAATCTCTTCCATGAACACTTGTGGTTCACCAGTGTGTTGTTTAGCCTCTATGTGTTATAGGATTCTCTTTGGTGGCTTTTGGTGTCGAATTCTAATTGTATTCCCTTGTGTTCTGAGAGAATGCAGGGCATAATTTAAATGTTTCTGATTTGGACAAATTTGCTTTTTGACATGAAATGTAGTCTACTTTAGAGAATGTTCCATGAGCTGCTGAGAAGAACGTGTATTTTGATGCTTCTGTGTAATATTTAGTATATGTCAGTTAAGTCTAGTTGATCTATGCAGTTGTTTATGTCTGAGGTTTCTCCGTTGATTTTTGCCGGGTTGACCTATCCAGCAAGGAGAGTAGTATGTTAAAGTCCCCAACAATTAATGTCTTTGGATCTATGTGTGATCTGAGAGAAAGTAGTAATTCATGGATAAATTTGGGTATTCCATTATTTGGTGAATAGATATTTAGAATTGTAATATCCTCCTGAAGGAGAGATCACTTAATTAGTATATAATGACATTCTTTATCTCTTCTCACTAATTTTAATGTTTATTTTATTTATTTATGTATTTATTTATTTTTGGCTCTGAGGCTTGAATGCTGAGCCTGAATTCTGTCCCTCAGCTCCTCAGCTCAAGGCTAGAGCTCTACTGCTTGAGCCACTCTAGCACTTCTGGCTTTCTGAGTGGTATATTGGAGATTAAGAGTCTCATTGACATTCCTGCTTTGGCTGGCTTTGAACCACACTCCTCAGATTTCAGCCTCCTGAGTAGCTAGGATTAGAGGCTTGAGCCACCAGTGCCTGGCTGCTAATTTTAATTTAAAGTCTATTTTACCTGATATTAAGATTGCAATTCCTGACTGTTTATGGGGGCTGTTTGCTTGGTAGATTTTATTCTAGCCTTTCACTTTCAGAATGTTTGTGTATGTGGGCAAGGTATGTTTCTTGAAAGCAGAAGATAGAAGGATCTTGGTTTTTGATTCAACTAGACAGTTTGTCACTTAATTGGACAGTTAAGTCCATTAATATTGAGAATTAGGACTGAGCGGTCTTGGTTAGTTCCTGCCATGTTATCCACCTTCTTGGGGGTTGTGCCAACTGAGTTCTTCTTATGCCTCTTGGATTCTCTGTTTGGGGGCTGTTTCTTGGCTTTTATTGTGCTCTTGTTGCTTTTCTATGTGTAGGACATCTGTAAGTATCTTTTCTAGGGCTGGTTTGGTGGATATATATTGTTTCAATTTTTCTTTGCTGTGGAAGTTTTTTATTTTAACTTTCATTATGGAGAGTTTTTCTGAGTACAGTATTCTTGGTTGATAGTTGTTTGTCTTTAGGGTATGGCATACATCAATCCAGGCTCTTCTTGCTTTGTCTCTGTTGAGAAACCTAAAGTTAATCTAATCCCTTTATAGGTGATTGATCTTTTTTCCTTGACAGCTTTAAGCATCGTTTCCTTGGTCTGAATTGATCTTGTACAGATTACAGTGGGATGTCCTGTTCTGTTCTGGTCTATTTGGGGTTCTAAAGTCTTCTTGTATTTGAATACGCCTATCTTTTTACATGTTTGGGAAGTTCTCTGCTAGGATCCTGTTAAATAAATTTCCTAGACCATTAACTTCTGTCTCTAGTTGCTCCTCTACACCCATTATCCTCAAATTAGGCCTTCTGATGGTGTCTTCTAGATGTTGAATGGATCTATCATATTTCTTGGATTTGTCTTGAATAGTTGTTTTCTCTCTGTAATATCTAGGCTGTCTTAAGTCCCAAGAGATTCAATCTTCTGCATGATCTAACCTAGCAGAAAGTCAAGACTTTCTACTTTGTTTTTATTTCTTTTCCTCTTAATTGGTCAGATTTTATGTCTTCAAATTCTTTTTTTGAGATTTGTTTTAGATCTTATATGGACTTCTTTATTTCCTTAATTTAGTCTTCACTGTGCATTCTCCAATCCCTTAGTTGATTGGTTATGGTTTTCTTGGACTCTCTTTCTTTCAGTTGAGCTTCATTCAGCATTCCCTTTGTGGCCTCCCTGGATTCTTCCAACTGTCTGTTTGTGGATTCCAGGAATGCCTCCATTAGCCCTTGTCTATTCTCATCTCACTCACACAATTCTTCTATTAATCTTAGATTAGCCTCATCACACTTGCAATATTCCTGTATTAATTTAGTTAGCCTCATCACACTCTCAATATTCCTGTATTAATCTTTGGTTAGCCTCATCATACTCACGATATTCCTGTATTAATTTTGGTTAGCCTCTTCACACTCACGCATTTCCCTATCCCACTCACAGTGAGACCTTTGCAGGCTTTCAAACTTTTTATTCAGCATGTTTATCAATAGTGTTTGTAGAGCATTTTGGGAACTCTCCTCTGGGTTATTCATTGACTTCTCTGTTGCCTGATTGTCATGGGTGGAAGTTGATATACCTGGACTTGCCATTTTTATTGTGTTTCTGCTTGTTCTGCCCATTTGGGTTTTATAGCCAAACTGATGCTAAGCTAGAACACTATTTTAAAGCAAACATCAACAAGAGCCCTGTAGTTGCACAGATTGTTTGATCCAGACAAAATGGGTATAGATACAATGTAGTTCAACAGATACAATCTTGTACAACAACAACAGCTAGGGATCAATGGAGTAAGAAAAAAGAAAGAAGGGGTCAGTGGACCAGAAATTAGTAGGTTTAGGGAGAATTGTGAGGAGAAAATAAGATTGGAGAAACATAGGGAGGGAAAGTGAAAGAGTGATTCAAAGAAAGGGCAGGATAGCAGGAAAGAGGAAAGAAAGAAAAAGAAAAAGAAAAAAGAAAAAAGAAAAGTGAAATACTTAAAAATTATATAAGTATAAAGAAATAATTCTACAATTAATGGAGTTAAGGCTGGGAGTTTGTGAAGTGAATAATCAATATCTGAATTAAGTATGCACACAATGAAGGATAAAGTCTTATATTTGAAGACAGGTATATATCTTTGGATGAACAGATAAGCAATTAAGTAAGGCAAAAAAAAAAAAAAAAACCGAAAAACAAAAAGGGCCAGGCGCGGGTGGCTCATGATGGAATCCTAGCTACTCAGGAGGTTGAGATCTGAGGATTACGTTCAAAGCCAGCCCAGCCAGGAAAGTCCATGAGACTTACCTCCAATAAACCACTAGAAAACTGGAAGTGGCACTGTGGCTCAAGCTGCAGAGCGCTCACCTTGAGCTGAAGAGTGCAGGGACAGTGCCCAAGCCCAGAGTTTAACCCCAACAAACCAAAAAAAAAACCCCCCAAAAGCAAAAAGGACCAAAAGGGAAGAGACTAAAGAGAAAACAAACAAAAAAAAGAACAACAACAAAAATACAAAAACAAAAAACAAAGTAAAAATAAAAAAATAAGTTAAAAAATATTAGGTAGAAAAAAGTTCTTTGCATTTTTTTTTGGGTGAGATTAGGGGCATATCTTGTGTCTCCCCTGTGTCCATAACAAGTCTCTTGGTGGTGGCGTCTCTGGTTTGCTTGTGTTTGGTTGTCCTGTGACTTGGTTTGTTTCTTAAATGTTTGTTTGAGCAGGCTTAAGGAAATTCTATCTTACCTTCCTCCCAGGCTAGTTCAGTGGGAGGATGCTGTGCTTTGAGTATCACAAAAGAGCAAGGTGGCTGTTTCCTCTAGCTTGGAGTTGCTGTGAAGAGGGTTAGGCTGTAGGTTGTAGGTAGGGCTGTGGCCTGTCAGCAATAAGTAGGTTTACACTGATGGGCTAGCTCCTGAGAGACTCAATCAATGAGCCTGGAGCAAATCTCAGGATTTATGTGTAAAAAATTTCCAATTGGGACCTATGTTTCTTTGGGCCTGGCTTACTTCACTTAATATAATTTTTTCCAAGCCTTTCCATTTCCTAACAAATGGGGAAATGTCATTCTTTCTGATGGAGGCATAGAATTCCATTGTGTATATATACCACATTTTCTTGATCCATTCATCTACTGAGGGGCTTCTGGGTTGGTTCCATATCTTAGCTATGGTAAATAATGCTGCAATAAACATAGTTGTGCTGGTAGCTTTAGTGTGGTCTTGTTTGTATACATTTGGGTAAATGCCCAAAAGTGCGATTGCTGGATCATAGGGGAGATCTATGTGAAGTCTTTTGAGGAACCTCCATACTGCTTTCCAAAGTGGTTGAACAAGTTTACATTCCCACCAAGAATGAAGTAAGGTTCCTTTCTGTCCACATCCCCTCCAGCATCTGTTGTTGTTAGAGTTCTTGATTTTTGCTGTTCTAACTGGAGTGAGGTGATATCTCAATGTTGTTTTGATTTGCATTTCTTTTATGGCTAGGGATGTTGAACATTTCTTCATGTGTCTAATGGCCATCCTTCTTTCTTCTTCAGAGAAGCTTCTCTTTAAGTCTTTCGCCCACTTATTTATTGGGCAGTTGTTTCTTTGAGGATTTGTTGTTGGGTGGTTTAATTTTTTGAGTTCCAAGTATATTTTAGATATGAGACCCTTGTCCGTTGTATGGCTAGTAAAGATCTTCTCCCAATCCGTGGGCTTTCTATTGATCTTGCTAGCTATGTCATTTGCCCTGCAGAAGCTCTGTAGCTTCATGCAATCCCATTTGTCCAACCTTTCTTTGATTTGTTGTGTTTCCAGGTCTCTATTCAGAAAATTTCGGCCTGAGCCAAGGAGACCTAGGGTTTCTCCTATTCCATCCTGTAGTTTTCAGAGTGTCTGCTTTGAGTTCAAGGTCTTTGATCCATTTGGAGTTGATTCTGGTGCAGGGTGATATATAAGGATCTAGCTTTAGTTTTCTACATGTAGTTAACCAATTTTGCCAGCACCATTTACTGAAGAGACTGTCTTTCTTCCATTCTATTGTTTTAGTTTCCTTATCGAAGATTAGATGGCTATAAAAAAAAAAAGTTTCCAATTGCTCTAAGGCTGGAGTTGCTTCCTGTGCAGCAGTTGGGTAGGGAATCTTCTGGCTCTGTTTACCCTGAGCTGCCTCTGCTTGGGAGGAGCAACTCTCCCCAGGGGTGGATCTGAGCCCCTCTGCAGGTCAGATCCTTTTGACCTGTTGAATGGCTCCTATTGTCTTTTTCCCAGGCCTGAGTTATGCTAACTCCTCTAGATGGGTCTGTGTCAGTATCAAAGATGGAGTTTTTCTTTGGTGGTGGGGGAGGGGCTACCTTCCCACTGCTGCTCTGTCAGATGAGTGAGGGTGTCTTGGGCATACTCACAGCTTTCTTTTGGTTTCTGGGCCATCCACATCCACAGTCTGTGGTCAGCCCGAAGAAGAGTTCCACTCCTTGTCAGTTCTTGCTGGTGGTAAGTAGAATCTGCTGGCATACCACCTCGATGCCTTTGTCAGGACTCTCTCTACTGATATGGTTGCCAGATGCAGCAGCCGAGGCCACTTCCACTGCCATGAACAGGGGGTGCTTGAATCTGTGTCCTTAACTAAGCTGTCTGAGTTTTTCCTCTCTGGCCAAACTCTGTTTGGTCACGCTTGTTGTGACTCTTTAGCTTTAGATTTTTCCACTGGAATACTAATACTGGTTTCTACAGGAGAGCTTGCTTAGCCTCCAGCCTCTCCTCTGCCATCTTCCTCTCTTTCCTATGCATATATTTTAAAGCCTTGAAACTATATGTGTGTGTGTGTATATATATATATATATATATATATATATATATATATATATATATATATATATATATACATATACATATATATATATATATTCAGGACCACAAATATAAATTTAATTCATGAGCAAAAGGCTTCTGTTTTAGAAAAATGAATCAAATAAGTTTCATGATGAATAAAATAAGGATAATAAATAAAATGATCTCTTTGGTTTCAAAATTGTTACACTTTTTGTCCCATTCTGAAAACTCTGTTATTGCCAACTATAAACTCACATGCCATTTTGCAATTGTTATGACAGCAATATGTTTGTTCAAGAATAATAGGGAAAACTGACAGTTTGAAAGATGTAAAGCCTAAAATAATCATACACATGTCGTAAACATGATCCATTCTTAATAGGATATACTTGGGAGGGTTACTCTATGTATTTAAAATCCTTAAGCACATAGAACAAATCTTTGCCTAAGAAATTACATATTTTAATAAAAGAGGATAGATAGTATAATGGTCAATCTCACAAAATTTCTGGACACTTTTTTAGGGGATGGGGTCGATTGAGACAGTGTTTCACTATATAACCTAAGTTGACATTGAACATCCTAGGTAATCAAAGTTGGCTATGAATTCATGTCAGCTACCTCTAACAACAAAGGAGTGTCTACCACGTCCAGCTTCAGAAAAAAATTATATGAGGTGAGTGCTGTGACTCATGCTCTAATCCTAGCTATCTAGCTGCTTACTTGTGCTTCAATTTTAGTTTCCTCTTTGAGGACAACCAGAGCAGAACATTCCATGAGACTCTGTCTTCAGTTAACTTGCTAAGATAGTATTGGATACTATTTCTGATAAAGCACAGAAGAGAATTTTAAAAACAACCATTATATTATATGTCAGGGTCCCGAGAATATATGAGATGTTTAATAGTGATGTAACTGGAGCTTGTAAAGTAGAAGAAAGTAGTTACAAGTTAATAAGTGAATGCTTCCCAAAGTTGTGGAAAGTGATTAACTTATATAATGTGATTATAACTTAAAAGAGAAAAGACAATTTACAGTCCAATTCCTAAATCAGCAGGAAATGGAAAAATTTTAAAAAGAGCCATAGTAATATCACACAACATGAAGAAATAAATGTACTTTTCACTTTTCCTTGTGTTGATTGGTAGGATAAGTCCTAGAGCAGTTGATAGTAAATTGTATCCACATTTTATGCTAAAACAAGAGGGAGTTTGGACTAGACTATGTTTCAATGTTTAACACAAAGTTCTTGGTGTGGAATATTCCTTGATCTTAGTTCACAGCTATTGGTTGTGTTAAATGCAGTACTGAAAAGTATAACATTTGTGCTTTTATTTTCTAAGGGTTTTATTTTTATAAAGTATGTGTTCTGGTGTATTGAAGTATGCTTTTCATCTGTCTTTAATTATTGAGTCCATTAGTTACATTGCTTCTTGCACAGAGATTAGCAGGGCTGTTCTTGGCCTCTCATATTGGGCTAAAGGCTGTAAGTTATATTTTACCATCCCACTGAGTGCAGACATTGAAACCATAGCTCAGTAAATATTTGATATTTGATATAGTTTCCCCTAACACAGCTAGTAATTCTAGCATCATAAGCAGGAAGTCCGGTGGGTAATTTAGTTGTAGCTTTTGAGACCTTGGTTATACACTTGCAGTTAGGTACACACATGAAAAGTCATCACCATTCTCTAGCTTCTCTCACTGAAATTTTTCCTTGTTGTAAGTGGCAGTGTTCTCTAAGGAAGCTCTGGTGGCCGTGGGAAGTATTCTCACCAATAAAACCCCTTCAATACTGGGGGATACAATTTTTTAGGTTGTGTAAAATTGACATGAAGAATTTTGTACTTCCTAAAGTTGTTATTAAAACTACCTGGATTGTATATATCATCATTTCTCTTTCAGCATGATATGCAGAACTATTTTACTTCTCCAGAGAAGAATTTAAGAATAATATACATTTATGTATGATTTGAGTACTCTGTATAACCAATTTAGAAAATTATTTTGCAATTTTAATCAACATGTAACCCAGAAATTTCATTCTTGGTTGTCCATATGAATTAAAACATACGTCTAGAAAAATATTTAAACAAGAATGTTCAGAGTTCTTTTAAGAGATTGATGAAATAATGTATGGGCTGTTTATTTAGTGAGTAGTGCTTGTCAGGAATAAATTATGTATCCAATAAAGTAGATGAATCTCAAAATCAAGATATTGAGCAAAAAAGGCCAAATGCAAAATTGTAGTAATAATTTTTTCCTTGATTGTGGGGCCTGAACACTGGGCCTGGGTGCTGTCCCTCAGTTCTTCAGGTCAAGAGTAGTGCTCTACCACTTAAGCCACAGTGCCACTTCCAGCTTTTTATGCTTATGTGGTGCTGAGGAATCGAACCCAGGGCCTCATGCATGCAAGGCAAGCACTCTAGCATAGAGCCACCTTCCCAACCCAGTAATAATTTAATTTATATGAAGCTTAAGAAAGACTATACTTTTCCAGGATGATAGAAATTAAACACTGTTTTATAATAAGAAAGAACAGTTGAGTTAAAAGGAACCTAAAGAAACGTATTAGGTCTAAATATTAATAAAAACTTTGTTACAATCCTTTTATTTTGTGTGTAAATAATAGTATAAAATGAGGTCAAGATTAAAGCATTATTTATCTAACATACTACTTTTCAGAAACCCAAGGCCTTTTTGTAGGTTTTTTTCTTAAAAATAAATGTACTCTACTTTAGGATTAAAACATGATGTTACTGAATGTATATAGTAGTAAAATAGTTTCTATAGTGAAGTAAATTAATATGCCTAGCATCATTCATAGTTTATTTTCTATATGGTAAGACCAAATAAAACCTACCAATTTATAGAGAACCCCTATACAATAGAGTTTTATAAACCATCGTCCTATATTACATATCAGATCTATTTGTTCATTATGTATATCTTCAGATCTCACAGCCCCACCCATGTTAACCACTTTATATTTTTTTATTTGAAAATTTAGATGAACACATATGATAGAAAATGCCATATATTTCATTGCTCATCCTATATGTATTGGACAAATGGCAATATGATCTCCTTGGACAGTCCATGCTATTCCTCAACTACATAGACCACATTTTCTTTAGTAAATCATTCTTGGACACATTTAAATTATTTCAATGCCATGGCTATGGTGAATAATGCTTCAATGAACATGTGAAAAATATAACTGTCTGACTTAAAATTATATTCCAAAAGCAGTAATAGTTAAAAATGTATTGCACTGGCTTAATATTAGAAATCTGAACCAAACATATATAAGCAACTGATTTTCTACAAACACATCAAATAAGGATATGATAGAAGAGATAAGGTCACAATTGCAGAGATTTCTGCCCATAAGCAAAATCTTGCTTGTAACCTGTTCCTGACCAATAAGATTTCCCTATATTTTAATTGTTGAAAAGGCTCAAAACAAGAATATGCTATTATATGTGAATATTACATAAAATTCTAATTTTGGTGCTATGTATAAATTTTTCCTCAGATCCCATTCACATTTGTGTGCATGTGCTATGGCAACTCTTACGTTCCATGGTATGTGTAGCAGTTTTGATAGAAACATTCTCCCTAAAAAACCTAAGATGCCTATTAGCTAGTCCTGCTCATAAGAAGACTTTCAACTCCTTTTACAGTTCAAAAATTTAAAAAATCATTAAAGCTGGATGGTAGAGGCTCACATCTATAATCATAACTTTCAGGAAGCTAAGGTTTGAGGCTCTTGGTTCAAAGCTAGTCCAGGCAACAAACCCTTGATAAGAGTCTGGAAATGGAGGTATGGCACACATGGCAGAGCATCAGCTTTGTGCAAAAAAGCTTAGTGAGGGCTTTAACTGCAGGCTCCAGGTTCAAGCACAAGCACTGATACATATACATATACATATATGAAAAGCAGCAAGCTAAGACTTTTGTGTTTCACAGCAATGGGCTAACATTTAGGAGATTAATATTGCTTCTGGAAATTTTAGTTTTGACAATTTTTTAAAAATGATGTAACACCCATTTTTTAAATTCAATCTGATGTTTTCTTTTAAATCTTTATGAAGAAAAATATTTATGTTTATTGTATTATCTTTAAACAGTTGTACAAAAGAATAGCTATTGCTCAATAGAGCAGCTTATTAACAGAGTATGTCCCAATCAGTCACTCCTTTCAACATTCTCACTCATTTCTACCCTATTCATCCCTTCCCTTTTTTCTTATCTTTATTATAATGATGATGAACAGAGTGGTTAC
Source organism: Dipodomys merriami (assembly GCF_024711535.1). NCBI lineage: Eukaryota > Metazoa > Chordata > Mammalia > Rodentia > Heteromyidae > Dipodomys > Dipodomys merriami. The sequence goes on from NW_027202270.1 coordinate 32,727,038, forward strand.
AGTTACATGCGTAAGATAATCAGTACATTTTTTTTAGCCCTCCCTCATTTTCTCCTACTTAACCCTCTCTACTGCCCTCCCCCACAACTTATATAGTTCGTTTCCAACACAGTATCAAGTGTTGCATTAGATCATCCTTTGTTTTGCTGTTTCTGTAATTCCCTTTCCCTTCCACAGATCAGATAAACATGTAAGACAAAGGGTACAGGAAAGCAAAACAGAAAAAATTAGAAATAACTGCATACAGGACATAACCCAGTTCCTCCAATGTAAATCCTCTTAGATAAAGTTTTACTTAGGACTTACAGTTCTTAATAATTCCAGCCATTTCTCTTCAAAAGTATGTGAATGGCTGATTGTGAACTTAATTCTGAATTGAAGAAAACATAACTCTTTTGCCATGAATATATCTTTAAAGAGTACCTAGTTCTTACATAATAAATCATTACATCCAGATGTATGTAAACCCGAATGCTTTTAAATTTTGATAGTGACATCTTTTATTATGCTGAACGTTGGCTTTATGAGAGTCTGTTGTCTCAGTCTGGTAAACATTAGTAGTCTGGACCAAGAAGGAAAGACACTTTCCTTCTACTGTCAAAGAACGTACACTATTGTAAAGTTCTCTCTTGAAGGTACTTCTACAATAGATTTCCTACCAAGTATTTCTCAAATGTTTTTACTGAAAGGATCTGTATCAGTAGATTATATTGATATATCAATCTATATCAATAGCTTATTAATCTCTTATCCTAAAAAATCCTTATCCAAAACAATGATTATGCCCAGTTGTCAATTTCTGGATCATAAGATGTACATTAAGATGACAGACAGCAATAATGTGCTATTCTTTTCCAAAAGCCATAATAAAGATTTAAAAAGTGTATCATGATGAAATGGTGTTTTAGGAGGTGGACACCTTTACTTTAAACATATGTATCACATGCATATACTGAGATATATGATACTCCATTAAAATGTGGAATTTCAGTATTTTAATGTGCCAGTTAAAATACTCATAGAAAAATAAGCATTTATTAAAACTTTATTTTTCTCAAGTATCACATTTTCTTTTGCTATTATTGTCAATGTAATAAGAATGATAGGACACTGTGTTATACTTAAAAATTATTTTATTTTCTAAGGAAAGTCCACTCTTATTAGATATAGAAGCTTTAGTTTTCATCTTGGTGAGGTTTTGAGGAAGATTTAGGAATATTTGGGTTAGATCGAGAAAACACCTTTGACAGAGTTGAAGATACTCTTGCAAGCATTTTAGATCCTTGTACGGATATAATGGATTTGGAATTATCTGTGAAAAATAACAAATATTATGAATAATGGTTAGTAGTTTAATCATGACTTAGAATCCAGAAGTTGACATTCACACAATATTTTGTGGAATTTAAAGAACATGTATAGTGTGTTCACTAGACTTCATAATACTCTTATGGGGGAATAAGAAGAATGCTGTCATACTTCAGAGAGTGAATTCTGGCAAGGTTCAAACTCTTGCTTATTATATACATAAAAAACTGTCCAAACTGGCCCCAGAGCTTGGCTTGGCTCTCAGATATTATTGTGCCCAGTTTATACTCACTCAAGTGAGCAAAGTACATCTCTTTAAGTCCAAAATCTAAAGGGCAGAGTAAACTGCATTTCTATACACTGAAACTTTCTTCCTCAGAATGCAAGTAAAGGCCTCCATTGGGTCAATTTTTTTTTGTGGATAGGTCCCAAGTATTTGTTGTTGTTGTGAAGATGGATCTGTACAGATGATTTTTTTGAAATCTCCATGTGTGCTTTTTCTTTATCAATTATTCAGTGCACAGGGTGTTTAAGAGAACATGCTATCTTGGTTTATCTTAGGTTGTGATAGGAGTTAAGAGCATATAATAACAAAGCGCCATACTCTTTGGATTGCCATTTGTGATATTTGAAAGTCAGGAGATTTCATATAAAGCTTTCAGTTTCTGCTTTCCTTGATATATGGAAAGAAGTGAAATAGAAGACTTGGGAGAATCTAGCATGTCAGGGATGGAAATGCCCCATTCAGGTGGAGTACGCTGGCTCCAGAGACATATACACAGCCCCCTTCCAGACCTCTTGTTCTTGTTTATATTACCTAGAGTGCTCAAGAGGTCACTGGAGGCTGTTGAGGGAGTTTAGGCCTTATAATCAGGCAGAGATCTGGGTTTGAGTCATAGATTTGTAGCTTACTAGCTTGTGTGATGACTTTGAATAACCTATGGCAATTTTCTTCTATTATTCGTATTTTTTCCTAATGATTTCAGTTACTGCATCTCTTGCCATTTTGGTGTAAAGTTACAAATAGCTAAAAATTGTTAGTCATCAGTATGACGGCTAGCTGGTCATACTGATGACTAGCAATTTGAATATTATTTCAGTCGCCCTTTGATAATGTACACAGGAAAGGCTCCTCATTCTGACAAGGTAATTCTAAATTCACAATGATGTTATTGAGAACTTTCTTATACTGACTATAAGTTAGCATATTTTGTACCTGAGTTAATTTCCTTTGAGAGTTGCTCCGTGTCACTATCAACATTAACTCCTTTGAAGAGGGTGGTAAACTGCCAAGGAAAAGGACATGCTGACTGTCTTTTTTCCAACACTAAAGTTTAAACACATCTAATAGTAAAGCCATTATACCATCTTACAGACATCCAGGCTTATAAGTTTTGTTATTCCTACGGTTTGCCCTTGTTGTGGATGCTGATAATAGCATTGAAACCTGATTGCTGGGACTTAGCCAGTCTTAACCCATGCAACGATGTCAGGTCTGTTTGCTGCTTCCTTCTTTGGATTACCTAGAGTAACCTACCAACTCTTTTTCTCACAGTACTTAAAAAGATGAAAGAAGAAAGAAGCATATTAATTTCTTTCTTAATTTAACTTCATAATATAGCCCTTCGGTGGGCCCTGGCATAAAAAAGTGCTTTGTTTTTGTGGTGGTAACAAGGATCACATACTGGTTTAAGACTTGCATCATTTGTGTGAATGCAGGGAACAGTTATTTCAGAAAGGCAGTATGTGAGTCATTAGTTAGAACTCAAATCCTTCAAACCTTTTGTCTATTGAGAGTCTTCTTAATTCTTCTGGTAAGAGAAAAGGCTTATCTCTCAGAATTTTTGGTGGTACGTGGGCAATCTCTTCTGTGCCTCTACATTTCAGCTTTGTGACTAAAACTTTCCTCAAGGCAAGGCAATAGAATAGGGTGAGGGAATGGGGAATAACGCAGGGATCCCTTCATAGAGTCCATCTCATCAGATTCTCATTTTTTAATTCAGGTCAGAAAGCAGTAGTGGGGTTTTTGCTGTTGTGTGTTTGTTTTGATTTTTGTTTTTAGAACTTTATTCTCTCATTCTTTCTATGGAATTCCCAATCAGGAAATATGTGAAGAAACTCACAAAGTTATCCATTACTTTTTTGAGATTTGCTTCCTTCCACAAACTCCTGCTGCTGTTATGTTTTAGATCCAGTCATTGTAACAAGTGAGACAGGGAAAAGTCAGCTTTCTACAGCTTACTTGGAATTGGGCTGGATAACATTGTTTTATCTTTTTTTATTATCAAGGTGATGTACAGAGAGGTTACAGTAAGGTAATAAGTACATTCTTGTCAAACTTGTAACCTCCTCCCTCATTTTTCTCTCTCTTTTCCTCCCCCTTTTAATACCTCCCCCTAAATTGAAAAGTTCATTTCCAACATATTCTCCTGTTCCATTGGTGTCCTGCCTTGTCCTTTGTCTCACCTTTTGTTGTTCCCCTTTCCTTCTCTAATTCTGTTACACATATATACAATATCCAGGGTACCAAATTACCATAGTTTTTTTTACTATAAGTAGCAAATGGGAAAAGTGCAAATGGTGGGAAAGTTCTGATTGTCTATGAAGTGATTAGAGCAGATAGATTACCAACCAGAGCCTCACTGCATCCCTTTACTTCCATATGATTTTATTTTGGAGAAATATTGCTCAAGTATAGTGTGAGATATCTTTCAATAGATGTTTGCATTAACAAGTAAGAATGAGGTTATGTGTAGAACTAAAACCATTTCTCTGGAAACTTGGCAAAATATTTTAAGATAACAAAATATCTTAAGTGTGTGTCACAGGATATTAAGAACAGGTTCTGAAATTATAGTTGTATTTTGATACTTAGAAATGCGTGGATAATTGATGAGTTGTGTACATGCAAAGTTGGGTGGACTTTTTAAAAAATTAATTCAACTAAGAACAAAACAATGTAAAAATGTCAAGAAAAGAGAAAGTCCATAGCTTCTCTCTTCATTTGAGGATTAATCCTTCTTAGAAAGGAAAAGCTTTTAAGTTCACAGGAGAGTTCACAGGGGAAATTTAAAAGCTGTCAGTAAAGTCTTTAGGCAGAAAGATCTGGCCACTCCCTCCTTACTGTTCCCTTCCTACCTCTACCAAATCCTGTATGGGCTATCTACCTGGCCAAGTCCCTCCCACAAGATAGTTAACAGCTAATGAAAACTTTCATTACAAGATTTTCAGACACTAGGGGCAGGTTCTCAGCCAGTTGGGGAGATCCAATGTGAAGGACTGTGAAGAGAGAAATGCTTTATGTTCCCCATGTCCCACCACAGTCTCTGATAGGACTTTAAAAATGAGGCTTTGTATAAGTGGACTCCATTGTAAACAAACTAGTGGCTATTGAAAAACACTTACCTGAACACTGTTTGCATTCTCTGGCTTTTGCTCCTGAGAAGTTTCTACAGGAAAAGAAAACAAAAAAGAAAAAAAAATGTATGAGTTATGTATATTTGTTGAGGCAAACCTAATTGTATTATATTTTTAAAATGGAGGACTCACATGACTTTATTATTTTTTTAATTTTTTATATCAAGGAATTACACAAAGTTATTATTGTTATTAGTGTGCAAGCAATAGGAGCAACTTGGAAAAGGATCAAGCTGAGGAGTTGTTCTGATGAAGAGATAGAAAAATTCCTAGTATTTAAGAGGCTCAGATATTCAGACTTCAATCATTTGAATTTTTTCATGTATTCTCTGAAACTAGGAATATGTATATTCAGTCTAATCTATCTACTGAGTTCTAGACTTAAACATTCAATTTTTCATGTGACATTCACCTTAAATGTCTAATGGATGCCTCAGTCTCAACATTGCCAAAGTGCTATTTATATATCTCTTCTTGCCCTGTTAGTTCTTCCCATGCTCTCCTGCTCACTAAAGACCTTTGTCTATGATACACCACTGTACTGCTTTAGGCTCTCAGGAATACATGTAGAAATGGTCATAAGTCTTCACTTTTGCAAAGTTTACCTTCTCTCTAGAGACACTAAAGATAATAATTAGGATTTACAGTTGGCCAGATAATGGTCAGGAACAAACAGCCAAACACAAAAAAAGGCAACGAAATGTTGCATATGATCGGTACAACTTGTGGGCATGTATGTTACATAGGGCCATGATAAGAAACAAGTTTCAATTTCAGAGAGTGAACAGCATGACCTCTCTAACGAAGTGACAGTGATGTTGGATGCATCAAAACCCCCCGTGTACATCTAGAGTTCCCTTATTCATCCAATGAAAGAATTCTAGTAAGCAAAATGTCTCAGGGTTTATGGCCATAATTCAGAAATCTCACCAGAGGTCCTTGTAGTATGGTCCTAGAATTATGTTAGATTCACTAGTATTCCATGAATTTTCTTCATGAAAATGATTTCCACTTCCAAGTTGAGAGAATACATTTCTTGAGTACATCTTGGAAATACTCATGACAAACTTGGGGTTGGAGCTGCATTATACTGAACACTGCTTTTTGTGCATGCTGTCATTGTTAAAATCACATTTATCCTCTTAGGTGTCTGAATATACAGTTCTAACACATAGAAGCAATCCATACAAATAGATCCTTAAAACCAAAACAAAATAGGGTCTAGCCTCACAAATATGAATATGAACAAATAAATTTAGCTTAAAAAACCCTTTGTACATTTAAAAACAGTTTGTACATTGTAGGACTGGGCTGTGAAACAAAGCAAGTCTAATCTGTCTGAGGTATAATTAAAATCAATTCTCATGGAATCTGACACCAATATAAATTTTTATGATGATTCACTTTTTAAAATTTATCACGTGGTAAATATAAGTGCCCCACACTAAACCAGACAAGGCAAAGTATCCAGCTCAATGGAACACTTGAATTATGGAATATTGATTATATTCTAATTGTTTACTCAAAGTAATAAAAAGGAACAGAATTAACTTCAAAGTTGATAAATAAAAACTTATAAAAGTAGAAAACAACCAAGTTATCAAATAATAAAAAAATTTTCAATGATTTTTTTTAACTTAAGAAAAATATCAAACCTGTTAGTTCTTTATCATTTGCCTCTGGGTTAAAATCTTCTGTTTCACTAGAAAGAAAAGATAAAAGAATGTTATTTTAAAAACACATGTATTAGGAAAAACGAAGCAAAACAAAAAAACAACCAAAGCACAATTATCCTTCAAATGGAAGAAAAACTGTAAGAGAAACTGAACTCTTTACATTTGTTAGGATGTAACTGCTGTTTCTAGATGGACTTTCCTCCATTTCAAATAATTATTAAGTATGCATAAATTTTGCCAGGTTATCCATCTTTTTCATGTATTTCTGATCCAGTAACTACATTTACACAGTTGTGCAACCTTCCCTATCCTACAGTTGCTTCATTCTTGTCTGAAATTCTATGCTTTCTAAACACAAACACTCCATTTCCCTCTCTCAACTCTTGTAAGCAGTCCTGATTTTCAGCTACTCTGGTTTCTCATATAAGTAGATGCATGTGATATTTGTCCTTTTGTGAGTGGTATATAATAATTAGTGTAAAAATGTTTCCACGTTCACTCATGTTGCAACATGTGTTAACATTTTCTTCCTTTTAAATGTTTATACATATGTTTATATATACATATGTATTATGTATATATCTGTAGTACATAATATATATTATGTACATATTGACAATTTCTAATATATGTGCAAAAATGCAAATTTACATATTACACATTATGTGCTTATTATTATGCAAACATATGATACACACAACCCATATAACATATATACATGATATAAGATACATATACTTAATATATAATAGATAAAGGTTTATATATATAAAACAACATTTAAAACAACATATACATACACACATAAATACATATATGTCATAGAGTGCTCATTTGTTCAGTGATGGAGAATTGAGTTGTAGTCACTCTTCTGTGTACAAGTATCTGTTCTAATCTCTACTTTCATCCTTTTTTTGTTTTTGTATATGATTGGCAGTGGAATTAGTGGATCACATAATTATTCAATGCTTAAGTTTTTGAGAAAGCAGAGCATGGTTTGCCCCAGTGGCTGTACCAATTTGTATTCCCACCACTGGTACATAGGGATGCAGATTCTCTACATCCTTTCAGTGGGAAGATTCTATTTTTTTCTGCACCACTTCTGGTTTTCTGAATGGTTTCTTGGAGATAAGAGCCTCACAGACTTTCTTGCCTGAGCTGGCTTTGAATTGCGATCCTCAGATATCAGCCTCCTGAGTAGCTAGGATTACAGGCGTGAGCCACCAGCACCCAGCATTCCTTTTTTTTTTTTTTTTTTTTTTTTTTGGTGAAAATACCATACAGAGGGGTTACAATTACATAGGCAAGGTAATGAGTACATTTCTTATCAAGCATTGTTGCCTCCTCTTTGTTTCTCCTTCCCATCCCTTCCCATCTCCCACCTGCTACTCCCCACCCCCTTCATTCTAATTTTTTATTAGTAAAAACTGCAGTTTTAGGTCTTATATTTAAATATGACCTATATTGAATTAATTTTGTGGTATTGATTCCAAAAACTATCCTCTAGGTTCTACTGGTTTAATGCTGTTATTGATATCCTCTTCTTATTGACATTCTGTCTAGTTTATTCATTATTTAAAGCGCTCTTTTGAAGTGGCATGCTATTATAGTTCAATCAATTCTTTCCTCCTTTAATTCTGTATATATTTATTTCATGCACTTTAGAGCTCTGGTTTGGTGCACATATATTTTTAATCTTTTTGGTGAATTAGCTCTTTTTCTCATGACATAGGGCTCTTCTTTTCTTTTGTAATAGCTATCTTTACTTGATGTTCTCCCCCTTGGTTGATATAGCTCATTTTATTTGAATGAGATATTATACTTCTGCTTCCAAAGATCTCAAATGAGTTACCTATGGACAACATAAACGTTATCCTATTGGTTATATCCATTCTGTAACTCTGCACTTTCCTTGGCGGGGGAGGGGTCCGGTTGTGGAGCCTGAACTCTGGGCTTGGGCACTGTCTCTCAGCTCTTCAGCTCACGGCTAGCGCTCTACCACTTGAGCCTCAGCCGCACTTCCAGCTTTTTCTGCTTATGTGGTGCTGAGGAATCGAACCCAGGGCCTCATGAATGCAAGGCAAGCGCTCTACCACTGAGCCACCTCCCAGCCCTGCACTTTCTGTACTTCATTTATTTATGCCGTGATTAAAGACATGTAGGTAAGGATCTACTTCATCTATTTTGTTGTATTCTGTGTCCTATTTTTTGTGTAACTCATTTTTTCCATTGCTGTTAACTGATATATTTAATTGATGCTTTTGAAGTTCACATTAAATCTATTCTTGTTGCCTTTTATTTTTTCTTAATTTTTTATTGTTTTTATAACATTAATGTACAGAGGGGTTACCATTTTATAAGTAAGATAATGAATACATTTCTTTTGGGGAAGTGTCATCCCTTCCTTTGCTCCTCTAATTTTCCCCTCTTATACATGCCCACAAGTTGTACAGATCATATTCAACATTTCGTTGCCTTTTATGTGTGTACTACAGATATTTTTGTGTAACTACAATGGGGTTATGTATACTATCATAAAGTATTTACATTGATATACTGCTTTAGAGTTCTTCATACCTCCTTTATGTTACAGATGCCACAGTTTGCATCTTTATATCTTTTTTTGGGGGGGGAGGTCCAGTTGTGGCACCTGAACTCTGGGCCTGGACGCTGTCCCTCAGCTATTCAGCTCAAGGCTAGCTCTACTACTTGAGCCACAGCGCCACTTCTGGCTTTTTTCTTTTTGCTTATGTGGTGCTGAGGAATCGAACCCAGGGCCTCATGCATGCAAGGCAAGCTACATTCCCAACCCTAGAATTGTATATTTTCCTTTTGAGTCTGAGTTACTACTAATTATCTTTTAAATGCAACTGGAAAATTTTCTTTAGTATTTCTTAATGGGCAAGGCTAAAGCAAGCACTGGTGGCTCACGCCTGTAATCCTACCTACTCAGGAGGCTGAGATCTGAGAATCACGGTTCAAAGCCATCCCAGGCAGGAAAGTCTTTGAGACTCTTATCTCCAATAAATCACCAGAAAACCAGAAGTGGTGCTGTGGGTCAAGGGGGAGAGCACATGCCTAGAGCTGAAGAGCTGAAGGTCAGTACCCAGGCCCAAAGTTAAAGCCCTATGACAGACTCTTTTGATTTTTTCCCTTTTTATTTATGAACTTTTTACCAACTGGACAGTTTGTCTTTTTACCTTTTTACCTTGAAAATATGTCATTATAGCCTCCCATATTTCTTCTGAGATATCTACTAATTATCATGAAATTCCTTATATATGATGAATGAATTTTTCTCTTTCTACCTTAAATATACTCTCAGTATTTTGATAGTTTGCTTAAAATGTGTCTTTACTTGGTTTATTAGCCTGCTTGGGGTTTCTTGAGATTCTTTCTCATGTATACCTGTGTCTTCAAATTTTGGGAGTTTATAGGCATACTTATTTCCACAATTAATCCCTGTCTGTTTCTCAATTTTTGTATGTGAATCCCCATAGTATATATATTTAACTGCTTTCTTTGTTTTTGGTTGTGGTGTTTTTTTCTTTTTTCTTTTTTCCCTGGGCCTGAGCCTTAAACTTTGGGCCTGAGTGCTGCCCCGAAGCTCCTTTTGCTCAGGGCTAGCATTCTACCATTTGAGTTCAACTGACACTTCTGGCTTTTTCTGTAATTATTTTGTAATTAATTGGAGATAAGATTCTCATGGAATTTTCTGACTGAGCTGGCTTCCAACTGCAATTCTCAGATCTCAGCCTCCTGAATAGCTAGTATTATACCAATCCTGGGCTTTATTTGACTGATAATCCCCCCTTCTCCCAAGACATTTGGCTCTGTTGTTTTGAATTTTCTTCTTATTTGGTTTTTTAAAAAAAATTAATTGTGGTAATCAGATTTGAACATTTAAAATGATTTACATTCAAATGATTGATTCTTTTTGTCAGACTACTGAAATCTGTAGTTAATTCTGTCAAGTAAAAAATTTCAATTTCAGCTATTGGTTTTAGGTCCAGTATTTTTGTTTGGTTCTTTTAAAAATAATTTCTTTTATCAAGATACATTGTATTCCTAAACTGCTTTGTTAAATGTCAACTCCTTTGTACAACTACTTAGAGGTAATAAAATGCATACAAATGTTCTCAGATTTCATATTTTTCTCATTTTCCTTAATTTTATGTTGACTCCTTGTGCATATTGAAGGTTATATTTTAAATGTGATCACATCCAATTCAGAGACTCTTCATTTTTGTGGAGATTTATTTTATTCTTCTGACTCTGCCATATTCCCTTATTGCTGAAAATTCCTAATGATCATTTGTAGAAATTTGGCATTTGTGAGATGAAAAACAAGAACTACTCCTTTCAGCTTTTGTAGACTGATATGAGTATCCTTTAGTAATTAGTGGGATAATAAACATGAGAAGAGTCTCTCAAGTGGAGTCTTAATATCTCATATCTTTTTTGAGCATATGCTTTCCTGGGTCCCTACATATGATTTACCTTCCCAATGTTCTTGGATTGAATGAAAGATTAAGTTAGAATTTTGCTCTAATTCTCAGAGATTTATATATCCTATTAAATAACTTTCTTAGGATAATTAGCACTGGCTCAAAGCATTGTAAACTAGTGCCTTCTGGGGGAGTGGGTCATAAGGTAGTGGCTGTTTCCTCCTAACTACATTGTGCTATGGTGACAAGAGGTTTGGTAAGAATAAGTAGAAGCCCATAGGGGTTTTCTCTACTATTTTCAAGGTTGCCTTTTCTTGATTAAGTGTTTAAATATTTGTTGTGAATATTTGATAGGCTTTCATACAGTTAGAAAATTGTCTTAGTGAATTTGTAGTTGTTTATTTTTTATTTTCACTGAAAAGCAATAGCTTAGAACTTCCATCTTATTCTAAATTTATTTGTATTGAGTTATTACCTGTATCACTTTCCTCTCCTTTACTTATGCAAATAATAGAGTTGCTTGCATTAATACTATTTATATTAAAATAATTTTGCATAAAGAAATATCCAATGTGAGGCTAGACAGGTACTCCAAAGTAGTGTCCCATTCATATCAACACCATCCCAGTGTGTTAAATGGGGGAGGAAGTAAAACTAAGCTTTCCTCTGTGGTCTCAGTTCTTCCCCATACAGGAAAGTCATCTTTTCCAGGTCATAATTTTGTTTTTAGTTTGCAAAATGCTGGGTGTTTTTAGAGTTGCTGATCAGATTTTGAGTCTACAGGACACTCTGCCCATGTTTTCTCCTATAATAATCTAAACTTGGATTGTCTTTCTGTCATGTAAAGGTACCCATTGTTAAAGGTCCATATCCAACAATTGTTTTCTAGATGTTTCATCTTACATTTTTCCTTTTATCTTTGTATTATTTTTATAGTAATGCTATACACTGAAATGGTTCACTTACTTGAGAGATGAGCAGAGATCCTTTTGTTCCGATTATATACATTCTAATTTTGACCCAATGGCTATTTCACAGATTTAAAAAAACTGCCTCAACATACTAGCATGCTCTTGATCCAAGATATTAATACATATAAAAGCAGATCTCAATAATATAGAGGTTAGGTCACTAGAAAGGAGAAGGTGGGAAGGAAAAAATATGAGGACTTTTCCACAGTGGGGAGAGAATGAAAGAAGGGAATAAGGAGGTCTAAAATTGAATACTTGGCCAATGACCACTCTCCCACATGTTCTGTACTTGTTATATATCCTGCAGCAATGGAAGATTTCTATATTAATATTACATTAATTGAATGTACCTGGAAGATGAAATAAGATCTTCTTGATTGTATGAAGATGAACTCATAATTCTGTGTATTAGGTAATGTGGTGGTTCATTAATTGGGATTAATTCTTTTTTCTGAAAAAAATGCAAATCAGGTGTTATACAAAATAAAGTTTGACATCTTACTGGACCTTTTTTTTGTCTTATATATACCTTATTGAGAAAAATTTTAGACCTAAATCTTAACTTACCTTACTTAAAAGATAAGCCCTATAGCTGTAATTAAAATGTCTCTTCCAGTATTAGAATGACTCAGTGAAGGTGTTCTACGGTATTGATGTTACTCATCTTAACACAAGTTACTCATCTTAACACATACAATAATCTCTTCTTGGAAGATCATGTGCTTCTAAATTGACAAAAGTATCTGTTCACATCTCATGGTTCATTTTAGGTTTCTTTTTTGATAACTTGGGAACTGCTGCCAAATTTATGACTCAAGAGAATGGTCTCATTAGGAAATCCTACACCATAAATTCTCCCCAGACGGATATAGTAAAAATTTTTCGACAGTATAAAATATTGAGAATCAGCATTTGAAAGAAGTAACAGGAAGTAGTCACCAGGATGATAGTAGGGTATACTGGCTCAATGTACTGGTGATAGTAAGCATATTTTCAATGAACCTGTTAAGTTTGGGCAAGTTTGCTAAAACTTTCTAAAGAAGAAAGCTAAATATTTGTCTGAAGAGGTCACATAGCTAATGAGTGAGTCAACATTCAAACTTGGATATTTCTTTTCGGTGCTATGGGTTAAACCCAGAGTCCCACACATTCTAGGCAATGATCTGCTTTTTTATGAAACCTTTCAACCAGACTTGTCTCAATGCTTCCAGTCCCATCCTACTGGCATGCATCTCCCTGAAAGAAATGCCTAATGGTAATTTTCAAACGTAATTTAGATATAATAAGACTAGAATGTATGTGAAACAATAATTTCTGGTTTATTCCTTTCTCTTAACTATTTCCATCTCCTCTTTTTGTTTGCTAGCTAGTTAATCTAGGATTCTGTTACCCGCTTTCTCAACCCAGTGCTATTATCTATTAATTACTTGCCTTGTTATTGTGAGTAACTATAGTTTTAGTAGGATGCTTTTCTGAACATTCTAGCACAGAATTTGTGAAGTTCTCTACCTTTTTTAGTCTCTCACAATCATTTTTCTTACTCACCTTGTAGTGCATTTTTTTCCCTCGAGGAAGGTTAGTTTCAGGCAAGCTTTTTGAAGATACCATGTCAAGCATACCAAGAGATCTCTTAACACTTCTTTCATCAGTTTCTACAGCCCGGCTTATGGGTGCTTCAGTCTTTCTGATGGCCACACTACTTTCAGACTGACAACAATTGCTTAGCGATAAAAGCTTCCTCAGGCTCTTTGCACTTATTGTTGACTTAGGTGATGCTACATTGCTTTCTTCTGACTTCAGGACTTGGCTTTCTTGAGCTTCAGATATTTTTCTTAAACCTTCTTCGGCAACAAACTCTCTTAAAACCAATTCTTCTTCATCAGAACCTATTTCATCGTCTCTGCTTGTATCTGAAGATACTTGATTAATATCATGAGCTACTAACCGAATGATCAGATCTTTTTTGCTTCGAACATCTTTTAAAAGCTCTATCTTGGTGATATCAGGCTTGTTCATATTCATAAATGAATTTCTGCAAACAGCCTGAAATTGAAAGCACAACAACAAAAATAAGTTTTAATCATTACTCCTCTAATTCTTTTTAATATGGTTATTTTTTTGGGATTTTTATTTTTATTTTAATATCTTCAGATGCTGCTTTTCAGTAAAATAGTATTGCAACAGGATGAACCAAATGAAAATGATAATAGTTTCTAGTGTTATTATTTCCTTTACATTGAATTCACATTAATCTACTCTTAGTCTAAAAATATGTCTAACATGAATTTTCTTTCTTAAATTTTGCATTTTGTTAAAAATAATTTTGTTGCTATCATTTTTCATCATTTCTTTTGAAGGTTTCATGAAAAAATAGACAACTATTTTTAATCTTAGGCAGAAAATCATAGAGAAATGTAAATGCATGTATTTTAAAGAAAGCAATCATCTAATGTCTACTTTAAAAGATATGAGGAGGGGGCTGGGAAATTGGTTCAGTGGTAGAGTGCTTGCTTTGCATGCATGAGACCCTGGGTTGAATTCCTCAACACCTCATAAGCAGAAAAAAGCCAGAAGTGGTGCTGTGGCTCAAGTGGTAGGGAGCCAGCCTTGAGCTGATGAATAGTGCCCTGGCCCAGAGTTCAGGCCCCATGACTGAAAAAAGAGGAGAGAGAGGGAGAGAGGGAGAGAGAGAGAGAGAGAGAGAGAGAGAGAGAGAGAGAGAGAGAGAGAGAGAGAGAGAGAGAGAGAGAGAGAGAGAGAGAGAGAGAGAGAGAGAGGAGAGAGAGAGAGAGAGAGAGAGAGAGAGAGAGAGAGAGAGAGGGAGAGAGAGGGAGAGAGGGAGAGAGAGAGAGGAGGGAGAGAGAGAGAGAGAGAGAGAGAGAGAGAGAGAGAGAGAGAGAGGGGAGGGAGAGAGAGAGAGAGAGGGAGAGAGAGAGAGAGAGAGAGAGAGAGAGAGAGAGAGAGAGAGGGAGAGAGAGGTTATAAGGAAACTTTTAGTCCTTGGACTTTTACTCTATATTTTCCATCCTTAATCCATGTATATATATATATATATATATATATATATATATATGTATATATATATATACATATATATATATACATATATATATATGTCCTATTTTTTCACCTTCCTGGTGAAAAAAGAGATTTTTAAAAACAGTTCCAGGGTCTCCTAACTCTAATCATAGCAACACAAGAGACTGAAAAAGGAAAAACTGATATTTGAAGCCAGCTTGGGAAGACAGATCTGAAACAAACATATCTTTAACTAGTAAAAAACCAGAAGTCAAGCTGTGCCTCAAGTAATAGAGCCATAGTCTTCAGCAAAAATCCCAATCCTGTCACCCTGCGTTGAAGCCCCAATCCTAGCATATGAACAAAATATATTTTAAGAATTAACCCATTTCCTTAGCTTTTGACCATGCTACATACCACTTAATTATATAATCATCTTAGATTTAATCTTCCTCTGTAACTTTGCAAGACAACCTTTGAGTCTGACTGTTTATATGAAAATAAACTATTTAAAGCAACTTCATAAAACCAAAATAAGCATCTTGGATTGGATAGGAAAATCCCCACATCATGATATTTGATTTGAGAATCTGTTCTTGCCTATGTATTAATATTCATATTAACACATAATAATAATATGGTGAACTGACAGTGGATGGTGGAGAATTACGCTTGATGTAGAGCCACATTGTCTCCATATCTGGTCTGATCTACTGTTCTTTATATTCTCTGTTGCTTGTAGAAGGTAAATCTAACTCATCCTCAGATTGACTCCTGACTACCGCTTTAAAAAAAAGAGCTCTTAGGATGTCCTTCTTTCTAATTTAAAAGGGCACAGATAATATGTTTTGGTGTACCTAACTGTCTAATTCTTTCTGCAGCTTATAAGTGATCTATGTAGAGAGAGTAGGTAACTGAAAGTAAAAAACTGGCATTACTCTCTAGTCAGTTTTTACAAGTTTTACTCTCAATGGATTACTTATCTACAAATAAATACCAGGAAACAGTGCTAGTGTAATGAGAATTCAGAGGGAAGGGAACATTTTAAACTAACTAAAAGAGCTCATGGTATTCCAAAACAATTAGGATGAAAAGGTTTACAGGAGTATCAGTCTATGATAATCAGTATTTGAATTTGAAAACTTAAAGTACTGTGGACTTAATCATAAGCTTTGAGACTTAATTCAATGGATTGCAGAATAGTCCTGGAAAAAAAATTCCTTCCATGTTTATGCTCCAAACACTAGAGTTCTATAAAACTTTATTCACTCTCCAGGATACAGACTGAATTACTAAATGGACATAGCCAATTCTGTTGTGTTTATTTATGGTTACCTTTAATTCTTTCATACTTCAGAGTCTCAGTTTAATATGTTGGCTACATGACAGAATTTTCTGCCTATACCAGATGAAAATAGGAGCCCTAAGGTGCCTGGGTTTAGAACAAAGCATTAAAAAGAAAATGTGCTCATTTTGAAAGCAGAGATTAAATGACAAAAATCAAGGTTTAAGTGAAAATTTAAGAACACCTGTAACCTATGTAGTTTGTAGTTTAATGCCTGATGAAGAATATTGCTAAAAGAAAGCATTACTATGGAATCTTAAATTTGAGAATTAAAACTATTTTAGACAAGTTCACTTGCCCTGGTGTTCTACTAATTAGCCTTTTTGAATACGTTTAGATGTCTCTAATGAAGAGCAAAAGGAATCCTAGAAGTTTAGGAATTACACATGATTGCATTTCTTTTAAATCCTCAAATGATACTACCTTCATTCGGCCTGGTGTAATTGTTAGGGATATAGTTGTATTTATATCTGTCTGTCTGTCTGTCTTTCTGTCTCTCTCTACACACACACACACACACACACACACACACACACACACACACACACATATTCATTATTCAAAAAAAGGGAGAAATTGAAGTAAATTATCTAAAATCCTAGCTTGAGACCTTTAGAATGAATTACTGAATTGACACAGGAGGTCCTTGTAGTTCATATGTGGGCTTGAATGAAATGAGGCAAGCAAGCTCTGTTGGCAAAGACAAAAACAACAAACATGCTTTCCCCTGCGCTTATTTGAGGAAGGCAATCACCACTTGATCTTCACTACTGCATTTGCACTTACCTCACAAGGTGTTACATCCAGTCGTCCCGTCTTATCCAGTGAGGTCCGTCTTTCTTTTATCCTCTCTTCTAAATTAGATGAGAGGGAGGAGTGATTTCTCCCAGTTACTGATGCTTTTCTCAGTTCTGCTATACTATGTCCAGTTCTCTTTAAACAGTCCATCTGAAGTTGTTCAATTGGTTGGGTTTTTATGGAGATTACTGCTAAGTGTTGTGCAACAATGTTTGGATCAATTTTGATGGGTTTTTCCCTGATATATGGAACTATTTTAACTGGTAAAGAGTCTCCAAATGTTTCTTCATCTGACTGTTGTTCTTTATCAGAGTCAGAGTTCACACTTGCAATGTGATTTTGTGCTTTTTTAACAATCCTACTGATGTCTAGCTCTCCAAAGCGGGGAGAATTAGTTGAGAGAACACTGTCTAATTGAACTTTTGAGACCTCATCAATAATCAGGCTTGCCACCTTTATAGGAAAGGCTGTATTTGCACGTCTCATATCATAAAGCTCTTTAAGGGTTCCAGATTGTTGTAATATGCTACTATATATTGAATCAATAACCTGAGTAACCATTTCCATATCGTGTGGCGTTAAAGAATGCTCCCCAGGATAGGCAGTTACAAGGCTAATATTAGTTCTGTCAATTTCAGTTGATACAGATTTTGTCAGTTGAGTTGCAATTTTGTTTAAGTCAGGCTTTGATAAGATGCTTGCATTTTTGCTTTCAGCATTTGGTAGTACTGGTAGTTTAGCCAAGAACAGGGCCAGTGCTTCTTCTAAAATCTGGCCATCTAACAGAGAATGTTTACTGGATGAGGACTTCTGGGATTTCAGTTCATTGATAATTTTGACTACTTTTTCTACTATTTTGACAGCTTCCAGAACTAACTCTGTATTTGATACTTCTTCCTCTTCCTGAGGCTGAAATTCAGAATTAGAGATTTCCTTCACCATTAAACAACCTATTATATCAGAAAGGGCATTGCCCTTCCCCAGCAAGTCTTTAAATATAGAAGTAGGAGAGCCAGAGTGTTTTAAGACATTGGTATAAACAGCATTAACTACTTTTTCAATAATTGCTTTGTCAGCTAAAGGTACAGGTGATTCCTTATCTGGTTGTACAAATTTGATCTTACTTTTGCAGATAAATTCTTGGAATGAATTTAATATTTTTGAGGTCATTTTTTCCATTTCCATTTCTAGAGATTTGGTTATTTCCTTATCCCCTTTTGGAAACATGGCAAAAAGCTTTGATAAAAATTTGACTGCAATTTCTTCTATTACGTTACAAGAGAGCTTGTGAGCCTGTGGGGGTGGAGGTGGGACAGTTCGGATGACATTTTCAAGGATATTTTCAATAACACTGTCAACTTCTGCGCACTGATGGGGAGTTAACTCTCCAGAGAAATAGTTCTGCAACTGATTGCCAGCCACTTCCCGTACAACTAATTCAACTATGGAGTCTGAAAGGAGCCTACATCCACTGGTGATGCAATTCTTTATGACCTCGTCTGATCCAAATTGAGGCAAAAGGTTATTATAAATGGACTGTGCCACTAATTGAGTAATCTCATCATCATTGGGATGTAATGACTCGACATACTGTATAATCATATCTTCATCTTTGGCAATCTGTTCTGCAATTGTACTTACTAACTTCATTTGACAAAATTCGAGTTCTGTGTATGCATTGTCCTCAGAAATTTCTCTGGTGCTAGTGTCAGGTATTTGGGGGAAGATTTTAAATAGAAGAGCAGAAATCACATCCTCTAAAAATTTGTAGGGCAAAAGTATGGTATATGGCGATGATGTCTGACATTCTTTACTGGCAGTCTGAGCCACTCTTTGGATCTTTTTGACAATCTCTTTAGATTCCAGAGGCAAAAATGCTGAAATTGGAATGCCATCACCAAATAGGAAGTTAAGTTGCTGCTGAAAAATTTCATTTATCACTGAACTAGTTAGTTTTTGAGCAAAATGTTCCCCATTATGATTGATATTCTCACAAATAGATTCTTGAGAACTATGTTCCTTCAAAACACTGCAAAGTGTTGAGTGAACAACTTTGTTAACTAATGTTTTATCCATTTCTGGTACCTTATCTACAACAGATACCATATCTGAAGAGGATTTTGGAGTCAATTTATACATCTGTGGCATTTTACCCTCCATTTTCATCTCAAAGCTAGATTCTTCTGTTGTTGGTTCTTTATGTTTTGGAGGTAGTACATCAGTCAAATGTTCTTTGCTTGCACATGAGAAAAGCTCTTTTTCTTTGTCAGGCCTAAACACCTTAATCTGCGCATCTGAAAACTCCTTCAACAGTGAATCAACAAGTTTTAAAGCTATGTCATAGAGAGAAGCCTGATGTTGCTTGTTATTAACATCTGGATACTTCTCACTTACTTGTGCTTTGGGTGAGGAAGAGAAGATTAATTTGTTAACCAATTCAACAACAACGTCTTCTAGAAATTTAGCAGGAAAAACTCCAGGTTTATTGTCTTGGGCGTCTAGTTCATTACTCAGCTTACGTTGCACTTCTTTCTCACTTACTTTCTCTTTTTCTTTCTTTTCCTCATTCCCTTTCTCTGTATTTTCTTTCTCATTGTCAGGGATTTTTTGATGGCTTGAGGGGGGTAAGTCCATTGTTATAACAGAGCCAGACCATGCCAAATCTCTGCCAGGTTTATCCCCTAGGGAGCTTGTTTTACATTTGAGTTTTGTAATTTCCAATTGTTCTTCAGGGAAGGACATTTGTAAAACATTGTCATAAATATTTTCAATGACATTTTGAACACTTCCATAATCTGCATATGGTGCCTCATCCATACCTGTTTGACCCTGAAAGTTTCTTCTTTCCGTTTTGCTTGCCTTTTCAGTTATTTTTGCAGTTTTCTCTGTTGTAGTCCCCACATTTCTTGTCTTGGGCTCAATTATCTTCTTTGAAGAATGTAACTCAGTGGTCTTGCCATCTAGTTTTATTGAGCTTCCAGGACTGCCAACCTTCTTTTCAATGTCTACTTCAAAATCTGACCTTTGTGTTTTCTCCTTATAGTCTGTGTCAATAGTTGCTCCTGAATAATATTGCTGTATCTCATCAGCCTGACTCTGTACATTTTGTGGAGCTGATTTTGTCTTTTCAATTTCACTCAAATGCTCCTGCGTCTCCTGCATTTTCTTGTTTGTAGTTGTAGAAATAATATTTGACACAGGCTTATTATTCTTTTGGATGGAAATTTCCCGTTTCCTTCCATCCTTTTTATTCACAACACCTGTAGCTGGCCCTGACAGGTTAATCACATTGCTTTTCATAATGGCAGCTAAAGAGCTAAGTATTTGATCTGGGATGTCTACTTTCTTCTCTGAGGCTTCTTTAGTGTCAAAAATTTTCTTTCTATGCATTGCATCTGTAATGGTTTCTAAACTGTGCACCCTTTTTTTTGAATCGAAGATTAGAGAACTTCGTTTATGCAGTTGATCTGAAGGACGCTGTTTCCCTTTTACATATCTAGTTATCTGTGTAAATGTGCTTTGTGGTAGCAGCTGAACCCTTTGAGTGATGTTATCTGGATTTAGAAATGAAAAGAAGGTTGAAGTCCAGTCTCCTGAGAATAATGGTTGAATCTTGAAAGCAGAGATTGCCTTCTTTGCTAAACCAGCAATCATTTCTATAACAATGTTACCATTATCTTTCTGAAGGTCCTTAGAGCTCAATTTCCCTATGAACTGATCATATACAAAGTTAGATATTGTATCAATTGTCTCTTTATCTATTGGTGGAAAAGAAAATATTTCTTCAGCATTTGGTAAAACTTTAATTTCACTTTTCCTAAATTCTCCAATGAGGGAGTTTGCAAACTTGATCGCCATACCTACAATATCTGCCTCTGGCATCTCCTTTTTCTTAGAACTTTCAGGAAGAGCTGGGAAAGAACAAAATTTGTGAACTAGGTCAACAATTACATCTTCCAAAAATGTAGCTGAAAACAGAGAAGGCTGTGTCTTTTCTTTCTTAGATTTTTTAACTGCAGTGGGCTGGTGATGAGCAGGTACCTCCTTGGAAGATGGTTCTTTCTCATATAAAAATGGTTGCAAGTGGTGATCCATGATTCCTCTCATAATGAAACCAGCCATTTTACTAAGAAAAGATCCCCCTTTTTTGTCTGAATCCTTCTTTACTTCAGCTTGGAATTCAGATTTTTTCAAAATATCACTACATATAGAGTCAACAAAACTCTCAATGGCTCCTAGTTGCATACTTTCTGCATTCTCCTCTGCTGTGGCAAGTCGGATCTCATGTTCAAAAATTTCTGTTATAATATCCTCAGTCAATTTTGAAGCTGCATGTGAAAATTCATCATCAGGTGTGTCTGCTTTATTCTGTACTTCATGAGCTGTGTCACTTGAAGGGAAGATTTGCACTAGAAGCTTGTCAACCATATCCTCTAGAAGACAGCGAGGAAACACAGTAACACAGGATGGTAGGGCATTGTTATCTGTCAAAATTTTGCTAAGTACATTTCTGATGATGTTATCAGCTCGAGGTGAAGTGTAGGAAGAAGTCATTAATTCTCCTGAAACTAACGACTGCACATGATAATCATAAATTTCCTCCAGTAGAAAATGATATATCTTCCTTCCAAGGCAGGTAGCATCACTTTGGATCACCTCATATACTTTAACCAGTGATTTATATTCATCTAACACTTTTTCATAAACGGAGTTGACTGTTTTTTCAACCATGTCTTTATATTCCTCTGAGACACACAGATCTTTATCCAAGTCATCTGCAACCAAGATCTCTGATGCAATGAACTCTACAACTACGGATTTTACTAATGTTGTAACGATATCAGTTATTTTGGCTTCTACTCTCTCTGGATTTGTGTCAGGCAAGATGTTACATACAAATGAGTGAAGAATCTTGCACAAAACCCCAGAAATTACTTCCTCCAAAAAGACAGCTGAATTCACAATGAAAGACAAATCTCTCTTGTTTATCTCTTCTACTTTTTGTTTGGGAGTTTGACCCACTGAAGCTGAAAGGAGTATTTTATCTGCAGATAAAAATGACTGTAGATGATGGTTAAATATTTCTTTTATGATGAAACTTGCTATTTTTGAAACAGGTATACTATTTATACCTCTTCTGTCTCTTGTGAGAGACCGGTAGAGATCTGACTGAGAAAGATCAGCATAAATCGAATCAACCATAGATTGTATATCTCTTTCTGAAATCATACTTTGTTTTCCATTCCCATGTTTAGTAATACATATTGCATGTTTTGAAATTATTGACATGATCTCATTTATCAGTTCCACAACTGTATTATTTAAGTCTGATTTAGAAGTATGTGCAAGTTCTGAACTGGGAGCGAATGTACTAATTTGAGACACAAGTTGGGTGACTATTTTTTCCAAATGCATATGTGATAACATAGTAGTATAGATTGTTGAAGCCTGTCTCCGGAACCTTGACTTAGTAATATCATATTGGACTCTGTTTATCAAAACATTTTTTCTGAGTTTGGAATATGACTTAAAAGGCAGATTTTCTATTAGATTTGGGTGAATCTGGAAATCAATAATTTCAGCCAGGATGAGTTTAGTTATCTTTGCAGCCAATGACTTTGTATTATTTAGAAAATCTTCATCAGATATAATTTCCACTTCATGTTCTTCTAAAACATTGCTGTATACCCTGTCAATGATATTTCTGACCACATCTCTCTCCACTGAAGGCAAGCACAACTGTTCTTCTGCATTATCTACAACGCTAACTTTGGCTTTTGAGAATTCCTCTATAACCAAACATATGAGTTTTTCTGCTTTATCAAATAGTTCATCATCTGAATTTTTTATGGTTTGCAATTGAACAATGCCTACTACCCTATGAAATATTTTGCTTAAAACCCCAGAGACCACGTCTTCCAAGAGAGTTGAGGAATAAACACTGGCATAAAGTGACTTTTGTCTTTCTTCATCATAACTGTAGGTATATGACGGAGAAGCTAATGACTTTCCGTCCAAAAATGGCTGGAGATGCTGTTCACAGATATATTTTATGATAAAACCCGCCATTTTATCAATAAGGACATCATTACTGCTTGCAATACTTTGCTGTAGAGATTCCTGAGACTCAGAGCCCTGTAAAATATTTTTGAATACCGAGTCCACAAGATGTTGAACTTCATTTTCTGAATAAGCAAGTTTGGTATCTTCTTCATCTTTTGAAAAACCAATCTCATGTTGGGAAATTTTCATCCTAATATCACTGATTAGGTTGGAAGCCATTTCATTATAATTCATTCTTGATTTATCCTTTGCACTTTCCATGGTTGGTACTATGTTAGATTCAAAAGGGAAGAATCTTGATAATAAGGTTTCAATCATATCTTCTAAAAATGTGTATGGCAGTAAAGTATTATATGGAGGTAAACTGTGGTTTGATTTGCTAGTTATACTGAAGTTACTAAGGATATCATGAATAATATTCTCAGCCACTGAGTTAGAATAGGAAGAAGCTGACAAATCACCGGAAAACAAAGGATGAAGAAGATAGTTTGAAAGAGCTTTTATAATTAATTTGCTAACATTTTCTACAAAAATGTCACTACTTTCAGACTCTGCGTCAATATCAGGATTGAAACCATGCTGTTGTAAGACATTCCTATAAACTGAAGTGACAAGTTCATCCACAATATCTGTATCATTATCAGGAAAATATTGTGCCTTGACATTACATGGAATATGAGTTTTAGCTTTGTCAAAATGGTTATGCACCCTATTTACAATTTTTCTGGTTATGTTTTCCAGCTCAACTTCACTGCTAAGCTTTAGGGTAAAAATCTTAGACAAGAGCCGGGAAACAATTTCTCCTACAAATTTTTTAGGGTAAATACCACAGTTGGATGAGCTCTGGGACATATGGGTTTCTATGACTTCACTGAGAACTTGCTTAACCATATCAGATACTGCATCTAGTGGTGTCATTGAGCGAGAGAGAACCTCTCCACACAAAAATGGTTGGAGATGACATTCAATTATCTCTTGGATAATGAAACTGGCTATTTGATCAATCATAATTGGATTTCGGCTGACTATACTTTTCTGTACTGAAGCAAGAGAGTCAGACATTTGCAAAATATTACTATAAACAGAATCCACCATCTTTTGAAGGTTTTTTCTCGTATATAGATTGTGGTTATCATAGACAGTTAAACAGATTTTATGTTTTGAAATGGCTGACATAACCTTATTTATTATGTAGGTAGACATTTCATTAAAATCTGAATGTTGTAAATATTTTTTCTCCAAAAAAGATGATAAAATTGATGGAGGAAGTAGCTGCGACAAAAGTTTTCTGATGACAGCTTCTAAAAATGAGTGTGGTAACATAGTGCTATAGACTTCTGAAGACCTGGCTTGGGAAAAAAATGTTGATAGGTTATTTTGAAGTTTTCGAAGTATGATTTCAGCATTGAGAGGGTAATAGGAACAAGGCCTGAACCTTCGCCTGATTCTTGATGGGAGTTGGTAGTCCAAAATTTCTAACAGTAGGCTATTGAATATTTGTTCAGATACTGGAGTATTGTCACATGTCAGATTAATATTGTAAGTGGCTTCTAACTGATACAGTTGTAAAACATCACAGTAGACTGAATCAACAATTTTACTAATAATTTCTGTATGGACTGGTGGAAAACAAAGCTTTTCTTCAGCATTCCGTAGAAAAGTGATGTGTGCATTATTGAACTCATTTACTACACTGTTCACAAATAATGTGTTTACCATATTAAGCCGGGCTTCCATTATGCTTCTATTTTTTCTCCACAATGAGGTAGAGAGTTTAAAAAACAATTGTGAAATGATTTCCTCCAAAAATGTAGCTGAATAAATACCTGTGTTGGTGCTTCTTTGATATAGCTTGGGAGGAGTGGGCACTGTATCCATTTCCTTTGTTTCTTGTTTGCCACAATGTGACCAAAAAGGTTTTACTGCAGCTTTCTTTCCACATGGTACTTTGATTTTAGAGCTAGCCACACTGGAATTTAAGGATCTGGCCGAAGGATTGCGGTCACAAGTCCTGATTCCAAAAGGGCCCTTAACGTGTTCTAATTCTATAAGCTCTGGCCTTTTTGACTGCATTTCTCTCGTTTGATAGTTTAAATAGTTGCTTTCAAAATGTGGGCTTTTAGGAGCTTGTACTAAACTGTTAGATAATTTCTCCATCAATGACTTAACTAAGCTGTGGGAAATAAATGTAAGTATACAATCTGATGACAATAAATCTTGGTCAATTTCTGCCATATTTTCCAAAAGATCTGACATGTAATTTCCTTGAAATTGTTCACAGTCCACTGATCTCCTAAGATAGCCAAAATCTCCATCTTCCATACTTTGAAGTGTTTTTAAAAGTTGACCTTCTGCTGATGTTTCACTAGAAGACCTATTCTCAAGAGAGAAGGTACCTGTGTATTTCTCCAGAAGTGTTCTAATTAGCTTCTCACATACAATGTTGAGAAGAAAAACTGACTTAGGGGAGAGCCCTAGGTTATTCTTAAGTATTCTATTACTTTGAATACTTGAAGAGGAGAAACAACTCTTTGCTATTTTACCAGAGTCCATATCCCTACCAGGGTTTTCATCTGGTAAAAATAAATCTAACACAATATCAAAGACTTTATTGACTACCTCTTTGGATTCGGGAGATTTTAGGCTACCAATCAGGCTGTCTAACCTATGTGCTAGATAATTTAATTTATTTTTTTGAACAAGTTGATCAATTTGATAAGTATATGATTCTCGTTCTTTGGTGCCTGTTTGACTGTCAGTGGTATTACTTTTGTTACAAATGGACATACTATTGCTTCTAACTACTGAAAATGATTTGTTTCTTGCATTATTTCCAAAGTGGTGATTTGTTCCTATTTCTCTCGACATTACATGAATCACACCTGCTAAGATATCCTGAAAGAAATCATCAAAATCAGAAGAAGTTACTCCTGGACGGTAGGTGTATTTGATTTTCATGGAAAACTTTTGTGGTGCAATATCAGCTTCTATAATGTTACCACTAGAAAGAATGTCAATAATGATTTCAGCAATACTTAAAGCAAGATCTCCAATACAAAGAGACCTAGTCTCAAATACTTGAGAATGAATTGAAATAATTGTGTTAAATGCTGCTTCTTGGATTTCCCATGCGTTGCTTTTTCCCCTGCACTCTTTGGTGCCATCAGAAATGCTTGATATTAAATTGCAAATGACTGATTCAGTGAGGTATTCACAAAATTGATAAATTGAAGAATTATTGTATATGCTTCTTGGAGAATGTCTTGATTCATATTTTTTCCTTGACAGTGTGGAAACAATGGATATCTTCTCTTCAGTGGAAACTTAAAAGAGAAAATATTACTATTTTAGGCATGGATTAAAAAATATGGAAATGTCAGTATATTGGTATGCACAAGTAAATTTTTCCAGTGGAACATCTGGGAAAAGGAAAGAGAAAGCCTAATAAAGAAGTTGGATTTTCCTCAAATACATGTTTCTTGTGTGGAAATAATCATCTCTCTTCCAATTCAAATAGTCATTTGTCAAGGTTGATCCTACTTAAATGGTTATAGACTCTAAGAAGCTGACAATCTTTGTGCAGAGAAATGTTTTCCAGGCTTACTTTTCCAAGCCTAAAACATCTACAGTGATATTTGGAGGCTTGATTTAAATATTTTAAAATATTTTGTCAGAATATTTAATAATTTCCTATAATTATTTTAAAACACACTAGTTAAATTGTTTAATGTCATGCCATGTTACTCTTAAGATATTATGGAGCTGGGTGCTAAGTGATGCATGCCTGTAATCCTAGCTACTCAAGAAGCTGAGATCTGAGGATCACAGTTCAAAGTCAGCCAGGGCAGAAAAGTTCATGAGACTCTTATCTCCAATTAATCACCAGAAAACTGGAAGTGGCACTGTGGCTCACATGGTAGAGTGCTAGCCTTGAGCTGAAGAGCTGGGGCTCAGTACCGAGGCTCAGAGTTCAAGCCCCATAACTGACCAAAAAAAAAAGCTATTTTGGAGCTGTAATCATCTATTACTTTGATGAAAACAGAAGTGTTGTGAAAATGGCAATACTGCCAAAGGCTATCTACAAATTCAATGCAATACCCATCAATATCCTAACCTCATTCTTCAATGAAATAGAAGAATCAATTAAAAAATTCATATGCAACAATAAAAGACCCCAAATGGCAAAAACAATCCTTAGCAGCAAGAACAGGGCTGGAAGAATATCAATACCAAACTTCAAACTTTATTACAAAGCCATAATAATCAAAACAGCTAGATACTGGTGTACAAGAACAGACCTGAGGACCAATGGAAAAGAACTGAAGAGCTAGAAATGGTCCCACAGACCTATAGCCATCTAATCTTCAATAAGGAAGGCACAAAAGTAGGATGGAAGAAAGACAGCCTCTTCAGTAAATGGTGCTGGCAAAATTGGTTAAACACCTACAGAAAACTAAAGTTAAACCCTTATATATCACCCTGCACCAGAATCAACTCCAAATGGATCAAAGACCTCAAAGTAAAAGCAAAACATTACAGGAAGGAATAGAAAAAACTCTAGGACTCCTTGGCACATGCCAAAATTTTCTTTTTTTTGGGGGGGGGGGTCCGGTCATGGGGCCTGAACTCTGGGCCTGGGCACTATCCCTCAGCTCTGCAGCTCAAGGCTAGCGCTCTACCACTTGAACCACAGCGCCACTTCCAGCTTTTTTCTTTTTGCTTATGTGGTGCTGAGGAATTGAACCCATGGCCTCATACATGCAAGGCAAGTGCTTTACCACTGAGCCACTTTCCCAGCCCCCCAAATTTTCTTAATAAAGACCTAGAAACACAACAAATCAAAGAAAGGTTGGACAAATGGGATTTCATGAAACTGCAGAGCTTCTGCATGGCAAAGGACATAATGAACAATTCAATGGAAAGCACACAGACTGGTACAAGATTTTCACTAGTCATATAACAGACAAGGGCCTCATATCTAAAATATTCTTAGAACTCAAAAAATTAAATCTCCTAAAAACAAATCCTCAAAGAAACAACTGCCTCATTAATAAATTGGCTAAAGATTAAACAGAGGCTTCTCTGAAGAGGAAATAAGAATGGCCAAGAGACACATGAAGAAATGCTCAACTTCTCTGGCCAAAAAAGAAATGCTAATCAAAACAACTTTGAGATTCCACCTCACCCCAGTTAGAATGACTATAATAAAAAGATCTAATAACAACAAATGCTGGAGGGCATGTAGCCAAATGTTGGTGGGAGTGTAAACTTGTTCAATTACTCTAGAAAGCAGTATGGAGATTCCTCAAAAGACTCCACCTAGAGCTCCCCTATGATCCAGCAGTCTCACTTTTGACCACAAAGAAGGCCATACTAAATTAGATACCAGCACAACTATGCTTATCACAGCATTTTTCACCATAGCTAAGATATGGAACCAACCCAAATATCCCTCAGTAGATGAATGGATCAAGAAAATGTGCTACATATACATAACGAAAGTCCATGCTTCCATCAGAAGAAATGACATTCCCTCATTCATAAGGAAATAGAAAGACTTGGAAAAAAATCATATTAAGTGAAGTAAGCTAGACCCAAAGAAACATAGGCTCCATAATTCCCCTCATTTGAAATAATTAGTATATGTCTAGGATAGTCCTAGCAGATAAGGAGAATAGCTCAAAAACTATGTACATATGATCATGTAAGACAATGCTAAGTGAAATAAACTCCAAGACATGGACACAAGAGGTTTTTGTTGTTGTTGTTGTTTTTAATGTACTATATGATTCCTTGTTCCTTTTGTATGTTCTTCCTCCTATGGTATATCCTCTCTTGTCACTGTATTTGATTTTGGTACCTGTGTATTTTTTTCTTTTTATTAAATTGTTTTTTTTTATTGTAAAAACAGTGTACAGAGGGGTTACAGTTGCATGAGTAAGGTAATGAGTACATTTCCTATCAAGCGTTGTTACCTCCTCCTTTGTTTATCCCCTACCATCCCTGTACCTATGTATTGTATATACATTTATCTGAATTAGGGAGGGAAAGATGAACAATAAACTGCTAAGACAAAAGACGAGAGGGAAACCAGTGCAACAGCGACATTCATGAGACAATATGTTGGAAATGATCCACAACTTGGGGGTAGGGGAGAGGGGAGGGAGAGGAGGAAAACGAGGGAAGGGATAACTGACAAGAAATGTACTTATTACCTTATTTATGTAGCTGTAACCCCTCTGTACATCACCTTGACAAACAAACAAACAAACAAAACCAACAAAAACAGAAGTGTGGCAATTCCAGAAAGGTTAGTGTAAATTGTAATGGCAGAATCAGAGATAAGAACTTTGAAAACACTTTAAAATCATGCAACAATCTCCAAATATGTAGATACAAAACAACCTACTGCTTATATTCAGACTTTAGATATGCTTAACTTTTTAAAAATCATTGTTTGGCAGCATAAGTAACTAAAAAGCAATTAATAGTCATCCCACCTTCAAGGCTATGTTCAGCAAAGCAGAGAATACATATTCTTGAAAGAGAGATCTTTTAAACATCTTTTTCCATTTTCCCCAAATTATACTAGCTTTTAAAATAAGCGATGTTATGCTTACCTCTAGTTTTGAAGTTTTTCAAATGTGTGACCACAGATGTAGTGACGTGACGTGCTACCAAATGAATTTCATTTGGACCCAGTTCATGATCAGCAAAAGCAATGACTTCAACTCCTTTCAAAGTCTTTATTTTTATCTGTGGGTTCCTCTTTTGCCATTTTTGCAGTAAAGAGCAATCTTTCCTCAAGGCTTCTGGGTAGTTAATTTCTTTTTCTGGTATACCGCCAATTGGTTGACACCATAATCTACGAATGTTTTTCTCTTCCTTTTTTCCTCTTCCTCTGGATATGAAAAATGGTTTCATTGATTCCATATTGTCATTCATGTACTGTTGATATGGCAAACCAGAGCTTGACAGCACAGTATTGACAATATTTTCTGCAGCTAAACAGATTCTGAGTGGAGAAACTGTTGTCTGAATTTCATTTGGTTCAACCATTGGTTTTAGAGTCTCATAGTGAAACACTTTCGGGTTTCCAACTTTTCCCAACTCTATGAATGACATGGCTTGTCTAAAAGCTTCATCTGAGGAGTCATTCACTTTCTTAAACAGCTTTTTTAAGACACTGCCTTCGGGGATTGTGTTCATAGCTGTATCACTAAGTCCAAAGTTAGAATTCCTTAGGTGGTAGTGCTGTAATTTGTTTGTTAAACGTGATGCCATAGTTTTTGATTTGGGCCTTTCCATTGACTCTGAGCTTTTAATTGTTTCTGGTATGTAGGAACTGGCATATGAGTGTGAACTTGAGGAAAGTCCATATTTTTTCCCTGCATCTTCCTCTGAATTAAACACAAAACCAGGTCCACTCCTTGGTGTAAGATTATCCTCCAAACTAGCATTGTGTAGCGCTGATGTAGGTTTTTTAATTTTAGATGCAAATTCAATCTGATTAACAATGTAAACATTTTCATTTTTTGGAAAGAAACTTTTGTTTGGAAGGTTTTTGATCAGTGACTTGTGAAAGTTAGTACATTGGTCTATTAGTGTGCCAATGATCTCACTGGCTACAGAATTCTCTTTCAATATGCTAACTGAAGAGGGTTCCACTTGGTTTATTTCTTTGTCTAGTTTATTCTTGATTAAAGTAAGCATGTCCCTGACGATATCAACAGCATATGTAAGTAAATCTGAATGAAACAAATGAACCTCGAGGAGGGTATTCTGTATGTTTTCTTGGGAAATAATACTACTGGAGTCAGAAAAATCAGAAACCTTCTTCAGTGGTTGTAATTTTGGCAAATGTTTTTTACCTAATAGTCTCTGTTGCATTTGAGAAAGATTTTCTATAGGCATTTTCACGATATCAGAAAACTCATATTTAGAGATTTGCTTAAATTGCAAGTCCACAAATGACTCTAACATGTTTAAGACCCTTTCGACAATTTCTTCCACAATTTGGTGTCTAGAGCTGCTGGACATTTGGTCTTTCATCTTCATGGAACAGATTGGTAAACTGCCGGGGCCTTGCTTGTTTGGAAAACCCTGTTTCCTGTTAGCAGTAAGGTGTTCTTTCCTATTTGTTAGAGTTTCTTTGCTATCTTGACTGGACATCTGGGACAAAAAGCAGAGCTGTAATTTTTCAAATAGCATTTCCACAATTTCCCTTCCAAATTTGTTAATTTGTGTTTTGGTATCTTCAGCTCTGGTAGAGCTATCTTTGACCTGATTATGCAATCTGATTGCACAATCCTCAAGAACTGGTAAATGTAAAAGTGAAATAGCATATTCTAAGTCTTTTGCTCTTACTGAAATTTTCTTCAAAATATTTTCAGCTATTATCAATAATTTAACTTTTTCATTTTCCATATCATTCGTTTCCATTTGCCATCTGTCAAACATTTTTTTTAATATACCTTCCTTGGGAAAAATCTGTTCTAGTTGTGAGGAAACGTTTTCTAAGTAAAAACATGCTTGTGCTTTGGCAGAAGATCTTGTATGCTGTGAACATTTGAGAGAATCCAGAGAAGAAAGTTTTATTGGGTAAGCCAAACTGTGGTTACTTGTTGCATACAGTTCTTGCAAAACTGTGTTAATTATTTTACTTGCTTCCATGATTGGATCAGATGGTAATGTTTTCATTTTTGCCATTGCTCTAGTTTCTGTCACCTTTTCAAGTTCTTTTAGAATTGTTTCCAAAATGACACTTATTATGTCTTTGGCATACATTATTAGTTCCAAGGTGGGCAATTTTGTTTTCAGCAAGTGTTTGGAATCTCCTGTTGGTAGGATGTTTGGCAGCCCCATTGCAGCCGTGGATTGGCCATCTATCAGAGTCTTCTCTCTGTTAACTAACTTAATCTTGGTTTTGACCTTGCCAGCACTTTGTCCTACGTGGGTTTTTGTTTTAAATTTTGACAAAGAGGTGACTTTCGCTTTTGCTTTTAAATTTGTCTTAAAACCTAGCTTAGGGCTGCCCTTCGGACTAACTTTATGACTATGTGGTCTAACAAGTGGCAACTCATTTGAGCAAGCTTCAGGGGATAAACTCTCTTCCACATGCCGTGAGATAAAATTTGTTAATTTATTGGAAACCATTTGGACTAAATCTTTTCCTACTTGCACTGGTGAATATTGCAAAAAAGTATCTTCTAAAAGAGAAGCACTGTTACTCTCTGCATATTTACTTCTTTTTCTTGCTTCTTTAGTGTCTCTAAAACCTGTGTGCATCACTGGTGAAACATCGTCTTCATGAATTTCTACTTCTTCCGCTATTGTAGTATTTTTATATACTGTTGTCATAACAAGAGAGTACATTTCCCCCAGAACATTCTCAACTATATCTTTTGCTACATTGTAAAAATGTGGTTGAAGGGAATGTTTTTGTGTTGTATCGGATGTTTTAGAGTTAGATGAAATGTGAGGGGCTTCGTTTAATGCAGGCAAATGTCCCATAACTTCCATGGCTCGCTGATCCAATGTATGCAAAATTTGTTTGATTGCACTGAGCAATTCAGTTTTCTCTTTTTGTCTTGATTCTTTCTTTCTCATAAATATCTCTTCCAAAACAATTCTTTGGCTATCCAGTTCCAATGCCACTTGTTTCTGATGTAGTGGATTGGTGAACACTGACACAGTGCTGTCTCTGTCCTTTGCTATTTGTCCTAGACCTATCTCATTTGATACAGTTAATGGTAAAAATTTAAGATTTTCCTTTGTAGATCTCTTATTACACAAAATATTTAAGATACGATCAATAGTTTCACTCACTATAATATTTGCTTGAAATAAAATGCTGTTTGGGTATTGATTCATGCTTTGGACTTTGAAGTCAAAATCGCTTTTAATATGCTTCAAAATGGCATTGGCAAGGAGGTAAGCATCATCCATCAGGTTAGCTTGTGATAAATGAATTGTGCATGCAGGTTTTACTGTGTAACTGGCAAAAGTGGACTCTGGAAGCCCTTGTCTGAGACTACTTTTGGGTGTTGATATTCTCTGCATATTAATATGAGATTCTACTTGGCTTGGCTCATGAAGAATGCTGTAATCTTCTTTACAGCTTTCTAATTCTTGGCTGAAAAGTGACTTTTCTTTAGGCTGCATAACATGATTAGTTAACAAACCTATTCTTTCAGTGGCAAAAGATTCTAAACGATTAAAAATAGCTTCAGTAATGAGGTTAGCATTTTCTTCACATGGGCTAAGAACAACTCTCTTGGTGTCTTTTTGCTCATCTGTAGCTGATTCCTTACTTCTGGAATACAGAAAATGCTCTGCATTTTCTATATAGAGAGATGGTGGTCCCTCTGCTTTTGGGAGTATATCACAGAAAGTCAATCTTGGCGCATCAGGAAGTTTTGTATTTATAACAAGTGTGACAGCAGAACTGAGGTGATGGAGAACAATATCTACTATATCACCAGAGAGCAAAATGACATCTGATTTGGAAACTGAAAGTTTAGGAATAAACTTGTTTTCATCTTCAATTAAAAATTCAGTATTTTCTTCTGCCTGTTTGAAAGCTGTGCTACATTTCAGAGCAGGTGTGACATTACTTTGATTATGAAGTTTTTCATAAATGTTGTACAAGATACTTTCAGTGGTATCTTGTATTTGAAAGCAAAGACTTTTTCGATATTCAGTCTTTTCTAACAGTTTTCCAGTAACACTCTTTTGTATATTTTTATCATTCTCTTTATCAGAAATGGGTGTTGTACACTTACTCTGACATGATACAATATCTAGCACCGTGTCAACAACCTGACTTGCAATATTTTCAGAAACCACAATGCTCTGATCCAAGGAAGAACTTTCTCTCTCTTTATTTAACTCATGCTTGATTCCTTGTAAAAGTTTCCTAGCTACTTGTGTGGCATAAATATTTAATTTGGACAAAGAGAGTTGGCACAATGAGTCTGACTTCCCATGATCTGCCTTACAACAGGAAAATTGCTCATTTGATTGTGAGTCCTTGTCTGATAATGCTTTACTCCAGGTAGTCTTATCCTGCTGAATAGGTAAAGTCACTGGGACTGTGAAGTTGACTTGGGGAAAAAAGAGAGAATTTACTTTGGAGGTAGCAAAACTTTCTAAATTTGTTAATATTGATTTTACAATATCTTCACCTACATTTCCAGTAGTTTGTCTGTCAACATTAAATCCAGACTGAAGAGTGCTTGGATTGCTGTTCAACATGGTGACAGAGGAGCTCCTTCCATAGTTATGCTCATGAAAAGAAACATTTGCTGAAAAAGCAATGAACTCACATCTCCTTTTGCTTATATTTCTTTCTAAGATGGCAGCAGAACAAAGTTTATGAAATACAGTTTTAACAACATCATTTGCCACCATGTATACATCTGTGTCAGATACTAAAGGACCCATCATTTCATTCACAAATGGGTCAGATGCATGAGTGGTTGACTCTTGAACTCTGTGAGGCATGGCACTCAAATGAGAGGGTGATAGAGACA
The DNA here is from genome assembly GCF_024711535.1 of Dipodomys merriami. Lineage (NCBI taxonomy): Eukaryota > Metazoa > Chordata > Mammalia > Rodentia > Heteromyidae > Dipodomys > Dipodomys merriami. Next base: position 32,761,616 of record NW_027202270.1, read on the forward strand.
GTTCATTCAGTTGATTGATTAAAGTGTTTTGAAAAATTTCATTCAGAATATTTCTTATAATAGGAATAATTGGAGACTTGTGTTCTTTCTTGAACTTCAATTCAATTTTGTTTAAGGTTCTTTCTAGAACCTGTTGTTGATAGTCTGTTTTAGTTTTCTCTTTTAGTGCTGCTCTTTCTCCAATGTATTCTTCTTCTGTATGGGTATCATTGTCGAAAAATGAATCTGATTCAGCTCCTCCAGGAAGAAAATTTCCATAAACTGGATTGTAGTGATATGATTCAGTGTCTCTACTTTCAGTTTCATTACACTCATCTGAGGATACTGCTTCTAAAATTAAACTAACCAAATTCATGAATGTCTGTGTCTCAGGTGGCTTGTTTATATCTGTTTTTAAATCTGATGATTTCTCACCTATTTCTGTTTGAACAGCTTTCAAAATAGCACCTGATATCTTCCTTGCATGGGCATATAAAGCACTGTGCAATGATTCTTCAGGTGTATCTGTCATAGAATTGTCATTTCCACATTTTGAGTCCATTTCATTGCCTTTTTTCTTGTCATCATGAGTAGTCTCATGAGTTTCCAAATTTCCACTTGTGAATCCTTCCAGTTTAGCAAAAACTGTGGTAAGAATATCTGAAGCAACAGATTTCAGTTTAGTTGGGTACGGTTCTTTGGAAATGTTTGTTGTGGTTTCCACAACAATAGGATCTTTCAACTTGCTTTTAATCACGTCTTTATTATCCTCCTGCATCATGCTGGAAAGTATGGTAGATATTACATTGGTACACTTGGCCATTTCTTCAATAATTGAACCAAATGATAAATTGTCAATGTCAAGAGATTCCAAAACAGACTTGCATCCTGAATTTGCAACGTCAGTATTTGTGTCAACACTACATAATTTTGCAACAATATATTCCAAAATGGTTTTGGAAGTGAGTTGAATATTGGATTGCAATGTAGCACTCATTTGATGATCCTTTCTTTTCTTCTCTCTCTCTTGTTTTCTACAAGGTTCTTTAGATTCAGGATGGGCATCCATGAGTTTGCTTACCATTTCATGGAGTGTTTCCCCAATTCTGTCCAACACTTGTAAATTAGCATTCTCTTTGATATCTTTTCCACTTATGATACTGTGGCGCATACAGGGAGTAGCCAAATATTCACGAAAAGCCTTTTTGTCCTGTATATTTGGCAACATGTTTTGTTTATCAACATCAGAGTCATATGAAGTTTCAGACGTTGTCGTGTCTACAGCAAATACGGCACCTCTTTGATCTTCATTTCCACTTGACAGTATCTCATAAATCAAATTCAGCAATGGACTTGTTGTGATATCATCACTGAGATCTGTTACATGTGATTCTACCGTTTTATCAGAATCAGCAAAAACTCTTTTACTCTTATGTGTTTTGGTGTGTTTGACCTTGCTCAACTCCAGTTCATTCTGGATAGAATGTAAAACAACATTTACTATTTTAGTTGTATAAGTAATAAGTTGAGATTTGAATGAAGATTTCTCAGTAAGTGAAGGTTTGGGTTTCACTTGCAATTTTTGACAAACAAATGATCTCAACCTATTAAAAATTGCATTAATGATATTTTCAGTAATGTCACCTACATGTTGAGGTTCCTTTTCTTCTGATCTTAACCAAGAAGGCTTTGAAGAATCTGTGTTGAGTGAAGATAAATATTTAATTTTCTTTTCACTGTCAAACCATATGTTTATTGACTGCTTATTTGGTGTTACCTTGACTTTGTGGGGAATATCACAGCTATCCAGAAAAGTTGGGCGACCTGAGGATGAAGTGGTAGTGGGGGTGTTTACTAATGACTTATGAAGTATATTTAACACAGCATCTATTATTTCTTCAGCTACTTCATTAATTTCTGACACAGAAATTATCTTGTCTGTGCTTTCTTGATGTGGCAGTCCTTGAGATTCTTCTGAAACAAAAACTGAAACTTTTTTGCTAAATTTATTACCCACATGATCAGGAGAAACACTAGGTAGATCCTTGATCATGTCTGTTAAAATACATTTAACTATGTTTTCTGAAGTCTTTACAATTTGATGCTTTTGATCTTGGCTGAACAGTGAATTCTCCTTTTTCAAAAATGGCTTTTCCTTTAAGATGTCTTCATCACTACCCCATTCATCCAATGCATATTTGCATTCAGAGGTAATCTTGGGAGATGGTTTCCTCTTTTTCATGTGTTCAAAACGAGTATTTTCCTTAACAAACCAAGGATTAGGAATAGGTTCTTGTGATTTAACTCCCTCTTCTTTGAAGGACGACTCAAGTACATTTTTTACCATGTTGTCTATTTCTTCATTTTCATCGTCAGAATAAAGGACCATGCCTGGAACATTAACAAGTGGGAGTCGTTTTCTGGACCTAGTAGACTGAGACAAACCAGAGCCAGTAGGTCTGTACTTCTCTTCAGTGTCAGTATACCTCCTTCTGCGTTGTCTCCGTCTTTGACAAATGCCTGCTTTGACTAGATCCGGATGAAGCTGAGTTAGGACATCATCGAGTAACTGAAGGAGTACTACTGTTTCTTCAGATGCTGTAAGTCTGTCATTATTAAGTTCAGTTTGTACATAGCCTAGTATAGTACTAATTGCTTCCTCTATATAACCAACCAAAGAGGGCCTGGAAAATATATTGGATATTAAATTTTGTACTTCTTCTTTAATTAAATTTGCTTCCATGTCAGGTTCAGAACTGGATTTCTTCTTGGCAGCTGTTGGGTCCATCCTTTGTTGCTGATCGACAAGTTTAACTGTGTCTTCATTTGAAGGTTCACTTCTCTTACAGGATGCAATAGTCAACAGTTTTTCTAAAATCGCATGCACCATGTCCTCTGCAATGTCACGCATGGGTTCTAAGTTAAAGCCCAGAGACTCTCCTGAAGGTTTTCCACTTACTGATGTGAAATATTCCCCAGTCGTGGATAAACTTGTTTCAATGTTGAGTGACAAATCTTCTTGCGAAAACATCTCAACACACTTTTTCTCAACAGCAGATTCGAGCTTCTCAAGCATATTTTCCACAATCTCAGAAGCTACTGAGCATATATCAACATCTGAGAGAAATTCTTCTTTATCAGTCTCTGAAGCATCCACATAAACTTCAGCAGTGACAGAAGAAAGAGAGGGAATGGCCTGAGTTAAGTCCGACATTATTTCCTGAAAGAGACTCTCTAAGATCGTTTGAGTTTCCTCTTTCAAGTGACATTTAAAGTTAACAAAAACATTCTTTAAGTTCTTCATCTCATCTGTAGCTTTTGTTTTTTTATCGCTGGTCACTGAAGGCTCTAAAGTTTCTGTTTCTGTGGTAGCATCCTTAGATATCTTTGTGTCTGTGTCAAGTGGTGTGAAAAGGTGGCTATCAGATTTACTAGTCCTGAGATTTGGTATTGGAGATACAATGCTGGCTCTGTTGTATGCGATTTGGGAGGTCATAGATTGTCTTTCAATTTGTTCTGTTTTCTCCAAAACTGCCTTTTCGACAAGGTCAGAAGAAGGTTTTAAAGGTGTAGTCTGTCTTTTCATTGACATGTCAACAGGTGTACCAGGCTCTTCTCGAAATGTTTTGGCCACAGCGGAAGTGGGAGTGAAGCGTCTGTATGTGAACTCTTCACTGCATGTACTACAGAAACTTGAACTCTCTGAAGAAAGGTCAGAGTCATCAGACACTGGGTATCTCTTATGTTTCAATCTTTCTTCATACTTTGTGATGGCTGGATATAATATACTAGTCACTGTAGCCACAACCCACGTCATTATATTGTGAATTATGCTATTCAGTTCTTCAGAGGTTACCTGGGAAAAGGAAAAAAGAAATTATGTAATTGTTGTTTGGAGATATGAAGGTAGCACACAGCTTTGAACATCAAATACTCCATAGTCAGAATACCATCATGGTTTATAAAGAAAATATTGTAATGACTTTATTTAGAATTTCAGATTAGTTTTAAGATGGTTTTTATTCTACAGTACAGAAAAAGAGTTTGTGCATAATACTTGTCTTTATTCACAGTTTCAGAATCTTTGAATTAAAAAAACCTCATGATTCATAGCTAGGATAAACTACCTTCTTAAAAATGGCCATGTTGTTATGAAGGCACATTCTATGCAAATATTTTATCAAGAGAGATACTAGTATTCATAACCCTGCTATTTAAAGTACTTCAAAATATTAATATTTCCCCAAAAAAGATGCAGTAAAAAATAAATATGTGTCTTCCAAGGTGTCTACCATGTAGCTAATATATGAGCATTGAAAATATATCATCCTCATCCCCTTTCCCTATTACAATGGTGAGTCTGTAGTCTGCATGGTTAGAATGACTATTAAGAATTATATTGTACAACTTAGGGGGGATGGGAAAGGAAGTAAAGTAGGAGAAAATTGAGGAAAGGGGCAAAATGTTTGACAAGAAATGTACTCATTGTCTTACTTATGTAACTGTAACCCCTCTGTACATCACCTTGACAATAAAAATATGAATAAAAAGGCAATTATATATAAAAGACAATTATAAATGTAATGTGCTACTGGACTCTGATCTTCCATGCCTATATTTCTAGCTATTCAAGAGGCTGAGAACCACAGTGTCATGGTTCAAAAGCCTGCCCAGTCAGGGAAGTCCATGAGACTTCATCTTCAAACCATACTGAATGTGTATGGCTAAAGTGGTAAAGTATCAGCAAAACAAGTATTAGGTCCTGAGTTCAAAATCCAATACTAAAAAAAGTAAGCAACAACAACAAACTAATGTAGCATTGACAGAGAATAGCTTTCTTCCTGGCAAAGTATCAGCACAAATGTCTTAGAAAGGAAGAGATGATATTATTAAGTGAAAAATAATTTTAGGTAGAAAATAAAGTACAAAGTAGAATGGGGACTCAAAGATCTAGGAAGGCTTACACAGGGGAAGTAAAATAAAGTCATTCATCTATCTGAATCAGAAGTAAAAGGCCAGAAACCAGGTATGAATGACCTCTTTACACCAATATTACTCTCTAGGTAAACTGTACTTGGGACAGATACAGAGTGTACTTACAGGACTAAATGAATTTATGCTTTACTGCAATTACATTTTGAACTTAAATAAGTTATTTTGCCTAGAATTAATTAGCAGTTTATTTAAAAAATTGTTACAAGTTGTAAGACATCTATCTAGGCTCCAAATAAAAGAAATGGCAGCAAAGTTGGAAGCTAAGTATGGAGAGGCCAGAACAAAAAATATACTATTTAAACTGAAAATATTGTCTGAGTTACATTGAAATTATTTATGCTTTACATATTTTTAGGTAACTCAGTCACTATGTAGCACCCACATAATAGACCTTATGGGTAATACTAAAAGGTATTTTATTTAGCTTATTCTCCAAAACTCAAACCTCACATATTTTTCACTAATTTTACAGATTAGTGGTTGACAAACTGAGATGATGGATTTAAAGTATGTTTAAAATACTTGTCTTGGAGAAAAAGGCCAATCTGGAACAATTCAGCATCTGCAACAATACCCAAGGACCAAAAGGCAAGCTGTTTTAGAAACAGATGTACACATCAGTTGTTACAATGGACTTGGAACTGAGTTCCACAGCAAGAACTCAAGTCAGAGGAGAAAATGTATGGCTTTTGCTCCTCAGTGGAGTTGTTATATATCCCCATACCAAAACCCAGAAACCACACATCAATCCAACTAACACCTACTACTATGTGAATGAATACAGAGATTAAGAGGGTTCATACCAGAAAAATGCAAACCACAAAATGTTATTAAATGATCGAAATTCCACATAGAAATAAAAGAAATGCAAGAAAATCAGATAATACAACATCCTCAGAGGCCATCAATCACATAATAAAAGACAGAATGATAGCCGAGTAGAAGAAACACCATACATGGATCTCAAAGGAATGATGGTAAGAATGTTCAGTGAATTAAAAAATCACATTTAGAAATATATAAACGTTTATATAATAAAACAGATATATGTAAAGAACGATATGACTGACTAGCAAATACAAATGAACAGCTTAAATGATGTCTAACAGGATACAGTTAAACAGCTAAGAGAGTTCAATAAATAGTTCTAGGCATGAAATAAATCTTGAAAAAAACACCTCAAATTGAAGTCCTACAGATGACAAAATAGAAAGCCTGTCTAGAAGACTATAGATAGCATGGAAGATAGAAATTTCAGGTTTTTAAGATAGAGGAGACATTAAGCACATAGTAAAAGTAGCAAAAAAAAATACTGAGTAAAAAGATCAAGGAAATAGGAAAGGAAAATTATAAGAACTTGAAGAGCTATTAAAAGGAAAAATTTATGCACAATGCAGATACTTGAACAAGAAGACACAATAGGAAAAGATATAGAAAACATATCTAACAAAGTAATAACAGAAAACTTCCTGAATCTGAAAAATAGAAGCCTATCTCAGTTTTAAAAATATCCAAAAGACCAGATGAACTTGTCTATTACATAAAGTGACAAGAATAACCACATAGAACAAAGACAGTCATCAGAATACCAGCAGACCTCTCAACAGAAACGTTAAAAGCAAGGAGGGGTTGGAATGATGTACTTCAGTCATTGAAAATTAACAACTACCACCACAGAATACATTTCACAGTGAAGCTATCATTCAGAAAAGAATAGTAAATAAGATAAACCAAAAATAAATCAATTTATCAGCACTAAATCAGAACTACAGGATAAATTCTACATGTGGAAATGAAGATCAATGTAAATCTGAGAAAGGTGACAAAAACAAATTCCAGCATATGTATAGACAATCATAGGATGAGCAGGGAAGATTCTAACATTAAAAACAAAACAAAAAACAAAAACAAAACAAAAAACATCCAAAACTTAAATGACAGTAACAGCTACAAACCTTTCCATTTTAACACAGTGGAGTCCATCTAGACTCCATTTCCCAATTAAAAGACACAGAATGAACAGTTGTCTCAAAAGGAAAGCCTCAACCTTTTGTTGTCTATAACGAACACATTTATCTAACAAGAACAAATACTAGTATAGGGGAAAAGGTAGAAAAGGTCTGCCAAACAAAAAGCCTCCAGTCAGTGTAGTCATACTTGTATACAACAAAATAGACTTCAAATCAAAATTATTCAGAAGAGACAAAAAAAAGTCACTTCATGTTAAGAAATGACTATCAGGAGACTGAGATCTGAGGGTTGCAGTTCAAAGCCAGCCCAGGAAGGAAAGTTGGTGAGACTCTTATCTCCAATAAACCACTAGAGAACCGGAAGTGGCACTGTAGCTCAAGTGGTAGAGTGCTTGCCTTGAGCCTGAAGAGCTGAGGGAGAGTGCCTAGGCCCAGAGTTCAAACCCCACGACCAACACACACACACACACACACACACACACACGCACACACACACACACACACACACACACACACACACACAAAGACTATCAAGACATGGTAATAAATTATTTACTTTGTGAAGGTCTTGGGGCTTAAACTCTGGGCCCAGAGCCTCACTTGGCTGAATGATAAGTGGGTTATAGAAGAACGAAAAGAAATCAGGCATGTGCTAGAACCCAATAAAAATAAAAATATTTTTAGACCTTCTGGGTATGTCAAAGGCAAATGAAAGTTGATATATTATGTGCACATATCAACAAAGTAATTTCAAATTAAAACCATAATGATACATCTCAAACTTCTTGAAAAACAAGAATAAACTAAACCTAACACTACCAGAAGAAATAACATATAATATAATGAATGATTAAGGCAGAAGTCAATAAAACAGAGACAAAAAAAATCCTGTGTAAAACTCACAAAATAAGGGGCTGGAAAGGTGGCTCAGTGGTAGAGTGCTTGCCTTGCATGCCTGAGGCCCTGGGTTTGATTCCTCAGCACCACATAAGCAAAAAGAAAAAAAGCTGGAAGTGGCACTGTGGCTCAAGTGGTAGAGCACTAGCCTTGAGCTGAAGAGCTGAGGGACAGTGCCCAGGCCCAGAGTTCAGGCCCCACGACCAGACCCCCCCCCCCAAAAAAAAATCACAAAATAAAATGTTGCTTCTTTGAAAAGATAAAATTGAAAAATCTTTAGGCAATTTGATTAAAAAGAGAAAGTTAATGATGCATAAAATCAGAGATGAAAATGAGGATAATAAGCAAACCTCTAAAGATTGTGAGGCTATATTTTACCTAATCTCAGCCACCAAAATAGACGACCTTTTTTTTTTTTTTTTTTTTTTGGTCTGTTGTGGGGCCTGAACTCTGGGCCTGGGCGCTCTTCAGCTCAAGACTAGCGCTCTACCACTTGAGCCACAGCACCACTTCTGGCTAGTGTGGTGCTGAAGAATCGAATCCAGGCCTCATGCACGCAAGGCAAGCACTCTATCACTGAGCCACCTTCCCAGTCCCTAGAAAACTCTTTTAGTAACACGGAAGCAGTAATAAAGACTCTTCCAACTGACATGTTGAATTGAGACTCCTTGAAAACTTACTTAAAAGATTTAATAAATGTGAATAAAGATCAGCCACCAGAAGAGCCCAGAACCCAGTAGTTACAGCACTGGTTTTTTTTTTTTTTTTTTTGCCGGTCATGGGGCCTGAACTTTGGGCCTGGGCACTGTCGCTCAGCTCTTTAGCTCAAGGCTAGCGCTCTTCCACTGGAGCCACAGCACCACTTCCGGTTTTTTCTATTTATGTGGTGCTAAGGAACGAACCCAGGGCCTCATGCTTGCAAGGCATGCACTCTACCGCTGAGCTACCTTCCCAGCCCCGGGTTTGCTAAGATTTTTAAAGAATTAAAACCATGGTCCTCACACTTTTTCATGAAATCTAAAAGAAAAGAACACTACTGAAGTCATTCCATGAAGTCAGCCTTCTACTTCTTCAAAAACCAAACAGAGACACACCAAAAAAAGAGAATAAAGACTAATCTCTGATAAAAAAATATATGCTAAATAGTATAACATGTGGAGTAGATGGGGACAAACAAGTCGTTTAAGGATTCAGGTGGACCTGTTGCAACAATGAGAAGTACAAAATGTCATGTCAAAACCAGCTTTACAATGCCGGTGTGGGGGGGGAAGGGGGGTATAATTGGGTGGGGGGAGGGGGGTAAAATTGGGTGGGGGGAGGGGGGAGGCGGGGAAGGGAAGTGAAGGGTAAACAAAGGAGGAGGCTGCAATGCTTGGTAAGAAATGTATCCATTATCCTGCCCATGTAATTGTAGCCCCTTTGTACAGTATGTTCTCAAATAAAATAAAATACAATTTAAAAAAAAAAGAAAAAAAAATGCTAACAAAATCCAACAAGTAATAGAAAAATCTTACACCATGATCAAAATGGTTCTATTCCACTTATGTAAGACTGGTACAATGTAGGAAAATTAATAAGTACAACAGGCCACATAAACAGATAAAAGAATAATGGCTGCACATGATATGCCTATAGCTAAGCTTATGCTAAGTGGAGAAAAACTGAAACCAATTCCTCTAAAACCAGAAACAAGACACATGAGTACACTCTGTATACTCTTATTCGTTATAGTACCCAAATTTCAAGTACCAAAAAAAAGAAATAAAATGGATCAAAATAGGGAAGAAGTCAAAGTATCTCCATTTGCTATCCATACAATACCCTAAAAACTGCATCTCAAATTCCTAGAGATGATAAAGCCCCTCAGGACTGCAGTAGGATACAAAACCTATGCACAAAGATCAGTAGTTTTTTAATGTACATTAACACTAAACAGGATGAGAGAAAACAACTTCATATTAGCTGTAAAAAACAAAGAATTATAAAGAAACAAAAACCCCAAACCTAGGAATAAGTTTAATCCAGAAGGTAAAAGATTCCTATGGTGAAAAAATAAGAGTTTAAAGAAATAAATAGTAAAAGACATCAGAGGATGGAAAGAGATTTCATGTTTTTGCATTAGCAGAATCAATATGAAAATGTCCAGGCTGTCAAAGAAAATCCACAAATTTAATGCAATTTGCATTAAAATATCAATGAAATATTTCAGAAATAGGAAAAACAGCATTGAGATACCCTCTCACTCCAGTCACAGTGGCCATCATCAAAAATAAGGACAGAAATATATGCTGGAAAAAAATGTGGGGGAAAATGGAACCCCAGTACACTATGGGATATAAATTAGTGCAACCACTATGGAAGTCAGAATGAAGATTCTTCAAAAACAAAAATAAGCTACAATGCAGTAATAAAACTTTTGGGTACTTATTTACTCAAGAGAATGCAAATCAGGATATAATAATGGCACCTGCACAATGTTTATTGCAGCACTAATCACAATACTAAAGTTATGGAAATAGCCCCAACTCCCTAAAAGAAAATGTATGTGTGTGTGTGTGTGTATATATATATATATATATATATATATATATATATACACATATATATACATGTATATGTATGTATATATGTGTGGGTTTATAAACACATATATACATGATATACATACACATGCGTATATACATATACACTATACATATGTGTATATGTATGCGCACATGTATATATATGGATATGGATATATACACATATATCACATCTCTCTCACATGTATATATCACTTACATATATAGCACATGAGATATATATGTATTAGGGAAATGGATATATCTGGAAAATAAATTGAACAAAGTAAGCCCTTCTCAGAAAGTCAAAGAAATGTTCCTTTTTTAAATATCGAGATGATAGGCTTAAAAGATAAACATATATGTATATGAATACATTTACATATATAACTGACTAATATTTGGAACATTCAGCATGTGATTCCATAGTTTAAACCTACTGAACAATTAACAATGTTTTAACAAAATGACTCTCAGGAGGCTGAAACATATCTTGACTGGGGTAATGAGGTCTAATGGACAAAGCAAATGAAGGAGAGGGGAATTATGGGTGAAAACAGTCTCTCTCTCCCTCTCTTTCTCCATGTGGTAATACGAGGAGACTTGTTGAGAGCCTTGAGGAATGGTATATATTGGGGGAAATGCTGAAGAGGGTGAATGGTTAGTATGTATTACATATATATTACATATATTACATATACGTATTACATATATTACATATATACTTGTATATATTACATACATACATATACATTGTACAATTATGAGAAGATAATAAATATAAATATAAAATAAAATATAAAATACTTTTAGTTTTCATAAATATACCCTATTAGTTTTTAAATTTTTATGCAGAATCCTCAAATTTAATAGAGAACATGCTTACTCTAAATTTACAGAACATATAAGCTGAGATATTCAAAATACATAATTTTTATTATTACCAGATATGGTAACAGCAGACCTAAATTATTAGTCTTAGGCTAAGTCTGGGGGAAGGTATTTCCAATTTCAATGTAAGAAAGAGAGACATTCATAAAGGTTTGAATGTAGTGAAATTAGGTAAATATGATCTTTTTCAACATTTTTCCATTAGAGAAATTGAGCAATAGTCATTGAATAAAAACCATTGTATTTACTATGTAGTCTATGATTTGAGCAGTGTGCATGCGAAATGCCATGAGTATGTGTTTTTCCACATCACTTTTCTTTTTCCTGCCAGGTATGACTAGACCCAGACTTGGATTTTTCAAAACACAGGTGACCAGCCACCTTTATATGAGATGTGAGATGATGTACGTTAGTTCCTTTGAACACTGCTAGAGAGAGAACTATGCGTCCTGACTCTGCTAATGAATTTATCAGCAAGGCCAGCAAAGCCATGAAAGACATTTTCCCACTGTAGGCAGTTTTGTTGCATTTGATACTGCTTCTTGAGGGTGAGATCTCTCATGCTTTCACAATTTATATGCTTGAGAAAAACTTCTTTCTGGAGGGAAAGCATTATCTTTTGAAGTAACTTTAGATAAAAACAGAACCTAAGAATTATGTAAACTTCAAAAGGCATGAGAAAATAGAAAAGATTGATAAATATCAATACATGATCCCTAATTATCTGATTCACTTATGTTTCTACTGACACGATATAAAGCATGTAATATGCTATCTTATGAATGGGTTTTTGTACATACTTTTTCATGCACGCAATTTTGTAGAAGATGCTGTGGTCTGTAAAGCCAAGAAAAGTTGGTTAATTATTTAGAGATAGAGAATTTCCGAAACTATTCCCACAATGTCTAATATCTGAATCAGTTTTTCTTCTATTTCTGAGAGTTTCCCTACAAGAATCCAAAAAGGAAACTAAACTTTATTTATATTGTCTAAACGTCTTGTTTCACTTTTTTCCTTAGACATTGGCCTTTGGATTCAGAAAGGTACTTTTTTAAAATAAGTTTTTATTGTGAAAATACTGTACATTACAGTTGCATGAGCAAGGTAATGAGTACATTTCTTATCCAGCATTGTTGCCTCCTCCTTTGTTTTTCTTACTTAGGGAAGTTATAACTCCTCCATTAGCAACAGAACTGATCGTTATAGTTTGTACCTACTTTAGCTATGCCTGCTCCTTGATTCTCTGCAGATATGGAGGGAAGGTAAGGAATAGACTCTTCTCTGCTAGTAGACATGATAGCACAGGAGTGCTCTGATCACACTTTCTGTTATCACTTTATTTATGCAATTTAATTTCATGTATCCATTTGCCCATATATCATAGTAGGAAAACAATGTGTGAGTGATTACTCAATACTCATAGATTTAATCATAGATCTCTGATTATGTACACTATCACTTAAATGTATCTGTGTTGTGTAGGCCAATGTTATCTCACGTGTTCTCAAGAGCTTTCCAATCCCACAGTAATAAAATGAAACAAAGAAAAACTTAAAAGAAACATAAGCAGGGGGCTGGGAAGGTGGCTCAGTGGTAGAGTGCTTGCCTCGCATGCATGAGGCCCTGGGTTGGATTCCTCAGCACCACATAAACAAAAAAAGCCGGAAGTGGGCGTTGTGGCTCAAGTGGTAGAGCACTAACCTTGAGCTGAAGAGTTGAGGGAAAAAGAAACGAAAGCAATTACAATAACCTGAAGAATCATATAATCAGAGAAAATCATATCATATAATCAGAGTAAGGATCTGTAGAAACTGATTCTTCCATAAAAGCAAAGGTTAGAATCAAAATTCCAGAATAATTTCCAGAATTCTGAAAATTAAGCATCTACTTTAGGTCTGATAAGTACAGATAATAAGAGGAAGTGATTATTTTTATCCTTTCTTTTTCATTCCATGATATCTTTGAAAAACAATAGCTCATACTCACATTATGGAAATGATGGTATGTGCCTAACATCTGGCATTTTTCTATGAATGTTTGATAAATATACTGCCATTTAATAAGACTATTAGCTCTGTGTTTACTTGTTGACATAGGAACCTTGGTTTAGAAAAGTCTTATACTTGATTTGGTTTGTTGATTTTCCTTAAGATGGTGGTATTGGATCCCCATTACATTTTCTCCTTCTTCTCAAGTTAACAAGAATGGATGTAAGTATTATATTATTTAACCAATGCAAGTGATCTAAAAAGGCAGAGAAATAAAAAGCTTTGGGGGCTTAAAAATATCTCTTCTAAGTGTCTGAGGAATACATCATTACTATTATTATTTGTAGATTGTTATTTTGGATGACACTTCCTTTTAGAAAGGAAATACATTTCTATATTATATAATAAATTTTTATCACTCTTAGGAAGCTAATAATTTCAGACTATAAGGAATAATAAGTGTTTCAGAGAAAGAAAGAAAATCTGATCATGGGAAATGATCTGGAGATGGGAGGGAATAAAGACCCTGAATTCAGGGCAATTTTACTCTCAGCAAGTGAGAGTAGCACTCTTATGCAATTATTAAAAATATTAATTCAGAATTTCACATTGTTTAAATACTTACATATTTGCAAAAACAGAAGAAACAACACGGGGCCCTGGATTCTGAGGATGAATTCCTAAAGAGAAAATTGTAATTTGTATCCATCCTCAACAAGCTGTTAAAATTATAATACCCTGTGCCAATATTTTCTGTTGTCACAGCCTTGTTTACAGGCTCTTGTGAACTTTCCACGGTAAAATGACCTAACATGCTTGTCTCTCTCTAATGCCATCATAGTGAGTCTTTTATATGTATGTTACATTCCAGAGACCAGCAACAAATGACAATTTCTTAAACATATCAAGCTTTCTATGCCTCTGGTCTGTTTCCTCCCATTTCCTTTAGCGTACCCTGTGCTCCCTTTTAACTGCCTTAAATCTTTATGTTATCTCTTATGTTCACATTAACTCTTTTAAGCCTACTTAAATATTCATCCCCAGTGCTAGGTTTTACAATAATAAAAAGTGTACTCTTGTGTTTCCCTATGATATAATTTCCACCTAATTTCCTCTGCAGTGAACATACTAAGTGCTAAATAATGCTCATTTTTTGGAACATACTTTATTCATGGAGTCCCCTAGCATTTATTTACTGATCTATCTTTTCAATCATGTGTTGAAATATTATCTACTTGTTTTGTGTACAGAATGCAAGATTCTGTTTTTGATTTGGATACTCTGCATAGATAGCCCAGTCTTCATACAGAATATATTTACTGTATATTGGATTGGACTGGTGTGGATTTGTGTTTGTTGATTGTAAAAATACACAAATAAATGAAAGTCTTAGTCATATAAACGTGCTCTGGTCAGGATAAAAAGTGTTAGTAATTATAATCATTTTGGAATCCAGCTTAATTCTTATTTTTCAAAAATAGTGAACAATCAATAAGTACTAATAAAATGTCTCATGAATCTTTTCAAGTTTAATTTGTGCAGATATGTCTTGTGCATTTTCAGTTCTGGAGAGATAGTGTCTCCATCACAAGCCAGAGGACAGTGGAGTGCTATCACCTGGGTATCTCTCCTCACAGACACTTCATTAAACTGTTATTTTCACACCACACTCTGAAGAATTGCTAAGGAAGCCAGTAGGTTTGACTTCATCTGCATCTTATGCACTTGCTGGCAAGTGCCAGTTGGCACAGACCTGTGGAATATATGAACTAGACCCTTGCATTGATACTAAAGGGTGTTAGGAGAGAGTAGAATGAGGGAATTTGCAAGTGGCAGAGGTCTCTCATCCAGTCAGGCTGGCCTGTGGAGGAATCTAAGCAGACACAACTATATCCCACAACCCCTACAAGACAAAAGACTAGTGGAGCCCTGATACTAATCACAGTTCCAACTAGAACATTTTTGCAGCAAGGATGTGTGTGGTGTGAATGAGAAAGCAAGCAAACTCAGCGCACAGCACTGCAGTATCTTACATGGGAACCCAAAGCCACCTGTATAGAGAACAAGTGTCTATGAATTGGTGGCACTTGGGTGCTGAGGATGCTACAAGTTAGAGATTGAGAGCCTGAACTGTAAATAGAGCTCTATGTCCATCTTCCTTCAATGGGGAATCAGCACGAGGCTCAGAGCAGCTACACTTCTGACAAGCTAAGATTCCAAATTGGCTGTTCCATTGAACGGTACGTTCTAATTTGAAAAGAGAAGATAAAAACAAAAAGGCTGAGACAGAGGGCAATGAAGAAAAGACCAATGGTTACTTTTGGTATTTTTGTCCTCATTGTTTGTCTTTTAAAAATTTAATTGTTTTAATTGTACAAAGAAGTGTCCATTTAACAAAGGAACTTTCTTTCCAGTTCTGCTTTATTCTTCCTTTTTTTTTTGCAGTCACTATATGTGGACCATACACCCACTTTCACTGCTGATTTTCAATTGTATCTATCACTCTCACATTTTCATTTTCTGTCTACAATAAAGAGCGCTTTCTCATTTGCTTTTCTCTATACATTCTCTTTTCCACAATCTTTATTTATTGCTTTTACTTTTAGAAAGTGCCAGATTGCTTGTTGGTATATGTTCCTTCCTTTCACTTTTCTCAGTATAACTTTATCTATACTTTTTCTACATGTTTTTATTTATTTTTTGTATTTACGAGTTACTCCCTCTAGTAACTTTATTTGCTTTCCTTTCTAGTCTCCTAACATGATATACCTTGGACTATTCATACTGTTCTATTCTCCTATCCTCTTCCTTCCTATTAAAACCTTATTCTCATTGTAGGTGCCAACTTTGAATTCTCTACTTCTAAGCTTCTTCTTTCCTGAATGAAATAAGAGTGTTTTCTTGATGGCCCTAGATTGGCGTTGGCCTTGTCTTCCTGGCCCCTCTTATTTTTTCTTTTTTGTATTTATAATAGTATTAGATTGTGTTTTACTTCTATGGCTATTTCAACCTTAGGCAGTAATAGCTTTAGCTTAATAAATAAGGGTTTCTATCCCTTGCATGTTCTACCATGCCACCTGACACAGCATGAAGTGGGAGAGTTGAAAATATTTAATTTAGATAATGAGTTTAGAATATTGCAGTTTACTTAATAATTGCTTCTGAGGCTGACCTGAGTCACCGACCCAGCTTGATTTCTTGCTTGGTCTTTCGTTGTTGTTGTTGTTATCATCATCATTTGCCTCCTTCTATTAAAACAAAAACCAAAAGATATCCCTCTTTGGAGAAATTGAGTATTCAACTATTATTTTCATATTTAAAAGGCAGAAATTTAGAACTAGAACCATGTTTCAAGAAGTTCAGCACAAGTCTCAAATGAGAAAGCCAAGCAACATTTGAGGCCTTGAGCTCAAGCTCCAGTACTGGCACAAAAATAAATAAATAATAGAATGGATAAAGAAAACAATGAAATTTACCATTTTGAAACTTGAATGTTAATCTCAATGCATACATTTTATTATGTTTATTTTGTATATATTATTGATATAGTTAAAATGTCTTTGCTATTACAGAAGTTATCCACAATACTATACACACATTTGATAATTTTTAAGACTTCAATATTCATCACAAGATTATATTCAATCTAAGGTTTACTACAATAAAATAATACCAACAGGAGAAAACAGGGGAAGGACCCAGTCTGGGTCTGGAGAAATCCATATACTTTCCTTTCTTATATTCTATCTCCCTCTCTCTCCCTCTCATCTCTCTCTACTCTAGCAAGAAAAAATAGAATAATGAATTTAGAATGTTTTTGTCCAAGGAAACCCACTCATCAACTAGAAACTCAACATTGTTGTTGAAGGCTTTTCATGAGGACATCCTTCTGCTTAGTACATTCCAAATTTTTACTCTCAGAAGATAAGCGTATGATTCAGAAGAATCAAATAGTTTTAATAGTCTAAATACAGTGGACAACTTGTTTTGTATCCAAAAGGAATAGAAAAAAATTACCTCACTCATTCCTACACATCAGCCAAAGCCAGAATTTACATGAAGATGCATTTAAAGGAAGCTGTCTTAGGTTGCTCTGTTACCGAATTCCTGTACCACAGCATCCACTAGAAACTCAAAGCTAGCTGTCTTAGAATGCAGTAATTTTGAAATAAAATTAATCACTTCAACAAGAAGAAGAGCTGTGTCTTTAAACAAAACCAACAGTAGAAAAAACGTGTAGGGGCTGGGAAGGTGGCTGAGTGGTAGAGTGCTTGCCTTGCATGCATGAGGCCCTGGGTTCAATTCCTCAGCACCCCATAAGCAAAAGGAAAAAAGCCAGAAGTAGTGCTGTGGCTCAAGTGGTAGAGTGCTAGCCTTGAGCTGAAGAGCTGAGGGACAGCGCCCAGGCCCAGAGTTAAAGCTCCAAAACTGGACCCTCTCCCGCCAAAAAAAAGAAAAAAAAGAAAAAAGAAAAAAACGTGTAGGAAGAAGTAAAAAATGGAAATTAGTTCTCTCCATATGTTAATATAGTTTTCTAGATGTTTTCAAAAACCAGATTTGCTTTGAGAAGCAAATTCAGTGTAATATACTCCTTATTTTGCCTGGATCAGAATCCTGAAACAGGTAACCTGGTGTATTTTCTGACAATGGTAGGCTGTATGTAATGTTCAAGAATATATTATAATAACTTAAATACTCTCTTCCTTGACATAAATTAGTTTTATTTTTTAACACCTGGTACCCATTTGAATTTAATGAGAAGGACTAAATTAGTAACACATATATTCCCCTAAAAGGAAAATAATAAAATTTAGACATAGTTTTTTGGGGAGGTTGTCTTGATATTTTAAATTAAGGATATATACTTTGAAATATGATGGGAACATGGTTTTAAAATATCAGTGTTAATTTTTTTTCTGATTGTAAGCATATTTCATGTGGCTGGCTACTGATACATAAGAAGAGTGCACTCTGACAAGAGTACTGAAGACAAATATTTCTTTATATATAAATATAAACTGTAGTATAAGGCAGCACATTATGTAAGCAAAGAATATTTTAGTTCTGCATAATTTAATTTCTCAATTGTTATATATTTCAGGATAAGAGAAGAAGATAGCATTTTCTATTCTAATCAGGGAAAATTCATTTTGGAATAACTCAGGAAATCTCTAGCCTATAGAAATCTTATTCAAACCATGGTAACTTCTTAGAGCAATAAAGCAGTTAATGCTATATTAACTGGTTAGCTGAGGAAACCAATAAGTTGACATATTACAAAGGAAAACCTATGTGAAGTCTGTACTGTGAATCCTTGTTAATTTTTCTACAGCAGGTAATTGACCACTGGTCAAAAAATACTAAACCAGAAGTACTATTACCAGAAGTTCAATCAAAGAAGCTTGATTTGATTCTTCTGAGGGCTTCTGTTACATACTATAAATTATCATCTTGTGACATACATTTAGTCATACTGTATTAGAGTTATTAAATTTTTAGTAGGGTTGAATTAACTCCAGTCAATAAAACCTGTTTTGTATGGTTAAAGAAAGACAGTATCACATGTTAACAGTGACCATAAAGTCATAGCTCATTTAGTGTGTTTGTATTTTGAGTAAATGAAATGATACATACCTCTTGTTTTGTAGGACTCAAATATAACTGTGAATGTTTGTAGTAATTTCTTGTGGGTGAATTTTGATTTGAAAAATTTGAATCTGGATTAGATATATTCGTAGTTACTAGAGAAAGAAGAGATATATTTAAATAAATTTTATAGAATAAATAATGAATATTAATTTGCTCCAATATTTTCTGTGTTGATCTGTCACAATGACTGATATAACTACAATGGAAACTTATTTGAATTAAGGAAGTATTGCCAAAACAAAATGAATTTTTTATATTTACTGCCTACAAATTTCAGTGGTTTGTACTGTTTCAAAGACAAAGTGAGACTTCTACCATCTGAAACAATCTGTTTATAACACCATCTTTTTAAACTATTTTATATTATCATTAAGTAAGTTGTACAAGGGGGTTTCAATTCAGCATGTCAGTTTGTAAAAACAATGCACTTCGATCAGTATCATTCCTTTAAGCATTCTTCCCATCTACCTGACCCTAACCATCCCCTAAATTTACCTAGGTATATATTCACATAAGTACATTAAATATTATGACTGTATTTTCCCACTCTTCATCTCTCCATTCATCTACCCTTCTTCCCTTGGACCTCACTTCTCACAACAATTCCTGTTCCAGCTTTCTGCTATTCATTTTGTGAAACTACAAGTTAGTTGTGCAAGGGAATTGTACTCTTGGAGTCCTCCCCTGAGCACTTATTAAATCATTTATGTATTGTGCAAATGGCATTGTGTATGTTTACAAATGTATTTAAATTTTTGATTGAACTTCCACACAGAGAGAAAATATTCATCCTTTGTTTCTTTGAGCCTGACTTACTTGACCTAACATAATTTAAAAATTATTAAATAGTTGTGCAAAGAGGTTACAATTTTGTAAGTTAAGGTTCTGATTTACAAAAGAAATCTGGGCCAGAAAAGCAGTGTTAGAAGTATCACAATTTCACACTTGAAGCTTTACTAAGGAGTCATAATAACAAAAACAGTTTGGTACTGGAACAAAAATAGGCCTGAAGACCAATAGAATACATTATAATACCTAAAAATAAATCCATATCTACATTCATCTGTTATCTGAGAGGGAAGAAAACATATACGTTGGAAAAAAGACAAGCCTCTTCAACAAATGTTGTTGGGAAAAATAGATATCTATATACGTAAAACTGAAACTGGATTCTAGTCTGTCACCTGTTACTAATATCAACTTAAGATGGATCAAAGACTTCAATGTAGCACCTAAAAGCTTGAAACTTCTAGAGGGAGGAGTTGTAGAAGAATGAGAGCTTGTTGACATATGAAGAAACTTTCTGAGTAAAGTTCTATGGGCTCAGAAAATCAGAGAATTGACAAACAGGGTTTCATTAAACTAAAATGTTTCTTCACAGTAAAGTAATAGGTACTAAGCTAAAAATATAGCCTACTTGCGTAGGTGAACATCATTGCCAGCTATATGTAAGACAATGACCAGAATGATCCAGAATATTCAAAGAACTCATAAACTAAACCCTCAAAGAATCAATAGGGAGCTCTCAGAGGAAGAAATAAAAATGGCCAATAGAGACATGAAGAAATGTTCAACATTGCTAGCCATAAAGGAAATACAAATAAAAACCACAATGAGATTCCATCTCACCCCAATAAGAATGGCCATCATCAAGAATACAACCAATAACAGAGATCAGCATGGATAAGGGAGAAAAGGAACCCTAAAACAATGTTGGTAGGAATATGAAGAGAGCAGTTTGGGGATACCTTCAAAAACTAAACACAGAAGTTCCCTATGATCTAGTGATAACAATTGGGCATTTATCCAAAAGTGTACTAGTAATATAATACAGTGAAGCCACTTGACATACATGTTCATTGTTGCATATCTATTGAACATGAATGTCCATTGACTGTTTGCCAGAGTCATGTTATGGAAAAGCCCTGGTGCCTTTAAGTAAATGGATGGATGAAGAAAATGTGGTATATGAATATACAAGAAAATTTTATTCATCCATGAAGAAAAATTGAGTATGTCATTCACAGGAAAATGGATGGACTTGGAAAAATTATTATACCATGTTAATCTTATAAAACCACCACAGTCCACTGCCAAAATATTTTTGGTATTTAAAGATGACTCACATTTATACAAGGGAATAAATAAAACTTTATTTTAGGAACTTTATCTTCATAGAAAAAATATATGGTGTATTACAAAAAGGAAACATGATTGAAAGAAGCTCACTGCAATAGAAAAACAGAGAAAACAAGAGGAAAAGCAGTTAAAATAAATACAGGAAGGTGTGATATTGCCTCAAATGCATAGAACTCAAAAATTGACATCTTGAATAGAGACACTATGTACATCTACTGAATGACAAACAAGAAAAAAATATATGAGATTATCCAAATTTTCTAACTTTTAGATGTAAAAAAATAAAGAAAATGACATGTCAGATTTTGTACACTGGTCATATTAGAAGTCAGAAAGATGATGAATTTCATTGAATTTGAGGTGGTCATTTGTCATATCAATGGAGATATGTTTCATTTCCTGAGTGTGTACTTCTAGTGATGTTCAAAATCCTAACAACGTGCAAAAATTGTAAGTAATGTATATAAAAGAAAAAAGGAAAATTCAACCATCATTTGAAAATGATAGTGGAATATGAGACTATCCATAGTAACAATTGTCTATACTAAAATTTCCTCAGCCATAGAATGTCAGTAATGTAGTCTCTTCACCTCTATAAACAACCAAAGCTAACCCCAAGTTCTTTCTCTTTTTCTTTCTTTTTTTTTTATTGTGAAAATACCTTACAGAAGAGATACAATTACATGGGCAAGATAACAAGATAATGAATATATTACTTATCAAGCATTGTTGCCTCCTCCTTTGTTTCCTCTTCCTATCCATTCCCATCTCCCTCACCCCCCATCCCCATCCCCCCCCAAATTTGTAAAGTTTATTTTTCTACATAACGACTTGTACATCTCATTGTTGCAATGGGTTCACCCTTCCTTCCTCTCTCCTTCCCTCCCTCCCTCCTTCCTTCCTTCCTTCCTTCCTTCCTGCCTGCCTTTTTTTTTTTTTCTTCTGGTCTTATGTCCTGAACTCAGGGCCAGAGTGCTGTACCTGAGATTTTGCTTGAGGTTAGTACTCTACCAATTGAGCTATAGCTTCCCTTTTCACATATTTTATGATAAGAGTCTCAGGGACTTTATAACCTAAGCTGGTGTCAAGTCCCAAGTAGAAGGTTAATAGGTGTGAGCCAGAGGCATAAAATAAGCCATATTTTTATAATCAAGTAAAAAAACCTTAAAACTATAAATATGCATTTAATAACAAGATAATTGTAAATATTTCATGATCTTACCTTTATCATCAGGAGCACTTGTTTTTTTATTATATGATCCACTTCTCTGTATGACACATTAAATTAAGAAAAAAATTAAGTAACTATAGTTCTGAAAGAGGATTTCCTTTCAGTTAACCAGATGAACCCAGATACATTTTTCCCTTCCAGTACTTGAATCTGTGTCAGGAACAAGACCTCCTTTTCTCAGTCACCCATGCTATCCAATATGGGCTCTCAAATTTATTTCAAACTTGAGCTTAATACATAGCACTGTTCCAACTAACTCCCTCTTTCAATATTTTATATTTTGTTTAAAGACATCATGATCCATTCAATGGATGGTTCTGGAAAAAAAAACCTAAGTCTAAGAAAATCTAATGCTACGTATTCACACTCTATCAAACTCAGCACAATATTTACTGAAAGTAACCACATAATCCTAATGGAAAAATTTTCATCATTGCACACTTATTTTATTGCAATCACATTTTTCTGTGTCTGTTGTTTCAGTGGACAATAATTCCTCATAGGGACTCATCTTTGCTTTCTAGTCTCCTTTTTTTTTTTGGTTTATCAGAGTACCTGGTCTAGTATCTGTTAGACACTAGCTCACAATATCATTGTTATGAATAAATATGTTTTGGGTTATTTCATGCTAAATTATGTAAAGCATGTAGAATCAACATTCCTCACTAATCAATCCCATACTAGCAAAAGAGATAGCCAAAAGAATTAAACATTAAACAAAAGTTTAAAATATAACATTTTACCTTTTGTTCTGAGACAGTATTATGTACATCTACTGAAGTTGTTGATTTTGTAATATTTTTTGTTATACTTTGAGAATGATGAGCAGAATTTCCTGTGTGTCCTGAAAGTAAATGAAAGAAAAGTGATAATGTTAAACAGTTCAATTACATTAAATTGTTCTTTAACTGTATTATTTCATTCTTCAAATACAATTATTTCATTAATTTTGAAATACATACATAATTTTGGAATTGTTAAGATTCATCCATTTTTCTATTTGAATCATCCAATGACAACTATAACACAAGACTAGTGCATTTTCTGGAATTTCTTTTAAATTGAACCATATAGTCCTCCTCCTCCTCTTCTTTTTCCTCCTTCTCCTCCTCTTATTCCTCTCACTATTTTTCTTTTTGTGTCATTCATTCAACAAAATTCTACATGCTTCAAGAGTTTATTCTTTTTAATGTTGATATATGTCTAAAATTTGCTCATTAGCTGATAAGATAGTTGAGTTTTTTTCAATTTTGTCATTTTATAAAATAAACTTTTTATAAATTACAGGAGTACATAAATCTTGTGTGACATTTTCCCCATTTCAATCAGGTACATATCTAGTATAAGAACACCTGTTTTCACTGTATTTGATGTTCCTATAATTTGGGGAGGGGAAGGGAAAAACAAATTGTTTAAATAGGGATACAGGTGGACCCATTGCAACAATGAGATGTACAAGACATTATGTCAAAAAAGGAACTTTACAACTTTGGTGGGGGGGGAGGGGGAGGAGTATTGGGTGGGGGGGAGGGGGGGAGGAGGATTTAAGAAAATATTTAAAGAAATTTTATGCCCTTTCCAAAATGATCAGAACATTTCATATACCAATAAACAATGCATCTAGGGTTGGGAAGGTGGCTCAGTGGTAGAGCGCTTGCCTTGCATGCATGAGGCCCTGGGTTCGATTCCTCAGCACCACACAAGCAAAAAGAAAAAAAAAAGCCAGAAGTGGCGCTGTGGCTCAAGTGGTAGAGCGCTAGCCTTGAGCTGCAGAGCTGAGGGACAGTGCCCAGGCCCAGAGTTCAGGCCCCATGACCGGACCCCCCCCAAAAAAATGCATCTATACTTTAGTTGTTTTGCATATTCTTAGTAATAATTACTAAGCAAAATTATAGGAACAAGAAAGATCAAAGTTAAATTTAAATAAAGAATAAACAAGAGAATATAATGATGCAGACAACTAGCTCTTTAAAAACTTAAGTAAAAATGAGCAACTACTTTGACTAAGGAACTGAAACCAACACAACAGAGTCTAGAGATAATTAGTTAAAAGAATATAAGGAAAATTGTACACATAAAAATTTCATGCAATAGCTAAATTCCTTGAAGTAATAAACTACCATTTTTTCATTGAAAATCAGGTAGTATAAAGAATCCTACACTGATTAAAAAGGTGATGTTAGGGAAATGAACCATAAGATATGTATTCAAATGTTTTCTTTTCTTTCAGGCGATTGTTTCTAACACATTTATAAGATTATTTCTTTGTTGCTTTGTATGTCCCTCCCCCACAGTATAACCCCTGCTTTCACTGTATTTGATGTCGGTATAATTTGTGGAGGGGAAGGGGAAAAACAAATCGTTTAACTAGGGATACAGGTGGACCCATTGCAACTATGAGATGTACAAGTCGTTATGTCGAAAACGAACTTTACAACTTTGGTGCGGGGTGGGGGGGGGGGCGGGAGGGTTGGGGGGGCGCTGGGAGGATGGGAAGGGAAGGGAAGGGGAAACAAAGGAGGAGGCTACAATGCTTGATAAGAAATGTACTCATTATCTTGCCCATGTAATTGTAACCCCTCTGTACAGTATTTTCACAATTAAAAAAAAAACAATTCTGAAATAAAGTAGAAAATATTTTTGAAAAAAAATTAAATATGTGGTTAGAACCTTTCAACTAACACCTTGGACAAAAATCATTAGAAGACTAGTAAGCACAGGAACAAGAAAGAAGCAATAAACAGGAAATCAAGAAAGTGGCAAGGAAGATTACTCTATAGTAACCTTAAACATTGAACAGATTCCATCTCCCAAATAAAAGAAGTAGAGCAGCAGATTGGATCAAAAACCAAGATCCATCCGTTTGTTGTTTCCAAGAGACTCATGTCACAGTCAAAGATAAAAACAATTCCTGAGTGAAGGAATAGAAAAAGATCTTTCAGGCAAATGCATGCAAGAAGACAAGAGTGGCCAAATTGGCATATGATAAAATTGATTTTAAAAAAAAAATCAGTACAAAGAAACAAGGAAGGAAATTACATATTAATAAAGGGCAGAGGAAATCACAGTGGTCAATATATATGCACCAAACAATGGAGCACCTAAATACATTAAATGAACACTTTTGGATTTACAGAATATGATAGACCCTCAACACAAAAATAAAGGAAAATTTTAATAGTCTCCTTTCACTAAAGGACAAGTCAACCAAATAAAAGACAAACAAAGAATCCTCTAAATTAAATGACACCATAATGCAAATGAACTTGACAAAGATCTACAGAATATTATACCCAACAATGAACCAATTCACATTCTTCTCAGCAGACCATGGAATATTCTCTATAATTGATCATATTGGCCACAAAGAACCCATGCAAATACAAGAGGATTGAGGTAACTCCTGGCAGCCTATCTGGCCAGAGAAGAATCACAAACTAGTTGTCAACAACAAAACATATTTCAGAAAACACTCAAATACATGGAGACCGAATAACATACTTCGGAATAATACCTGGGTCACAGAAGAAATTAAGGAAGAAATTAGAAAGTTCTCACAATTTAATGAAAATGAAAACACATCACAAAGGAACCTGTGGAATACAACAAAAGCAGTGGTGAGAAGAAACTTTACAGCTCTAAGCACACTCATAAAGAAAACAGAAACAGCTCAAGTAAATAACCTCATGATGGAACTAGGTAGAACCTATATTGTAAAAATGGCCAGACCTCAAACTCTACTACAGAGCCATAATAACATAAAACAGCATGGTTTTGGCATAAAAATAGACCTGAAGATCAGTGGAATAGATTAGAAGACCCAGAAATAAAACCATATACTTACAGTTATATTTGATAAGGGATCCAAAGGCATACAGTGGAAACAGATAGCCTCTTCAACAATTGGGGTTGGGAAAACTGGGCATCCATATGCAGAAAACTGAAAGTGGATCCCTGTTTGTCACCATACACCAATATCAATTCAAAGTTGATCAGACCTCAATGTCAGACCTGAAACACTTTGAAAAGAGGGAGTAGGAGAAACATTAGAACATAGGTAAAGGTAGAAACTTCTTGAATGGAGTCCCAGGGGCACAACTGATAGGAGAGAGATTTGACAAGAGATTTATTTTATCAAAATAACAAGTTTCTGCACAGTAAAGGACACAGTTACTAAATGAAAAAGCCAACAAATATATGAGACAAAAGCCTAATATCCCTTATATACAAGGAGATCAAGAAACCCCTCCCAAACCTAATGAACCAATTTCTAAATGGGCTAAGGAGCTAAGGAGAGGCTTCTCAGAAGAAGAGGTAAGAATGTCAAAGAAACACCTAAGGAAATGCTCATGATCGTTAGTCTAAGGGAAATGCAAATCAAAACAACTCTGAGATTCCATTTCACCCCAGTAACATTGGCCAACATTGTGAATTCAAACAACAGCAAATGTTGGTGGGAATGTGGGGAAAAAGCAACCTTACTGCACCTATTGGTGGGAATGTAGACTAGTACAACCACTCTGGAAAGCAGTCTGGAGGTTCCTCAGAAAACTAAACATAGACCTACCTTACAAGCCAGCCATATCACTCCTGGGCATCTACCCTGAACATATTCACAACTGCCAAGATACCTCACAATAGATGACTAAATATTTTTTTTAATTTGGTACCTATACACAACAGAATTGTACACAGCCATTAGAAAGAATAAAATAATGTCATTTGCAGGAAAATAGATGGAACTAGCACAAATCTATGTCTTATTCTGTACAAATATCAGTCCTAAATGGTCAAAAAGTTTAATGAAACTACTATAAGAAAATATATGGCAAACCCTACCATAATTATTTTCTGAATAGGCCTCTAATTGCCCAGTGCATAAGAGTGGGAACTGATGGATGGAACTGTATAAAATTACAAGAAAATCCTATGCATCAAAAGAAACATTTTTCAGATCATACAGAATCCAAATAATGGAAAAATCTTTTCCAGCTATTCCCCATAAAAAGATTAATATCCATAATATACAAAGAGCTCAAAAAGTTAAACAAAAGAGAAAATCTAATTAATAAACAAGTTGGATATAGTTCCCAGGCTAATAAACTTATGAAAAACAGTTCAATATCTTTAGCAAGAAACAGTGCAAAAAAGAACACACCAAGATAAAAAACAGTGACTACAGGGGATAGATAAACCACAAGGGGGAAAATAAAAGAAGAATTAACTTCAAACAGTACATTAAAGCAACAACAACAACAAAAGAAACCCTCATTTCCATATCTTGGATTCTTGTATATATGTTTATCTGATTTAGTGAGACAAAGGACAAGATTGGAATCAATGCAACAGCGATATTCACAAGACACTCACAAGACACTATGTTGGAAATGACCTTTACAACTTGGAGGGGGAGGGGAGTTGGGGGGAGGGAAAGTGGGAGAAAACAAGGGAGGGGGTAATACTGTTCAACAAGAAATGTACTCATTGCTTACGTAACTGTAACACCTCTGTACATCACCTTCACGATACAATACAACACAATACATTTAAAAAATGATCGCATCACACCCTAGTCAGAATAGCAATCAAGGAAACAAACAACAAATTCCAGGGAGGAAGTAAGGACAGAGCAGCCCTCATATACTTACAGCGCAAATGTAAACTGTAGAATTGCTATGGAAATCTGTATTGAGGTTCCTCCAAAAAGTAGAAATAGATCTATCTTAGGATTCCACTGTACAACTATTCAACATATTAGTAGTATAACTCAATACACAAGAGACACTTGCACACTTGTTTATTATAGCACTGTTTACAGTAGCCAAACTTTGGAGTTAGCTGAGTTGTGCAACAATCAATGAATGGACAAATGAAATATGGTATACCTATATTACAGGAATATTGCGCTCACTCATAAAAAAACAATGCCATTTACTGGCAAGTGGATGAAACTGGAGATCATTTCGTTGAGTGAGATAAGCTCAAAAATCCAAATATCAAATGTTTTCCCCTATTTGTAGATATATACTTAAAGTTGTGATGTTGATATGAGGAGGATTATGAAGATAGTGATGATTAATGAGTTGTAAACATAAAGTGTTTTTTTTGAAGGATATCAGTGGAAGGACAAATGAAAGAATACTAAGGAGTCAAGAAGACTGAAAAATGCAGTGCGCATGCGCGCACACACACACACACACACACACACACACACACACACACACACACACACATACACACACACACACACACACACACACACACACACACACACACACACACAAAGTGAGTATAGTGAAATCTACCAAAAGCTCTTTGCAAAATGGAAGAGGAAGAAAAAGACAAATGTGGTTAAGGAGGTTAATTTCTTCCAAGTGTACTACGTAAACATTTGACAATGACACAGTGAAAGCCCCTCACACCAGAAATGTGTGCTAATTAAAAATTGAAAAATAATGTATTATCAATTAGCTCTGCATTCTACAGTGTGTACTTACAAGTAATAATTCCTTCTTTTACCTTTTCTAAAATGAAAGTATAGTGGGAGCTTGAAAACTGCAATAGGTTAGCTAGGTATTAAATTCTGAAAACAACAATCTGCATAGTCATAGTTGACCTTTTGTCAAAACAGCACATCATCCCAATCTGAGTCTTTCCCACAATTAGTCTACTTACTCTTAGTATTTCTTACGAAAATAGTTACCGTTCAATTCTTTGGAAGCTTTCTGTTCACCAACTAATTTAACTTCATCAGATTTCTTTTTCTTCTTTGGAGAAACTTAAAAGAAATAATAATAAAATATTTAATTTTCATGGTGATGGAAACTGAATTTCCTAAGATAGACTTATCTTTCAAGTCTGAGAGGTGGCAAAACACCTGCTAATCTGCAGGATGGATTGAGATAGGAGAAGATGGAGAGATGGGAAATGGTAAAAATAAAATACTATACTTTCAAGTTAAAGAAGACAGGAGATTCAACTATTTCTCCTGGTAGAACAGAAAAAAAATGTCATGGTCTAGTAAAACATGTAATAAATCTCTTGCTTATGGACTTGTATACCAGCATAGAACAGGGCTGAAGATTCCTAGCTGGCTGGCTATTACATTTCTTGGATTTTCCTTACAGCCTGGAATAAGCAAATAGAGTTTCTTATCTTAATAGCTAAAGAAACAACTTATTTAGTTTTGTATACATATATCTATCCCTTTTTGTGATAGAGGAAGTGTAGCTTCTTTTAAGCATGTTAGTGGGAAATACTCTCATTACATAAATGCTCAATGTTCATTTATGTGAGACCCTATCACCTTACTGGTTGGTCACTGAAGCAGAGTTTTCTAATACTCCTTTTCTGTTTCTCTTTAGAACTTTTGTGCATTATTATAGTGGTATTTCATTAGCAAAATATATCATTTTAATATTTTGTAACTTCAATAGTGCAAATTAAAATTCTTAATATGTTACTTTTTTCCAAAGAGAATGTGAAACCAACTTTTTCAGATTGCTACTTAATTCAATATTTTTTACTACATGACATTATTAAGATATTGGGATGCATATAACTATAGTAATTTTCAATCTGAACCATGAGATTAATATCATTGCCTCAATGAAAAATGTATTTAATCAATTCTACTTAGCAAACATGTATCTAGTATACATACTTTTTAAACATGTATCACCACAAATGTGGAAACTTTTACAAATGGTTATGACATTAAGAGATGTAATACATTACGAATGCTACAGCTTATTAAATGGATTCAAAGGAGAGAGACCTTCCAATTAGGAACCTGAAGAAAGATTAATGGAGTGTATATAGAGCATGATTTGGTAGATGTGGGGAGCAGAAAACTGTAGGCTGAGAAAATTGATTAGAGTAGTAAAGTGGGACATTTAACCTGTATTTTAGGAACGATCAATACTGGCATTTGATCAGAGCAATGAAATAAGTGCTGGAATTTGGAGGATCTTTATGTAAGTTATTATCTTTGGTTTTAGACAAAGAAATTCTCATGGAAAAATTAAAACATTTGCCTCACCTATTTGGATGGCAAGAAAGATAACACAGAGTGGTATTTAGTAGTCAGCTTCAGATGTGGGTCATTTTGCCACTAGGCTATTAGTGCCATCTTCCAGGGTACAGTGTGTAACCAAATAGAAAAGTTAGAGTAAGACTGAACTTTGTGTATTGCTGATCATTTGCCCAAGCAGTGTGAATCACAATATACAGGTAATAGTTTGGGGGTGGGGCAGAAGAAGAAAGCATCACTAAGTGAGGAGTATTAACTAAGGAGCTGCCTATAAAAATGGATTTGAGTCAGGTCAAAGTAGAAATGAAGTGAGACTAGTTGGTTATCTTCTGGAGTGGTGCAGATAGGACATATAAGGAAGGAACAGGATTGACTGTCATGTGCTGACCCAATGTTATAGAGTCACAGTCAAAACCAGTGTACTGTTTACATTCTAGCCATTAACTACTGATATCTCACTAAAATTTTTCAAATGAAGTGTTTATGAGCTGAGTATCACAGTTATTGCTCTCTATATTTCTCCTTTTAGATTTTCATCTTTATTTTTCTTTCTTTCTTCCCCCATTTTCTGTATATCCCTTCTTCTTCCTTCCCCTCCTCTATGTCCTAATAATGCCCCTTCTTATTGACAACATAGCAGAACACTGTGCTGCTCTGTAACAAATTTGCATGAGCTAACTAGTAAAAACCACATCATTTTATGTGTGGAGAAAAGAGTAAAAATTGCAATACAGACAAACATTTTTCTTGAACCCTCAGCTAAAATATTTCTTATGCTGTTTACATATATGTATACTTTTCAGCATTCATGCTATCAGAAATAGTAAGATCAAGTGTTGTTGCTAAGCAGGTAGAAACACAGCACTATGTATTATGAAGAAGTTTTTCATAGATTAGCATATCCATTTAGCTACGCCACCCCTTACTATGCTCACATTCATAGATTGTTCCATCTTGTCCTCCGTATTCATATGAGTTCTTTCCTGTATCTTCTTTAAATCCTGTGTCTTGCATTTTTTGTAAATGGTAAGCCATTTTTTTCTCTATCATGGCTTGTTTCTAAAATATTAGAGACAACACATTAACTAATATCAGTTTGCCATTATAAAAGCCAGAAAAGCACGCTAGAAACTGTCAATTGTGTCTCCTGACTTGTAAGTTTACATAGAGAACAAACAGGAAAGTAGAAAAGAATAAGTTTCTATTTCTATACAAATATAAAGAAAGTTCTTGACACTTAGGGTAATTTATTTTACTGCACAGATTTTTGCTGGTTATTTTGGAGAATGAATTTGAAAACTTTTCTGCCCAACACTAACCACAAGACATTAACCTCCAGATCACAGCCTTCAGAGCTGCTATGATTGCATGTGTGAACCATCCACTAGCTATGAGCTTAATTTGTATTTTCCAGTGTTTGTTTATAAATCTCTTTTTCCAAACATTTTTGGAGGAAACTCTCTCAAAATTTACCCCCTCTTTCGCTCCTAGAAATATAGAGGGGTAACTTTTCTGAGATCAACAGTGTGCACAGATTTCTCTTTATTTTTTGTCTATTATCATTTTTGCTTCAGGAGTTTTAGTCAATGTTTTTGTCAGCACTTGAGATTATACAAACATATATACACATATATGCACATATATACATATATATAAACATATACACAAATGCTTATCTATGTCATCTCAAGTTATGTACTTAATGTGTAGGATTAGAGTTATCAAAATACTTTGTCCTTAATATTTTTGTGCAAAACAATTTGTGTCGGTCTATTTGGGAGGCATCTTCTGCTCTTTAGCATATTTTTTATATTATTTTGTTTTATTTATTGTAAAGATGCTGTACAGAGGGGTTACAGTTATATGAGCAAGGCAATGAATACATTACTTGTCAATCATTGTTACCCCTTCCCTGTTGCTGTCCCACTATCCCTTGTCTCCCTGACCTCCCACACTCCTCCCCAATCCCTGCCTGAAGTTGTAAAGTTCGTTTCCAATATACTGTCTTGTAGGTATCATTTTTTCAATTGGTCATTCTGTGTCCTTGTTTCACCTTTTTGTTATACCCCTTCTCCTCCCCAGATTAGACAATATATATACAAGTTGGAGGGTACCAAAATCAAGTACAGTGACAACAGGGGACATATCATAGGGGGAAGAACACACAGAGGAAACAAAAAAATCACATAGTACATTTAAAACAACAACAACAACAACAAAGATAGACCTCTTGTGTCCATATCTTGGGGTTCATTTCACTTAGCATCATCTTATATGACCATATTACATAGTGTTTGAGCTTTTCAACTCATCTGATAAGATTATTTTATATGTATACTAATTATTGAAAATAAGGGAAACCATGGAACCTAAATTTCTTTGGGACTGGCTTACTTCACTGAATACGATTTTTTCTAAGCCTTTTCATTTCCTAACAAATGGAGTGGTGGTGTTC
Source organism: Dipodomys merriami (assembly GCF_024711535.1). Classification (NCBI taxonomy): domain Eukaryota; kingdom Metazoa; phylum Chordata; class Mammalia; order Rodentia; family Heteromyidae; genus Dipodomys; species Dipodomys merriami. Next base: position 32,794,406 of record NW_027202270.1, read on the forward strand.
TTTCATTAGATTAAACTCAGCCTTGCAAGTTTGATCTTCTATTTCAGTTGTTTTAGCCAATTCAATTTAATGAATTTTTATAAAAAGTTAGAATTAGTTTATCAATTTCTATGGAAAAAAATCTTCCTATAATTTTCATTCAAGTTGTAATAATACTTTGAATCAGTCTGGGCACACTTGCTCTCTTGAGAATATCAAGGTTCTGCTGCTAGAATCAGGTCTGTCTCTTCACGGATTTAGCTCTGCTTAATTTCTTGTTTCAGTTTAGACTTTAGTGAATATCTTTCTCTTGGTGAAACAGTAGCAATTTCTATGCTTCAGTGGCTTCAGTGACTCTATCACTAGTGTGGATCAGATTACCCATATCAATCGGGAGCCTATGGTCAGAGGACCTGTCTAATGGCTGGTTCTTTCCTGGTTGTATGTTCATCCTTTATCCAAGTCAAAACCAAAATTAACCAAGGCTCTTTGAAAAGAAATTGACATAGAGTGAAAAATGAAGAGGAATCTGGAGCACTGTATTAGACACAGAAAAAAAAAGATACTCTTAAGACACAGAAAAAAAAAGATACTCTTAAGAGTTTTCTGGAAATAAAAAAGAAGCCAACTTTGTGAGATCTTCCGGATAAAACTGCAGTGAAAAGTCTGGCTCACTTCTATAATTCTAACTACTTGAGAGGTGGAGATGGAAAGGATCAAAGACCTTATTTGAAAAATAGCAGAAAGAAAAAGAGGTGGCAGTATGGGTCAAGTGGAAGACTGCTTGATAGCATACACAATATCCTGAGTTTAACCCAGTTCTACTTAAAATAACATTGAAAATGAAAGCACCATAAAATACGAATGCCCCTAAATTGGAATAAGTTGAGCCTGCCACATGAGCAATGAGTCTCAGAAAGAACTAAAAAGTATAATGTACCAAACTGAGTGGAAGACAAATACATGTACTTCATGAACTTCAGTTTTAATACTTGTACAAAATAGCTCTATATTGTTATATTGCAATACCAACTATGTAACTCTTACATTTACTCCTGTTTTTTCAGAGCAAAACTATCTATAAAACTGTTATTAATAGCATTAGATCCATGCTTATTGTCATTCAGTGTTGTAAATACAGGCTTTTTAGTCAACAGGTACTTTACAAGAATATATGAGGTGTTTCCCTATTGAAAGAAAACATGGATAAAATCATGCTGCATGGACATGTGTGGCTGTGTGGACAGTGGAGACAATGAGGCAGTGAGAACAGACACAGGTTTTCTCATTTTCTACTTTCTGATTCACACTCAAAATCACACAATAGTACATGGTACTAGACACACGTAAATATTATTGGTGGGTAAAAGCTAAGAAAATTTTTCAAGAATTTCAGGTTCAAAGGAAATAAAGCATGACAAGTTTTAAAGGAATTACAGCTGTGGTATATAGTATGAAAATGGAGTCCAAAGTATTTGCACCAAGGATGGTACTTCTTACATTTGTCTTTCATGTAAGTTTATCTGATTTTGGAAAGAGAAGGAGAATCACAGAAGTAGTGGGCCAAAGGGTGAACCAATTCAACAGTGATGCTTAACTAGACACTATTTTGGAAACTTTACAAGTTGGGAGGAAGGGAAGTTGGGAGTAGAAAAAGTGGGAGAAGAAGAGGGATCGGGTACCACTGTTCAAAGAGAAATGCACCCATTATCTGACTTATGTAACTGTAACTCCTTTGTACATCACCTTTACAATAAAATTTAAGTTAAAAAATAAATAAAATCTTAGTCGTTAAAAATAGAGTAAAATTATCCAGAGCTCAATGGGGTGGCAGTGGCTGGCAGCTGGCTCTGGGACTTGTAATCTCAGCTACTTAGGAGGCTGAGGGAGTAGATCACTTGAGCCCAGAGAAGTTCAAGGACAACCTTGGAAAATAGCAAGACCCAGTATCAAAGAAATAACAACAGAAAACAAAAGGACTCAACAAATAAAAAACAAGTTTATAACTTTCAGCTCTGTATAATGCATGTCATTTAGGGCATATTTATGGTTTATAGTCCCATCCCAAAATGATTTTTACCTTCAAAAAAAAAACTTGAACAAAAGCTCTTCAGCAAGTTCAATGTAAATGTGAAACTGTCCTATGTCCTACCTTTTTGTCACTCTCTTCTCTGCTCTTTCGCCGTTGTTCTTCTACTCTCTGCTCTCTTTTAACGTCTTCTCCAATCTTTGTCAGGAGCAACATCTCCTTTGTCTTCCACTCCTGGAAGATACAATGTTACCATGTTTCCTATGTGTTCCCATCCAAGTACCACCTTCCTGTTTGGTCTCACTGCTAAGAAAATGACAGGAGCCAATGGCCTAACAGAAAAATGGTCAAGCATAGTGAAAGCCATGGAGAGATTTTAGAAGTCTTTTGGTTGTGACATCGGGAAAGTGAGTCTGATTATTATTACTATCATTATGTTACTAAAATTAAACTTAAAAAAATCCTCTACAGGATTGTTAGTAAGATAAGGTTCAGTAACTTCCTCTCTGGTTTTTATTTTAATCTTTAAGTAGTTGTACACAATAGTTTCATCTCAACAGGTTAGGTTACTAGTATGGTGTGCATCTTGACCACTGTCATCTTTTCATTTATCCCTCCATTGATCCCAAATTCCACTCACCTCACAGTGGTCTTTAAGAGCAGAAAATATGTTGTCTGCCCTACTCTTTTATGTACAAACCTAGATGGCCTAGCCATGAAGTTAAGTTGTGTGGGTTTAAAATTACTTCGAGTTGAATAGACTTCAATCAATATGGACTAGAGATAATAATTGTTTACAAATCAAAAAATGGCAGGTAATTTTTGTCACTATTTTAAATGTTATACATCACCTCCTCAATTTTTCTGCGCAGATTCAGTTTTTTTCTTGTGTATTCTCGTTGTCGCCTCTCTTCTCTATCCATTCGGAGCAGGCGTTGCTCCTCTGCCGTGCGCTCCACTTGCTCTAATTCCTTACTTATCATGTCTAAGTACCTGGAGCACAAAGGTACACATATTATTGGAGGTGAATTCTTCCCACGGACTTAATGTTCCAAACCATGTTCTTATTCATTTTCATTTTCTGAACTGAAAGAATTTTACTTTATTTTATCTCCTAGGACTTTTCGTGGACCTTCAAGCCATACTGACTCATAATGTTTTGCTCATGTTAAAAATCTTACTACAGTCCCAGCTCTTAGGATGGCCAGGGCAATGGGGAAACGTAAAGCAATCTAATTAAAAATATTGGCCCAATAAGCAAATATTCCTAAAAATGGGTTTAGGATACTAAATTTGCAAGGAAGGCTCAGATCAATGAAGAAATTATTCCATAGACAAAAAATACAGATTCACATTTCTTAAGAACAAAGTGGGGACTTATTTCTTGCTTATTTACAAGTCTTATTGTCTTTAGTCATTTACATACCAGATTTGTTTGTTTTTGTCAGTCCTGGGGCTTGAACTCTGGGCCTGGGCACTGTCTCTGAGCTCTTCAGCTCAAGGCAAGCACTCTACCACTTGAGCCATAGCACCACTTCCAGTTTTCTGGTGGTTAATTAGAGATAAGAGTCTTGTGGACTTTCTGGTCCAAGCTGGCTTTGAACCACGATCCTCAGATCTCAGCCTCCTGAGTAGCTAGGATTACAGGCATGAGCCACCAGCACCTGGCTACATATTAGATTTTAAATGGCATTAAGATGAAATGAAACCATAGAATGTAAAAATGAGACAATGCAAACTAATATCTTACCCCAATGAAGGAAAAGGAAAGTATCATCCCTTTATACCCTAAGAAATGACCTTGAGAATGCAATGTTAAGACTGAGTATATTTAGTTAATATCAGAATGAATCTACCTTTTTTGGAGATGATACACATTCTATATTTGCATCAAAGTTTTAAAATGTCCTGCTTCTGAACTTGCCCTAAACTTCCTCAAACTTAATATAGTTAGTCCTTAATGACAGGTTGTAAAAATGTGTTATTTTTGGTGGCATTTGCTGTCAATATTTCTCTGGATTTTAGATCTGGATTTCCCTCAGTTTTCTGTGTGGCTTATGTCTTGTGTTTTAGAATGACTGACTTCAGAAATTTCCCTTCATAATCCCACCATCTGAATCTTGTACTTGGTCTTCTTTCTCTCCTTCCCACTTGAGTACAGAGGAATTGAGTAATATCTACCACATGAAAAACAAAACAAGCAAACCCTGCCTTGAATGCTTTCCAGAATTTTCAAATTTATTTGAATACACAATAGATTTGCAAAATAGGTACTCATTTCCACCTTACCTGTGCCTTATTAACCGCTCCTGGTCCTTAACAGACTGGGGGCTCTCCTGTAACAACCAGTTCTGAAACTGTGCAACATCTGTTTCATTGCGTTGCTGCAGCTTATGGAGTTGTTTTGCAATCATTTCCTGTTTGGAAAAAAATGAATTATTTACATTTTCCAGAAATGAAAGTCATTGAAATTCCTTTATTTTATAAATGATTAACTGCAAGCAAGTCTATTTTAAATTCTTTAAAGGCATGTACAAATGATCCAAATAAACATGTCATCACGCTGAATATGACAAACATTGTATTTGTTTACCTATGATAAACCTATGATACTGGGCTCTGTAATATAAAAAGTCTAAGCACAGAGAACAGCAGTACTCCTTTTATCTTAACTTTAGAACATAAAATTGTGAAAATATACTTAAACTTGAATTTACACTCTCACATTCATCTTATATAAAACTTTTGAGTGAAAAAGAAGTCACTACTTATTGTCGTAATTCCAAACATTACACCTCATTTACCATCAATGTGTGTGATTGATGTGTGGATTCAAACACTCAGGGCACCTGTTATTTCAGTTTCTTGAAAGACATTATTGATATTATGGAAGTGAACATCTCCTCTTGTGAAACTGATTAGATTTACAGCTTCAGAATATTGCTATCGCAATAGATAATTCTTACTGGCATCAGATTCTTAATAGCAATGTCATCAATGAACTAATTACTGAATAAATTAATTCAGCTACCTATGCAGGGATTGATATCTGACCTCATATTCCTTTCTCCTTGATCAAATATAGCACCACTCAAATATTTAATCCTGTTCTAAGTTTTCACTTGGAAAAGTATTTAATTGCTTTATCATTAAAAGGTGAAATATTAGAATAAGATTCCATATATCAATAAGCCTTTATTTAACCTTTACTTACACAAAGTTTAAGTGTGTTAACTTACTTGTTCTCTTAAATAGTTTCTTTCAAAATCTAATTTCAAGCTGGTAAGATATTGTCTGTACTTATTCAATTCTTTCAAGGTACATACAATCTAAAAGCAAAAATATAAGTTTATAAATATTATAAACATGAAAATATTAAGAAATTAACAATAACTCTCCAGAGAAAAAATAACAATGACGTATAACTTTATGATACTTTTGTTATCAAGAGTAACAATTTACTATGGTATCATGGATGGTATCTTTTTACATTTGTTATTCCATAGAAAATTCCTCTCCAAAATCTGACTTGATTATTGTGACTTACATTGTAAGAAATTTAGAATTCACAATTAGTTATTAAAATAACAATTTCAAATAATTATAATCAGATTGTTGTTGTACATATAAGTATTCTCTAGTCCCAAATAATATTTTTGCAGAATTTAAAAAAGCTAAATTTTCTTACTTTCTATTTTGTCTCGGGGTTCTATAAAGTGTATAGGATAAAATTGTAGAGGGCAATTAGGCACAGTACTGTGATTCAGCTGGGAAAATTTGTATAGCTTTTGTCCCTCAAATTACCCATAACCTTTGATATTTACAATGAACATAAAGGCAAAAAAAATAGCTCCACTTGTTTTCTGATTCCTGAATATTTGGTAGAAGGGTTCTAAGTATCATCTCATAACCAAGCTAAATGTTTAAAGATGATATTGAGGTAGAAGCAAACACCAAACATTGAAAATAATAAATGATTAAAAAATAACATAACTGTAATTTTTAACCTACTTTATTATTGCTGGTGATGTAGCCACCTTTCTTTAATCTCCTGAGGATATCTTTGCGTTTATAATACTCCCTTAAATGTGGATCGTGGAGACTTTTGTACTGGGTTTCCAAAAGTCGACAGTAAGGATCAGTCAGGTTAAAATCATAGGAAGGTCGAAAAAGCTGCAAACACAGATTTTTACAGTATTACAAAAGTAAAATAAATGACATTTCACTTTTAAATAACCTATTGGAATGAGTATAAAACAAACCATTGCAGGAGGAAACTGAACTGGGTGATAAACCACCAACAGAACTTTGGACATGAGAATTGCCTTTCTTCTTTTCTTAGCTTACAATGAATGGCTGCCTCACTGTTAGCTCTTCACCTCAACTGCTTCAGCCTCTGACCCTTAGTTGAAGAAAATAGAAGGGAAAGAGAGGGAATGGTATCTAATTTCAAAGGAATAAAGCCAAAGGAAGGATTGTCCCTTTGAAGCCCTCACTCTTCCAAGTCAGTACACCATATTTAAAAGATAATGTGTACGTGTATACATATATATATATAAAGAGATATATTCATAGATATATACAACACTATGTATATTACCATATTTATATTTATATAATGTATTTATATTTTATATGTTAGCATATTTATAAGATAAAGTTTTAATTGTAATTGTTATACTTCATTGGAAAACAGCAATCTTTCAATATGGGTAAAAGTTGATGCCAATAGATGTTAAAAATTTGGGGTTGAGTCTTGAGTTAATGAAACAAATTTAATGTCAATCAGAAGAAAAGTCAATGTTTGCATCATATAGTTTCAGAACATGAATAACGAGCTTTAGAACCTACTCACAAGAAATGAGTCCTTCCTCAATGAATAAAGACCAAACATCACCTCATATAACAATTAACCAAGAGAGGAAGGAAGAGACAATTGTGTTAATGTTTCTTTATTTTTTCCTTTATAGGAATTTTCAACTCATTGAGGAGTTAAAACATTACAAAACAAGTTCTTGGTTAATTGTTCAAAAGTAGCATGTGAGTACCTGTTAAAGGAAAAGCAGAAGATGGAAGCAGGTATATAAGTTATTCTAGTGTTAATATTGCATTTCTTCTGTTTTGAGTTTGCTTTGCAAAAGCAACACAAGTTTTAGCACATAGCAATGACAAATCAAGAACCAGGGGGAAAATAAATAGGAATCTGTTTGGGAGGTGGAAAAAAACACATAGAATTTTCCCTTCCATGAAAGACTTGTACCAATTCCAACATCCCTACAGTCATAAGCTTATGATTTCTGTGTTTAATTTGTCTTTGGATATAACTAGAGTCTAATGCATGGATACTCAAGAGACTGATTATATGGAACCCTACAAACATAGATAGATTGCTTTGTTTAGTAGCAAAGCGAATAGACAGGAGGTACATGATAGTGTAGTTACACTTTATATTTAAAACTGTTCCAGCGACTCATGCCTGTGATCCTAGCTACTCAGAAGGGTGAGAACTGAGGATGGCAGTTTGAAGCCAGCCAGGGCAAGTCCATGAGACTCTTTTCTCCAATTGAAAATCCAAATGCCAGAAGTGGAGATAGAGCTATGGTTCAAGTGGTAGAGCACTAGCTTTGAGCACAAGTTTCTTTGTTGTTTCTGACCTCAACACTGAACACCAATCCTTTCCAATTCGGCTCATCAGAAAACTGATTAATAAGTACTTCTCTGAGGAAACAAGTGAAGGAAATCTATAGCATAAAATCTTGAACTCAGTGTGACAAGATTAGATGTCCACTTATATTCCTGAAAGGAGAGAATCAATAATAGTAAGTCAAGGAAGGGACTGATTCTGTTTCACTTGGATGGTGACATTTTGTCAACTTTTGTTTTTATGTTTACTTTTATCTACGATAGGTATGTTTCTTAAGTTGAAGCCTGATCAACTCATTTGTGAAGAGTAAGTATGTTGAACAAATTCAGGATAACCCTTCCATTAGCAATTTATGTTACTTGTTTTTCTTAAAATATATAAATGATTAGAAATATTGATTGATTTGATATCAGACTGAGAGAAAAAATAGTCTCACAAAGTCAGCCTTAAGTCTGTTGACTGATTATAGTTAAATATATTTTGGAAGTATGTAATAATATACAATTATTTGAACATTAACAGACAAATCGATTTTTACAGGAAAAGTTTTCTCACTAAGACAGGCTTTAGGACTAGTAAGTAATTATAGTTAAATGTATTTTGGAAGTATATAATAGACCATTATTTGAAAAGTAATAGAAAAATTGATTTTTACAGAAACAAAAAGGGCAATGCTGTGAGCATAGTTCAAGAAACTGCAAAAAATACAGCTTACAATAAATAGATTTGTGTCACTATATCAGTAGTATGTCATGCACATTTTGGCAAACTTAGTTTGTATACATGTGACTCAAATTTTGTGAGGTCAGTTTATTTTTAAACTGAAAAAGAAAAAGGGGACTGATAAATAATTTAAGCAATAAAGCCAATTCTAGTATTCTCCTATCGCCTTTACCTTCTATCAGAATCAAAGCACCATATTCAAAAGATAAAGGAATAATACCATTATATTTCAATCATTGGAAAAAGAATAGAAAAAAATTACTATGATTTAAAGTAATTGCTTCTTAGAGCTATTATTTATACATGTTTCTAGAATATATGAAATTTAAATATGTATATAAATTATGCAATGTTCAAATCAAAGTAGACTTGTATTTTCTCAATAAGCACCATTCATTACAGTGGTAACATTCAAGTTTCATTATTATATTCACTCTACAGTGTAATGAAGCACCAGAACTTTAAAAAATCCTATCTAACTGTAACTTAATAATTATTAAGAGGGAAAATAGAGGGAGGGAGGAATAGAGAGAGATTAAAAAGAATGCATTTGACATATTTTTAATTAGCATGTAGAATAGCCTGGGTTTTTTTATTAATGTGAAATTTTTTTCCAAATGTTATAGACTGAACAGTCCTCATTCCACTTTCACTATGTATTACTTTCTTAATTCCCAATGACATCAGATGTTGAAGCTTTGGGGGGGTGGTAATTAAGTCTTGAAGGTCATGCTTTACAAATGAGACAAATGACCTTGTAAAAACACCACAGAGAGCTCACTAGTTCTCTTTCTGCCACAAGAGAATCATAATCAGAACCCAACCTTGTCGTATTTTGATATCAGACCTCTGGCTCCCAGAACTGTGATATGTAAATTTCTTAGCTTTATGATATGTAGTCTACATTGCTCTGTTATAGGAGCCCCAAGTGACTAAGATACCTGACCAGTGTCAAATATCAAGGAACCCTACTTATTTCCAACGACATCATAGACAGTGAAAGAGTAGAGTTAGAGATAGAAGATCAATGTTGAAAACTATTTTTTTTAAGATGAAAGGGTTTAAGGGAAAAAAACATGGTAATCTACAATGTAATTGTTAGGGAAGAACATTCAAGGCAAGAATATGTGACCTCTGAGCAAAGAGAGGGTAATTGGGATCAGTGATAGTTTACAAAGACCCTTGATGCATGATTCAGTCACTGGGAGAAGAAGGAGTTCTCCAGGTTTGAGGATAAAGTACATAAAAACACATAAGTATTTTCATGGTGAGGAGAGGTGGGTATTGAAGATAGGAATCTGAAGATGAGTCTCTTTTAGGAACAAAGACTGGGCTAATGCTGAGGTCTTCTAGAAACAGAGGTTGGAGTTTTCATCTAATAAAGTGAGTTGCCAGAAAAATGGCAAATTGACCTTTCCTCACTTTGCGTGAAAAAAGACATACCCCATAAACCACAGAAAAATACTTTATAGAGAATTTAGTCCCTGTTATTGTTGGTTAAAATGCAAAGACTAATGAAAGGCCAGTCAACATTGACAATTTTTCACCTTTCAATCAATCTTATTTCTATGTAAATTAAAAATCACTACATAGACATGAAGTTTTATTATTTTAAAAAGTCTACATGCTTTCATATAAACTTCTCTTTGAGAACCTAAATTTTCTGGCTCAAGATTTAGTCTAAACCCTAGTGAAGTTGCTTAATCTGCATTCTAAATAATATCTTCAGTATGACCTGGTTTGGTTGTTTTTGTTATTGTTATTTTCATTACTTTATTGTTGTTGTGAATGTTGGATTCCTGTAATGTCCTTTAGATACTAACGTCTCTGAATTTAGAGCAAGTAGAAAAGGGTAAAGAAAACTACTGTTAAACAATTTTAAAACATATTTTTACCTTTTCACTTATATTCGTAGTAAAATATATTGAATCACTTCCTGGGATCACAGGTAGCTTGACCCCAAGGGGCAGATCCAGTAGCTGAGCTGCTCCCACCCCGGGAAACTGGGTTTTGTGGGCTCCCTGTCAGATATAATTGGTGATTTTTGTCTTTTAGGTAATGTTCATTTAGTTTAGGCTAATCTCCTCCCGTTCTCCACCCTCTCCAACCAAAGAAACCCAAGAATCATTCAGAGTTTTGAAGGGCCCGCTCTACAAGACACCCCTAGATCCACCCACTCCCTAGCTGGACGGTTAGAACCACGCGACCCACTGCGTGGGGGTCTCCACCAGGCCCCACCGAGAACATCGACGCCAGGCTATGACCACTCACGTCTCCACACTGCTGACTGTCCGTGGCCACGTTGCTGGTGGCTGTTTTGTTGGCGGCGACATTGGCAGCCTTGGAGCAGGAGCTGAGGTACAGTTCCATGGCTGGCTTGTGTCCTGAGCCTCACCGCCAATCTGCCCTGACCCTTCCCTAGACTCCCTTCCCCGTCCTTTCTCTGTCCCGACCGGACCAGTACTGGCCAGTGGACCCACTGTCCCCGAGGCCTCACCCCCGCGTTCCTACCGGAAACGTTGGAGGCCATGGGGCCAGGGGGCGGGGTCGTGGTCTCCATCCAGGGCCTTTGGAACTTGGGGACCTGATTCCATTCCCTGTGGGCTGACTGGGGACTATTAGCTCTAGAGGTATAATCGAAGAGATTCACAGTCCAGACTTGTTTGCTTTCTGAAACTATCTTCCATCAGACAATCCCAATTCCAATGCACATAAACTTTACTGGTGAGAACTGGCTAAAATCTGAGAGCAGAGATCCGGGAAGAATCTAAGACATCTATTTTCGGACAGAGGCTTGCTTTCTTGTTCTATAGACATTGTGAGCACCCCATATCCACCCCATATCGTTCCTCCTCCGGTCTCTCACAGCTTCTGCGTCTTCCTCTTTTCCTTTTAGCTGTCTTCATCTCTCTTGCTGTGTGTGTGTGTGTGTGTGTGTGTGTGTGTGTGTGTGTGTTCTACTTTATTATTTCCCTGAATCCTCATCTCAACCATCCACTCAAAATCTGAAATTCCCAGTTCTTTTCACTAGTGATTAAATGAAATGCCACAAGACTGGCAGTGTGCTGAACACGGACTTCCGAACTGCCTGGAATTGAAGGGCAAGAGACTTTACTGGCTCTACCAGGAGTTGGGATTTAGCCTCATGGGTTCTTTATCTCTCAGTTGTTTACTGTTATTTCTGTGTCCTTTAGAAATAATACTTGCCATTTATTAAAATTTTACTAATGTCCGATATTGTGACCAACATCTTTTAAAACAACTATTTCAATAGTTATTTCCAAATGAAAATATTTCAAAGATTTAGGAAAATGGTAATCACTGTTAAACATTGACTCCAGTGGCTGTGATATTTACTCTGTCATTATTCCATTTTTGTGTTGAGGATTCTTCTTTTGTGGCTTTTGTTCTCCTTTTTCTCAACTTGGCAATCAAACCTTTGTTAAACTTCTCCAGTAAAATCTTTTCTTTTTTCAACCAAGATAAGCCTTTTTTCATCTCTTCAACTCAAAACTCTGCCTCATGTACTCTACTACCAATTTCTCTACATATTTGTCATTTTTAATATAATGACATATAATAGATGCCTTTTTTTTTTTTTTGGTCTGTCGTGGTTCCTGAACTCTGGGCCTAGGCACTGTCCCTCAGCTCTTAGGTTCAAGGCTAGTGCTCTACCTCTTAAGCTACAGCACCATCTTGGGCTTTTTCTGCTTATGTGGTGCTGCGGAATCCAAACTAGGGCCTCATGCATGAAAGGAAACCACTCTACCACTGAGCCACCTTCCTATCCCATATATATATATATATATATATATATATATATATGCATATATATGTATATATATGTATGTATATATGTACATATATATGTGTCATTTTTAAATTATAAGAAGGTACAAATTGTTGGCATTTGCCTATTATTCCTATTTGTGTGTGTGTGTGTGTGTGTGTTGAGGAGGAGAAGGAGAGAAAATAGGGAGACGGAGAGGAAATAGGAGAGTGAGAGAATATGGTTGGTTGCAAAGTCTCTGTCCACCAGGCTGTAGATCTAAGGAAGGATTGTAGTTTGAACTCACAGAATTGCATTGCTCCCTGTTTGTTCTAGTTAAAACCTGAGATAATATGTGAGTGACTCATATTATGGAGGGCAATCTATTCGAAGTGTAATAATTTAAATACTAATCGATGCAATAACCAGGGGGGCCCTGATAATCAGCGTGGCCCTGTGGCCCAGCCCACTAGAGGGGGCAGGTATCTAGAGGTAAGCCTCACCACTCCAAGGACCAGGCCACCGGAGGGGGCGGGGCATCGAGAGGCTAAGGCTACCTCCCCATGGGCCATGGGCGTGCTACCTAAAGGGGCAGAGTGTGCTACTGGAGGGGATGGGGCGTTGAGCCCCACATGGATAGCTGAAGTGGTTGGACAATGGGCAGCTTGGGGAAAGAGCATGAATGGCAGTTGGAAACCGTTAGGCAGATGAATCCATTAATGCTGTTGCAGTGGGGAGGGGTGCAGTTCTGAGGCCTGCGAGTAGGGTAGAGAGCAGGGGAGCAGGGTGGAGAGTAGTCCCATTGAATTAGGGGAGTAGAGAGAGACAGAGAAGAGTGAGGGACAGCAGAAAGGGAAAGCCTGCCAGAGCAGAGTAGGATAGACCTGTGGAGAGAAGGACAAGCCTCCTTGAAAGGCCATCCGAGAGGTCATTTGGGGGTCTTCTCCGGAGATCATTTGGGATCTCCCCAGAAGGGCATTTGGACCTCCTGCAGAGGTCATTTGGGGCCTCCTTGAGGAGCCATTTGGGACCTTCCTCTAGAGAGGCCTGTACCTCTGTACATCCCAGAGCAGAGCAGGGCAGGGCAGGCCTGGAGAGTGGAGAGGCCTGCAGAGAAGGAGGAAGGGAAAAGCCTTCCCCTTTGGTGCTTTGGAGCTTTGGAGGTCTGAGGTTTGGGGGTTTGTAGACTGACTAATTGGTGGTTTGCAGACCAACTAATAAAGGTTGGAGGCTGCCTGTTGGAGGCTTGGAGGTTTGGTGGTCGAGGCTGCCCTTGGTTCTGGGTGTCTAGCCTAGGACAAGGTAGTCGCAGGCAACCTTTCTGGTGTAAATAGTGTAAATAAATTTGCTTGTTATCTTTAACTGTGCTTCAATGGATTTTCTTGCTCTTTAGAGGTCATAATTATCTAACAAATATCCTTAGACAAACCTCCAGAACAACATCAAGGCCCAGACAATTTGATTTACAGAATTAACCATCTCTTTTCATTAGAAGCTAGAAAACAGTTTAGAAGATGCATTTCAACTTAAGTCATACTCTTCAAAGTGATGAATTTAGTATTACATGAATTCATTCTGGACACTGGCTTTTCTGATTCCAGTTATTATTAGTCATTAATTATATTTAGTATTTATTTAAGGATTCATTCGATTGTTTTGTTTCCATCTAGTCTGATATATAATTTGAATAAGATAGGAAAACTCTTTTTCTTTGTTTTATTTTTGAGTTACACTACTTGTGAATGAACCCAGGATCTGACATGTGCTGGGCAAGTACTCTACCATTGCTCTACATCTCTGCTAGTTCTTTATAATGTTCCTTTTAAGTTGCTAGAATACCTAAGAAATGGCATGACCTACAGTAGCAACAGCACTTATTTATAGTTGGTATACTGACAGTCATAACAATTATATCTCTTAAGTCACATTTTCATTAGAAATTCAGAAGTTTTATCAAGAATTATTTCCTTTGACTGGGTGCCAGTGGCTCACACCTGTGAATCCTAGCTACTCAGAAGGCTCTTATTATTACATTGCAGTAATAATAATTCGCTCAACAGTTACAAATATAATTTGTACTTACAGAACTTACTGGATCCAATAGATTTTCAGAACTGAACTAAGCCCCCAAAAGAAGACAAATTTTGAAAAGTTTTTAGGACTCTATTTAGAATGGTTCAATCATGGTTCTGATGTTAAAAGTAAACAATGCTGAAGAAATAAATGGTATGTAATGTATTGGATTTGTTTTAGCTAAGACACCATTGGTGTTTGGGAGTGCTCTCCACTGTCAGGAGGCAGCGGTAGTTCTTTGAACCATCTGGCTTCCTCCCTGGGAGAACAGTAGGAATTATAAGTTAGCTGTAGGCTGGAAATGCCGCCCATAGCTGCCCTTGTCCCATGTGTGCAGAGCTCTGGCGTCCATCCCAAGCCTGCAAAGCGGCCATCAAAGCATAGCTCAGCACCCATCCTTGAAAACACTGTGAATGATCAGGGTCTCATTGAGGATCTATAACCCTCAATTCTTGGTTTTGGTCTTTGTGCCAGTCCTGGTACATGAACTCAGGGCCTGGGTCCTGTTCTTGAGCTTCTTTTGCATGGGGCTAGCACTCTACCTCTTGAACCACAGTGCCACTTCTGTGGGTTTTTTTGTTTGTTTGTTTGTTTTTGAGTGGTTTATTGGCAATAGGAGTCTTACAGACTTTCCTGCTAGGGCTGGTTTTGAATCATACCCTCTAATCTCGGCTTCCTGAGTAGTTAGGATTTCAGGTGTGAGCCATTGGTACCTGGCTATAACTCTTTTAATCTGAGTAAATGCCATGAATTTCCAAAATCAGCCATAAATGTATGACTTAACCTAAGTGTCACTATCCCCCCAAACCGTGAAATTTGTGAAATTTATGTAATTGATCTCAATTAAAAATTATTAAAAAGGAAATAAATGGTATGAAACAGAGATACACAACTCCACAAGAATCAAATTGAGATGTAGGATACACTGTAGCTCGAGTGAAATACAAAATAATTAGTAGGACATGAACATGTTTCCATTTTAAGCATGAAATTTAAAGGAGATCATAAGTGGATACAAACCTCTTGGTGGAAGAGGCATTCAGGATGCATAGTATAGTAGCAACAGCACTTATTCAGGAAGAAGACCACCCAGGCTAATATGTTTTATATTTCATCTTTTAAACTTAGGTTCTTCCTGTGCAAAATTATCATAATGATAATCCTTATCTCATTTAGTTATTGAATGAGTCCACCTAGAACACCTAACAAATGCCATGACTTATTTAGATATTCAATCATAGTTTTGTTATTAGCATCATTTTGCTGGAGTTAGAGTCACTTGAGACAATAAATTTAAACTTTTATGACATTTGATGGGTTTCTTTTCCTTGTACTTATTGGTGAACTGTACACTCACAGTCTGCCACTATAATTATACATTAGATATATTTTGGGGAAATGAATTTGAAAAATAGAAAATGTTACATTGAAAAAGCAATATTTTGCTTTATTAATGAATTATCTTTAATTCATTATTAAATATCAAAATATTTCAAAATATTTTCAAAAATGTCAACCTCACTTATGCTTAAGCAATATAAAAATTACTATAGTGATTTTATATATCATTGTAACTAATTTACAAGAATGTGAGCAAGTTTTAGTTTATAGCTGAGGGTCAAGTAGATAGTCTCTGAAATGACTCCTAATGTTCTTGACTTCTGTTATTCATACTCTCATGTAATAAGTGAGTTGGGCTTCTAGCTAACAGATATGAAAGAACTTATGGGGGTGTCACTTCCAATAGTTCCCTTTTTTTCATTCTCACGTTCATTTGTTCTAAATGAAGCTGGTGTAAATTGTGAGCTAAAGGTAGACAGACTCTTGTGACAGGAAATATGGGCAAGCTTTTGGCCTCCCACGAAAGAACTGAGGTCTTCAGTTCAACAGCCTTGGAGCAACTGAATCCTACCCCAAATGACACCAAGTAATTCTTTACAATGTAATTGACTTCTATGAGAACCACTTTCTACAGATGATTTGAGTAGATGTGCGTTCTCATCTAAACTTACTTATGGCAAATGTGTACTGACCCTAACTTTTTTTAAAATTTATTTTTCAGGTAGGATTTAACATTTTCCCAGTATTGGCAGTAGAACACAATCTTCCTATCTACGGCCTCCTGTTTAGCTGGGATTACAAGCATATACTACCACTTCTGGCTTATTCTTAATATTCTGCTAGTTTTTGCCCAGGTTTTCTGGAACTGTGATTCTCTCCATCTTAACTTGATAAAGAGCTGAGATTACAGGTTTAAGAAATTCTGCCTGGCTTCATAGTTTTTTTAAAAAAAATTAATATAAAAGAGAAAAAAAACAACACTTTGTAGCTGTTGAGAATATTACTTTACACAAATTTACCTTAGTTACGATTCTGTCATTTGTATACTCTTATTTAGTGCATATGTTATGCAGCATATTATGACTTTTTTTTGGGTTGGTCGTGGGACCTGAACTCTGAGCCTGGGCACTGTCCTTCAGCTCTTCAGCTCAAGGCTAGTGCTCTATCACTTGAGCCACAGCACCACTTGCGGCTTTTTCTGCTTATGTGGTGCTGAGGAATCCAATCCAGAGCCTCATGCATGCAAGGCAAGCACTCTACCACTGAGCCCCTTCCCAACCCAGTATATTATGATTTCATGAAAGAAAACAAGGTGGTGAACTTTGAGTATATTTTCATAAAATTCTTGGAAGTGTCAGAATAGAAGTTGCTATATAATATCACTTAATTGAACACTTTTATTCAACAAGCAAAAATGTACAAAATCCTAAAAAGTTTTAAGGGTTTGAAGTTATAACTCAGGTCTTCTGTCAATTTTCCATCAATTCATAGATCCTTAGTAACATATAGCTCACTGTCCAAGCACATAACTTTAGTTCTATTCCACTTAATATATAAACTGGTACTGAGGCACTTTTCTTTTTTACATAAACACATATGTACCTTTGCCACAAAGATATGAGTGTTCTCACTTTAAAAAGAATAAATATTCATTTATATACTTGTAAATAAAGAGCCTCTAATTTTAGTTACCTTTTTTTTTTTACTTTTCTAATCTTCATACTATTGAATTAAAAGGACATTTACTTTTTGTTAACATGGAATAATTGTCATTTATTCATGTAGTTGTGTTATAAATACTCTCATGTAAGTGCTCAGAACAAGTGCCTATTAAAAATATTACTAAATCCTTATCATCTTCCAGCAGCTGGTTGTTTATGTTAACATTGAGGGACCAGAGTGCTATTTCAGGAGGTTGCTTATCAGTTATGGTTCTTAGTTGTTAATTTTTTATTTACCTAATTACCAAACAGTCTAAGAAAAGCTTTATCTTTTGTTCAGATTCAAAGGTAATGAAGGTGAGACAAAAAAAACCTTTGGAGACATTCCTCAGGAAACCAATTCAACTAAACCAAACAAGTTCCCATCCACTGGTCTCTCTCCTTCCTAAAGCTTTTCTATCTGTTTTTTACCTTATCTGAGATCAGGAGCTCACTCCTGTGGTATGAGCCTTTGTGTGTATTAGTGTTGTACTAGTTCCAGTCTTTGTAGTTAAAAATCATACTTTTCTTTATATATATTTTTGTTTTGTACATATACTTATTTTTTATTTTTTATATGTTTTTTATTGTAAAAATGCTGTACAGAGAGGTTGCAGTTTCAGGAGCAAAGTAATGAGTACATTTCCTATTGAGCATTGTTGCCTCCTCCTTTGTTACATTTTCTTCATGCAGAAAACTTTTAGGTTTTGCTTCATAAAATAATTAGAAATATTTCCTTTAAGGCAATAAATTAACTGATTTTCATACTGTGTATGTCATCCTCAAACTATTTTGTCCTACATTAAGTTTCTTTAGCTGTCTATTTCTGTTTTTGTCTTATTCTCCAGCCTTAAAAAGAGTTTTATTCATTCATAAATCCTTCCTCTAACTTCCTTTGAGGTCTTTAATCAAACAGGAATAATGATGTGAACTATGAGTATTGACTTTGTGAGAATAAGAAAGTTTTTCTCTTTTGGATAGGGTTTTATGATTTGACCCAAGCCCAGATTGGCCATAAATTCCAGTCTCCTGCCTCAGCCTCCCCACCAACTAGTTTCTGTTTTGTAAAACTACTTTTGGTGCCATTTGACATCAGAAGAGGTGAGAGGATGTGGGAAAGGCCTTATGAAGAAGAACAAAGCATAGAATGATTAGATTATATTAAATGTAAAATAATTTTTTATCCTGGTACTAAGTTTACTATAAGTTGCAGTGTATTAAAATACAAGTGAAAAAAATTTAATGAATATTTATATCTTTTTCATTCAATCTGACACAAAGTAAGTGGCAAAAAAATATACACTTGCAAAATAACCACAGAAAGACTAAGGTTTGAGTTATTGTTTAATACTATATATACTTGTATAGGCATGTAACTGAGATGTAATTTTACACAAGATGTAAAATTAACAATGTGAATATGAAAGAAAAGAGAATTGGCTTTAGAAATTGGTTTTAATCAACCTTTGAACAAAGCTTATAAAATATCATTGTACATAAAAATTTAAGACATATTTATTCTTGATTCCACATTACCTAGATGGAGAAAAACATATCTTCAAATTATTTCTGAAGATGGAAATTACCTCATGTACTGTGCTTATTTTAAACACATTTTCTCTCCCATTCTGTCTCTCAAATTGACTAAAAATACCAAATGACTATGTAATTTTAAAAATTTTGACCATTAAGTGAAGATGGATTTCTTCATTTTTAAAATTTCCATTTTATTGTAAAGACACTGCACAGAGAAGTTATGATTACATGAGTGAGATAATGAGTACATTTCTTGTTGATCATTGTTACCCTTCCCTTGTTCTCGCACTATCCCCTCACTCAAATTTGTCAAGTTCGTTGCCAATATACTGTCCTGTGGGTAGCATTGTTGCAGTGGGTCATCCTGTGTCCTTGTTTCACCCTTTTGTCAAGCCCTTCTGCTCCCCAAATTAGACAAATGTATATACAAGATGCAGGGTACCAAAATCAAGTACAGTGGCAACAGGGGATATGCCATTGGTGGAAGAACATACAAGGAAACAAACAAAAACATTCTTGGAACAGGCTGAAAGTTTCTTAATAGAGACCAAGATTTCTTCAGTTTTTTAAAAAAAAAATTACTGTTGCTCAACTGATAGACTTTTTTGTTTTTATTTCTTAATCAATAATTTTATTTTTAATTGTATTTGTAGTTGATATACAGAAGGGTTACAGTTATATAAATCAAGTACAATCAGTACAATTCTTTTTAAACCGTTTCTCCCGTTCCATTGCTCTCTCCCACTCTTTCCCTCCCTTCACTGCCCAGTTCATTTTCTATGTGGTGTCTAGTGATGGTCACTGTTGTATTTGTTGATCCTT
The DNA here is from genome assembly GCF_024711535.1 of Dipodomys merriami. Classification (NCBI taxonomy): domain Eukaryota; kingdom Metazoa; phylum Chordata; class Mammalia; order Rodentia; family Heteromyidae; genus Dipodomys; species Dipodomys merriami. The sequence goes on from NW_027202270.1 coordinate 32,814,022, forward strand.
GTTCCACCTTTTCTGTGACCTCCCTTCCTCTCCCAAACACAAACTAAGAAGAAAAAAGGAAAAGAAAATTAAAACAGCAACATGGCAACTAAAGAATGTCTCCTGTTTCCTTTTCTTGGAGTTCATTTCATAGAATATCATTATGTATGGTCACCTGTCCATAGCTGTTGAGACCAAGTCCATGAATCTTATCATAGGCTCCTTTGGTCTCTGTATGTTAATGACTAGGGTCTTACATAATTTATCATGTCTCAGTTTTATTTATTTTTGTCATTTAGTGTAGTTACTTGTAGATTTAGAGGCACATTCTAGTTGTTACAAATGAGGGAAAACATTCAGTAAGGCCAAGCATTTTGTAATGCCATTGAATACCCAGGATAAGCACAGGGAGGGCCAACTATTTGGGGGGTAATTTCTAGGATAATACAATATGCTGCCAACTTACAACAATGCTGGTTTTCCCAATTTCTAGCTCTGAATGACGTGTTGTAAATTTCTTAAGTGGTGGAGATGAAAGAGGCTACTAGGATAACTAAAATAATTAATAGTTGTTAATTACAGATAATGGAGAAATGTCCTGCATCCATTTGATATTGGTTGGTGCTGAACTTTAAGTGGATGATAAATATCACAAGAATTCCATATAATAAGGCCTTTCCTTTGGTCACCAACCGATATTTACAATACTTGAAGTATCAGAGATTTTTGCCACACACAGTTAAAGGTATTTGGTATCTGGTGGAGACAAATTAGTACCTAATGCACTAATCCTACTGTGAAGAAGTTATCTGTCAGAAGTTTCAGGGCAAAGACAAAACAAAATAAACTCAGTTGTCAGCTTCATAAGTCTGGAATTTTTGGTGGTGGGAGGGGAAGGGGGACAGGAAGATCAAGCAGCATGAAGTAATTCCCACTGTCTTGTGACATTTTTTTCCTAAGATAGTCAAAGCTAAAAGAGTGAACCTTCTGAGTCCAGAAGACAAAAACGCACATCATGCGTTCCAAGCTAGAGAAAACAAGGAGCTCCAGGGAGAGAAATAGAAATAGTATGGGTGAAGGCAGAGTGGATCTCAGAGCAGGGAACTGTAGTATGGTGATATTGCAGAGTTTGTTTGTTTGTTTGTTTAATGGAATGTATTGGAAGAGTCCTCAAAAAGGAGAAAGCCGGAGGAATTCCTAATTCTTTCACAAACTCTTTCCAAATCACCTAATGACTGCTGAACTAGAGAGAGGAAAGTTAAATTGCAACAAAAGACTAAGTGGGAATCTGAACTGCCATTTAGGACTGGCAAGAAACTCAGTACTTTAACTTTTATAAGTTAGTATCTTGTTAAGACAAAAAATAAAAAAACCTCTATGTTGTTTGAAACAGTGTTATATTCTAGACTCTCCTATACAGTCTATAATGCTCAACACTCTAAGGATAAAACTGTTAAGCCAAATTATTAAAGCAGCTAATTGGCTATGTTCACTGAACTCAACAGGTGCTAACATTAGGGTCGTTGTAGCTGCTCATGCCTGAAATCCTAGCTGTTAGAGTCAGAGATAGGAAGATGGCTGGTCAAGCCTATCAGCTGAATATTGTCTTATACTTTTAACTTCTGTTTTCTGAATGTTCACAATTTTCTATAATTTCTTAAAGATATTCAAAAAATTTAAATTGGTGTAACTTCATATTCTTTTAAAAATTGTGTTTCTAGTAAATGATTTTTCTCGTATGTTATGCTAATTGTGCTGCTTATTTGCATGTCTAGTAATTTATTGTTTTAATAGTTTTACTGAGATATAATTTACATAGCATATAATTTATTCAGGATAAAAAAGCAACTCAGTGGGGCTGGGAAGGTGGCTCAGTGGTATAGCACTTGCCTTGCATTCCTGAGGCCCTGGGTTCGATTCCTCAGCACCACATAAGCAAAAAGAAAAAAAAGCCGGAAGTGGTGCTGTGGCTCAAGTGGTAGAGCGCTAGCCTTGAGCTGAAGAGCTGAGGGACAGCACCCAGGCCCGGAGTTCAGGCCCCACGACCGGAGCCCCCCCAAAAAAAGCAATTCAGTGATTTGTAACATAGTTATTGATATCATTAACACAGGCCACCATAACAATGTTACCATGTCCACACTCAATATCATCCTTGTATTCCACCATCCTCCTCCAAACCAACAAAAAGACAGAAATATCTTGCCTAAGGAATTACACTATTTAAGTTCTCCCTTGACTCTATCATATTTCAGTTGATACATTTGTACACATTGGCATACCACCCAATGCATTTACTTATAATTGATAGTCTAAATCCAGAGAGAAAATATGAAACCTTTGTCTCACTGGGCCTGACTTATTTTTCTTGATATAATTTTTTTCCAGGTCTTTCCATTTCTTTACAAATGGTACAATAGCATTCTAATTTCTGATTTTTCTCCTAGTCCATATTATTGTAGATTAGATTTTTATTTTCTTAATAGTGTCTTTTACAGAGCAGAAAAATTGACTTCTATCCCCAGCGCATCAGTTATTTACTTCATGAATCATGACTTGATGCTACATTTAAAATCTCATCATCAAACCTAAGTTATCTAGATTTTCTCCTATTTTATATTCTAAGAGTTTCAGAGTTTTGAATTGTATATTTATGTATAATCACCTTGAATTTTTTTGTAAAAGCTAGGCTTAAATTCTCTTTTTGTTTTGCTTTCAATATTTAATACAATTTGTTGTAAAGACTATTCCCTTTTGTCAAAGATTAGTTTGTTATATTTATGTGGCTCTATTTCATAAAAGAAATAGAGAGAAATACAGAGTTAAGTGTTCTTAAAATGGATTAAAGTTTGTAATGTATGGGCTGGGAAGGTGAGTCAGTGGTAGAGTGCTTGCCTTACATGCATGAGGCCCTGGGTTCAATTCCTCAGCACCACATAAGCAAAAAGAAAAAAAGCCCGAAGTGGCGCTGTGGCTCAAGTGGGAGAGCACTAGCCTTGAGCTGAAGAGCTGAGGGACAGAGCCCAGGCCAAGAGTTCAGGCCCCATGACCAGACCCCTCCCCCCAAAAAAGTTTGTAATGTAAGATATGAAACTTTGAAACTACTACAAGAAAGTATAGGGAAAATATTTAAAGAAATGGACACAGGCAACAGCTTTTTGAATAAGACTCCAATTGCCCAAGAAATGGAATTGTCAATGGAATTGCATCAAATGAAAAAGCTTTCAGCATATAGCAAAGGACAACCACTGAATAGAAACAATTTACAAGTTATTTACTGGATAAGACTTAAAACCCTGTCCGGGAAGATGGCGGAGGAGAAGCTGGAATCTGAACAAGCTCTCGCATAGAAAGCAGTTATAGAGTTCCAGTGAACAGTCCTAAGCCAGAGAATCACCCCAAGTGTGCCATCACAGGACAGAGAGTTAGACAAGAGAGGGGAAGCCAAGGCAAAAAGACACATCTGAGCGCCTGCCAGCAGCTGCCGCTGTGGCGGCAGGGTCGCTGCGGCGGCAGGGTCGCGGCTGCGACCACCGCCGCGGGGTCATACCTGAGACGGAGAGTCGGGGACGAAGGAGCCAGACACAGCGGACGAGCGGATTCTACTCAACACCAACAAGAACTGACAAGGAGCGAACATCTTCATCCTGCTGTTTGCAGACCTGAGACGACCCAGGATCCAAGACTCGGCGTGAGTACAAGCCCGACGTCCTCACTCCTCAGGGAGCAGAGGAAGGAAGGCCACCCCTCCCCCCCCCCAGCACCGGTGATCTCCATCTTGGATACCGACAAAGCTCGGAGGAGCTGCTAGCTCCAGCTCAGGCCTTGGAATAAAACGAGTCATTTAGCAGGTCACAAGAACTTAACGGCGAAGTGACCTGCCAGTCTCAGCTCCATCCAGGGAAAAGTCACCCCGCTCAGGCGCCAGCCATCGGAGTGCCTTCCCTCACTGGGTAACCAGAGCCAGAGGCTGCCCCTCCCTCTAGCAGCCACCACAATCAATTGAAAAACAGAAACCCTGAGAATGGCTCCAGGCTGGGCGCTGTGAGCTTTATCGCAAAATAGCCCCAGGGAAAAGCTACTGTTTGTTGAAAGGCCTCAACTCTACCCAGAACCTAGCCTCACCACCACATCCCCCTCCTTTGTGATTCTCAAAGCAGATCACCCTCCCAGAAAACTAACCTGGGAGGGGGATCTCAAAATCTTGGGTAAAGCAAAGCATTTTTCTGCCTCTTCCAACCAACCGACTTAAGAAACCAATCAAGCCACAGGACCTCAAGCTGACCAGAGACTCCAACAAGAGACTGGTTGCAGACAAAAGGGAGATACAGGATTCTTCCCACTCCTCCCCCCCCCCAAAAAAAATCAAAAGACTTTTTTTTTCTTTTTTTTTTCTTTTTTTCTTCTTCTTCTTCTTTTTTTTTTTTGCTTGTTTTTTGTTTTTTGTTACCTTATATATATATATATGTATTTTTTTTCCCTTCTAAAACTTTTATTAATCTTTAATTTTTGCCTCTTCTGGAAAAAAAATCGTTTTCCAGTAACTTTTTTTTTTTCCTCATCTTATAATTTTTATTTTAGGAATACGTGAATGAGCGTTTTCCTTTCTTTTCTTGTCTTCTTTCTCTTTTTCTTTCTTTCTTAATTATCTTTTTGTTTTTTATCTAGCTCTACTGAACTTCTGATCTTTTCTTCTCCCTTTCCCATCCTTAAAGTTTTTCACATCTCCTCTATGTCCCTCCCCTTCTCTGAACATATTCACACTCCTCTCTAAATAGACGGTCTTTTAACCTCTATAATAACATTAATTTTTACATTTCTATTTTTTTCTGGTCTCTCTTTATTCCCCTTTCCGTCTCTTCTTTTTCTCTCTCTCTCTACTTGCATCCTACCCAACCCATTTCCTGCATTGTGATTAGGACATAGTTAACTCTCCCTGTGCCTCCCCACACCAATCTATTCCTATTTTTTACCCACATCTCTCCCTAATCCTAATAATTTCTGGTTTTCCAAATTCTTTTCTGCGGTTCGAAGTCCTTTAACATATAGTTGTTTGATGTTGAATAGATGTATCTGTTGAACTAGATTGTATCTGTAGACTATTGACTGTACAAATGCAAACTTTGGTTGATGGTTGCCTTAAGATAGTGTTCTAGCACAAAACTGGTGCAATCTTCATCTCAAATGGGCCGAGTAAGCCGGAAAAACACAAGAAAAATGGCAAATTCAGGTATCTCAATTCCCAATCTTGATAATCAGGGATTAGAACAGATAAAGAATAATCCAGAAGAGAGTTCCCAAATAGCTCTACAAACACTAATAGCAAACATGATAAATGAGAAGTTTGACAATGTACAAAGGACTCTGTATAAGCGTGATAGGGAGAGAGAGGAGGCATCCCAGAAGTTTATACAGGAATATCATAAGCGTGAGGAAGCTACTCAAAAACTGATACAGGATTTGCGTGAACAACTTGAGAATACTCAAAGAGAAAGGGAGGAATGGCGTGAGCAGGCTGAGAACACTCAAAGAGAACTGCAGGAATCCCACGAACGGCAAGAAAGAGAACTGCAGGAATCCCACAGACCGGAGGAAGCTAATCAAAGAGTAATTCAGGAATTGAGAGACCAGGTAGAGAATACACAAAGATCACTAAAGGCATTCATGGAATCCATTAACAAAGAGCTGAAGGAAGTCAGGGAGACCACAAAGGGAATGCTGAATGGAACCCAACAGAAGGAATGGGAGTCCAAAGAAACCATAACCAATCAACTAAGTGATTTGAGAACAAACACTGAACACCAAATTAAGGAAGTAAAGAAATTCATACAAGACCTAAAACAGAGCTTCAACAAAGAACTTGAAGCCATCAAAGCTGACCAATTAGAAGGTAAAGAGATAAAAAACAAAGTAGAGAGTCTTGACAGCAGGTTAGACCATGCAGAAGATCGAATCTCAGGGATTGAAGGCAGCCTAGATATTATAGAGAAAGAACATACAACCATCCAAGACAAGTCCAAGAAATATGATAGGTCTATCCAACACCTGGAAGACACCATCAGAAGGCCCAATCTAAGGATAATGGGTGTAGAGGAGCACCTAGAAACAGAAGTTAATGGTCTAGGAAATTTGTTTAACAGGATCCTAGCAGAGAACTTCCCAAACATACAAAAAGATAGGCCTATTCAGATACAAGAAGCTTTTAGAACCCCAAATAGACCAGACCAGAATAGGACATCCCACCGTCACATTATAATCCACACAGGATCAACCCAGACCAAGGAAAAGATCCTTAAAGCTGTCAGGGAGAAAAGGTTAATCACCTATAAAGGGAAACCAATTAGAATTACCTCAGATTTCTCAGCAGAGACAATCAAAGCAAGAAGAGCCTGGAATGACGTATGCCATGCCCTAAAAACAAACAACTATCAACCAAGAATACTGTACCCAGCTAAACTCTCCTTCATAACTGAAGGCGAAATAAAAACCTTCCATAGCAAAGAAAAATTGAAACAATACATCTCCACCAAACCAGCCCTGCAAAAGATTCTTAAAGATGTCCTACACATAGAAAACCAACAAGAACGCAACAAAGGCCAAGAAACTGCACCCAAACTGAGAAACCAAGAACCTTAGGAAGAACCCAGTTTTCACAGCCCCCAAGAAGGTGGATAACATGGCAGGAACCCCCAAATACCTCTCAGTCCTATCTCTTAACGTTAACGGACTGAATTCTCCAATTAAGCGACATAGACTGTCTAGTTGGATTAAAAAACAAGACCCTTCTATCTGCTGCCTGCAGGAGTCACATCTTGCCCGTAAAAACAAACACATTTTCAAGGTTAAAGGTTGGAAAAAAATCTACCAAGCAAACGGCCCTCATAAACAGGCGGGAGTTGCAATCCTAATATCAGATAAAATAGACTTCAAACTAAAATTCGTGAGAAGAGATAAAGAAGGTCGCTACATACTAATTAAAGGATCTCTCCTTCAGGAGGATATTACAATTCTAAATATCTATTCGCCAAACAATGGAGCACCCAAATTTATCAAAGAAACACTACTTTCCCTCAAATCCCATATAGATCCAAAGACATTAATTGTTGGGGATTTTAACACACCACTCTCCCCACTAGATAGATCAACTCAGCAAAAACTCAACAGAGAAACCGCAGATCTAAACAGCTGCATAGATCAACTAGACTTAACAGACATTTACCGAACATTTCACCCAGCAGCATCAGAATACACATTCTTCTCAGCAGCACATGGAACGTTTTCTAAAATAGACCACATTTTAGGCCACAAAGCAAACTTGTCTAAATTCAGAAACATTGAAGTTATACCTTGCATTCTCTCTGACCACAAGGGAATAAAATTAGAACTCAACACCAAAAGCCACCAAAGAAAGTCCGGTATCACATGGAGGCTGAACAACACACTGCTGAATCATGAGTGGGTCATGGAAGAGATTAGAAAGGAAATTCAAATGTTCATGCTATTCAACAAAAATGAACACACAAATTACCAACTCCTCTGGGACACAGCAAAGGCAGTACTCAGAGGCAAGTTTATAGCTCTGAGCTCCTACATCAACAAATTGGAGAGGTCTGAAACTAACAATTTAATGACACATCTAAACCTCCTTGAAAAAGAGCAGCAAGATAAACCCCAATCCAATAGACGGAAAGAAATAATCAAAATTAAATCAGAATTAAATGAATTAGAATCCAAAAAAACTATAGAAAGAATCAACAAAACAAAGAGTTGGTTCTTCGAAAAACTTAACAAAATTGACAGACCCTTAGCAAACCTTATCAGAAAAAGGAGAGAACACACCCAAATTAATAAACTCAGAGATGAGAATGGAAACATCACCACGGAAACAACCAAGATTCAGAACATTATAAGGGAATACTTCTCAAAACTTTATGCTAATAAGTTTGAGAACTTGACAGAAATGGACCTTTTCCTAGCAAATATTGACATGCCAAAACTAAACCAAGACGAGTTAAACCAGCTTAATAGGCCCATATCAAGCATTGAAATAGAAACAGCAATAAGAGACCTCCCAGCTAAGAAAAGTCCAGGACCAGATGGTTTTACAGCGGAATTTTACAAGGCCTTCAAAGCAGAGCTCACACCAATACTCCTCCAACTCTTCAATGAAATTGAAAGAGAAAGCTCACTACCGAACACATTCTATGAAGCCATCATAACCCTCATCCCAAAACCAGGCAGGGACTCATCAAAGAAAGAGAACTATAGACCCATTTCTTTGATGAACATTGATGCAAAACTTCTCAACAAAATTTTGGCCAATCGACTTCAACAATTCATCCAAAAAATCATACACCATGATCAAACAGGATTCATTTCAGGGATGCAAAGCTGGTTCAATATACGCAAATCAATTAATATTATTCATCACATCAACAGGAGCAAGAATAAGAACCACATGGTTATCTCAATAGATGCAGAAAAAGCATTTGACAAGATCCAACACCCCTTTATGATGAAGGTTCTGGAAAAATTAGGAATCCATGGAACATTCCTCAATACAATAAAGGCTGTATATGACAAACCTACAGCCAGCATTATACTCAATGGTGAAAAACTAAAGCCATTTCCTCTTAACTCAGGAACAAGACAAGGATGCCCACTCTCTCCGCTTCTCTTCAATCTAGTATTAGAATGCCTAGCTACAGCAATAAGACAAGATGCAGACATAAAGGGGATCCAAATAGGGAAAGAAGAAATAAAACTCTCCCTCTTTGCAGATGACATGATCTTGTATTTAAAGAATCCCATAGACTCCACTCCCAAATTACTCAAGCTGATTCAAAACTTTGGCAAAGTAGCAGGTTATAAAATTAACCCCCAAAAATCAATGGCTTTTCTATATGCCAACAATGAGAAAAGTGTGGCTGAAATTAGGAAAGCAACTCCATTTGTAATAGCCCCACAAAAAATAAAATACCTGGGAATTAACTTAACCAAAGAAGTGAAGGACCTCTATGATGAAAACTTTAAAATCTTGAAAAAGGAAATCAACACAGAACTTAAAAAATGGCAAAACCTCCCATGCTCCTGGATTGGCAAGATTAACATCGTGAAAATGGCAATACTTCCCAAGGCTATCTACAAATTCAACACGATACCTATCAAAATTCCACCCTCATTCTTCAAAGAAATAGAGGAGGCAATCCAAAAATTCATATGGAACAATAAAAGACTCCGAATAGCAAAAACGCTCCTCAACGGAAAGAACACAGCTGGAGGAATATCAATACCAAATTTCAAACTCTACTATAAAGCCATAGTAATCAAAACAGCTTGGTATTGGCATAAGAACAGACCTCAGGACCAATGGAATAGAATTGAAAACCCAGAAATGAACCTACAGACCTATAGCCATCTAATCTTCAATAAGGAAGCTAAAACAATAGAATGGAAGAAAGACAGCCTCTTCAGTAAATGGTGCTGGCAAAATTGGTTAACTACATGTAGAAAACTAAAGCTAGATCCTTATATATCACCCTGCACCAGAATCAACTCCAAATGGATCAAAGACCTTGAACTCAAAGCAGACACTCTGAAAACATTACAGGATGGAATAGGAGAAACCCTAGGTCTCCTTGGCTCAGGTCGAAATTTTCTGAATAGAGACCCGGAAGCACAACAAATCAAAGAAAGGTTGGACAAATGGGATTGCATAAAGTTGCAGAGCTTCTGCAGGGCAAATGACATAGCTGGCAAGATCAATAGAAAGCCCACCGATTGGGAGAAGATCTTTACTAGCCATACAACGGACAAGGGTCTCATATCTAAAATATACTTGGAACTCAAAAAATTAAACCACCCAACAACAAATCCTCAAAGAAACAACTGCCCAATAAATAAGTGGGCGAAAGACTTAAAGAGAAGCTTCTCTGAAGAAGAAAGAAGGATGGCCAATAGACACATGAAGAAATGTTCAACATCCCTAGCCATAAAAGAAATGCAAATCAAAACAACATTGAGATATCACCTCACTCCAGTTAGAACAGCAAAAATCAAGAACTCTAACAACAACAGATGCTGGAGGGGATGTGGACAGAAAGGAACCTTACTTCATTGTTGGTGGGAATGTAAACTTGTTCAACCACTTTGGAAAGCAGTATGGAGGTTCCTCAAAAGACTTCACATAGATCTCCCCTATGATCCAGCAATCCCATTTTTGGGCATTTACCCAAATGTTTACGAACAAGACCACACTAAAGCTACCAACACAACTATGTTTATTGCAGCATTATTTACCATAGCTAAGACATGGAACCAACCCAGATGCCCCTCAGTAGATGAATGGATCAAGAAAATGTGGTATATATACACAATGGAATTCTATGCCTCCATCAGAAAGAATGACATTTCCCCATTTGTTAGGAAATGGAAAGGTTTGGAAAAAATTATATTAAGTGAAGTAAGCCAGGCCCAAAGAAGCATAGGTCCCATGGTTTCCCTTATTTGCAATATCTAGTATAGGTATGAGTCAAGCGGAAAAGGTCAGATAATGTGATGTTAGGAAAATGAACCCTTAAATATGTATTTTAATGTTTTTGTTTCTTTCATGCATGTGTTTCTAACGCATTTATGAGATTATTTCTTTGTTGCTTTGTATGTCCCTCCCCCACAGTGTAACCCCCGCTTTCACTATATTTGATGTCAGTATAACATGTGGAGGAGATGGGGACAAACAAGTCGTTTAAGGATTCAGGTGGACCTGTTGCAACAATGAGAAGTACAAAATGTCATGTCAAAACCAGCTTTACAATGTCGGTGTGGGGGGGGGTATAATTGGGTGGGGGGGAGGGGGGTAAAATTTGGTGGGGGGAGGGGGGAGGCGGGGAAGGGAAGTGAAGGGTAAACAAAGGAGGAGGCTGCAATGCTTGGTATGAAATGTATGCATTATCCTGCCCATGTAATTGTAGCCCCTCTGTACAGTATGTTCTCAAATAAAATAAAATACAATTAAAATATATATATATATATATATTCTTTTACTTCAATTGCTGCCTTTGTCTTTTGTTGAGTAAATCTTTTCTCAAGCACCTACTTTTGTTGGCCTTTATGGATTATGCAATACCTGGAATGAGTACCTAGCAAGTGAAGAGCATTATATTCTAATGAACAATTCTCTTTTCTTTACCAGTTTTTAAATATGCTTAACTGGCTATTTACTATTTGACCCACCCTATCTGTCAGATCATCGTTTCGGGGAGTGGGTGGGTTAATTGGAAAAAGAATCTCCAGTGCTCTTCTGGAAGGACTGGTTTTGAACCACAATCCTCTGTGCCTCAGCTCTCTGAGTAGCTAGAATTATAGGCTTGAGCCACACCAGCTCCTGGATGATAAATGATTCTCATATTTATGTTCTATTCTTTAAATCACCTATAAACATGATTTTACTGTGTTTCTATTCCCTAGTATAATACATGAGAATCAATATCATTGAACTCTTTCCCACTATTTTTGCCTGTTCAAAAGAAACTATGTTTCTAATCTTGTTGAACAAGTCTTTTCTTGGTATAGGTGTACACATTTGTATTTTTATGGGAACTTTTGTCATATTTTATTCCATGTGGCCTTAAGGACATTTCTTCGTATCTCAGCAACTATTTTTTCTTTAGATCATCTTCAAAAAGGTTTTCTTAAAGGTATAAGATGTTTTAAAGTGTATAAAGCTGTGAATAGATGCTGCTGTTATTGTTCTGTTGTATCCACTGACATCTTTAACTGATCTCTAAAATTTGTTATTTATAAGCTCAACAGCTCTTTTGAGTTAGAAACCTCTACTAATTATTCTGTTTATTATTTCTTTTGCTGGCTACTAGATGCTTTTTCAGCACAGGAACCACATTTCATTACCTACCGGCCTGAAGTTACAGTAGTTCAGCATGATTCAAGGCTGAGTAAACTCTGGTCCTAGAATCTGACCATAGCTGCTGGCAGTTCTGTCAGCTTCAATCAGATCACAAGGAGATAGACAGCATTGTTCAGTGCTGTCTACCAATCTTTAGTTATGGTACATGAATGAAACCATCATCCTTAGAAAATCTTAAGGTGTTTGGAATGTTGAAGTATGAGGACATCCTTAGAAGTCTCTAAGACCTGAGCCCTCAGTGGTTCTCCCTTATGAGATTTACTAGTTTTTAAATACTGGTCCTGTGAATCTCTTACTTTATTCTCTAGTTTCTTATCAAGACCAGAGAAAAGTTTCCTGGAATAGTTGTCTTCATTATATCTCTCAGTCTGGACATGTCTTCATGGATCAAGAGTGGAAGATAACTGAAATTTCAATTTTGGAAAATACTTCAGACAGGCACATTAATGCTGTTATCTTTTATTCCATTTTCCTTAACTAAAATCTAATTTTTCCTATAATGCTTTCTTTGGCTATATTTTATTAATACTTTTACAAATTAAGCAATCATACTTGCTTATTTTTATACTTCAGAGATCATGTGCATTTAGGCTATCTTGCAAGGAAGAAAACTTCATGTTGTAGGTATTCAATATGATAAAAAAAGATTATTTTGTCCAAGTAATGAGTATTACTCTTGTATTGGTACAAGTGTTCACCAAATAACTAATTGAATTCTAGTCAATTTTTTTATCTTTTCCTAGACTGTTGAACTTCATATTACCCCAAAGTTTGTTCACAGGGCTAAGGCATAATGGCTCCTAAAGGCTTCTACTAAAAATCAGCTAACTGCAAAGGACAATTGTCTGTGCAGTTCCTTGATCAACCCCTTGCTTACTACTTTCCCCTGTATATATTTCTAACTTAGTATTTGCTTCTCTCTGTAAAAGCAAGAATCCCTTTTCTTTCATCCTGATATACTACAGATCACATATCTAGAACACTTACCCCATATATACAGTCCTCTTACATATAGTGTCCTTCCTTCAATCTATTAATGCTTTTATTCTGACATGATAGTTCATATAGTGTGTTGACTTTGGAAACGTCAGGTGAAACATTTTTGAGGTCAAAAAACATGGCCATGTTGAAAATAAACCTTATTAACATTCTTAAATGTTTAATTCAGAAAGATCTGGATTTTCACATTATAAACTAGAGAATTAATGGTAACAAAAAACAAAATCATAATATATTAGCTATACTTGAAGATCTGCATTAAGACAAAAGTATTTTATGCTTTCAAATATTTTATCACTTTCATGTTTCTCACCAACTATATGAAACATTATTTCATTTTCTGGAAGAATAAAACTTGTAGATATAAGAATGATGTGATTTGACTAAGGTCATACAACTAGCAGCAATGTGAGTACATGTTATTTGAATGCAGGTCTCATGGCACCAACACAAATGTTGTTTATACAGAACATCTGCAACACAAAATGTGTGTACTATTTGCTTGTAAGAGGAGGGGAAGTGTTGCTTTGTATAATATTGAAAGAACACTTTCAAGGACATCTCTTGGAGAATGTTGTCATTAAGTGTACAAACAAAAGATATTTAGGACAATGGGAGAAGTCTTTTCATATATATGAAAGATGAACTTCTTTAAGGCTAATTTGAAATTTTTTCATATGCTGATGGTGTTGAAGAAAACTGAGAATTTTATTTTAGTCACATGAGATATTTTGGATGTTTGCCATGTAATTCTTCCTTTACCTGTGAAGAATTGGACTTCATCTACAATCATTCTGAACAAGAAATAAGTGTGATATTTCAAAAAGCAAATGTGAGTTATATTTGCTTTTTCCTTAAAACTAAATTTGTGCCAAAATATAAGATCTAAAGCAAACTTTGTGTGGGCTTGTGATATTCTTCATGATGTTCTTAAGTTTTCACTACTTTATAAGAAATGTATTTGAGGATAGAGAGATGTCATCATTTATCTTGACTAAATTTTAGTCAAGTCTATGACCATAAAAATCAGTTTGATTAGGAGATTAACAAAAATTAGCATGAACAAAAACAATGTAATAAAGTCTAAACATTTAACATCAAATGCTTGAGAAGGCAATTACTTCTTTGTCTGTTTTCTCTCCATCCCTCTCTCTTTTTTTTCCTTCAGAGACTTTTTTATTGTGAAAATACCATACAGAGGGGTTACAATTACATGAGCAAGGTAATGAGTACATTTCTTATCAAGCATTGTTGCCTCCTCCTTTGTTTCCCCTTCCCATCCCTGTCCTTCCAGTAAAGTTCGTTTTTCGACATAATGACTTGTACATCTCATTGTTGCAATGGGTCCACCTGTATCTCTATTTAAACAATTTGTTTTTTCCCTTCCCCTTCACAAATTATACCAACATCAAATACAGTGAAAACAGGGGTTATACCGTGGGGGAGGGACATACAAAGCAACAAAGAAATAATCTTCTAAATGTGTTAGAAACAATCACATGAAAGAAAAACCATTTGAGTCCTTATCTTGAGGTTCATTTAGCCTAACATCAACTTATCTATTTCTGCTTGTCCTAGACATATACTAGTTATTGCAAATAAGGGAAACCATGGGACCTAATATAATTTTTTCCAAGTCTTTCAAAATGTGGTATATATGCACAATGGAATTCTATGCCTCCATCAGAAAGAATGACATTGCCCCATCCCTCTCTATCTTTTAGTTTATCGGCACTGTTGGTACTTCCACAGCATGTCTCTTCTACCTAGCATCAATTTTAGAAGTAAAATACTACACAAAAGAAAATTATTTTACTATTATATATATGCATTTTAAATTTAGTACATAACAGATAGCTATATCAAATGTATTTGGCCTTTATCCTTTTATTATTAACACTATTTTTCTACATAAATATGTTAGTATTTAGTTGTTATCATGTTCATTATTCTATTCCTATTAGATAAGGTAAAGTTAAATTATTCCTGAAGATAACTAAAATAACAGACAAACTTAATACACTCATTTTTCCATGTCGATGGCAGATTAAAACGCTAATCAGTAATCCCATTTTGACATCTTTTCATTTCATGAAATTCCAGGTTGTTTGTACACTTCAACATTATCTTGTTTCCCAGCAAGCTTCTACCATTACTGTAAGCTCTTAATGAAAACTTTGAAGACATTTCATTAAATGCAATATATTACTTTTTATTATTGTAAGGGTGATGTACAAAGGTTTCCAATAGTCTATAAACCAAAGCACAAACCTTCTAACACATAGTAGAAGATTTGTAAACACAAATGTCTGTCCTGATTCTCTGGTCTCCTCTTTTACTTTAGATTAAATATATAATCAGCTGTACTCAGCTACTCAGTCATATCCTGTACTTTCATAGGCTTTCCAGGGATAATGAAAAAAGACCACAGCTCTTTAGAAGAGACCTAGACAGATTTTGAAAACAATTTCATGGCTAAGGTTAGGGCTTTGACACTGAAAGCTAATTACATAGACTGATAATTTTGTTTCTGATTTTTGTTCAAATTATAGTTGATTGATGAGTTCTTACAAGAATTTCAAATACTACCTTTTAACAATTATCACATCTAAATTTTAAGCACACACAGACCAACACACACATACACACACACACACACACACACACACACACACACATGCACACACACAAGCAGAAGGGAAAGACTTAAGTCCGATTATAATTCACATTTTTCAGAGAACCTTCTGATTAACAGAAAATAGTGATGATGCAAAACTGGACCCTAAGTTTGCTATACTCTGCAAAAAATGAGAGGACTGAAAAGTGAGAACAAAATGGGCTTGAGGACATTCATCAAGAAGACTATTGTGTTTCCTACTAAACAGGTATCAAGATAAATTAGACATCTTTTTGTGACTGGTGGAAAAAGACAAATACAAGACCATTGAATACCTGACGCTTGTGTACCTGACCATCATACTAGCTGACCATGTTTAACCAGACCATTATCTACCTGATCATTGTATATCTGATTGTAAAATTGACTATTACCATAAAATAATCTTTTTATACTTTAGCTAAAATGAATGGGTAGTATTTCTTTACCAATGACAACTTCCTGTCCAAGTGCTTATTCTCACCTCTTAGATAAAATCAAGAGATCTAACTTTCATTTTTTGCCAGCAATGAGTCCTTGAATTTTCCAGTAAATCACCTCCCAAACATTTTTTTTCAATTCCCTCATACCCGAATGTTCCTGCTTATGTATTTTCTCAGGCAATAGAAAAGTAATATAGTTAACTTTTCTTGAATGCAGTACAAGTATGGCACTCTGCATCCTAAAATACTGCATTCCTGTTTTCCTTTTTTCTACACATGGGGCCTTTATATTTATATTTTAAGACTATCCGATGTTTCACATTTTAATGTTTCATTGTTACCACCTGATTTATTCTAGGTCAGTTTAGTTTCTCAGTTACGAATCTCCAACAAAATCACTCTAATGTCATGCTTTGACTCCACTAAAGCACAGAGAGTTGTATGCATCCACTTTCTGAAGATAAGTAATGACAAAGATGCCTGGTAAAACATTAGTTCTGTGTATGTCAGTGTTTCTGAAAGAGAAGCACTCTGTTTTGAGTAAAGATCTAACTCCTAATGTGTATGAGCATCACCAAATCCATCAAGAGATCGAATAGAATAAAGAAGACAGAGAAAGTTCTCTTTGCCTCTTTTGTTTTACTCTTTTGTTTTGTTTTAAATATAGATTCCATTCAAATTACACCTTATATTAGTGGTTTCCATTTGGTAACTGATAAAATTTCATGATGTGTACGGTAACTCTTCAACGTTTTTATTGGCCACTGTAACTTTTTTCTCTACAGATTCTTTAAAAATTCTCTAACTTTCTAATAGCATTGTTTACTTCTGGTGTATCTGTAATTTTCCCTCTCTATATCTACCCTTCCTAAATATTTTTCATATCTCAGTTGTATGTCACTGCTTTTACAAAGACTCTTGAGTGTAGCTCAATCGACAATGACCTTTGTTATCAACGATACATTATCTTGCAGGATTCTTCCCCAGGTTCCTTCTTTCTGCACCTCACATTTTCATGAGGGCTGCAAGCACCTTATCTTCCTTACTTCTCAGTAAACATAAACGAAATCCTTCTTTAACCTGTTTGAACATTGAGCACACATCTTATTATATGTAATGGTTATGAATGGGATTGGTTGATAAACTTTACATGAATGAGACGAATGGGGTAAATATCTAAGATATTCTCTATTCATTCCTACATAAATTGTATAGTTCTACTAAAGCTTCAAACAAGATGAACATAACTGTATCAGATATGCTTTTGGAATATTTTATAAAATATATTACTTGCTATATTATTTATTAATAAATAACCTTTGAGTATAAATAAATACATATAAAATATAGAATATTGGCTAATTTTTACCAACTATCATTTCTTCATACATATCCCTATATATTTCCTCTTATATACATTTTTTATTTTAGATTCATAATTCCTAAGTTATTTTTCTGAACTCTAAGAGAGTCTCAATGATACTGATTTTTTTTAAATATCCATGAACCTATGTTCACAAAGAATTAAGGACCATGAAACTATCTGCATGAGAAGTACTATCAATGAAATTCAAATTGAAAAGTTTTTAAATTCTGTATTCAATAATTTTAAAAATTAGAAACATTCTCTATCCACATCATGTATATATTCTTATAAAAATAACTACTATGTGAAAATTTTACAATACTAAAGAGAAAATATTTATACTTTTGTAAATTGCTCTCATGTTTGGTTTCATGATAGCTGAATTTTCTACCTTCCCTGAACCACTGTTTTGAAAAAATATATTGCTTCAGCTGAATCTAAGAACACATATTTAAACAGAAAGGTAGGAGAATAAATGAAGGCTATTTTGGTAATCTTTTGATATTATGCATATATAATAATTTGATATGATTCATCAAATACAACAAGTGGTTATTCCTTGAAGGATACTCACAACGGGGATTCTAAAACCATATCAACATTATATTGAATTCTACTGGCCTATTTTATAATGCTAATGTATGCATTACTCATGAATGATTTTATAACATAATGCATTGATCACTTGAAATATAATGAGTCAGTGATTAATGAAGGCCTTCTAATCATTAGCATATTTTATTATACAGTGTCAAAACCCACATTCATTAATATTACTACTGTTTTCTTCAAAACAGTCTCATTAAGAAAAGTAAGCTGTCAAAGTCTTAGTGCACATATTTTCCAAAGTTCTTGTTTTTGTTTAAAAGCTTATATTATGTTACTAGCAAAACAGCTTCATTGATTCCTTTGAAGTGTCAGGCTCACTTCATCAATGTCTAGGTTTAAATAACCATAGTTTGCCTAATAAAAAGAAAAAAATGATTCATGTTAGTTCATTTCTTAAGTGTTTTCCCCCCTTGGAGACAATTAACATATTTCCATATGAGAAAGAGGTCTCATTCTAATTTTCACTTTATTTCATAGACAATTAAAATTATTTTTATTCAAAAGTTAAGGTTTAATAAAAATCAATTACTGTTAATGTTTCATCAAGTACATTAAATGATATTTGAACTTTTTTTTCATGTACTTTTTCATTTTTGTATGTCTTTGGTGGAAAATGTTGGATCAACTATACCCCAATATATGAACAAATAGGTACCAATAAAAGCATATTAATAAGAATAGTAAATTTTATAACAGTAACTACAACTGACACTTTAAAAACCATTAAACATGTATCTGAAAATACAATTTTTTATTATTTAAATGTACAGACTTTACCTAACTGAATTTATAGTGAGCCTATTGCTGAAGTAATGGGTAACAGTGAACTATGGGATTGTACTTGAGATATAAATAAATTAAATAGAGACCCGTAGAGTAAGGCATATTGTCAAATAAAACACTTGAAAGTTTATCAGCAACAAGAAGCTAGAAAGGGAAAAAACTTTCAAAGCAATTGCTCAATATTTATACATAGTAAAGCAGTTTTGAAGTACAACTTTAAATTAAAGCCTGAGACATTCTCTAACTTAATAATTAGGAGTAAACATTCCACATATAAAGCAGAAAAAGTGGGTAATTTCACTGATTACTGGATGCTCCTACAAGTAATACAAGTGGGAAACACAGGGATTTAGAATACTGTGGATTATGACAAGAACTCATCTAAAATGTAACACGATGGACTCCAAACAAAGCAAGGAATGAAACAAAATATTGGGAAGACCAAAAATTTCAGGCAGAAACATAATCTTATTGAGACAAAAATGACTAAATTTTATGTTATATTAACTTTTATAAATCCAGTAAATACTAACATGAATAAAAATGGAGAAATAAAGTAATATAAAGACATAAAACTATTCAAGAAGAAATGTATTCATTACCTTACTTATGTAACTGCAACCCCTCTGTACATCACCTTTACAATAAAATTTTAAAAGATGACATAGTCTGCAGAAAATGTAAAGAGTTAACAAATCTTGTGGCTAATACACAATAGGGTATACTACCCTTTCTCACAATGAAAACGTACTTGGACTAGAGTGAAATAACTCTCAGCTTGGTTTTAAAGTTATTTGTCAATAAAAGAAGTAAGTATAGACATTAGGAAGCAAATAGATATTTAAAAACAATACAGAGAAAGATATAAGCAAATATTTAAATGGAAAGTTTTAAAATATGGTTAGTAAGGAGAATTTTAAAACCATATTTAGAAATAAAGATGCTGGTTTTACATGGTATGCATTCATGAAAAACACCTGAGGTTGTTTCTGAGGACATACTCCTCTCTTAGAAGCACTGTGTTTACTACAGGAATAAGGATGTGGAGCACTGTGTGTGTGTGTGTGTGTGTGTGTGTGTGTGTGTGTGTGTGTGTGTGTGTGTGTGTGTGTGTGTGTGTGTGTGAACAATTACTTTATAAGGGTATTGATTTATAGGAAGCAAAGAAGGTGTTATCTGCGGCTGAATAAAAATTAGCAGTATGTCCAAGAAATGTGTTCTGTAAGTGAAGTTACCTGAAAATATTGACTGAAATTGACTTATATGTGTCTATTTAGAGAGAGGGTTATGATTATCAGGAAACACCTACTTTTAATTTTTTTTTACTGTAAAGATACTGTACAGAAGGGTTATACTTACGTGAGTAAGGTAATGAATACATTTCTTATCGAGCATTGTTACTCCCTCCTTTGTGTTTCCCATGCCATCTCTTCCCTCCCCACCTCCCCTACTCATCCCTCTCCCAAGTTGTAATGTCTGTTTTCAACATAGTGTCTTGTACTCATTGTTACAATGGGTCAACCTGGAATACTAAATTTGAGGCATTTGTGAGAGCCCACAAAGCAAATGAGTGATCCACCTACAGAACTGGAGAGGGAGGTCTTAGAGGCCCATGGAGCAGGTTGAATTGCAATATAAAGTGATATGGAAATCCATCTTAATGAAATTATTTTTCTAAAAGTTTAATTAGAAAAAATATACTCTCTCCAAAGGAATTCACCATCCCCAGAATTAGTTACATGAGCCTGCAAATGTTTATAAGCTTAGGGTGAAAGTTAGTTTGTTGCACCCTTGCCATTTATGTGGTGATTGAATATATCTGTGAATTGGCAGTGTCTGCTCAAAGATGATCCCCAGTGAACCAGGATAGCAACAGACATGTGGTAGAACTTATTGGCCTGAGATTATTAAGTGTGAACTCCTGGCTTACTAAAATTAAGCCCAAATGAATAATTTGGGCTTAATTCGTGAAATTATCTTGGCAAAAATTACCTTTTTGTAGAGCCTAAACATAAAATAACCAATTTTACCCACCTAAAATATTCTTTAAATTCTTGTTAGCTTCAAAATTTTAAAGCTAAATCTTGGATTAAGTAATAAAATGACTCAAAAATAGTAGTTTTATACTACTATCTAAAGTTTTATTAACTATTTACATACAAAATTTAAAAATTCATTATCCTAACCTAATAGTTTTGTGATAACAAATTCTTTTATATATATAGATATAGATATATGTTTCCATGGCTCATACATTTTAATATATCACATAAACATTTATAGGTTAATTATAAAATAATTATACATATTTATCTTAGTATACACAAAGCTACAATACTTCCCCCTGAATTCCTATGCAATGTTTATCCCTGCACTTCAAATCAATAAAATTGTAATGTAGATTTCAAAATATATATTGGTGATAAAATGACAGTGTTCACATTTTTATTAGCTGACATTCCATCTAAGTAAAATGTGGTAACACATTTTTTTGGATAATAAGTTTTATACATAGAGGAACTGAATTCACTTCTTAGTACAACACTTATTTGACACCCATAAAAATCACTGCTTCAAATGTAGAAAATAAGCCCTTATCATTAGAAATATATCTTCTATATAGTCAGGATATGATTCAACATGGAGTATATACTTAGTATAAAATCCACAAGAATAATTCAGTACTTGATTTTTACTTAAATATCTGGATACTACCAGAGAGGATAGCACACACACAAAAAATGAAGTTGACATTTATCTTTGTTCACTCCATTTACTTCATTGTTCTTATACCAGCTCTGTAATGTGATGTTTGACTCCTGGAGTGGTGATAGTTGGTGTGAATCTATGTGTTGTCTGAACAGTCATGGTCAATTTACCTTTCTCAGAACGTATTGTTTATACTATTGCTACAAAAGATCAAAATTAAATTCCTCATAGAGATTTTTTTATTCCCATATTAGGATGTACAAAAGCAGCAAGAGAAAGTACAAAATAAAACCGGGCCTTCATTATGGTCATAACAGAAATCAGAGAGACAAAAGTAGAATTCTAGATGACACTGGATATATTCATTATAACTTAATTTCACTTATTAAAATTTTGATAACTTATAGTAGTAATATGGAAAGAGAACACACATATTTCGTACAAACACAGATAGCTTAATGTGGTACATGTCTTCTTAAAAGTTACTTCATATCTTACTGATTGGGTTTCCTAAATGCAAAAAAAAGAAAAAAATAAGACTGTATGAAGTAAGTAAAAGTACATTTATACTTTATTGTCAACTATTTATTAGTAAACATGAATTTATGAATAAATGTCAACCTTTTCAATGCAATGTGAATATTTGTCTGGCTTTTCTTTTTCTTGAGACAAGGTCTCACAATGTAGCCCCATCACAAATTTGCTGTCCTCTAGCAAATGTAGCACCATACCCAGCTTGTTTACTTTTTCAGAATTAGAATTCTGAATGCTTTTGTACAAATTCTCTATGATTTTGTACAAATCCATTTAACTCTAATGTTTTTCTGCAATCCTATACTACAAAAAACCCCAAACTTGGAACTTTCCAAATATAATGCTTCAAATATAATTATGAACATGGCTTAAGTGTGATTATTTTGTCTTTCTATCACCAAAAGTGTGTATAATGTAGAAATGCTAGAGATTTGCAATAAGTATCGATAGTCTGGTCGGTCCCTTGAAATTCTCAGGGGACTGGAAAAATCACAGCTACTTCTAAAAGCAGAGGTGTCTCAGACCCCCCAGGAAAGTCTGAACAAATCTCACAAACAGCTGGTATTCATCCTGCTGCTTCTGCTACTGTTGTTGCCCTTTTCTGGTTTTTGTAGGAGGAACTGTTCAGATGATACTTCATCGATCGTGGTAGCCACAAGTAAGGCAGATGGCACCAAAAATGCTTTCAACTAAAAATGTGCTAATTATTCAGTTTAAAAGTGATGTATAGTGGTTATTCTTCAAGTTCTGTTCTAAAAAGCACTCGACATACAAAAGAATTACTTTTTCAGATAATGTCATATTAGATATGCATAGTATGAATATCACTATCATTTACAATTAGTAAAAAGTGGAATTTCCAGATGTATGTAAACTATGCTCAGGTATAATCGTATGCTTTTATTTACAGGCAAAACTATTCACTCAAATGGTGTGACCCAAGATTCCTAGGCACCAGCTGGAGAAGGTAACATCCCCCTATGCCTTCCAGGTGCCGATTTTTATTAAAAATCTCAAATATGTTAGTAATCTCCATAGATTCAGCTCATCAGAGTCATGTGGAATTAAAGTCAGATTTATTAGCCTGCTTCAAGAAGAAGGAATAACGGTAATATGTCTTTGTAGAGTTGAACTGTTCTTAAATATTTTAAGATATAAACCCATGCTCAATAATGCTTAGGGAAGATTAATTGAGTTGGAATGCATTTTGAATTCGCTGTCATTATGAAGTGGGACAGACTTCACAGGTTTTCAGAGCTGAAGCATATTTCTCTTAATGAGTTGGGATATCTAATCTGGCACAGTGTAAAATTGCATACCTAGCAAACATAAATTTCACACACTGGTGACTGGAAGTGAGAGGAATCCAATCTTATTCCTAACCTTGAGTACAAAACCTGTGCATTCTAAATATAAAGTGCATAGCACCAAACATAACAATCATAAATTTAGTATTGCATGTATCACATCCTAAAAGACAGCACTCCCAAGTTATCATTTCTGAGCAGACCATTTACCATTGTCCTACTAGGCTAGCTGTGTGAGTGATTCAACGTATGGAAATAATGACACATCTTTAGTTTATATGCTTATTGTTGCATCATCTTTGCAATGGCATCAGACTTCTAACTGGAGGATATCAGGCTTGCTAATGGAGCATCAGTAGGCCTTCAGAATGTCATACTGACATGAGCCCTCTGGGGAAATACAATCCAGTGTCTAGAATAGTTATCAGCTCCAGCACAGACAAACTGCAGTCTATTTCATTGCACTCCAAATTGCTACCAACCTCTGGCTAGTTGAGCAACCAAAGATGCAGTATTTAAGTTCTGCTCTTAGTACAATGATCATTTATCCAAGTGATAACTAGCTTAGTCTGAGGATAAAAGAGATTTCCTGATTCATCTTCTGATATTACAACATAACTAGACAAAATTGGTTTCTTAAACATGACCATTACTTTAATATGTATGTTTGGATGTATGGACATATATATACATTTATCTATTTCATACTAGTGATTGAGCCCAGAGCCACAGGCATGGGCAGTGAGTGCTAAACAACTTGAGCCACACTCCTGTTTTAATTTTATTATTTATTATGATTTCTCCAGTCGACAATTGAAGAAAGTTTTGGATGGATTCTTCTATCTTATACACTTTCCTGACACTATTGCCAGATGGTCTGAAGCTAGAATGAGATGAGGTGTATCAACGGACAACTCCTCTTCCTTTTATTTAGTTATATGACTTGTTCATATTGAAGTACATTTGACCTTCCTCACAGCTTGTCGGGCTCAATGAAGTCAGAGTTCATAATTGGTGTTGTAGGATTCTGAAGTGGAAACCATATTGCTGACCTGTCCTGAGAAGCAATATATTGTTATTTCTGCCCATTCTCTCCATTCATTTGCAGTTATAAAAATTTCACACACCTCCAAGGATAGTGCATCTGTACATAGACTCTGAGGCTCAATTGGAATAATATCAATGAATTGAAATAGAGAAATAAAAGTTACTAATAAAGATATAAATTGTGTGATTAGCTAATAGGAGAGATCTAAGCTCTTAGAAGTTTGAGCCACATGCATGTATCATATATCATATAGTTTATTATATGATACATATATAGTTTATTATGGAAATTTAACAATAAAATATTTAAATATGACTGAATTTTATTTATCATATCTATTTTCCCTCTCTAACAAGGATGTTAAAACAAATGTGGTTTTTACAATAAAAATTAAATTTAAAAATAAATAAAAATAAAGCAGACATGTATTATTTGATTTTTGTTTTGTTTTGTTTTTTTGGCGGTCGTGGGGCTTGAACTCTGGGCCTGGGCGCTGTCCCTCAGCTCTTCAGCTCAAGGTGAGCGCTCTACCACTTGAGCTACAGCTCCACTTCCGGTTTTCTAGTGGTTTATTGGAGATAGGAGTCTCACGGTCTCTCCTGCCCGGGCTGGCTTTGAACCGCGATCCTCAGATCTCAGCCTCCTGAGTAGCTAGGATTACAGGCGTGAGCCACCGGCGCCCGGCAGACATGTATTATTTGAATATTAGTCTGTATATTAAAAGCCCTAACCCACTAAAAGCAGACTTAATTAGGAGTTGTATGGTAAATAAACTACACTTTCACAAATATGTTTACAAAATACTAGCCTACAAAGATTACCAATTACAACAGTGTAGATAGCTATTAGCACAGAATCCTGATTTCCTTTAATACTTCATGTATTAATGAAAATGTATTAATATTCAAATTCAATCTATGAGCTTACTACATGAGTATCATCTCAAATGCTAATTCATAATGAGTGTCTTTGGTCAAAACTCAGACTTAACATCAGAAATTTGGGGAAAAAAATTAAATTAAATTAAAAAAAAGAAATTTGGGAGAATGGGGGACTGGGAAGGTTTGATTCATCAGTACCATATAAACAGAAAAGTCCAGAAGTAGTGTTGTAGCTCAAGTGGTAGAGTGCTATCCTTGAGCAAAAGAAATTCAAGGACAGTGCCCAGGCACTGAGTTTAAGGGCCAGGGGGTAGGAAGAGGGGCAGGAGGAGGAGGGGGGAGGAGGAAGAAAATAAATTTGGGAGAATAGATATCACCTGGGAATATCATTTTTACTTATTTCTGTAGATAATGTGTAAACCCATTGTTTAATACATGTTTATGAAATTGCAAAAAATGACCCAGAAGCTACTGCATTGGCCTTCGCTTCTTCCATTTTCTTTTTGGAGTCTTTCAAAATTCACTCATTTGGTATACAAAACCTATTTCTAACTTGTAACATGCTGATCTAATTATATTCAGTTTGGCTTTTCTCCCATACCCTCTGATGTTTTCCCCTCAGAATAAAATATGATAAAATTCCATCAAGCCTTTTGAAACAAAATTTAAATTATCTGCACTTTTAATGATCCTCCAGGGTCTCTGGACTTAGACACAGAAGTAGATAGCTAAGTCAGAACTACATGTAGGATTTAGTGAGCATGAAGAAGCTTTGATTAAATTTCAAATATCTAAGAAATCAAGAGCACAGATGAAGCAGGATTTGTCCAGAATTCTTACTATCTCTTCCCAAGGTCCTGCTTCATCTTTAGGTTCCTAAATGATTTCGCTAGTTTACTCTACTTACATAGAACAAGTTCCCATGTTACAGTCAGATAATTATGATGTTTATCTGAAATTTTGCTGGGAGATAACATTCTGTGCCTCTATATAAATTTTGTTGCTTATTTACCAAAAGCAATCAGTTCATGAGCATAATGCTAAATGCATTCTCTAAGTAAAAACTCCTCCATTAAAACAATTTGTTTTCCAACTACTATTCAAAAATATAATTTGAAGATACTACACTCAATCACCTTCCTTCTTTACTTGCCAAGAATATACTCACCTCCCTCATCATGGGAGACAAGTTATCTGCAAGCCAGTTATGGCATTCCTTTGACTTTTAATATTTAAACCTGGTTATGATTTTTCCCCACCTTCAATTTCAATTTCTTTTTTGTTGTTTTTTTCAGTTAGCTGAGTTACTATTTTTAAAGAAACAAATATATCCTTGTGCAATCATTTTAATACGTGAGTGTTTAATACACAAATACTTCTCCCAAGAAAGCCAAAAGGATTATTTTGTCAGATTTTAACCAAAATGATAAGATCCTAAGAAAAAATAATTTTTACACTATTGAACTTCAAAGAGTATTTGCATTCTTGCTATCTTTCATATTTAAATAGTTGTACTCCTTGCAGCTTCTGCTTGGTGTTGTGTTATCTCTAACCTTTTCTCTACATTTTTCTGTATGACTTATATTTGTTACTTTTAATTTTTTCTATATTTGCTAAAATTCAGAAAAAGTCCTCAACCAATAATCATCAAAACCCAGAGACTTAAACCTCCAGGAATGAATTCTGCCAACTTGTGAGGACATAGAGATGATCGTGCCATCCTGGCGCACATTTGATTTCTTTCTGCTTGGTAAATCCCTGAGAAGAGGAATGAGCTAACCTATGGATAACTTGTCCCATGTATTTATCTCAGTTCTAACTTTCTGGCATTTTGTTATACAGAAGTGAAAAACTAATACAGATTTTGGCACCTGCAAGTGGGTGGTACTCTAAACAAATTTTTAAAAAAATGTGTCTCTGGCTTCAAATCTAGCAGTGGGCAGAGGCTTGAAGTTTGGAGGAGGGTGGATGAGAAAGCCTACATTGCATTAAACAGATAGTTTAAACTGTTGGGAACCAGTGAAACGTGGGAAAGGGGGAATGGTGGCTATCCAGTGCAGTGAGATTAGTGGAAGTGTGTCCTGCAAATCAGAACTTGTCAGTAACAAATCACATATATGGTTAGGACATTTTTAGCAATTTGTGTGGAAGCAGCTACCTGATAGTTTGTCTTTCTCATATAATAAAATGTGAGTAGAGAGAGAAAAATTGAGGAAAGGATTATTTTTAAAAAGAAAAAGAAACTAGGCCTGGTTCCTCCTAGTAATAAAAGATGTCAGAAGTCATAAATGACTGTTGAAGGTTTGGAAAAGAAAAATGACCTCACATGTGCTCCAGCCAAAACCCTCACTGTCTTTATCCAGGTTTAGGCTAAGCAGGTAGCTTGCAAGCTTTTAGAATAAATTTGCATTCTCTAAATTCAGGGTTAAGCAGATGCAGCATAAATTGGATGTCTTTTCAACATGCTTTTATTCTATCCTCTGCTTTGTTTGGAGGATTAGGACTTAGATATCCTAAGTCCTAAGTCTAAACAAGGTTCAGTCTTATTTACTGTGAATAATAAGCCCTATCTATGACCTACTACCTTCAAGTTATGTTTCAGCATCCATAAAGTTGATAACTTTAAGTAGGTAAAAGCTCAGACACATCACCATTCACAACATTTCTAGTTTAACAGATATTTGTAAAGTGATAATGTTACTTAGACAAGAGAATGTTGTCTATGTCAGAAACAAAAGAGTAAAATCTCATTGTGTACTTTCCTTTCACCTGAGGACTATTTAATGAGCCATAAAGATCACTGTCTGGGGAAGGGGTGAGATTATCAGGGGCTTAAATGATAAATCAACTTATTATTATTTAGATTCATTATTATACTGTAGAGATTTTTGTGGTTTATTCACTTATAAAAAGCATTTTTAACTGCCTTCTACAAATAAGTAAACTAAATAATAGAAGAAATCTTTGTTTTTGTGCCTTGTTCCATGCAGCTCTCAGCATGGATTGAAGGAAATGAGTTAAAACCAGAATGTGAGGGCTGAAAATTTACCCTTGTGTAGCTCTTTCATTCAGCAAGAAATGATGATTAAAAACTACATTATTTCAGAGTAGATGAGTTTATTAATATTCTGAAGAGAATTTGAATTTTGGTCATAAAGGCTTAGAACACATCTGGCATCTAGACTAAGTAAAATGATGTCATTAGTAAACTGTAAAGGGTGGCAATGGAGCATGTGCCCATATGTGAATGTGAGCATAGCACCCTGGGGAGGGTAGAGGCTTGTCTGGCCTGCTGTTTTAATTTGTTGCTACAAGATTAGTTAAGCAAACAAAAGACTCTGGGAGCTTGCACCTCTGAGCAGGCCAAGGTTGGAGGCAGGCTGCCCACCTTTTCCCTCTAGCCTTCAGCCCCTGTGAGAGCAGCTCAGGGAGAAGAGTTGGCTGCTACACCAAGGAAAATATTGCACCCAGCTGTAAGAATATAAATCACAGATGTGGTGCTGGAAGAACACACAAAGGTACAAAAAAAGTAAACAAAACAAAACAGAAAGCATAAAATATTGATAGGAAAACTACAGCCTAGTGCTTCAGATAGCCAGTTAAGCAAAGCTTGTATATTACAATACACTACAGGCCACTGATGCAAATAGTAAGGTGAATTGTGCAATGATACAGAAGTTCAAGCATGATGAAAATTGAATTTTTACAGAAGTAAAACATGCATTTATGAGGAAATGGTTTTACATGGCACACAATAAATTTGAAGGAAGGCTGAAATTACAGTTTGAGCCTCATAATTTCTGGTATAACCATCTCTCCACTGAAACATGCTACGTCTCTCCAACCATCCAAACATGCTCTCTGAATACCAATGAGAAGCATGCTAGGAAAATACGGCTGTTCATTGTGTTCTTCATTTGATCAAATGTTATTTAATAAATTTAAATGTGTAAAATCAGTCAATATAAAATAAATATGCATAAAATTTTATTAATTTTCTTGCAGTATTCAATAAATTAGTTATTTAAAAATATTAGTAATTTTAAAATAGGCAATTAATGATATCATTTCTCTGTGACAAAACTGAAATGTTCCAAGCAATCTTGGTTAAATAGAAAAATAAGCTAAAAGTATAATAATATGTGAGTTAAAAGCATGTCTTGGGGCTACATTAACCAAAACAGTGCAGTACAATCATAAGAAAATGGCACATAGACCAATACAACAGAAGTCTCAGAAATAAATCATGCATCTGTAGCCATCTGGTTTTAGACAAAACCAACTGATTTATCTAATGGAATGAATGAGATTCAGCTTGCCATTTTTATTAGCAATTTTTGGTAATATAGTTGATTTCATTTAGGTTTTTATTATTATGAAGTATTTGTACAAAGGAATTTCATCGTGCTATTTCTATGCATAAAATTAATATTGGTCAAATTTGCCCCCACTTCATTTTCTTTTTCTCAATCATACTTCCTCTTCCCTTTTTAAAGCATTGTCACTAGGTTTTATTCTGTTATATTCGTTACATATTATTATATAATTGGGTTTTTAAATTTTTATTGCCAAGGTGATGTACATAGGGTGACAGTTACATAAAGTAGTAAGTATATTTCTTGTCAAACTATATATATATATATGTATATGTATATGTATATATATATATATATATATAATTGTATTAACCTCTACTAACCTATTCATTCCTCCTCTTCCACTGGTCCCATCAGCCAGTCACTTTTTATAATACTTTATTATTATTATTATTATTAAAGTCAAGGTTAATATACAAGTGGAAATATGTGATATTTGTCTTTTAGTTTAGACTATATCACTCAATATAACCATCTCCAGACCCATCTGTTTTTCTACTAATTACATTTAATTTTCCTTTATGGTTAGATAACACTTACTTGTGTATATGTACCACATTATTCTATGCATTAATTGGTTGTTACCAAGATTGTTTCCACAGGTAAGCAATTGTGACTAATGCTGCACTAAAAATGCATTGCAAGTATTTCTAGTGTATATTGACTTACATTCCCTCAGATATGTACCCAGTATTGAAACATCATATGGTATCTCTGCTTAATTTTTGTTTGTTTTTGGAAGAACCTCCAATCTATGAGAATTGTCAAAATCAATTGCCCATTTATTAATTAGATTATTTGGGGGGTTTATTTTTGTAGATTCTTTACATATTCAGGGTTTTTTTTTAACATTATCAAAATGTATGTATTTAATTATTCTGTTAATCATTTCCAGTTTTTTTTAATTTTATTTTATTTTATTTGAGAACATACTGTACAGAGGGGCTACAATTACATGGGCAGGATAATGCATACATTTCTTACCAAGCATTGCAGCCTCCTCCTTTGTTTACCCTTCACCTCCCTTCCCCGCCTCCCCCTCCCCCCACCCAATTATACCCCCCTCCCCCCCCCCACACCGACATTGTAAAGCTGGTTTTGACATGACATTTTGTATTTCTCATTGTTGCAACAGGTCCACCTGAATCCTTAACGACTTGTTTGTCCCCATCTCCTCCACATGTTATACTGACATCAAATATAGTGAAAGCGGGCGTTACACTGCGGGGGAGGGACATACAAAGCAACAAAGAAATAATCTTATAAATGAGTTAGAAACACATGCATGAAAGAAACGAAAACATTAAAATACATATTTAAGGGTTCATTTTCCTAACATCACATTATCTGAGCTTTTCCGCTTCACTCATACCTATACTAGATATTGCAAATAAGGGAAACCATGGGACCTATGCTTCTTTGGGCCTGGCTTACTTCACTTAATATAATTTTTTCCAAACCTTTCCATTTCCTAACAAATGGGGAAATGTCATTCTTTCTGATGGAGGCATAGAATTCCATTGTGTATATATACCACATTTTCTTGATCCATTCATCTACTGAGGGGCATCTGGGTTGGTTCCATATCTTAGCTATGGTAAATAATGCTGCAATAAACATAGTTGTGCTGGTAGCTTTAGTGTGGTCTTGTTTGGAAACATTTGGGTAAATTCCCAAAAGTGGGATTGCTGGATCATAGGGGAGATCTATGTGAAGTCTTTTGAGGAACCTCCATACTGCTTTCCAAAGTGGTTGGACAAGTTTACATTCCCACCAACAATGAAGTAAGGTTCCTTTCTGTCCACATCCCCTCCAGCATCTGTTGTTGTTAGAGTTCTTGATTTTTGCTGTTCTAACTGGAGTGAGGTGATATCTCAATGTTGTTTTGATTTGCATTTCTTTTATGGCTAGGGATGTTGAACATTTCTTCATGTGTCTACTGGCCATCCTTCTTTCTTCTTCAGAGAAGCTTCTCTTTAAGTCTTTCGCCCACTTATTTATTGGGCAGTTGTTTCTTTGAGGATTTGTTGTTGGGTGGTTTAATTTTTTGAGTTCCAAGTATATTTTAGATATGAGACCCTTGTCCGTTGTATGGCTAGTAAAGATCTTCTCCCAATCGGTGGGCTTTCTATTGATCTTGCCAGCTATGTCATTTGCCCTGCAGAAGCTCTGCAACTTTATGCAATCCCATTTGTCCAACCTTTCTTTGATTTGTTGTGCTTCCGGGTCTCTATTCAGAAAATTTCGACCTGAGCCAAGGAGACCTAGGGTTTCTCCTATTCCATCCTGTAATGTTTTCAGAGTGTCTGCTTTGAGTTCAAGGTCTTTGATCCATTTGGAGTTGATTCTGGTGCAGGGTGATATATAAGGATCTAGCTTTAGTTTTCTACATGTAGTTAACCAATTTTGCCAGCACCATTTACTGAAGAGGCTGTCTTTCTTCCATTCTATTGTTTTAGCTTCCTTATCGAAGATTAGATGGCTATAGGTCTGTAGGTTCATTTCTGGGTTTTCAATTCTATTCCATTGGTCCTGAGGTCTGTTCTTATGCCAATACCAAGCTGTTTTGATTACTATGGCTTTATAGTAGAGTTTGAAATTTGGTATTGATATTCCTCCAGCAGTGTTCTTTCCGTTGAGGAGCGTTTTTGCTATTCGGGGTCTTTTATTGTTCCATATGAATTTTTGGATTGAAAGAAAATATATTAAATTGATTAAGTGCTGACCTTTACCTTATTGTATATGCACAGGTATACATACACATATATGTGTTTATGCAGTATGTATGTGTCTATATAAAAAGGGTCAAGAAGAGGTCGGCGCCAGTGCTCACACCTGTAATCCTAGCTACGCAGGAGGCTGAGATCTGAGGATCACGGTTCAAAGCCAGCCTGGGCAGAAAAGTCTGTGAGACTCTTATCTCCAATAAACCACTCAGAAAAAAAAATAACAGAAATGGTGCTGTGGCTCAAGGGGTAGAGGACTCGCCTTGAGCTGAAGAGCTGAGGGACAGGGCTCAGGCCCCGAGTTCAAGCCCCATAACTGACAAAAATGAAAAAAGAGGATCAAGAGAATGGGAGAGAAGTGGGAAAGAAGTGGGAGATGAGGGTAATGAGGAGTGGATATAATCAAAATATACTATATATATATATATATATATCCATAAGATATAAAAATAGTACCCACTATTTTGTATAATTAATTTTATGTCAAAAATTGAAAATAAAAGTCGAGAAATAAACTGACTAAAGTAGTAGAACAGGCAAAGAATAGATTAATTTTAACACAATTAGTTCAGATATGGGAACAGATTATTTCACAAAGAAATGAGGATTTAATTGAATTATATTTATCTATTCTAGTTGCACTCCCAAAGCTTCTGATGCTTACGCATCTGGAATTATACCTAAGAATGACAGTAAATCAGGAATGTCATACTTATATTGGGAATCATCTTGTTAACTTATTTGATACTTTATTATCCTACTGCTACTGTATGAAATAAATAAGGAAGGCTGACTTTAATCAAGAGGAGAGCTGTATTCAGCCTGAGCCTCATTATGTAGTTTCTAGTGGGGGCTCTCACATGATGAGAAGCATCTCACCATGTCATGACAGATAGTCTTCTTGCAGGTGAAGCACAAAGGGAACACATGCCATGGATGGCTAGAGCCAGAGAGGTGCAAACATGTATATGTCTGTGTGGTTCTCTACCAATTACAGAAGTGCTTACTCCAATGGCCAATCTAACCATCATCACTTGCTGGACCATGCAGCACTACTGAGTTCATGTTTACCTCTTCCTAACCATTAAATATAACTTGGGGATTAAATCTTAGATGAGTTCATGGAGCAAAGTAGAAATATATGCATATTCCCTGCTGTAATTTGTATGTATGAAAATTTTGACGAGAGTTTCATGTTTCAATTATATGAAAGGTTTTTTTCAAATGTTTTTTCTTTCTTGTGATTGTTTCGAACATATTTATAAGATGATTTCTTTGTTGCTTTGTATGTGCCTCCCCCATTGTATAACTCCTGTTTTCACTGTATTTGATGTTGGTATAATTTGTGGAGGGGAAGAGAAAAAACAAATTGTTTAAAAATGTAACAGTTATTATTAAGTCCTGGAACTGTTTTCAAATCGAAGGGATTATCTGTGCACATTAATCTGTTGAAAAATATCAATCCAAACAGCAATATTTTTATTTATAAAAAACAGCAGCTTGGTAATGAGCCTAAGATATTTTTATGTGAAAGTATTTGTCCATTTGTTAACTGGAGATTTTCAGGAAACCTTCCCATTGTGAGTGAGAAGTACTTGTGCTTGTGCTTTAGGACGAATCTTTATGGAGGACTGGGTCAGCATTACAGATGATATTGGATCTGTTCTTGCTGAAGTCAGCAATTTGCTCTAACTGCACTGTTGCCAGAGGCGATCGCTTGTTTCCTCTCTTGTTCTTCATCTCATAGGCATCTGACACTGACAGTCACTTTTCCTTCTGGAAAGATTTTTCTCTCCTGGAATTCAGTTCTTCTTGTCATTGTCATTATTATTTCTACAGGATTTTGCTAGTTAGCCTGAGCTGGCTAACTCGTGCTTCTCCACTGAGACCTCCTGAGTGCTGGCACCATAGGCGTGTCCCCACCCCGTTCAGCGCCTCAGCTATTATGTTGATGTTTAGTCTTTTCTTCCTTTCAGAACGATCGTTATATAATTGTTATTGATCTTCTGTTTGCATATCTTTTCTTGCATGACTTCAAGAGTTCTAGTCAACATTTCTATCAGGGAGCAAGAGTTTCCTGTTTAGGGAAATATGACTTGCTGGAGGTAAATCTTGAGCTCTCGATTCATACTTACATGCACGCACGGACGCACGCACACGTGCACACACACAGAAATAAATTCTTAGGCTTCTGATTGTCAGAGAGTGCAGGGAAGAGTGGGTGCTGAGAGAGGAGAAGGAAGCAGTGAATGGGGAGTAGTGAGGAGAGCGTAGAGCAATGCTTAAAAAACGCTCAAAGACAGAGATGTGCAGACTGATTCATGTTCATTTTGATTTGAGTTAAATTCTACTTCTCCTCTCTTTTACCTAGTTATGTTTTATTTTCAGAATCAGACATACTATTTTATCTTGCTTTATTTTGTTTGTTTTTGTGTAGTTATCAAAAGCCAAGTACTTACTATATTTCCCTTTTGTGTCACTAAAAAAGTGTTTACAGGATATTGAAAAGAATTATGGCATGGAGCCAGAGTTGAACAAGTAAACATTTTCTATGAGTATGGAGAAAATTTGATTCTTCTTCCACAGACCTTCTGATTACCTTTATCTTGGCATTTGTTATATTCTAAAAACATTCTTCAACGTCTAGTGTTCTATGGGACTCAAAAGCGTTTGAAAGTACAGGAATCATTCCCTTTGATGCTAACATAATGCTCTATTTCCAAAGAGCAACTGCAGTACAGTGAAATTTTTTGTTCTTGTTTTTTAAAATATATTTTTACTTTTATTTATATTTATACAAAGTCTCTCGATGTTTCTCAGGCCAGCCTCAAATCCATTCTTCCTGTCTCCTCTGGGGTTGAGATTATATTACATATAATATATTACATATTACATATACATAGGAAGAGCTTAACATTGGTTGTTAGTCATTCTTAGGTTATAGGATACATACTGACCAATTTTAAAACTTGGTCTCCTGGAGGCAAACTGCCAATCATATAACCGTATTCAAGAATTAGTGATAAACCCAGGTGTCTGCCACACAATGTCATCATCATGGGTCCTCTTATGAAATTAACACTCTCATTTTTTTCCACTGTTCAATCTGTTATCATATACTTATCTTGTCTAAATTAAACTTTCTGATTTCACTAATCTTATTTAATAGAGTTATGGAAAGAATTAAATTATTTAATACATGCAAAATGAGTTAATGTTGAACTAAAGTAATTGAATTCCTTGGAAAGAAGTTTGCAGCAGGGAGAAATATTAAAACAGCTTTGGACAAATTTTGCTTAGTTCCCAGTTTCACCTGGAGCCAGCATGAAGCAGGCACTATTTATGTCTGAGGAGAGTATTGCTGAAGAAGTAGAAACACATTTTATTTTTATTCGAAGAGTCCAACTTTCATTTCTGAGGGCTTAACGTCAAATCATGTAGGCAGGTGGAAACAATGTGCTGTGCTTACTGGGCTGTGGATGGGGAGTGGTGGGTTCCAGGGGACCACAATGACCTTGGATGCAGCAGAAACTCTGAAGTGCCACTCCCCTAGGACTTCAGGCTTCCAACTAATCACAAAGAAAAATAAAAGCAGGGAAAACACACAAATTCATTAAAAAAATAAAACACTCACTTTGTATTACATTCTCTTCTGGCTTGGAAGAAGCAATGGAAAGAAAAACGTTTAAAAATCTGCCTGAACTGGATCCTTTGACTATTACTGGTAAGGAAAGAAATATATCTGTTATCCACTCGTGGTAAAAGCCCCTTTCCTCTCACTTGCTGCAGAGATAGCTGCCGCATCAAATTGTTTTTCTGTAGTTTCTTCATTTGCATGAAAGACTATAACATAAATGAAAACTCAGGAGAAAGACTAAGTCAGATTACTAGCCCAAACAAGATGAAATTGTTATTCATTAAGTGCTAAGTAACCCAGCACCCACATTGCGTTTGTCTTACTCTATTTGTGATTTGAAAGTTCTAGTAGCAGAGTTAAAGGTCTACGATAAGCAAATAGATGAAATTACACTAGGATTTTCCCTCTTGCTTCTAACTGGGTGGATATACAGTTGTTCCTATAGTAGGAAAACTAAGGAAACTTTGGAAAATCATGTTCAAAAATCCAAATTGAATCATAATGAAACTCTCAACATATGTATGCTGTGCTTAATTTCCATGTAACTCCAAAGTTCTATTTGTCTAGTTAGGAATTAAACCTATTTTATAAAAGAGAAAGGAGAGGAAATGTACATGAAACTACTATTTTGGATTTTGTTCTTTCTATATTTTCTGATCAGTATCAGAAAATAAAAAGCAGGGTTTTTTTTTAATCAAATATAGCAGGTAGAAAATGATAGATCTGCTTCTTCCTTCTGGAACCCAAGGTAATTACAAATGGACTGCAGCAGAGAAAAGCTCAGATTAAAGGGCACAGGTACATAGTTGGGGGACTGCTAGTTAAATCACAGAGCCAGTAAAAACATCTTTTAGTTTACTTCTTAAAGATAATCAGGATAATTTGGGGCTTTTAAATTTTAACCTAGTTGTTTTTGCCTAGTTGTTATTAGTCAGATAATTTATTGGTAATCGTGTCCACTGTGTGCAATTATAGAATGCATTTACCTTTATATTCCAATTGTTCTTCTAAATGCACAACATTGGCAATTACATTGCAATATTCCAAGCACTGAACAACAAAAAATGCTTAATTTGACACCTACCTATAATCAAAACCCTGGTGTTCACACAATTTGCTGCCTATACTTAATTTTTTTTCTTCATGTATTCTCTGGTTTCCAAAGAGACAATTAACAAAAAGAAAACTATAGAATTTCTTCTCCTTATACAATTCCAGATATCCACTAATATTTCATAACAAAGATATCCAATGTCCCTTACAGCCCTCCCTAGAGGGCATAAATAGGTTCCAGGCTTTACCAGGACCGTTCACTCTGGTGGCTGCCTAAGCAGTAATACAGTTTGGTTGTGGAGATCCTCTTGTCTAATGGTTCATATTATCATTCTTTAAGCTGAATCAGTTTCTGACATCCAGATATAAGCAGCCGTTAGTGGTAGTGGAAAACAAATAGAACAAAAAAGTTTCATTTCTTATAATTTAGCATGTGTTTCAGCAAAACATCTAGAGATAAAGCTCACAGATTACGAAGAATATCTTGTCTAGTTTTGAAGGGCTACTTGGGAAGCCTCAGTCTATAAACAGCTGCAGAGGACTCATGCAACCAATTGGAGGCTTTTTAAGGAAATGCTAATTTTAGAGAGCAGAAATTGGAGAAACAAAAAAAAAGAGGGGGAGTTATAGAAAAATGAAGTTTAGGGCCTGGGAAGGTGGCTCAAGAAAAATGAAGTTTAGAATCTAACCTATACTAGCTTCAAGATATTTTAAAATAGTTAAAAAGATATTTAAACCTTATTTTCTATAAGTATTAAATAGGAACACTCAAATTTAAATTATTATTGGGCATAAAATTGAAAGTCCTATAATTTCAAGCTGCATGTCATAAGTAGTTGATTCACATTAGTTTTAAATGAAGTTTAGAACAACATTCTCTAATAAGTGTAGATATTTATTCACATTGCCATTTTGTTTACTCCTAACAACTGAGGGTAGACTCAATTACTATGTTTGCTGGGTAGTTTTAGAGCATCTGTAAGCATAGTTGTATGCAATATCATTCAGTATATTTTTATTAAACAATGAGGTGATTACTAACTAATTCTCATTTACTAAACTTGATTTTGTATTAAGTTCTTGTAGTAAATACCATTTACTTTCTGCCATATAAGACCTATTTTAGAACATTATATCATAGACCATTATAATAAAATATGTTTTATGATATTATTACAGTGTGGGGCACTATCGAAAGTGATTAGGAATTGGCAAGTTTTGAAAATGCTTTTTTAAAACTTTGTGTTTATTACCAGACCTAATTTTTCTCATCGCTCTTTGGGTTACTGCTCTTGTTTCATGGAAAATTTAAAAGAAAGATGTGTTCTATTTAAAAAACCCAGTGTGTTGATGTACTATCAGTAACACAGTGAAAAAACAACACTGGGGGGAAAATCACTTTTGGATCTCTTTGACCTCAGGGTAAAAGTCTAAATTGAAACCCTCAAAAAAATTACAACTATGATAGGAACATTGGGAACTAAACTAAGGCCCCAATTATGGATGTATTGTCACCTTGTGACCTATGAAATATCTGTCACAAGTCTGGTCTTCCAGAGATGGGGAAATTTGTGGATGGACTCACGTTACAGGGTTTTTGGACAGTTCAACATTATCTTTGTGTATCACATTAGAGTGAATGCTTTTTCTTTTCTATATAGGCTTGAGGAATTGCTAAAAGGTCATTGTTGCTCACTTAAGATTGCTGTAATGACATAAACTGCTATAGGTCAGAGGCCACCGATGTCAACAGGCTTTTCTGAGATTGAGATTGGAGCACAAAATGATTGAGAAATTCTGAGTCCATGAAAATGAGTATCGCATAATTTAAAAGCAAATCTGACAACTAACAGCTGCTTTTCTATCCGTACTTGTTATAAAGAAAGCTCTTTTCAGGTAACTGCGTCCTTATCCCTCTCAGACAAAAATTCAGGAAGTGACAGAATCAGAGTTCTACATAATTTTTACATGTAAGATGATGAAGAATAATGGCCATGGTATAGTCCCAGCATTCAGACACATGAAGCAAGAGGATTATGAATTTGAATCAGCCTGTGTACATGGCAAAATACTGTTTTACAAACACCAAAAATAAAAGAGGGACTGGGGATGTGACACAAGTTGTAAAGTGCTTAATTAGCAAATAAGAGATCCTGACTCCAAACTCCAGTGCAAACATAAAAGGAAGAGGAAGAGTGATGGAGAAAGAGGAGAAAGGGAAGAAGGACAAGGAAGAGAAAGAGATAATTTTTTGTTATTTGCTGTCTGCAAATGTGGCCACACCACTGACTTAAGATAGAAGAAGGCCCTGATAGGATCTATTTTTGTAGATTACTTCTGGCCCACAGATAATAGAAAAGCAGCAATAGCTATGGTTGTATATATATAGCTAGCCAACTCAGGGACAGTAGAATGAAAAATGGACTGTCTCTAAAATAGAGGTGCTGTGTCATGAGCTGTCATAGTTGTGTTATCTACAATAAGTTCTGAATTCCAAAGTTTTATAAGACAAAGCAGCAAATTAAACAAGATAGACTAATGTAAATAATTTCATCCAACAGGTGCATTCCCAAATAAAACATTTCCATCACCCTACACCTCCTATATTTTCCATTTACTTTTCTGTTCTAAGTATGCTGACCAGCACAGAAAGATGATAAAGGATACAAAAGAAGTATGGGCAAGATAAACATTGTTTACTTGCTGTTACTTTATGTAGGGACAATGAATCAAGGACTGAGATCTAGCAAGGCAAGACTAAATAAATAGAGAAAAAGTAGATTCTTAATGTTGTCTAATTGTATTTAAGGATAATGGATAAAATTCAAAATAGCATAATTTATATATGAAGTATAACTCTATACAGCAGCAACAGATGAAAGATATTAAAGTATGAAATTTCAAAGGGTATCTCATGGCATACAAACAGCTCTATGACAAGACCCTATCATTACATTACAGATGTATGGAAGAAACATTGGCCTTGACTAAACTGTGACTTTATTTTTATTACAAATAAATAATTCTCTTCCTTTGACTTTGAATTACCAAAATTGAAGCAACACAAGTACTT
This sequence comes from Dipodomys merriami, assembly GCF_024711535.1. NCBI lineage: Eukaryota > Metazoa > Chordata > Mammalia > Rodentia > Heteromyidae > Dipodomys > Dipodomys merriami. The sequence continues at coordinate 32,854,121 of NW_027202270.1, forward strand.
TTGCAGACACCATTTTTCACTTCTTACAGTTTGGTGTGTTTGTTGTTGTTGTTTGGTAGCCCTAGGGTTTGGCACTCAAGGTCTTTTGCATACTAGGCAGGCACTTTACTATTTGATACATGCGTCAAACCATTTATTTTTTATTTTTTTCAATAGAGTTTTACTTTTTTTATGTCCGGCCTATACTCTGATCCTGTTTATACTTTGTACATAGCTAGGATGACAGACAAACACCACTGTGTCTAGCTTTTTATTCATTGACATGGGATCTTGCCAACTTTTTGACAGGTGAGCCTGGAACCATAATCTTGTGGTTTCAGCATCTTGAGTAGCTTGGATTACAGATGTGAGACACTGAGTACGTGGCTTTTTACTTTGTAACTGTTCTATCAGAGTGATTTCTCCACTCTTCTTGTCAATTAACAAAGACAAAAATTAAAAATCATATTTTTATTATCTTCAAGTAGTTGTATAAAGAGATTACCAGTCAACAGAGCAGCTTATAACTATAGCATATCTTGGGTGATATTACTCCTTTTATCATTCTCCTCTATAACTCCTAAGTCAAACCTTTCCTCTCAGTTTTCCTAGTTTCATAAAAAAATACACTGAATATTATAACTGCAGTTCCCCCTCCCAGATCCTCTCTTCATTTGTCTATCCCCCTCTCTCTACTCCTTTCCCTATCCCTCCCTGCCCCCAGCTTTCAAGTATTAGCTTCCAAGTATTAGCTTCTTGGCATTCATTTTGTTGGAAGTATGGATTAGTATTGCTTTCTTTTCCTTTTCTTTCCTTTTTAAAAAATTATTAGCATAGCCAAGGTATGAAAGCTGCACAGATGCCCCTCAATAGATGAGTACATAAAAATGTGATATATAAACACTACTGAATTTTAGTTGTCCATTAGGAAGAATGATATTGTACCACTTGTAAAGATATTGAAAGACCTGGAAAAAAATTATGTTAAGTGAAGCAAGTCAGTCCCAGAGAGACACAAGATCTATGTGAGTTAGATGTTTTAAGGAATGGCACCATTTGAATTCTACCCTGTGTATATCATACTTCACTTAACACATTTGTACATATTTGCATATGATACCATATATGCTTACTTGTATATTCATAAATTAGTAACAGAAAATTTTAATGTCCAAAAATGAGAATATATTTTCTTCTATTCTTTAGCATCAGCTCCATGGAGGAGATTTCAATTCCATTGGAAACTTCCTAAAACTGATGATAAAATCAGATTTAAGTTCAAAATGTGCTTGTTGGTTTTTGTGTAGTAGTTGGAGATTTTTCGTCAGAAGATTATTTAAATTTTTAACTCCACTGTTTTTTAAAATGAACAACCTATTTAAGTCAAGCTCTTTAAGCTGTATAGTTCTTTACTCAATGTATGTAGAGATATTTTACAGCTTAAATTTATAGAAGAAAAGGAAGCAAGTTAAATGTAATACTTTACCTGGATACAGTGATGGGCCCAGTAACTAACTAAGAGACTGAAGCAGAAGTGCTTGAGCCCAGGGATTCTGCTTTCAGCCTGGGCAATATAGCAAGGTTTTGTCTCAAAAACAATTCATAATGCTGAAAAAGTATTTCACTTCTATTTGAAAGGATCCATGCAAGGATCTGTCACATCTATATCAGGGAACCATGCAGAGGCAGGCAGGCACAGGAGAAAGATTATTACAAGGTTTATTAGAGGAGGTATATTTGCCCCAGAGAGAGAGCACGCATGGAAACCTCTGCTATCAAGGTAGCAGCAGGGTCTGGGGGTAGGAAGTGAGGTAGATGGGAGTTCAAGTGGGTCTGGTTGGAGAGAGGGAGGGGCCAGCTGTATGGTAGGAGCTCCAGGGCAGGGAGGAGCTCAGGTCTGGGTGGGGCTGAGGACCAAAGGTGGGCATAATGCTTACATTCCGCACTCAGTTGTTTAATAAAAATAGGGTCTACCAGGCCAGGGGTTATGGGTGGAGGTCGTTTCTTCTGGAGCTACTGCCTGCTGTAAAGGGACAAAGTAGTCAGGGGTCTCTGCTTCATTGCTTGGCTGGGTACCGTCCAAGAAGCATCTGTTTGACAGTGGTTGGTGAAGGTTCTCCTTTTTCTATGACAATAGTTATCTGAAATGCAAGACACAATTAATAAAAGGCAAAATTGTTGTTAAGGCAATTGCTGTTGGCAGCCCAAGAGAGGAATATGCCATGGGAGGATTGGTTCCCAGAAAAGGCTATCAAAAACCTGAAATTGCCTTTTTTGTCTTGGATTGGAGACATAGCCCGATACCTGACTACAGGCATCCTGGAGGAGTAGAAGTAAGACTATTCCTGCTTTAGGTTCACAGTAACCTGAGGAGGAGGTAGCAGAGATATTAAAGGTACCAGAGCCAACAGGTTTCATGGGCTCTTTTGGCTATTTCATGCTGGACTGGGGGCATCAAGGAATTCCTGAAGCTGGGGTCTTTAGGGTCTTGGTCTGTGCTGGATAAGGCAGGGTAGTGTAAGCCATGTCTCCAGTTGTCTGAAAGAACAGGATGGCCTTGACTTGTTCCCAGGTAGTATTCTGGGCAGGGGATATTATCCTATTGAAAGAGACTTTTAGAAAGATCAGGCAAAAAAGCTGACAACACATCAAACAAAAAGCTGACAAGGTGACAAGGTCAGTTAACATGAATGACATAGGAGAACACACATTGGCCAGGGGCCAGAAACATTGCATTTGGTGTATAAAGCCCTGTTGTATCCCATTACAGGGAAGGTGAAAGAAATAACTGGACTCAGGGCAGGAAGGCAGGAAGGGGGTGTCTAGGGTCTTTTGGGCAACTGGGTAGGGGAGAGCATAATGGACTGGTTGGGAGTACCAGTCAGAGGCTACTATAAATACAAATAGCAGGTAACAAATGTAAGACTAACTTTCTATCCAGTTAGAAGGTAGACAGGTATGGATATTAGGTGGGCAATAGCTATTTCTCTTGATCTCCTGGCTCTGATTAATTTTGAAAGGATGAGTGTAAAGTGACTCCATTGAGATTGTTATCTCCTCTTACTCCTCTTCCACGGTTTTCCATTGTCAGGATTGACTTTGTTCTGGTGGGTGGCTCAGTGTCCATTGCTGGGATAGGCTTTCCCAGTTGGCATTTACCGGTTTTGGACTCAAGGCCTGGTCTTTGTCCCTGAGCACTTCTGCTTGGGGCTAGTGCTCTACCACTTAGAGTCACAATGCCACTTTCAGCCTTTGGCTGGATACTTAGAGCTGAGGCTTGAGCCAAGCATCCAGCCTGACTCTGTGCTGATTAGCTGGGAGATGGAGTTTTAGAGGGATTTCTTCGGGCCCAGGACGGCTTTGAACTGTGGCAAAAGGAGTCTTTGTTACAAAAGCCCTTTATATTTCCAATTAAAGAAACAAGGAGATCAATGAGATAGAGGTTACCCATAACTTTTTAACAATTGACTAACAATTACTTGCCAGAGGGGTTTTTTTGTTGTTGTTTTTTGTTTTTGTTTTTGTCGGTCATGGGGCTTGAACTCTGGGCTTGGGTACTATCCCTGTGCTCTTCGCTCAAGGCGAGAGCGCTACCACTTGAGTGACAACACTACTTCTGGATTTCTAGTGGTTAATTGGAGATAAGAGACTCATGGAATTTTCCTTCCTGGCCTGGCTTTGAACCGTGAGCCTCAGATCTCAGCCTCCTCAGTAGTTAGGAGTACAGGCATGAGCCACCGGCCTGGGCTTGCCAGAGTTTTTAAAATAAAAGCTAGTAGATGTTTTTAAACTGAGAATGATTGACACTCTAAGTACCTCCCATTGCCTCTGGGCAGCCTGTTTAAAATGGTTTATATCTCGGTCTACAGTAGGGTAGCCTGTTTAACACTTTGGTATATAAAAGCATTTTTCTGGCTGGCTGAGGAATCTGATTTAGGCAGATCTCAATACGGACACAATCTCAGGTCTCCGGTAATCCTAATTTATCTTTTTGGACTCTAAAAAACCTTCAAGAGAATTTTAATTTTAAACTTTGTCTGAGATGCCAGCCACTCCCCACAACTTGCCAGATTTTTCACAAAGGGGACACCATTCTTAATCCCTTTTTCTAACGTTACTTTAATCTGTATTTAAATGCTTCATTGAAACACACTGGGCTATAACCTTTACCTCTAGGCCAAAGATTTATCATTTGGTCATACATCCCTTATGGTCTAACTTGTGATGATTAACTTACAGAAACAAATATCTAAGGAGGCTTGTGTTTTACCCCAAATTAGCAGGCTTTTGGTCATGTGTGATGGAGCAAGGCCAGAGCCTGGGAGAGTCTACGGCATCTGTCTGTGGCATCTGTAGTGGGTTACCTGCAAAATTTTTCCATATATAGGTTAAGACCTGGTTTGCACTGGCTTTTACAGGCTAGTATCAGTGGTTTCACTCTGGTCTCTTGATCTTCAAGGGAGTTGATCAGCACACAGGGAAGAAAATGGAGAATTAAAACTTTAACCTTAGTTTCTTTGGCTTATAGTCAGGTCACAAATTTTTAAGCCAATTTAGGCTAAATCACAGCTTCCATTGACAAAGATTTTTAGTAAGCAGAGTACTTGATAACCTTGAAACCATAACCATTTACATATAGACAAGTAGACAGACAGACATGTTTGTGCACAGATTTAGAGTGTGCTTAGATTTTAAAATTGGCCGTTTAAAAGTTTTTTGGGATTTTGCTTTGCCTAATTATGATGGAACCACATGGTCAATTTAAAACACAAAACTTTGCCAACTAACTTTTAGTAAACAGGAGGGAAGAGCAGACATGTGACATGATATAATGGTGCCACTTGTCAGGTCAGTGGGGGGAGGGTCACAGAATCAAGTTGAGGTCGGCGCGAAATCAAGTTGGTGCAAAATAGCAGCTGAGCTCCTAAGATGCCAAGATGGCGCATCTGCCACATGGTCAATGCTAGAGAGAGCTAAAGATTTTGACAGTGAGGGTGCATTGCTTCTGGCACACATGGAGCTTCAGGTTCCACCACCACTACAAAGGCAGAGGAAGGGGTCCCACGGGGGAGTGGGGGCCTCGCAGAGGAGGCTCTTCAGGAGAGTGGGGGCCTGGGCAGAGGGGGCCACAGAGGAGGGGCCTCGTAGAGGAGGGGGGGCCTCACGGGGAGGCTGCAGAGGGGGCACCTTGCAGGGGAGGCCACAAAATGGGGAGTACCTCATGGGGGAGACCACAAAAGGGGTACCTCACAGGGAAGGCTGCAAAAGAGGGGTCTGCAGAGGAGGAGTTTAAACTTAGACTCACCTATAATTTCACCTTCAGTTGGAAGGGAGAGATTAAAGAGAGAGAGAGAGAGAGAGAGAGAGAGAGAGAGAGAGAGAGAGAGAGAGAGAGAGAGAGAGAGAGAGAGAGAGAGAGAGAGAGAGAGAAAGAGAGAGTTCTATCTGGGGCCAAATTTGGTTGTAAGGAAATTCTGTCCTTTTTCATGGTAAGTGATGGTAGAACCAAAATTGGACTGCCAGTGTCTCCGGCAGCAAATTGGGCTCAAAAAATGGGAAACAAAGAAATAATCTTATAAATGTATTAGAAACAATCGCATGAAAGAAAAAAAAAAACATTTGAATACATATCTTAGGGTTCATTTCCCTAACATCACCTTATCTGACCTTTTCTGCTTGACTCAGACATATACTAGATATTGCAAATAAGGGAAACCATGGCACCACAGTATAACCCCTGCTTTCACTGTATTTGATGTCACTATAATTTGTGGAGGGGAAGGGGAAAAACAAATCGTTTAAATAGGGATACAGGTGGATCCATTGCAACAATGAGATGTACAAGTCGAAAACAAACTTTACAACTTCGGTCAGGGGGGAGGGATGGGAAAGGATAGGAAGGGGAAACAAAGGATGCTTGATAAGAAATGTACTCATTATCTTGCCCATGTAATTGTAACCCCTCTGTACAGTATTTTCACAATAAAAAAAATGAGCTAAGCTCAGATGAGGACATGGTAAAACAACAACAACAACAACAACAACAACAACAACAACAGGGAAACAACCAGTGGGAAATGTCACATTTCTCCACTTCACCCCTCAGCTAGGTACTTGGCCAAGTTTGTTTTTGTTTGAGGAGGGGGGGCTCTGAGGCCCCCTGAGAGAGGCATGGAGCCTGCTCAGTGATCACTTACCTGGAGGAAGGACTTAATTAGCTGGTGTTGGGCAGCAGGTAGAACAGCTGGTCAGGAGAAAGTTACCTTGGTCCTCTGGAGATTGGAGTGTAGTATCTCAGGCTAGGTCCCGGGGAAGCTGGTCAGACCCCCATCCGAACTGGAGCTACCAATGAAAGAATCCATGAAAGCATCTGCACATCCATGCCAGAGGACCACATAGAGGCAGACAGACACAGGAGAAAAGATTATTACAAGGTTTATTAGAGGAGCCATATTTTCCCTGGAGAGAGAGCACATGGCAACCTCTGCTATCTAGGTAGCAGCAGGGTCTGGGGGTAGGAAGTGAGGTAGATGAGAGTTTGGGTGAGAGAGGAAGGGGCCAGCTGTATGGCAGGAACTCCAGGGCAAGGGAGGAGCTCAGGTCTGGGGGGGGCTGAGGACCAAAGGTGGGCATAATGCTTACAATAGTAATTTCACTCCTCACACAAATGCCTAACACTTCAACACTGCAACATCCAATTAAACAATTGTAGAATAGAGGAAGGATACTATAGATATAAATCCCGTGATTGTAGTTTTAAATAATTTTGCTGATGGCAAATAAATGAGTTTATACTATATGTATATATGTACTAATAAAAATAGTTATCCAACTTTTTTGTGAATATCTGAGGGTAATTTTTGGATTTTGTGCTCCAGCAGCTGTCTGTGTTTTAAAGAAAAATTTCCCTGAAGCATATCCTGACGAAGGAACATCTAACTAACTTCTATGCTCTCTGATACATCCTTTGGGTATGAATGAATGTCCAGGATAACATAATTCTGTCAAATTCAGGGCAATGTTAGGAAAATAAAGAGACAGATTCATATTAAATAGGATAAATGGGATAATAGAGAAGTGTTGCTTTATTGTAATCACAACACATACTTTATAATAGAGTGGATAACTTAGAGGAAAATACCAATTGAAATTATCATTACTTCCTATTATAAAATATTTCCTTGGTCAACTAGGAAATTTTAATATTTTCCTAAAATTACTTTAATTTAATTTAATTAAAACACATGACATGTGTATAGGTACTGCTTTCTATGTTCTTAAATATGTTTTAAATGGTGTAAAATTAGAAAGAATAGTTACTCCAAATGTTTAAAAATTGAGCATAACTTTTGAAGTTATTTAAATATATTTTTTCTTTTAAAACTTAAGAAAAATACTTAAGAAATGTTAAAAGGTAATGGAACACATCACGCACTATAATTTGAGGAATTTAAAAAATGGGTCATTAACTATAATTTGACAATTCTGTGCAGGGTTGGTAAAAAAACAGAAATGTTATTGTAAAGCTTGATACTATATTCTACTTTAAAATGTATACTTATCACACTAATAAAAGCATTTAAGAGGAGGTTTTTTTCTTTTGACGGTGAAATTTAATTATATATGACATCCTTCAAAAAAGTTTCTGTGAAAGTTGTTAGGAAACTGGTACTTTTAGTTCAGTATAATCTATCTATAACATTCATTTTCTATTATTTGAAATTGTATTATTAAAATCAAAAGCTGAAGATATTTAGTTGAAATTTCCTTTTGCAGTTGTGTTGGCAAAGAAAATAGTCATGTTTTTAAAGTTTACTTCTACTTTGTGTTCAACCCAAAATCAGGTTTGCAATTTTAACTAAAATGCCTTATTAGAATCACCTATTTCCTCTTCAGAGCAGTTTCTCTTTAAGTCTTTAGCTCATTTATTTATCGGGCAGTTGTTTCTTTGAGGATTTGTTGTTGGGGATTTAATTTTTTGAGTTCTAAATATATTTTAGATATGAGACCCTTGTCTGTTGTATGACTAGTGAAGATCTTGTCCTAATTCGTGGGCTTTCTATTGATCTTGCTAGCTATGATCTTTGCAGTGCAGAAGTTCTGCAGCTTCATGGAATTCTATGCCTCCATCAGAATGAATCACATTGCCCCATTTGTTAGGAAATGGAAAGATTTGGAAAAAAATTAAGTGAAGTAAGCCAGGGCCAAAGAAACATAGGTCCCATGGTTTCCCTTATTTGCAGTAACTAGTATATGTGTAGGAGAAGCAGAAAAGGCCAAAAGCTGTGTAAATATGACCATATAAGATGATGTTAAGTGAAATGAATCCCAAGATAGGGACACAAATATCTTTTTTTTCTTGCTATTGTTTCTAACGTATTTATAATGTATGATGTGATTTTGTTGTTGCTTTGTATGTTCCTCCCCCCCCACAGCATAACCCCTATTTTAACTGCATCTTGTATATACACTTCTCTAATTTGGGGAGGGGAAGACAAAAAACAAAGTGCTTAAATAAGGATACAGGTTGATCAATTATAACAATGAGATGTACAAATCACTATGTTGAAAACGAATTTACAACTTCTGTCGGGGAGGGAGGTAGTTGTGGAGGTGGGAGAGAAGGGATAGTAGGGGGAAAACAAAGGAGGAGGCAACAATGCTCCATAGGAAATGTGCTCATTATCTTGCTCATATAACTGTAACCTCTCTGTACAGCAATTTTACAATAAAAAAATGTACAAAAAAAGGAATCACCTAGTGTTGTCATGATTTGAATTGCTTTTATGAGTAGGGATATTGAGCATTTCTTTATGTGTTATTAGCCATGTATTGGTTTTCTCTTAAAACTAACTTGTTATATCTATTTATTGAGTTATTGATTCACTGAAATTAATTTTTGAGCTCCTTATACATTCTGTTTATTAGGCAATATCAGGCATTAGCTGGTAAAGATAGTTTATTTTGTGGGCTTTCTTTTTAGCTTAGAAATTATTTTTATATGTGTTTTTTTATTTTTAAGTCATCATACAAAGGAGTTGCCATTCAGCAAAGCAATTTGTGATACAAAGCATCTTGATCAATGTCACCCATTTCAACATTCTCACCCATTACCCCTTTCCTCATTGTCTTATTTTTGTAGGAAATACATTGAATTTTTTAAAATTTTTTATTGTGAAAATACTGTACAGAGGGGTTACAATTACATGGGCAAGATAGTGAGTACATTTCTTATCAAGCATTGTAGCCTCCTCCTTTGTTTACCCTTTATATCCCTTCCCAGCCTCCCCCCCTCTTTCCCGTCCCCCCACCAAAGTTGTAAAGTTTGTTTTCGACATGACAACTTGTACTTCTCATTGTTGCAACAGGTCCACCTGTATCCTTATTTAAACGACTTGTTTTTCCCCTTCCCCTCCACAAATTATACTGACACCAAATACAGTGAAAGCAGGGGTTATACTGTGGGGGAGGGACATACAAAGCAACAAAGAAGTAATCTTATAAATGCGTTAGAAACAAATGCATGAAAGAAAAAAAAACATTTAAATACATATCTTAGGGTTCATTTTCCTAACATCACCTTATGTGACCTTTTCAGCTTGACTTATACATATACTAGATATTGCAAATAAGGAAAACCATGGGACCTATGTTTCTTTGGGCCTGGCTTACTTCACTTAATATAATTTTTTCCAAGTCTTTCCACTTCCTAACAAATGGGGCAATGTCATTCTTTCTGATGGAGGTATAGAATTCCATTGTGTATATATACCACATTTTCTTGATCCATTCATCTACTGAGGGGCATCTGGGTTGGTTCCATATCTTAGCTATGGTAAATAATGCTGCAATAAACATAGTCGTGCTGGTAGCTTTAGTGTGGTCCTGTTTGTAAACATTTGGGTAAATGCCCAAAAGTGGGATTGCTGGGTCATAGGGGAGCTCTAGGTGGAGTCTTTTGAGGAACCTCCATACTACTTTCCAAAGTGGTTGAACAAGTTTACACTCCCACCAACAATGCAGTAAGGTTCCCTTCTGTCCACATCCCCTCCAGCATCTGTTGTTATTAGAGTTCTTGATTTTTGCCATTCTAACTGGGGTGAGATGGTATCTCAATGTTGTTTTGATTTGCATTTCTTTTATGGCTAGGGAGGTTGAGCATTTCTTCATGTGTCTATTGGCCATCCTTCTTTCTTCTTCAGAGAAGTTTATCCTTTGTTACACAGAAGGTCTTAACCTTGATGCAATCCTATTTGCCCATTCTCTCTCTTGTTTGCTGATCCCAGGAAGTTTCTGCCTATGCCATTGATTTTTATTAACTTCCTTTATTTCTTCTGTATTTCTTTAAAGGTTTCAAGACTTATTCTGAGATTTTTATATTGAGATTAGTATAAACTGGAGAAAAGGATTCAGTTTCAGTCTTCTGCATAGAGAGATCCTGTTTTACAAACAACATTTGTTAAATCGACTGTCTTTTTAAAAATCCCCAACATGTATTTTTGCCTTCTTTGTCAACTACTAGGTGGCTGTGTGTTTGTGGGTTCATTTCTGGATTTTCTACTCTGTTCTATTGATTGTCAGGTTATTTTTATGTCAGCACCTATTTGTTACTGTTACTATAGCTTTGTAATAAAATTTGAGGTCTGGTATTGTGATGCCTCCAGAAATGCTTTTCCTTTTTCTTACTATTTTCCAGAATTGTTCAAACATTTCTCTGTCTTTTGTGATTCCATACACATTTTTAGATTGATTTCTTTACCTCCACAAAGAATAATGTGATTTGTAGAGTAGTATTTGCAGATTGCCTTTGGCAGTAGGGCCATTTTCATTATGTTAATTCTGCCAATCCTTGAACATGGAAAATCTTTTTAAACTCTTCTATTTCTTTCTTCAGAACTTTATAGTTTTCAGTGCAATTACATCACACTATAGTAAGAATTGCCAGCATCAAAAATACAAACAAGTAACCCCTCTGTACAGTATTTTCACAATAAAAAAATTATAAAAATAAAATTAAAAAATACAAACAAGCAGGGTGCTGGTGGCTCACGCCTGTAATCCTAGCTATTCAAGAGGCTGAGATCTGAGGATTGTGGTTCAAAACCAGTCCGGGAAGGAAACTCTGTGAGACTCTTATCTCCAATAAACCATTAGCAAACCGGAAGTGGCTCTGTGGCTCAAGTGGTAGAGGGCTCGACTTGAGCTGAAGAACGCAAGGACAGCGTCCAAGCCCAGAGTTCAAGCCCCACGACCGACAACAAAACAAACAAACAAACAAAATCCAAACAGCAGCAAATACTGCCGATGTGTCTGATAATTGCAGACCATAATACATTATTGGTTGGGTATGTAAATTAGTGCAACAACAATGAAAATTACTATGGAGAGTCCTCAAAAATCTAAGCATACAGCTATCCTAGGATTCAGTGACACCACTCTTGGGAGTATATTGAAAGACCATAGTATAGAACAAATGCACCCGTACATCTATGTTTATTACCGAAGTTTATTACTATAAGTATGGTAACAGTACACATGCACTACAATAGATGAATGAGTAGATAGATAGATAGATAGATAGATAGATAGATAGATAGATAGATAGATAGATAGATTGATTGATTGATGATAGATAGATAGATGAATAGATGATCCGGGTACTGTGGCTCATTCTTGTAATCCTAGCTGCTCAGGAGGGTGAGGTCTGAGATTTGAGGTTTGAAACCAGCACAAACAGGAAAGTCTATGAGACTCTTACCTCTAGTTAAAAACCAGAAAACCCAAATTGGTGCTGTAGCTCAAAGTGGTAGAGCACTATCCTTGAGTGAAATAGTGCCCAGAACAGATTTCAAGCCCCACAACTGAAAAAATAAAAAAGTGTATATGTACATGTATGTATGTATATATATATATATATTGTGTATGTACATTTCAATGTGTCTATATAGATACATATCTATAAACATAATTATACATACATATGTGCATATATACAATAAAAATTTATACAGCCAACAGAAAGAATGAAATTAGGTTGTTTGCAGAGCAATGGATGGATCTGGACAATACCATACAAGTGAAGTAACCCAGGCCCAAAACGTATAAGGGTGAGTATTTTCTCTGATATATGGATTTTAGAACCAAAATAAAACCTCCCATGTGAACACATTCAGAAGCATGTGCTTATATACATGGTCAAGTGTTTAAGTCATAGCATATGCAGGCCTGGGACTTTATGAAGCAAACTTTTCAAATAATTATTTTTATCCAATGAATGTAAAGAAGCTGAAATATGATTGAAAGGTGAAGAGCTCTTCTACCATGTGTTCTGTCTGCTTCATCCCAGGACCCAGAACTTCTAGAAAAGAAAACTCAGGTAGATCACTTTTTGTTTATAGATTGATAATTTCAGAAATTGATTACTGTAACAGAAATCTAAATTTTAATATTTCTTTTACTTCCAGAATTTGTTGTTTACAATGAATAAAATACATCATTTTTATTACTTACATTCCATAGGAATCTAAAAGATCAGTTGAGAGATCCAATTAAATGGGTATCTTTCGTGAAATTAAAAAATAAATCTGTGCTTTCCACATGAATGCTACCAATTGTTTCTTCTAACCTAAGAAAAATGAAATACTGTAAATCTCCACTTAATCATGGAAAATACTTTATAGACAAAGGAGTTCATTTATCTCAATTAATAAGCAAAATTGTTAAGAGGAGGGTAACACCGAAAACAGATGTTTCAGTACACATTCAAAATAAACCTGACCATATAATTTTCATTTAATTGAAAGAGCATACTAGACTGGGCTCTTAAGCAATGAGTTACAGATATAATACCGTACCAGTCAATAATTTAATTATTAATTTTAGTAACAGGAAAAGTCATTTAATTACATAAAAGTACAGTGGCAAATATCAGGCAGAATTTATTTTTATGAGGTGATCTTTTTATTGATAAGTATCCTATAAATTAATAGTCAGTGCTGTATAATTTTGCTTGAAACTATGCCATCTGTTTTTAGATCAATGTACTATAATTGGCTGATGGGAATTTTAAAAGAGAAAATCCAACTGTTCTACATTAGTCCTCTCTGACCAAAAGTTAAATGATCATATTATACATCCACATAATTACATTCATTTCCACTGCAGTGTGACCTTGTCTATGGTAGTATCTTTAGTAATAACTTGACAAGAGATTGTATTTACAGAAATTTCATAATAATAATATAGGAAAATTAAAATAGTAGCTTTAGCCGAGTGCCAGTGACTCATGTGTGTAATCCTAGCTACTCAGGAGGCTGAGATCTGAGGATCATGGTTCGAAGCCTGCCTGGTCAGGAAAGTCTGTGAGACTCTTATCTCCAATAAACCACTAGAAAACCGGAAGTGGTACTGTGGCTCAAGTGGTAGAGTGCTCGCCTTGAGCTGAAGAGCACAGGGACAGTACTCAGGCCCAGAGTTCAAGCCCCATGAAAAAAAAAAATAGTAGCATGGATTTAAATCAGTTAGGCCTCTGGAGCCAGTAACAATCATATCCAGAATTAACTGCTATGATAGCAGTAACAGCTAGAAAATCACCTAAGCCTGTGTAGCATGTCACACAGTTTGTTTTATTTATGTTTGAGTTTGATATATAATGAATATAACAATACCTGGGAGTGATGATCACTATCCTCATGAGTTTTGTGTATTTACCTTTCTTTGAAAGAATATTCCATGAGATAGTATTGGTCATAAAACTTTTGTTTGACTCATTTACCAAATGAACACAGAAGTGTCTTTAGTCATTAGGAAAATGTAAATAAAAACTGAGCTACGACTTGTTAAGATATCTCTAAGTAAAGGATAAAAATAGCAAGTGTTGACAGGTACATGTAGAAATTGTAACCTTCATAGACTGCTGGTGAGATTCAAAGTAGTAGAGCTGCTTTCTAATACAACTGGCCCATATCTCAAAATGTCAATTATAGAGTTATTATTGTACATAGAAAAACAGTTTCACGTGTGTGCTCAGAATAAACAAAAATTCACTTAGGCACTGAAGCTTTTAGATGAATGTATAATTGCAGCATGATTTGTAGAAAAAGGTAGAAACAATTCAGATATTTGCCAACTGATAAATGGATAAATAATATAAGGAAGAACTATATGTGAAACAATATCTCAGAATAAAGAAGGAAATAGAAACTCATGCTCTAATAAGGGTGAACTATTATGCTAAACAAAGAAATCAGTCACAAAAAATAGATATCATACGATTTCATTTGTGTAAGATGTCCAGAATAAGCAAATCTATAGAAATGGAAAGTAATTTACATGTTTTCTCAGGCTGAAGTTTGAGGAAAGAGGAAATGAAGAATGGTCACCAATCATTTTTCTGTTTCTTTGGGATGATATTTATGTTCTAAAATGAGAGCAGGAAGAGATGTGCACAGTTCTGTGAAACTTAGAATTTAAAATCCTAAATTTTACATCTAAACATATTTCATATTTCTGAAATATGAACTATATACAACTAAGGCTATTAAAATGAAACATTAAACAAATAAATCTTTCTGTGCACTTCAGAAAGAATTCTTTTGATAACTGCTTATTGAATAAAAAGGTCTCTTAAAAGCCTGAGGAAGCCAGGAGCCAGTGGCTCATGCCTTTAATCCTACTCAGGAAGCTGAGATCTAAGGATCTCAGTTTAAAGCCAGCCCAAGTAGGAAAGCCGTGAGACTTTTATCTTCAATAAACCACCAGAAAACCGGAAGTGATGCTGTGGTTTAAGGGGTAGAGCGTTAGCCTTCAGCTGAAGAGCTGAGGGACAGCGCCCAGGCCCAGAGTTCAAGCTCCATGACAGACAAAAAAATAAAAAACAAACAAACAAACAAAAAAAAACCCTTGAGGAGTGCTTATAGATGGGTTTTGCTATTATTTCTGGAAGTTGTCTGAGTAACTCTTCCATGCTGTGAATATTGTGGATACATTCCAGATTACCTGATTCACCAAATGGACTGATGTGGACCGCATGGGTGGATGCCACTGCTTTACTGGGTTACCTCTCGTTTGATGGTAATCCTTATATGTGGTTGACTGGGTTATTCCTCAAAGAAAACACAAATATTGGCTATAGAAGTCTCCTATACTGTTTAAAACTTGATTTGTAAGTAAAATTGTATGTTTTTAAAAAAATACAATGCATTATATGTGTGTGTGTATACATTGAGTAAAGGCTAACATCAACCTAGTGAACCATGCATCCTCTCGTATGTTTACTTTCATTTGTGATGAGGACACTTAAACTCTATTTACTAATTTTCAAGTGTGCAATCTATAGTTTGTAAGTGTAGTCACCTGTATGAAATAGATAAATATGTTCTTTTTCCTCTCTAACTGAAGTGTCTCATACGTTGGTTAACTTCTATTTCATTCTAGTAATTTCTTATAATGATACTTTTTTTTTGGGGGGGGGGGTCCGGTTGTGGGGCCTGAACTCTGGGCTTGGGCACTGTCCCTCAGCTCTTCAGCTCAAGGCTAGCACTCTACCACTTGAGCTAAAGTGCCACTTCCGGCTTTTTTCTTTTTGCTTATGTGGTGCTGAAGAATAGAACCCAGGGCCTCAAGCATGCAAGGCAAGTGCTCTACCACTGAGCCACCTTCCCAGCCCTCTAGTAATTTCTGTAGTGAATTTTGTCCATAAAATTTACCTGCAGTTATACTTTCAATATTCCCTATAGTTTCATGTATTATTTAATCCTATTGTGAGAAATTAGTCTGACTCTGAGGCTTACAGGTGAGGCTTTGGGAAGACAATTTGCATAGATAAGGTCAGCAAGATGGCACTCCCATGATGAATTGTGGAGGGACCTTACCAGCAACAGGGTCTTCTCCAGAGTCTTCTTCTTTGCATTGGACTACCAGAACTATGAGCTACAATAAAACACTTTTCTTTATAAACTTTCCTAGTCTCAAGTGTTTCTGCAGAGTGAGGAAAACCAGTATGAAAACTAGTAAGGAAAACTAGTATGCTATCCATTTGAATTTAAGTTTAACTTACCCTAGAAACAGAAATTAGTAGCCTTGTCACTCTGGTTCTACATGTCTCTCTGATTACAAAATGAAAGAGATTTGGCCAGGGTTTTTATGTTAAGTGTCACATATGTAAGGGTCACATCGCACAAGAATGATAGTTAGGTAGGCATATGCAGTGT
Organism: Dipodomys merriami; assembly: GCF_024711535.1. Classification (NCBI taxonomy): domain Eukaryota; kingdom Metazoa; phylum Chordata; class Mammalia; order Rodentia; family Heteromyidae; genus Dipodomys; species Dipodomys merriami. Next base: position 32,870,311 of record NW_027202270.1, read on the forward strand.
GAATTCAAGAACCACAAGGCAATCTATTAAATACACACAATTTTCTCAGGTACGGGGCCCTTGGACAATTAGGCATTTGGCTGAATATCCCATGAAAGCAAGAAATCATCTCTGCTATCTTCTTTACCTTCATTTCTCACTAGGTCAGAGCTGCTAGTGACTGGTCCTAGAACCACAGTTCACACACACACACACACACACACACACACACACACACACACACACACACACACACACATACACACAGCAGCAGCAGCAGCAGCAGCAGCAGCAGCTTATTTTCTTCTTCTTCTGAGATTTATTTGTATTTCTTTATGTGTGTTCTATATTGACAGGTAAAACTGCACTTATTTAGCAAATGCAATATGGTGTTTTGAAGTAAGTACACTGTGGGAGGTCTATTTCTATTTAAGGATTATATACATTGCCTTACATAGTCATCATATTTGTTCTAAATAATTATAATTTATTATCTTACTATTAATAATAATATCCTCGATTATAACTGAAATTTAGGGACTTCCAATCAGCATATATCTATCCCATTCCCCAAATGGCTCCAGCCTCTAGTAATGGAGATTCCACTCTTGTATGACAATGTTTTAAAGTTCCACATGCGTAAGATCATACAATACTTGTCTTTTTGTGATTGGTTTATTTCATTTAGAAAAATACCCTCCAGGTTCAACCACATTGTCACAAATGGAAAAACAATAGTCTTCCATTGTGTATAAAAATCATATCTTTTTATTCATTCATTGATGCCCAACCATCTTAGCTTTAATGAATAATGTTTCAATAACATAGGACTACAGAGGTTTATATGACGTACTGTTTTCATTTCCTTTGGATATTTGCCAAGCAATGGGAGTGCAAGATTATATAATAGCTGATTGCATGTTTACCATAAAATTCCACAGGACTACAATACAGTTCTCACATGGATTGTACTATGTTACATTCCCCAAACTATGTGCTAGCATTCTATTTTCTCACATAGTGCTAGCCTTAATAGCTTTATTATTTTGATAGCATCCTTTCTTAATGGAACAAGGTTATATCACTTTATGGTTTTAATGTGCATTTCCCTGACGGTTACTTATTTTGAGCATCATATTTTCATATAGCAGTTGGTTATTTGTCTTCTTTGGAGAAGGGTATAATTAGAACTATGTCTCCATTTAAATCTGGTTGTATACTTGCTAGTGGATTGCTTGAGATTTTTGGTTTGTAAAATTTTGTGTAATCACTATTCATTGTAGTTTGAGTTTATTTCTTTTGTTTTTGAAAAGCTATTTCTTCATTCTACTGCTTCCTATGCTGTGCAAAATCTTGGGGGGGGGGTTGGTGATGTAATTCTATTTGTCAATATTTCCTTTTGTTGTTTGTGTCTTGAAGAGGCCACTTTTAAAGGCTTAATAATTCTTGCAGCCTTTTGCTTCACAGGGTACACAAATCCCTTGGTCTATTTCTAGGATCCCTGGACATTATTTTTTCCTGATTTTTTTCTACAAAGGACTGGAGTGTAGCTGAGTACTGGAATGTAGAAATGTAAGCATGGGTAAAATTACTTGATAACACGAACAGTTAACTCATCCTTGTCACATTTGATTTTAATCCTTAAAAATTTAGAACTTGATGAAATGACCTACTATCAATTAATTTATCTAACATTCAGACTTCAAGATACGTAAATATAAAGTAGAAATGAAAGAGCAGATAATTTCATCAAACTTACTATTCTTTACATTTGAATATAACTTTTTGTTTTTTTGTAAAAGGAGCATTTATATATTTATTTTATTTTATTTTATTTGTGAACATACTGTACAGAGGGGTTACAATTACATGGGCAGGATAATGCGTACATTTCTTACCAAGCATTGCAGCCTCCTCCTTTGTTTACCCTTCACATCTCTTCCCAGCCTCCCCCCTCCCCCCCCAGTCCCAATCCTTCTCCCTCCCCCCCCCCCCCCCCCCGACGTTGTAAAGCTTGTTTTGGACATGACAACTTGTACTTCTCATTGTTGCAACAGGTCCACCTCTATCCTTAAACGACTTGTTTTTCCCATCTAAGGAGCATTTGTATTTTGTCTGTGGATATTTGGAGTATAATTTCTTCCTTTTTTGATTTTACATATTTGTTTTTCTTTTTAAGGATGCTGAAAACAGAACCTAAGGCCTTGCATATACCAAGCTTATTCTCTATCACTTATACCCCTAGCCTTCTAAAACTGTTTATAATTTCTTTTTAATTTTTATTTACTTATTTATATTTTTTTTTAGTAAATCACGGTCATTCTCTAGAAGAGCAAAGGGGTTTAACTTCACACATAAACTTGAGCAATCTACTTTTCATGTATATTTAGCCATGAGATGGCAGTATTATATTACCACTTCATAATTATTTTCTTTATTATTTGTCTTGGTAATAAACTAGTAAAGTTTGTAATAGGTTGCAACCACAAACGCAGATTAAATTCTATATAGATATTTAAATTTTAATTTACCTTTATGTCATATATAAGTGAGTATTTCCTAGTGTCATGGATTAAAAATATTATTAATTACTAGTAAACATGTAAGAAATATAGAATGTTTGTTTTGAAATATTACTCTTAAATATAATTGTATGAAGTGCATTTGAAGTTTTTAATATGCTTTTAAAATAATTACTCTTAAATATAATTGTATGAAGTGCATTTGAAGTTTTTAATATGCTTTTAAAATATTTGATAATATGCTAAAATTATTGGATTGTGAGCAATAAAAGCAGCAGCTAGTAAGAGTTCTGTTCCACCAAAATCATTCTCTCTGTCTTTTGTTGGCCAGAACATCTTCAAAAAGTCATATTATAATTTTAACTTTAAGTTATATAATCAATATGAAATAAATATTATTGTTGTAAGTAGAACTTTCATGATAACCACAAATGCATATTTCATTTCCATCTTTAGTTTTCTAATTTTTTAGGTATGTGGGAAGATTAGATTGGATAATAAACTTGAATTTACAGAAAATGTTTTAAAACTGCATTTTATTCTCTCATTTTGCCAACAAAAGAAGTGCACATGAGGATATAGTTTGAAATCTCTTAGAGGTCCTAAAGTATCTCCTTGTGAGTCTGCTGACATAGTTGGGCAATAATAAACTGAAGATTTTAGTAAAACATAGGTAAGGATAATACTACTAATAACCAACAGACCAATATCTGTTTCAGAGTTATGTTTCTAAACATTCTCAGCCAGTTTGGAAGTGGTACTGGCCATTTCTGTCCTTATATTCATAAGCAATGATGGTGAATAAAAATCATAATCCTTGTTTTATACATGTGAAACTGGGTTTAGGAATATGAGAACTCTGATGTTTGTATGTACATATATTTCTTACATTTTATATTATGTTTTAGCCTTCCCTTTTTTTCTTTCTCTTCGCCTTCTTTTCTCTCTTTTCTCACTTCATTTCATTTCCTGATTTCAATAATTTATATGGAGTTACTATAATATGCTCTTCTCCATACTAGTTCTTTCTGTTGTTTTATTTCTTGAAATCTCTCAAAAGTTGCTTCTGGATAAAATAATACCACTAACTCCACTGAGAGATGAATACTATTATCTCAAGTAAGTTAGAGAATAGGTCAGTTTTTTTCAATTAGTGCAAGTAATCAAGTAGGAAGAGATGATGTTTGCATTCAATATTCTGAGTCTCTAGAGCATATGTATTCAGCATTATACCACTGGACTATTAGTCGTTTTTTTTTTGGGTCCGGTCATGGGGCCTGAACTCTGGGCCTGGGCGCTGTCCCTCAGCTCTTCAGCTCAAGGCTAGCGCTTCTACCACTTGAGCCACAGCACCACTTCCGGCTTTTTTCTTTTTGCTTATGTGGTGCTAAAGAATTGAACCCAGGGCCTCATGCATGCAAGGCAAGCGCTCTACCACTGAGCCACCTTCCCAGCCCCTATTAGTCGTTTTTTAGATGTCCATGGAGAGCATAACACATATGAAGATTAAGCTTTCATTAACTGAATCTGTTCAAATGTTACAGCATTGTGATTGTACATGTTTGTTCCTTTTGGAATGTTTGTTTTTGCCCTGGGATAAAATTTCCATTTAAAGTTCTCTCTGGGCTTGTGCGCTGTGCCTGAGCTCCTCAACTCAAAAAGAGCTCTACCGCTTGAGCCACCGTACCACTTCTGGTTTTCTAGTGGTTTATTGGAGATAAGAGTCTCACTGACTTTCCTTCCTGGGCTGGCTTTGAATCGCGATCCTCAGATGTCATTCTCCTGAATAGCTAGGATTACAGGTGTGAGCCACCAGCTCCCGGCTCATTTAAAATTATAAAACTCATTTGCTTCTTACTTGTCTATGTCATTGATTTGGTTCTTTCTTTCATTGGGTTTTACTTGATGAAAAATGTGATGAAATATGCTTCCGTATTTTCTTTATGAAGTAGTTATTCTGGTCATACGCCCAGTCTATTCTGCAATTTCTTTTGTCCATTTACAAGGTTGTGAAGTATTCTAGAGTCCCTCCTTGGCAGAGGATTAAGAGAGATCATCAGTCAATTGCTCTGGAAAAGCCAAAGAGGTAGTTCAATAGCACTTGAGAAATGGAATTCTGCCAACTAACTCGAGTGAGCTGAGAAAGGAATTGTACAGGATGCTGATGAGGCTCTGTGCACAATTGTAGTCCAGTGGTGTCCTGCCAGTCTGCATCTAGATTCCTGATGATAGAAACTCTAACATTTTGCTTTCAAGCAAAAAAAAACTGTTAATTTTACTTATTGATTATGCAGTAACAGACCATTAACTTATTGATTATGCAGTAACAGACAGGGTACTATCCTGTTCTGTTGGAATGTAGAATTAATTTTTTTATTTCAATATTTCATATAATATTTATAGTTATGAAGAGGAAAATTAACACCAGTATCAGTTCTACAATTCATCTAGAAAGCACAAGTCTTTCTTAAGTTGAATTAACACAACATTATTATTTACATATCAACAATTCTTAACTTTCTTTTGGAAATTACAATAAAATATTAAATGTCATGGCATAACAACCTTGAAAGTTAAAGATTTCTATGATTTTTAGTTTCTAAATTTGAGTTTTATACTTAAAATACCTTAAAAGTTTTCAAACTTTATTTTCGTCCATAACAACTTAAGATACCTATACTCCATGTATATGAAAACAAGCTATAGAAGCCAATATTTTTTACAAGTATATTTATAGCAGATTAGCAGATGAAACAAGTCCATTTATTCAAAGCAAAAAAAAAAAAAAAAAAAAAAAAGCTTTAGTTTAGCTTGTTTGTGATGGTTTGGGTAAATGCCTAAAAGTGGGATTGGTGGGTAATAGGGGAGTTCTATGTGGAGTCTTTTGAGGAATCTCCATACTACTTTCCAAAGTGGTTGAACAAGTTTACACTCCCACCAACAATGAAGTAAGGTTCCCTTTTGGCCACATCCACTCCAGCATCTGTTGTTATTAGATTTCTTGATTATAGCCATTCTAACTGGGGTGAGGTGGAATCTCAATGTTGTTTTGATTTGCATTTATTTTATGGTAGAGAAGTTGAGCATTTCTTCATGTGTCTATTTGCCATTCTTATTTCCTCTTCAGAGAAGTCTCTCTTTAAGTCTTTAAGCCCACTTATTAATTGGGCGGTTATTTCTTTGAGGATTTGTTGTTGGGGGATTTAATTTTTTGAGTTCGAGGTATATTTTAGATATAAGACCTTTGTCTGTTGTATGGCTAGTGAAGATCTCCCAATCCATGGGCTTTCTACGGATAGTGCTTGCTATGTCCTTTGCCATGCAGAAGCTCTGTAGCTTCATGCAATCCCATTTGTCCAACCTTTCTTTGATTAGTTGTGTTTCTGGGTCTTTATTAAGAAAATTTCAGCCTGGCCAAGGAGACCTAGGGTTTCTCCTATTCCATCCTGTAATATTTTCAGGGTGTCTACTTTGACTCCGAGGTCTTTGATCCATTTGAAATTGATTCTGGTGCAGGGTGATATATAAGGATCCAGCTTTAGTTTTCTACAGGTGAATAATCAATTTTGCCAGCACTATTCACTGAAGAGGATGTCTTTCTTCCATTTTTATTTTTGCTTCCTCTTAAAAGATTAGGTGGCTATAGTTCTGTGGGTTCATTTCTGGGTCTTCAATTCTATTCCACTGGTCCTCAGCTCTGTTCTTGTGCACTAGTAGCAATCTATTTTGAATACTATGGCTTTGTAGTAGAGTTTGAAGTTTGATATTGATATTCTTCCAGCACTTTTCTTTCCGCTAAGGATTGGTTTTGCTATTCAGGGTCTTTTATTGTTCTATATGAATTTTTGAATTGCTTCTTCTATTTCCTTGAAGAATAAGGTTGTGATGTTGATAGGTATCGCTTTGTATTTGTAGATAGCTTTTGGCAGTATTGCCATTTTCACTATGTTAATCCTCACCACCAATATAACTATGTTTATTGAAGCACTATTCACCATAGCTAAAGTAAGGAACCAACCCAGTTGCCCCTCAGTAAATGAATGGATCAAGAAAATGTGAAGTAAATCAGACTCAAAGGAACATAGGTCCCATGGTTTTCCTTATCTTCAATACCTAGTATAAGTCTAGGACAAGCAGAAAAAGTCTAAAGCTATGTACATATGACCATATAAGATGATGCTAAGTGAAATGAACCCCAAGATAGGGACACAAGAGATTTTATCTTTCTTGCTCTTCTTGTTAATGTACTTGTAATGTACTATATAATGTGATTTTTTGTTTGTTTCTTTGTATGTTCTTCCTCTTGGTATAACTCCTGCTCCAGTGCCCTGCATCTTATATATACATTTTTCTAATTTGGGGGAGGGAAGGGAAATAGCAAAATGCTGAAATAAGGATACAGGATGACCCATTGTAACAATGAGATGTACAAGACAGTATGTTGAAAATGAACTTTACAATTTGTAGGGGGAGGGAAAGGAGAGTTGGGGAGGGAAGGGATGGTCTGGGGAAAAAAAAGGAAGAGGTAACAATGCTCAATAGGGAAATGTACTCATTACCTTATTCTTGTAACTGTAACCCCTCTGTACAGTATTTTTACAATAAAAAAACATATAAAACCCACATTAACAATGAGATGTACAAGACACTATTATGAAAATGAACTTTTCAACGTTGCAGGGGTGGGGGAGAGCAAGGGAGGTGGGGAGGAAAGGGATGGTAGGGAAAAACTAAGGAGGGGGAACAATGCTCGATAGGAAATGGACTCATTACCTTGCTCATGTAACTGTAAACCCTCTGTATAGTATCTTTACAATAAAAATATATATTTAAAAAAGAAGAAAGAAAAAGAAAATTCTTTAAAGTACATGTTTCATTGAAATGATAAATCCTATAAAATACCTTTTTGCAAGATTACAATGTAATACACATTTTATTCTTTCTACTTTCTCTAGGAAAATGTCCAATATTTATCTTATAAAAAGAGTTTAATTATAAAACTTTGGCTTCATTCTTATAAGTGCTTGAAATCTGGTGTTTGCTTTACTTAAATTGCTAACAGTTCTCTATTTAATTTTAGGAAACATAATTCTCTTTGCAATAAGAATGACTAAAAGAAGATGTTTTTAAAAATCCCTCATATTATACAAGCATGTCATATATATATATATATATATATGTGCCGCGGACCAGGTTCTGTCGGGACGACGGAGGATACCTAGGGGAGGAACCTGGAATAGGATGGGGAGATGGCAAACAGACAACTCACACACATTAGGAGTGGATGCTGAGTGCTGAGTGCTGAGTGCGATTTAATGCAGAGGATAACAAACTTTTATAACAGAAGTCTTCATAAGAAAAGGGTAAAAGGTTACACAATCTTGCTACAGGGCTTCATTCTTGGATGGTCACCAGCTGGTCCCCGAAAGGTCAAAAGTTTACACAATCTTGCTGCAGGGCTTCATTCTTGGGTGGTCACCAGCTGGTCGCCTGAAAGGCACTTGTTTCCAGCTTATCTCTAAGAAATATAATGGGTTTCAACGTTTGTCACCATCTCACCATTACCTTATTTCTATAGAGGCCTTAATTATCCCATAAGATTTTTCCTGTTCCTTCTTTAATAGTAAGGTCACGGAGGCCTAGATCTAGCAAGTCTCTTAGTAAATGAGAGAAACAGGAAGTTCTTTCTCCTAAATAGTTATCTCAGCAATTGCCATACATTCCTTCTGTTCTAGCCGCGCCTATAGCTTTTTGCAAATCTCTTACAGACAGTTCCTTCTGCTGAAATGACTTTGTGAAACCCCCAATACTTTTATATTTACTTATAACTTGTCTACTAGCCTTCATAAGAGGGGTTGCAGGGTAGCACTTAACTCTGGTGAGTCTGTCATATTTTTGAGACACTCATCAGATATTGGAGTCATCAATACTCTTAAGAAAGAGCTTTGAATAAGGGAACATTGACAATGAGTAAGTACAATGAACAGCAGAAACAGTAAAAGATTAATAGGCACTCTTATACAGTGAGGAAAAGAAAGGCAGAAACACATCTTTCCCAGGGGCTTGCCAGCCTTTTTCCGAGGTAGACTTCGGTGAAGTCCCAAAACTTGGAGATAGGTTTCTGTAAAGCCCCATTCTCTGAGGTAGACTTTGGTGAAGTCCCAAAACTCAGAGATAGGTCTCTGAAGCCCCTATCTTGGTCTGATACATGGTTTCCCATGCTAAGCAGACTCCACTGGAGTCGGCGTGGCATATATATATATTCAGGAAATTACCTTAGGAAACAGAAATAAATTACATGAAAAGAATTAGAAGTACTCAAATATTTGATGAGATTAATATTTTATTAGCTAGACAATTCAGAATACTAAGTATTATGTACAAATATATTTTTGTAAGTTTACAATGCAGATATTGTTTTTTCCTGTGTCAGAGAAGTGGCTAAAACTTTCATCCAAAGAAAATGTTATTAAGATATATGTGTGGGTGTTAAAGAATTAAAAGGCACCATGGTCATAGTAAATGCTTTTGAAATTGCTTTAAGCATGGCATTTTTCTAGAGGTGCTTTTTTTAAAAAAACAAACTATTAAAAGTAGATTATCTGTTGTATAAAGAAAGCATCCTATCCAGACTCACAGCAACATTTTAGTTTTAATAAAGGAAAAAATATCTTTGCTCATGGATTTTTATTTCACTTGATTAATTTCTTTGATGAACGTTAAAAGACATCAAAGTTGTGTATAAGCATGTTAAAACTCACTCAAGCTCAAGTGTATGCAAGAAATGAAAGAATCTTGCTGAAAAAAATTACATGTGTACAATTTTAATTATTCTTATGAACTTGCAATGCAATTTTACTTGACTCTCCATTATTTAGAGATGATTGTGTTCAGAACTAGAAAAGTGAATTGCATGGTAGCTCCCACAAAAGGTAGATAAAACAGACAACCCATTAATGATACCCAATACTTATTTCTGCAAGAGGCAATCCTTTTCTAAAACATACTTTGCCAAGATTTTTTTAAAATTTTAGGGCAATTTATTTCACCTGGAAACCAAACTACTTTGAAGCTAATACACATACATGAAAACAATTTGAGAACATTTTACATAAAAATAAGTACAGTGATGAAGTGCATCTTCCCCATCAAATCTGTAACAATCTGCCTAGAAAAGGGAAAAATAAAAATTATTAAAATATGTAGGTTAAAAATATATACATATATAGTCATAATTCTGTAAAATATAAATAAATACTATAAATTATTAAGTAAGTGAATGGAAAACAAGACAAGCTCTTCCTAAAATTGGAATTACCACTCATAAGTGTCAAAGAATGAAGGAGACAAAGTCATTGTGGCATTTACCACAATAATGCTGACTTCAGGGGAAAAAAAGCACTGGATTGGAAAGTTAATGTGTAGAAGATCTATGTAAAAGAGAGTAATTACTTGGTCCTCAAATATATTCCTAATAATAGTAACTACAAAGAGGAAAATGTTAGCTTTATACTGAGGCAATTCATATCCTCAGAGATTGGTTGTAATTATTGAGTTTCATATTCATGATCAAAATTGAATAATCAAAATGCCTACAGGGGAAACTAGTAATATTAATCAAGTCTTTCTGTATCTTTACTATGTTTCTCTATATTTGCTGTATAAATCATTGAATGGAAGACAAAAAATTTATGGCTTTTATTATAAACTGTGTCTTTCCATGTGGTTGTTTCAGTATTTGATCCACATATTCAAAATCTTGGTCATCATATTGGTGTTAAGATTGATATATCATCTTTATTAATCAACTCTTAGATTTCATTTAAAGTATTGCATGGTCTTACCTATTTTCCTTTTCTTTGTATTAATTTCACTTCACTAGTTATTTCCCCCCCCCCCTTGAATTACTGTAATAAGTACTGTACTAAGCACTGTACTTGTAATAATGTCCTCCAACTCTCCAACTCTCTGCTTTGCTTTCTTGTGCATGGCTAGCTCTCTTCCACTTGAGCCACATCTCCATCCCTCATCAAATTTATGATTAGCACCTTTTCATACATTACAAAAAACTGTTTTCAACATCATACCTTTAAAACTTGCTGTTTTATTTAGTTTGAAAGCATTTAACTTTTAAAATGGGATATGAAGACTATTTTAATGTTATGGCAATGATAGGTTAATCATTTGGTTCTGTTTCCTATGTTTCCTATTTTTCTCCATACATGCCTCATGTCTCTTTTCTTACTTTTAGCAATTTTAAAGATTGATAGAATTGTTTTTATACTTTCATCTATTTATTTCATTATTACATACAATTCCTTTGTTATTTCATTGCTTCTTTATGGCTTATAGTATCTTTACATAGAAAGTATTTTTATTGTTATAATATCTGTACAGAATCTGAGATTTTTTTTCCTGCTTACAAACTACCAACTTCACTTACCTTGATTTCATGGATGCTGGGAAAAAATAACCCAGAGACTTCTGGGTCAGAAACAAAGCGCCTTACTTATTCACAGCACAGCAAATACTATAGCATGTGTTTTGGTTGTTTTCTTTTGCTATGAAAGTCCCACAGGATGGTGCACGGTATGCAGATATCTAGCTGGGTGTGGCTGCAAAACACTAAACATAGGAACCCAAATCCTTTACAATGTGCTACAACTAAACTTGCACAACCACAGAGACTACATTAAAATAGAAACAAAACAAATCACAATACAACACACACATTTGTATACACACACATTTCTTCATCTGTAGACACAAATATTTTCTGGTTTTCCAGGACTGCTAACTAAATAATCATCCTTGAAAACTTGATCTGGAGGCAGGAAATCTTTCCTCTGGTTTTTAAGACAAGCAAAACAGGAAAACCTACTTGTTTCTCTCTCTCCTTGATGTCTGTTCCGTCATTTTATTACATTGAATTTTTTATTATACTGTAAACCTCATATTATATAGAGTTTAATGAATAACATTTCAAAGTAGTTTAAATGATAGAAAAAACACACCCGATATTTACTCAGGCACATGCTCATGGTATTTTCATTCCTTTGTGTTCATCCACAACTTTTTTTAGTATCTATTTCCACTTCTCTGGAGGTTTTTAAAAGAAGTCTTTATCATCATTGCTAGCAAATAAATGATGGGGACAAATTCAGTTTTTGGTTTTTTTTTACAAATTCAGTTTTTGCATACCTGTAATTTTACAATGTAAACTTCTTTTTTGAACAAGTAAATTATTCTTTTCCAAATACAATTTTAATAATTTTAATCTTGGCTTAAAATATTAGTGGTTAATCACCTTAAGGAAAACAGAAACAGGAAACCTTTCCATATCATATTTGTGTGTGTTTGTGTGTATGTATGTGTGTGCATGTGTGTGTGTGTGTGTGTGTGTGTGTGTGTGTGTGTGTAGCGTGGTGGTACTAATGCTTAAACTTGGCCCTTGCAATCATGGCTGGTACTCTATCATTTAAGTCTTGTTTCCTTAGAGAATTTGCTTGTTCATTGCAGATGAAATCTCCTGGACTTTTCTGCTTAAAGCTAGCTTCCATTGCTCCTCCTGAGTAGCTAGGATTATAGGCATAAGCCATCAGCGTTGGTTTCCATATTATAAATATTTTATAATATTATTTTAACTCAAAATTCTTGAAATACTGTATTAATACATGTTATACTAAATCTACATATGCAATTGTAGACTAAAAACTGAACTCTCCAGAACAAATAATCTTTTATTTGTTTTTCTGATTCTCAAATATAAAGGTGAATAAAAACCTAGAACCTATCATGTTTATTAATTAATTAGTAAATAAGTGACTGATAAAAAAGGCATAGGTCAGTTATAACTAATACATATATAAATTTAGTATTTGATTTTTTACAAAGGCAAAAGATGAAGTACAATTTGACTTTGAAAAATTCTGAGTAGGACTTCATGAGGTCAGAGGTGGAAAAGTAGGAAGAATAACATACAGCACAGATTACAATATAAAACAATGCAAGCTTTGTTTTGTAAAGAATGTGAACTAGAGGGACTGAATGTGTTTTGCCTAAACTCAGGTATTTCCAAATTGAATTAAACTTCAAGGAAATAAAATTGGGCCCTAAACAACTAATTTTCGCCTAAACTCAGGTATTTCCAAATTGAATTAAACTTCAAGGAAATAAAATTGGGCCCTAAACAACTAATTTTCTTTAATGTTATTTTCTTATAGAGTTTTAGAAACAGTTTTTAACAACAGTAGAGCTTGAAAATAATGTTTCTAGAGCACTGGAAAAAAAATCAAGCTACCCCAAGAAAAGATCCTTTATCAGACAATGAATCAAACATTTGCTGATTTTTTTATGTACAATCTCTGACAATTAAGAGCCTGGAAAAAATATGTAATACATTAAATCAGCCTTCTTGATGTTTAATTAGTGTTTAATGCACAAAACTCTTTCAATATGGACAGTTATGTGAGTTCTGACTAAGATGATCATTTGTAAAATCAGCATAATTTAAGACACAAAACACTGACATCCTATGCAAAATTATTCTTAAGTTCTTTTATATTCCAACTCTTGCTTTAAACCAGACAGCCAAACAATTACAAATATGCCAGCTAGTTCCATTTATTTTGCCTTTTCTAGACTTGTGAACAAAACTATATATATATAATATATATTACATATAAAAACATGGTGTTTCTGAGAACCATTGTCATAGTTTTATATTTCAATAGTTCTTTTCCATCACTGCACAACAACTCAGTGTAATGATACACTATAATGTGCTCTGTATGAACTAGTTGATGCACATTTGAATTTGTTTAGACTACTACATTTTTAAAAAAAACGAGCAAAAATTTTGTAAAATCTGGGATAGTGGATATCCTTTTTTTTTAAAATAAATAGATCTATATCTCATATCTGGAGACAGAAAGTTGAGCTGTCACACAGAATACCTGGGTTTTGTTGCTGTTGTTTGTGTATTATTTTATTGACAATTCTGGGGTTTAAACTAAAGACCTTATGCATGCTAGGCAGGAACTCTACCACTTGAGTCACACCATTGTCCCTTTTTGCACTGGTTGTTTTAGAGATTGTATCTTGTTTTATGCCTAAGCCAACCTGGACTGTGCGTAGGATGACAGGTGTGCAACACCACACTCAGACTTTGTGATTATCTAGACTGATCTTGATTCCTGGTTATCTGATCTCTGACTCCCAAGTCACTGGGATTTGTTGAGTCTCTACACCAGGCGGAGTGTTAAGCTTTTAATGATTTATTGTGATATAATAAGAGGCAATGCACCCAAGAAAAATTACTAACTCTCCCCAAACATTTTTTTTCTGATGAAAACATATATTGGTTATCCCATTTGGCTGTTGCCCAATTCTGTCAGCTGGATGAATGTATGTTCTATCATCTTTCTACTAGGGAAGCCCACAGTAAAAGGCATCTGTAAGTTTGTGGATCCTGATGTGAGTAGAAAGGAAGGTGTTTAGAATAGAAAATTTCTGAGTAGTGAATTGGTGTATGGAAAAGTAACTTGTCCTATCTTTCTGCCTGATAAGAGGCGCTTTAAGTACAACTATTAGAGACCTCAGACAAAGTCTAAGGATTGGAGTAACTGGGCTGAGAATGTAAGTTTGCAAAGGCCTCACTGGCCAGTGGTCCTATGACCTTGACTGCATTATTTTTCCTATCTGTGGGGCCTGAACTCTGGGCCTGGACGCTTTCCCTCAGCTCTTCAGCTCAAGGCTAGTGCTCTACCACTTGAACCACAGCACCACTTCTGGTTTTCTGGTGTGTAATTGGATATAAGAGTCTTATGGACTTTCCTGCCTGAGTTGTCTTTGAACCGGGATCCTCAGATCTCAGCCTCCTGAGTAGCTAGATTACAGGCATGAGTCACCAGTGCCCGGCTTTGACTGCAATATTTTTTAGAAATTTCAGCTCATTGGCTTTGCTCCCTCTCTGGTGTAGGCATGACAGCTCCTTACTGTGAGGCCTGCTTTTCTAATTGTCTATAGTTAGACATGAAAAGTGGCAGTGTTCTAACAGGTCACTGGATTCCCTATCTAGAAGTAGAATATGTTCAGACAGAGGAAAAGCATTGAATATTTCACTATCATTTCAGATGTTGATTTTACTGGATGAGATTTGTTTAAGTTGAGAAATCTTTATTCTTAGTTTGTTAATGAATTAATAATTAATGACATATATTTTTATTTTCTGTTCATCAATTGAATTCTCTTATCTAAGTAATATGGTTAATTTTTCTAGGTAATATCTATGTATTCAAATATTGTTACATTAAAAAAAAACCAAGCACATGATGTATTCTCTGCCTTACATAGTTTTGTATTCTATTTGCTAACATTTGTGTAAAGAGTTTTGCTTCTTATTCATGAGGAATAATGATCCATCATTTCCTTGTAATAAATTTTTAGTTAGATTTCACATCAAAGTGACGCTAAAAAAAAGTGACCTTAAAAAAAAAACAACTGAGGTTTGTCTTTTCTTCTGCGTTCTAAAGGACTTTTAACAGATTATTCCTTTTCATTAAACATTAGAATTTATATGTAAATATGTCAAGCAGTGATGTTAGCTCTCTGGACAGTTTTCAAAATGTATTTATTAGCCTGGAATCTGGCTTCGGGTATCAGAGGACTGAGATTCTGCCAGCAGGGGCAGAAAAGCACAGGAGACTCCACTTCCAGTGCTCAACTAGAGATGCAGGTGAGGTAATAGAAGCTGGCTGAGAAAGCTAGGTCTCTGATTTCAAGCCCTGGTACTGGCATCAGAAAACAAAAATAAAACAAAACAACAAACAAACAAAAGAATCCACACAAGGTATATTTAGTTTTTATTGTATATTAATTGTACAGAGGAATTTCATCGTGATATTTCCAAACATGAATGTGAAATAGTTTTGCTCAAATTAACTTACTCTATGAGTCGTGTTTTAATTACATACTCAATGTCTCTATCAGATATAAACAATTAAAATTCCATTTCTTCTTATTTTATATTTGACAATATTTGTCTTTGAGATATTTGTTGATTTTTTAAAACAATTTGTCCAGTATATTGGCCTGCAGTATTAATACTAATACATTTATTTATTCATGTATTTTTTGCTTTAATGCATGCTCTTTCCATTACAGTAGTTTTTTTCTAGTTTTATTTAGTCTATAGAACATAATGTGGTGACCTTTTTCTATTTCTGTTTAGCTAATTTGAGCTCTATTTTTCTTTCCTATTGATCTACATAAAAGCTTATTAATTCTAATATTACTTAGAAAGTACTCAGTTTTCATCCAATTTCTGGATTTACTCTTGCTTCTTCTTTTCCATTTATTTTATTACCCTTTTAACATATGTCTTTTTATTATGTATTTGGTCAATCTTTTACAGTTTTTCCATCTTCCAATGGTGGAAGCCTGTGTTCTTTTTTAAAAAAAATCTTTCCTAACATCTATCTTTTAAATAATATATTTTTCTCTGTGCAGCTGAAGATATGTTTCACATTTTTGATAAATTACACTCTCACCATTAGATTTGTACTATCCTCCTTAACTTCAACACATTGGCAGCATAGAATTATATTATTTACCCTTTATATACTCCACTCTTAATATATATTGCTAAGTAGTTATATGATGGAAGAATGTATT
This sequence comes from Dipodomys merriami, assembly GCF_024711535.1. Classification (NCBI taxonomy): domain Eukaryota; kingdom Metazoa; phylum Chordata; class Mammalia; order Rodentia; family Heteromyidae; genus Dipodomys; species Dipodomys merriami. The sequence goes on from NW_027202270.1 coordinate 32,886,486, forward strand.
TAGGAAGATTTTAACTTATTTCATAAGTGGGACTAGTTCATACTAACCTTTCCTTGTAAACTTTTATGGTTTTTGTTTGTTGATTTCTAAGGCACCAAACTTTCAAGTATACAAAAGTTCACATCCTTTCAGCTCAGAAACTTTATCAGAATTTAGGACCTTAAGGAATACAGAATTTAGTCTCTTTTATAAATGAGGAGTGAAATGTAGTAAAGACATAGCTCCTGCATTTAATTACTGAAATTTTAAACAAGCAGAAAACAAAAGATACAATGCAGAAAAGATTGGTATACTGAAATAAATATAGGTAATACATTTCATATTACTCATAAAAGTTCTAGAAGGAAGTTAGTTATTTGGTTTAAGTCATTGCTCCACTCCCATAAAGAAAAAGTGTCTTATTTCATCTCTTTGAAAACAAAAGATACAATAGGAACAATTTTTTAAGACAGAATAATTCTTGCAGCTGACTTGTAATCATAAGAAATACTGTTTGATTTTCAATGTCTAATAACTGAAAACAGTCTGAAGAATGAATGGCCTTTGCTTCAGGATCTGCAGGATATATCTATCTTGCTCACCTAGCATTATCCAATCACTTACAGGTGAGGAAATCTCAGATTTATAGTTTACTACCAATGCCTTTATTTTACATCCCTGTAGGGATAGATATTATTTTGTCAAATAAACTTCTATAAAATTAAAGAAAAGTAATTTTGACTTTTTGAGACAATTGCCTCTGGATTTTGTTCAATATAGAAAATTCTAACCTCAAGCATACAGTTTCACTTAATTTATATTACTGGGATGCTTACTTGAGTATTAGTTTCTTTCATCTACTACCAATTCTTCCATCTTTAATTTCTGCAGAAGCAGGTTATCATCTTGCTTTTCCTCTTATGAAATATTGTAAATTAAGATTTTTGAAATATATATATATATATAATGGAGAGAGAGAGAGAGAGAGAGAGAGAGAGAGAGAGAGAGAGAGAGAGAGAGAGAGAGAGAGAGAGAGAGAGAGAGAGAGAGAGAGGTGGGCTGTGGGGCTTGAAATTTGGGCCTGGACACTGTCCCTGAGCTCTTCAGCTCAAGGCTAGCATCCTACTATTTGAGCCACAGTACCACTTCTGGTTTCCTGGTGGTTAACTGGAGATGGAGTCGTACAGACTTTTCCTTCCCAGGCTGGCTTTGAACTGTGATCATCAGATCTCAACCTCCTGAGTAGCTAGGATTACAGACATGAACCACCAGAGCCCAGAGAAAAAGATTATTTTTTTAAAATAAGTGAAAATGGTGACATTTAATAAACAACATACCAAGAATCCCCCAAATAATTCAAAAAGAAGGAATAGAAAAAAGAAGATTCCAAGTAAGTGGAAAAATACAGTTTAATTACTAGCAGACTATTAAAGTATCAAATGCTTATCAAAACTGCAAAGCTTTTAGAAGAAAATACTTTTTGCTGATAATTGGTACTTTGGATGTGTTTGGTTCTTGATGCTTATGTTCAGGATTTTCTTTTCTTTTCTTGTTTCCTAGACTTATATTCTTTATATAATCATATAATTTTGTTAAAAGTAAAATACATTGGAATTAGAAAAAAATTGTCTTGAAGATATAACTTATTTTTGTGACCTCCCCTTCTGCCCCAAATTGTATTCATTTGAAGAACTATGCAGAAAGGTAAACAGTTTAGAGGACTTAGATTTTAATCCTCCTACTATGATTACTATTGATTAGACCCTTATTGATGTTTTATTAAGATGTGGATAACTTGGAAGTCTAAGACAGGAGAGAAAAAATTGTTTAAAAGATAGGAGGTGATGCTTTTGTTTTGTTGCAGCTTGTATTTTATCATAGTGATGTACTTAAAGAAATACTGTCTGGCAGTCAAACTCACAGCTGCCTACTATGTCTTATCTACCTAATTGTACTGGTCCAAAAAATTAAATTGTTAAGGAATCATCTAGTATGGCTCCATTGAGACTCAAATGATAATGTGCCAGCCTTGAGCAGAAAAGCCAAACAGGAACACAAGGCTCTCAGTTCAAGCCCCAGTACTAGTACAAAACAAAAACAAATAAGCCAACAAAAAAGCAATCTTGTTCTAAGAAAAATGGCAAAGAAGTTGTCAATCAATTGCTATCTACTAGTTTTATGAAAGATATAATTTTTATTTCCATTTGCCTATGTGTAGAATAGAAATATACATTTTTATATCTAACTTCAAATGAAAATTATAGGTTGCCTGGTTTATAAACTGTTTAGCTGGTCATCAAGTCTCTAGTAAAAACAAAATTACATTCTGACATTGTTGTGCATTGGATCCCATCTACAGCAAAGTGGTTGTACAATGTAGTATGTGAATCTAGCTGGCATCAGCAGTGGTTCATTTCATCTGGAGCACTATGATTTAAATGATGAGATAAACAAGAAAGCCAATAGGAAGTTTACTGACTCTGGTTTGCCTGGGGTTTGGGTTGTATTTGGCTCAAATGATTTCCTGGAAGACCAGTTGTGGAATCAAAGTCTGAGATTTCAAAATCTTGTTTTGACAAGAAACATCATGCACACAGCAGACTGGAGTGGACATAAGCCCACATCTAAAATAAGAACTTAAATAGACCTGAAAATGGGCAATTTTTTTTAAAGTAGTGATAGTGAAGTATTTTTACAATGCAGAGGGCTATTCTGAAATTAAGTGGAGAATATTTTGCCTTCATAATGGATAATGATTACAAATGAAAAAGTGGATTTTTAAAAAAAAATGGTAATCTGTTTTTCCAGACTTGGAATAAAAGTGACTGATAATGTTAATTAATTACATAGAATAGCAATAACTTCAGTTAAGAAAAAAGGTAAACTCATATCAAAACATTAGCTTCATTTATTGGTATCAATTTTATTGCCCATGGAAATGTGAACTATTATTAGTGGACAGACCAACATTTGCTTTTCAGAGAGATAACAAAGAAGAAATTGTCCATTCTAAAATATTTGTATAATTCATTTATTTCACTATGAAATATCTATTTCAAAGATTATATCTGACTGAAACTGTCACTAAAGTTCACTGGTTTTAAAATTATTGAGACTGGGGAAACACAAGTGACAAAAATTAATAACAGAGTAAAAACATCCTACTACAGAGTACAGTATAATTATCCAATACTCCCATTAGCAAGATTATAAGCGACATTATAGATGAAAATAACGCTAGTTAATTTACATTTAATTTGTACTACCATTTAATACTGAAGAATGCACATTTCCAGTAATTCATTAGTAAAATAATTATATGAAAGAAAATATGCTCTGTACAAATAAAAATATGTATAAAAATAAAAATATAAATATAGACTATTTTGAAAACATGTTTACATGGAGGAAAGGTGAAGATGTTTTACATAGAAACATGTACATGTAAAAACATGACCTCTAGTTTTGTCTCTGATAAATAATTTATTTGTGACCAATCCTCTTTCTGAATAATATTACAAGTGTTAGAAAGAACGTTAACACTGTTAATAATTACTACTTAATGGCACTATAAAAGCACTCATTCATGTAGGCACTGGAGGTTCACAATGTTTGAAAACTGGATAAAAGGAAAACAAGGCATTTTAGATTTTTTTGGTGAAGATAATTTATTTTATTTTATTGTAAAGATGCCGTACAGAGGGGTTACAGTTACATGAGTAAGGTAATGAGTACATATCTTGTGGAACATTGTTACCCCCTCCTTTGTTTTTCTCCTACTAACCCTTCCTTCCCCCACTCCTTTCTCCACTCCCCACCCCCTGAAGTTGTAAAGTTCATTTCCAACACATTGTCTTGAGTATCATTGTTGTAATGGATCATCCTTTGTCCCTGTTTCACCATTTTGTTATCCCCTTTCCCTTCCCCAAATCAGATAAATGAGTATACAAGATGGATGGTACCAGAATCAAAGTCAGTGATTGCCTGGGGTAAAACAATGAAAAGACTTGAAAGACTTGGAAAAAATTATAGTAGGTGAAGTAAGCCAGGCCCAAAGAAACATAGGTTCCATGGTTTCCCTTATTTGCAATTTCTAGTATATGTCTGAGACAAGCAGAAACGGTCAAATAAGTTGATGTTAAGCGAAATGAACCCCAAGATAAGGACTCAAATGGGTTTTCTTTCTTGCTATTGTTTCTAACATATATATATATATATATATATATATATATATATATATATATATATATATATATATATATATAAGATGATTTCTTTGTTGCTTTATACGCCCCTCCCCCACGGTATAACTCCTGTTTTCACTGTATTTGATGTTGGTATAATTTGTGGAGGGGAAGGGAAAAAAGAAATTGTTTAAATAAGGATACAGGTTGACCCATTGCAACAATGAGATGTACAAGTCATTATGTGGAAAACGAACTTTACAACTTTGGCATGGGCTGGGGGGGGAGGGAGTGGGGGGGGAAGAAAGAGAGAGGGGAGGAGATAGAAAGGGATGGGAAGGGATGGGAAGGGGAAACAAAGGAGAAGGCAACCATGCTTGATAAGAAATGTACTCATTACTTTGCTCATGTAATTGTAACCCCTTTGTAAGGTATTTTCACAATAAAAAATGGAAAAAGAAAAATTAAATAAAATAAGAAATAACTACATACAGTACATTGGTGACAACAAGGTCAACAACAACAACAAAAGACCTGTTGTTTCCATGTCTTGGAGTTCATTTCAATTAGCATTAGGGCTATACCATCCTGAACACACCCAATCTTGTCTAATCTCAAAGACAAATTATTTTTAAATTTCAAGTTTACTACATGAAAGATTTCAAGGATGGAATAGAACTGAAGAATTGAAATTAGATTTTGGGCTGAGAAGTTTGGGCAGGAACTCAGGGAAATTTGAAGAGGTTTAAAAGGACCCCTCTGATTTGTTTAGCAAAGGGTAGATGCTCAGAATTAACAGAAAATGTCAAAGAAGTGCAATCTCATTTTAAAGAAGACAAAATTGAAAGTTAAATTTTTAAACTTTGCAAGAATATTGTAGCATACTACACAATTGTATAGAATATTTAAGTTCAATGAAAAATATAGCAACTAATTCCAAAACTAAAATGATAGTACTGCTTAACTTTACAGAATCTTAATTATAGCATAAGTCTTTATGTTTTGCTACAGTATTAAGACTGACTCTACAAAAGAAGCATGCCTTAGACCTGAAGTGTTCTTCTGTCAGACCTAACTCATCTCTGTAGAAGGTACAGAATGGAAAGGTGCTTTCTTTCCTTCCTGGGGCTGTAACAAAATTGATCTCATGGAGAATGCATGAAGAGAAACTTATGGGATAATATTATAAATAAGTAATGTAATGACCCAATTCATTTAAACAGAAAGAATATAATAATATCAAAAGGTCATAAAATTATTTAGACAAAATAAGACATCCTACACCAATTTTATGATAGATGGCTACATTTTGTGTAGAGATGAAAGAATTAGCTGGAATTAAACATCACATTTTAAATTCTTGTTTTGTGACAGGTTAACTATGGATGCCAAGCAGTACTAGGGCCAGATTTCCATAGCTCTTCATTATGCAGGCCTTTCCCCTATCAATGGTTTGCTTTCTTTTGTCTGATTCTGACATTTCTCATCACATATGGAATAGGGTATATCATCAAAATAGTACTTTTTCCCTTTGTTTTCCCTTTGCCTACAATTTGAATGCATATAAAATTATTTGTGAGATTGTTTCAGTTTTGACTCTAGTGATGTTGCTTGTTTGATTTTTGGATGTGACATACCTTGAAATCATGCAAATACACACGTCTATCTGGGCTGTCAGAAAACAAATGATTGGCATCAGCCATCAGTGTTCATAAAATTGAAACTTCAGGCATGCCTTGTATTAGAAAAGGCCAAATTTAATCAATGTCATATAGCTTGCCAGTTTTTTTTTTATTGTAATATAGGATAGATTCTTACTGAAATAATGACTCATAAAGCAAGGTCAGTTATATTCAATGAAGCAGTCCTAATATGCCCTTAATATTAATTTATGACAAATGACAACTTGATAATTTCAAATTATAATTTTATTCTTCTTTAGGTTATTTTCCCTTCCTATCAGTCAAAGACAATTTTAATATTTATGGAAAGCATAATCAATTCATGAAATAAATGTGCTTTACCATTATTTTTCCCCCTAGGATGTTAGTCTATCATATAGAAACAGTTTTCTTCTTTCAGTTTATATTAGAACCATTGTGTTATCATGAAAACCTTGTGCTCTAAATGAAATCTCAACTCTAAGTATTTTTGTTAGTAGTTCTCAGCCAAATTTAGGCTTCATTATTTTCTTGAACTTACTTGTTGTGTGTGTGTGTGTGTGTGTGTTTAATACAAAAAGCAACATTGCATTGGGATGTAGCACAATAGTAAAACACTTGTGTAGCATAATTGTGGCTTTGGGTTCAATTCCCAGTAATGTCAAAATAGCGAACACTGAGATATATAATATCTCAGTGTTAAGCTTATATAAGAACACAGAATGTAATTCAAAGAAATTCCTATGTAGATAGATAGATGTGTGTATACAATGTTCATTTTATTTTATATAAATATTATGTTATATATAACAGTATACAGGATAAAGTGATATGTGTCAGAATTACACATATATTTACATACGTATCTCTCCTGTTTACTATAAAGTATTTTAGTATAATAATCAGTCTTTGTTGACCAAAAAGAGGAATGAATGGACAAAATTGGTTTTCAACATGATATATTAACTAAATATTTAGAAACAAAAACTAAAATTTATAAAAGAATACTAATTTTATTGTTAATATAATAAATTATTTTAAAAGGAAATTTTTAAATGAGAAATTAGAATATGAGAACTTGTGAAACAGCAGATTTTATTGGCAGATTACCCTAGCTTAGATTTATTGACATTCAAGTTTTTTTAACTTTGGGGAAAATTAATTATAAACTAGCTAGTGTTAACATCAAGAAAAACAAATGAATAAATGAAACAATCCAAACAACAATATAATGATTAAATCCATGAGTCTGGACAATGAAGTTTGGGCTTAATACCTGCTTAATATCTTTCTGTTCCTGGACTTGAAGCATCTGAAAATTGTGGCAATAATGTTGTTGAAGAATGAAGGAGTAACTGGATGGGAAGTACTAGGAATGGGTTAGTATATATGGGCTGTGCTGGGGTATAATCAGTCTCCATGTGTAATTGTCTGAACACAATCAGTTTAGACTAGCAAGTCTTAGACTCTTCAAATTCAAGATAAAAAAAATCAAAGATTTTGGATTTTGAGAATTATGGCCATTTTTGGCTTGTGGGTATATGTATCAGCAAATAAAACAATAAGTTTGGGGCACTATGTAACCCTGACTTAGTCTCTCACTCTCTGACTTTACTCTTTCATGGGGCATTCATACCCACTGATTGCTAAAGCCATTCATCTTCTTAACCTTGCTTCAGCATTTCCACATTAACCCAGTTAGATGTGTTTGTATCGAGCAACATAACAGTATTCAAGTATTTCTCTTCTCAAAGATTATTGTGTTCTTCAGCCAATTTCCTCCCAGCATTTACTGAAAGGTCTTCTCAAAGATTAAATATTTTCTCTTCATTTTCCAATTCCCCAGTTTCTTCTTCTCACTTCATCTTCCAGCATCCTTTCCAATCTTTATGATTCGAACTTCTAAGTTTGAATTATTAATTTAAGAAATTACTTGAATATATTTAATTACCTGAAACTCATCTATATGAAACCCGAGGTCACTTATGTTTCCTCACTATCTTTTAAAAATGTTTCTTTTTTATCCAATTCAAATTCCATTACCTTTATTTTTTTAATTTTTTTAAAATTTTAATTTTTTTATTGTGAAAATATTGTACAGAGGGGTTCCAATTACATGGGCAAGATGGTGAGTACATTTCTTATCAAACATTGTAGCCTCCTCCTTTGTTTACCCTTCCCATCCTTTCCTATCCTCCCTTCCCCCCCATCCAATCCTCCCCCCACCAAGTTGTAAAGTTCATTTTCGACATGACAACTTGTACTTCTCATTGTTGCAACAGGTCCACCTGTATCCTTATTTAAACGACTTGTTTTTCCCCTTCCCCTCCACAAATTATACCGACATCAAATACAGTGAAAGCAGGGGTTATACTGTGGGGGAGGGACATACGGAGGTTCCTCAAAAGACTCCACATAGAGCTCCCCTATGACCCAGCAGTCCCACTTTTGGGCATTTACCCAAATGTTTACAAACAAGACCACAATAAAGCTACCAGCACAACTATGTTTATTGCAGCATTATTTACCATAGCTAAGATCTGGAACCAACCCAGATGCCCCTCAGTAGATGAATGGATCAAGAAAATGTGGTATATATACACAATGGAATTCTATGCCTCCATCAGAAAGAATGACCTTGCCCCATTTGTTAGGAAATGGAAAGACTTGGAAAAAATTATATTAAGTGAAGTAAGCCAAGCCCAAAGAAACATAGGTCCCATGATTTCCCTTACTTGCAATATCTAGTATATTTATGAGTCAAGCAGAAAAGGTCAGATAAGGTGATGTTAGGAAAATGAACCCTAAGATATGTATTTTAAATGTTTTTTTTCTTTCATGCATTTGTTTCTAATGCAATTATAAGATTATTTCTTTGTTGCTTTGTATGTCCATTACCTTTATAAAACAAACCAGGATACTCAGGATTTTTTCAATTATTATTATATTGTTCTAGTATAGCAATTGCACAATAATGTTTTCAATTCTAACTCTTGAACTTTATGCTGTATTTTTTAAATTAAGGAATATCCTTGAAGACCAGAGCCATATCTAATGGAGACTTGGATATATCAAACATTTAGTAGAGTTTGTGGAGCATAAAAGTGTTAGTTTCTTTTTTCAATATTTGCAAATAAATTTCTGGAGAAAGATTTCTGAATTATTGTTTAGAAAACTGTAAAAGAGACATTTAAGACCTCTTCTATAAGACAGAAAATTTACTGATGAAATGTTTAAGCCCTTCTGTTATATAAAATATCAAAGTTATAATTTCAAGAGACTGTGTTTTGAATAAGGGATCAACCAAGGGATTTGGCAATTGTGATAATCACCATTTTCCTTCTAAAATGTTTAGTCACCAGGAGATCAAACAATGTTTAAGTTAAAAACACCATTCATCAGTCAGTTATGAAAGTCTTTCTTGCTGCTGTAATATGGCAGCTATGCAGACAGATGAAACAAGGAAATAATCTTGGGTACACAGATTTTATTTCTAGATTGTAATGTTGTGAGATTTGATGACATGTAAGATTTTCTTTGTTTACTCTCATTAACCGTTAGTTTCTCTAAGTTGCTTCAAAACAAGCCTTCAAACTCCAACCATAGCCTTTTACTCACCCTCTCTAAATTTAAATGATTATCATTAATACTTTAGATTTCCTGTTGTAAACTGTAAATCTAACCCATAAAATAAAATAAAATAAACAACAGGCTATGTCTGAGTTTTAAATTAAAAGCTCAGGAAATACAAGTCATTAAAGGTTAATAGGATTTTTCTTACTCTGTGGGAACATATTTCTCTATGCTTTATCAACTTCATTCTAATCCTCAGATCCAGCTATTGAATAAATAGAATTGTGATTATCACTCAATATACACTTATGTATAAAGTGGTATTCTTATTAAAGTTCATTGCTTCAATTGAAATATGCTCTGTAACATTTCCTATGTAGAACCCTGCTGTGATTTGTCATGATACAATGAAGACAGACTTTCCTCTTTAAACTGAGTCTCTAGCTCCTGGAGAATGTGTTGTTAATGTTGTTTATTTACATCTGGTTTGCTTTGTAATAGTTTGACAGAAATGCCACCATTTGTGTCACTGTTTGGTGATTACCATAAAGGGTAGTATATAGTAATTTTACATTGGCAGTACTATTAAAATGTGGACTAGCACAACAGAGAAATCAGTGTGCTTATTGCGGAAGGAACATTTATGTGTACAGGGATAATTAATAGTTGTTTTCATTGTATTCTTGTGGTGAGGATTTCTGCTGAGCAAAGCTTTGATTATGAGAATCTTCCCTAGACAATTATTTTTCTGATGCATGGAATATAGATACTGTACTTTCAGCAGAAATAATAAAGGATTACTTTTAATTTGGATCAATATTTAAGTCAATATTTTTTTCCTATTTGATACTATAGTATCAGTTATATGACAAGTGAGAAACGTTTTAGTTCTCTCATTTCAGTTATTAACACACTGTCATTTTTGCAAATAATATAAGAAAACATTATTTTTAAAGGTACAATTCTGAAAATATGATCTTATGTTGGAGGCCGTCAATGTTCTCTCTCTCTCTCTCTCTCTCTCTCTCTCTCTCTCTCTATATATATATATATATATATATATATATACATATACATATATATATATGACAATAACACAGCCAAAATAAAACTTGGAAAATTAATATAAAAAGATTATTGAAAGAAAGATGTATGAAAACATCAGTTCAGTAATTGTGAGAAAAGAGTTTTTTTTCATAGAATTTATTTTTGGGGTGAGAAGAATACAAGAGGGCAATCAAGAGGAAAAGGATGTGATATAAAAATACCAGAGGAAATTCTGACAGTTAGAATAGCCAGTATCTAGACAACCAACACAACAGATGCTGGTGGGGATGTGGCCAAAAGGTTGGTGAGACTATAAACTTGTCCAATCATTCTGGAGAGCAGTGTGGAAGTTCCTCAAAAGAGTAAACCTAGAGCTTCCTTATGACCCAACAATCCCACTTGTGTGCATTTATCCAATAGACCGCAAACAAGGCCACACTAATTCCCCAGTACAGCCCTGTTCATTGCAGATTTGCTTACCATAGCTAAGACATGGAATCAACCAAGGTGCCCTCTGTGGATGAATGGATTAGGAAAATTTGGCATATAAACACAATGGAATTCTGTGCTTCCATCAGAAAGAATGACAATTCTCCACTGGTAAGACAATGGAAAACTTCTGGGAAAAATATCATATTAAACAAAGTAAGCCAGACCCAATGAAGCATAGATTGCATATTTTCCCTCATTTGTAATAATTAGAATGTACCTATAAATCTACAAGTAAACCCAATGGCAAAAGACAAAAAATACATTTGAACATGATTAATTAAACAGGAGTCTAAAAATTCACAAAGTGAGACCAAAGGAGATGAGAATTCTTAGATGAGAATCAGACGGCCTCAATAGCTATGTGCATAAGATTACATAAAATGATGCTTTTGAAATGAACTCCAAGAAATGGAAACAAGAGGTTTCTTATTATATTATTGTGGCTCTTATTTTCTCCCTCCCCCCACTTTTTTTTGACAGTTCTGGGGCTTGAACTCAGGGCCTCGTCACTGTCCTTGAACATCTTTTTGCTGAAGGCTAGTACTCTACCACATTAGCCACAGTGCCACTTCTGGCTTTTTCATGTTTATGTGGTACTGAGGAATCAATCCTAGGGCTTCATGCATGCTAGACAAGCACTCTACCACTAAGCCACATCCCCAGCTCATGCTTTTTCCCTTTTGTAGGTTTGGCTTGTATGTAAATGTATCTGATTTGGGGAGGGGAAGGGAAAACACAGAAGTGGTAAAACAGAGGGTGAACTAATTCACCAGTGGTACTCACTAGCTGCTATGTTGGAAATGAACTATACAACTTGTGGGTAAAGAAGCCTGGTAGAAAAAAAAAGAACTAGGAGAAAATTAGGGGTGGGGTAACACTGTTAAAAAAGAAATGTACATATTACCTGACTTATGTAATTTTAATCGCTGTGTACATCACCTTTACAATAATTTTATGAAACAGAGCAAAGTACATTCTTCTCTAATTTCCAAAACAAAAGGTTTTTCTGTTCAACAATACAAAACTTTCAAAGATCATTTAATATTTTGGTGTATTTAATGAATATTGAATACAGAACATTCAATATACTATAACTGTCTATAGTAGTTTTTAAAATTTTATTTTATTGTAAAGATGTTGTACAGAGGGGTTACACTTATATGAGTAAGATAATGAGTTCATTTCTTATCGAGCATTTTTACCCCTTTCTTTGTTTTTCTCCTACTATCCCTTCCCTCCCCCACCTCCACAGTAGTTTTAAAGCATGAAAACAAATCATTCATCTCCAATTAGATGAATACTTCTTGATTTAGAGCTACAAATAGAAAATGAACACACATGGTACTTGTCTTATGAAAACAGTTTGCTCTTATAACTTGTAGTGATCATCCTAATAAAAATGAGTAACTATGAGACATAATAGTAGTAATAATTCAGGATACCCCTGCAGAGTAGTGTCAAGCATGGCTATTTACTAAAGCTGATTTTAAGTTACTGGATTCCTGTCTTATTGGTTTACCACTTTATATACAATAAGAAAGTTTTGCAGAGACAGATTATTGTGGCATCGTAAAGGATAGACTGGTTGCTGTGATTGATATCCAGTAATCCAGGCTTCTCTTTGTTCTTAACCACAGGTGCTATTTCTACAGTGCCTTTGATGGACTATCCTGACTCATGTTTAAAAGGCATATCGGTCAAAGTGCTGTCACTTTGGTTGCTGCATTAGCTTACAAGGACTTTCTGCAGGGAAAATTTTTATGTGTAATTGATCTCCAGATAAATTGACAAATACGTGTTTTTCTAGAAGAAATGCACAACCAATCAAAGCAGCCAGAATTCAACTGGAAAATTTTTGGAGGAAAAAAAAGACTCCTTTTTAGAATAACTCCAAAATATTTTATAATGAAATAAATAATTTGGTTTGTAACAATGACCTCTTTTCACAGTTATAGTTCTAACTATGAGCAAACAAAGGTTCCTTATGGAGGTGCTATACATTTTAGTAAATACATGCCATTTTGGAGCTTACTTTTTGAGTAATAAATATTAAGCATCTTGTTTTGAAATAATTTTGCACTTTGGAAAATACTGTAAAGGAGAACAACAAGGGAGGGGGTGACAATTCTCAACAAGAAATGAACTCATTGCCTTACTCATATAACTGTAACCCCTCTGTACAGCATCTTTGTTTTCCCCCTACCATCATTTCCCTCCCTACCTCCTTAACTCCTCCCACCCCTACCCCAACATTGTAAAGTTCGTTTTCAGCATAGAGTTGTACGTCTTTACAATACATTTTTAAAAAAGTATTCAGATCTTATCTTTTTATTCTGCAAATAGTTTTTTTCTACTTACTGTTTTGGTTTATATAAATTTTAAGTGACTTTTTTTTTTTTTGCTCGGTAGTGGGACTTGAACTCTGGGCCTGGGCGCTGTCCCTCAGCTCTTCAGCTCAAGGCGAGCGCTCTACCACTTGAGCTACAGCGCCACTTCCGGTTTTCTGGTGGTTTATTGGAGATAGGAGTCTCACGGTCTCTCCTGCCCGGGCTGGCTTTGAACCGCGATCCTCAGATCTCAGCCTCCTGAGTAGCTAGGATTACAGGCGTGAGCCACCAGCGCCCGGCATTTTAAGTGACTTTTAAAGTCATACTTTCAGGCACTGTGTTTGTACTAATGTACCACAAATTTTACAAGACGTGGTGTAGAAAGTGCTGAGAGGTTTAGGGACCAGTGGAAACCTGGAATCCACATCTAAAACAGCTTTGTGGAAAGCTATGATTGTTTCTATTACTTTATTTTTTTAAAATCATTTTATAGTCCTGTACATCTCATTATAACAATGGGTCAACCTGCATCTCCATTTAAGCATTCCACTGTATCCCTTCCCCTCCCCAAATTGCAAAAATGTATATACAAGGTGCAAAACACTGGCATCAAATCCATTGAAAACAGGGGTTATACTGTTGGGGAAGAACATACAAAAGAAACAAAAGAATCACATAGTGCATTATAAGTACATTAAAAACAATAGCAAGAAAAAAATACTTGAGTCCTTGTCTCGGGGTATATTTTGCTTAGCATTATCTCATATGGTTGTATGTACATAGCCTTTGACCTTCTCTGCTTGTCCTATCTAGTTCTATACACAAAGTAAGGCCTCCTTCTATGTGTGTAAACAATAATTACTTTTTCTAATCTCAGCAAGTCTCCCAAATACAGTTATATAACTTCTTTTTCTTGTCTCCATCTAGATGTCTAAGCTACTCCCTATATAACTTTTCTTCAAATACTTTTCCGCCTCTTACAATCGGAAACAAGATATTTATTTTCCTCCTCCTACATATACTCCTCCCCTAAGCTGTTCTTACCCTTATACTATCATTATACCCAAGTTCGCTTCTGAACTTAAATTCGTATCTTTCCAATCCTAGCCCTTTACTTCTCCATCCGCTCCAGTCCATTGATCCCTAACTGTTTATATCTGACCCAACTTACAGCTGGTTCTATTTTGACTATAAAAATGTATGATGTTTTAAGGCTTGCTCATCAATTTCAATTAAAATGATTTAGTAAACCAGGATAATTGTTTAAATTTATTTTAATTGTATTCAAAAATACAATCAAGTTAGTTTTTTTCTTTGTACAGAATTTGATTATTAGCAAAATTAAATGTGTCAAATTTTATCTTATTTTAACACAAATTTGCTAGAAAATAGTAGCTTCTGGAGTGTCATTTGGCAAAAAGATATACATTGTAAATGTAAATGTTGCAGATTAGGACATTGTAAAAAATAACAAAGAAACAAAAATCAAAATAAAGGTGGGATAAATTTTACTGAATAGTATGATTCCTAAGTATTGGATTTTGTCAGTACAATTGATAGTCATATTGATGCATATAACATTGTCTGTTATATGCCGAGCGTACTGACATTAAACAAGTTTAAAGCTGTAGATTTATGTATTAAGTTCAACACAAAATATTTCTTAAAAGAAATACTTTCCAAATATTTGACAAAAGTGCCATTGTGTAAATGACTGGAGATTTAAAAAGAGGTCAATAAAATGTGTTATATATTTAAAAAATTGAGATGCATTCTCTAGGTTTCAATATACCACTGTGCTAGACTGACTCTTTTATCCTGGCAAAATCACACTTTTTTATTTTTGTTGCTATTATTAAGAAGTTGTACAAAGGGTTTACAATTCCATAAGTCAGTTTATGAGTACAATGCTTCTTGGTTAATGGATCCTCTTCAGAATTGCAGTTTTGGAAGTGAAGTATGACTAATCAAGAGTTCTTGGGGGCTGGGAAGGTGGCTGAGTGGTAGAGTGCGTGCCTTGCATGCATAAGACCCTGGGTTTGATTCCTCAGGACCACATAAATAGAAAAAGCCAGAAGTGGTGCTGTGGCTCAAGCAGTAGAGCACTAGCCTTGAGCTGAAGAGCTGAGGGTCGGCACCCAGTCCCAGAGTTCAAGCCTTACGACTAACAATAAATAAATAATTAAATAAATAAATAAAATTAAATAAAAAAGGAAAAACAAATTAAAACAATTTCCTATAAGAAACAGTAAAAGGCACATTAAAATATCTCACTATAAACAAAAAAAGAGTTCTTAGAAGGCACAAATGAACAGATATGGAAATAATGGACAGATTGGTCTCTATTCTGTTTTTATCTTCACTTTGTTTCCTTTCTTGGCTTCTTCTTATATTAATTGAATGGGTGTTATTTTAGAATCTAATTCTAACATCTTCAATTATACTTCAGCTATGCTTCTGCAATTTTGTGATTGCTCATTTACACTAACTTCCCTTTGTAGTATCTTAGAATGAATATTTTATCTTCTCATAAAAACTTTAAACCAGTATTCTATCATTGTTAGGTAACAAATACCTCAATCCACAAACACAAGGAATAGCATAAATATGAAAATATGTATGAGAACAAATCATGTAGATTCCAACACCTGGAAATATAGAGCAGGAGGATTGCAAGCAAGTGGCCTGCATGGGCTAGATGGTGATACCCTTGATAAATATGATTTATTTCCATCAGATATGAAACGATTTTCATCTATATGCTCTCTTTATCTCTCTTTCTTAAACAACAAAAAATATATTAAATTTCAAAATGCAGAACTCTCTCCCAATACTGGCAATTGAACCCAGAGTCTCACACATGTTGTGTAAGTGTTCTGTCACTTGATCTACAAACTTAGCCCTTTGATATTTATTTTTGTTTTGGGGACAAAGTCTCCCTACCTTTTGCCTCTGCCAGACTCCCATGAGTGATCTTTGTGCCTTGGCTTCCCAGTTAGCTGGGATTGCAGGTATATTTATCAGACCTGGTTCAGAGAAGCGATTATTTAATACTCTTATTAATGCCTATATCACTAATGTATCTAATTAAGACTATGCAAAATATTACTATATAAATAAAATATTTCCATGTCGGTATAATTTGTGGAGGGGAAGGGGAAAAAGAAATCGTTTAAATAGGGATACAGGTGGACCCATTGCAACAATGAGATGTACAATCCTTATGTCGAAAACGAACTTTACAACTTTGGTGCGGGGGCGGAGGGGGGGGGGAGCCGGGGAGGAGGATTGGGTGGGGGGGGGTGGATGGGAAGGGATGGGAAGGGGAAACAAAGGAGGAGGCTACAATGCTTGATAAGAAATGTACTCATTACCTTGCGCATGTAATTGTAACCCCTCTGTACAGTATTTTCACAATAAAAAATAAAAAATGCATTAAAAATTAAAAAATAAAATATTTCCTTACAATATGAAATAATCCCATATTTACTACTAATATAATGGCATATCATTAAAGGTAAGCAGCTATGAAACATTTGTAAAGAAAATAACACATTGCATAATTTCATAAATTTGAAGTTTGAGGAAAACCAAATCTAATGATAAAAATATAAAATGGATTAGAAAAAGAACCCACTAAGGTCATGAGAGAACTTGTTTTATCAGAGGATAATATTTTACATCTTGGTAAGTGATAATTATAGAAAAGGATCGTGTTGAAATCAAGGTATCTTGAATAAATTTGAAACTTGAATGGTTTCTTGTGTGACTATCAGCTCAACAAAAATATAAAAAGTTGAATTGATGAAGGCTATTTTCAATGAGGTTAGTATAAATACTTGTTTGTGCACAGCATTTTAGCATAATTATCTTTTGTTTCTTTTGTAAAGGAAACAAAACAGACTCCAAAATAATCAGTAGTTTTAGTGTCATGCATTCTTTATGCACAAATCTTATGTTTAAAACATACTGTATTTGGAATTTTAATATATGTACTTATCTAATTCCATAAGTGTTTGAAAGAACCAGAATTTGAAAAGGCATCAAATTTAAACAAATTGAACTATAATTTCTAGAGGCTATTTTGATTTCACTAAAACACACACACACACACACACACACACACACACACACACACACACACACACACACACAACACACCAAACAAACCAGTCATAAGATACTTGTTTGAAATCTTTCAGGGTAATGAAAAGTCTACATATTGTGACATAATTAATTGTATTTTAAAATTTTTTGTACACTTAGCCATTTTTTATGTGTTCAGTATTCCCTAACAGCAATTTATTCATGGCAACAAGTAAAAGTCTAACTCACCAAAATTAAGATTTTAACTGTATAATTTAAGCCTATCTGATGATTCCAAGCAACTTTCACATAAAGAAACTGTAGGTCATTCAAGCTTTTATATGGTCCCTGTGAATCACCATATTAGTCATATTTCTTAGCTGGTGCCAGACACAATAGCAGAGAAACAGAAGACTCAAGGGATAAAACAGTGCTATAAATTTACATGTGTGATTTTGTGATTAACTGATATGTCACCTGGAAATTCTCTCAGATTACCATCTTCTACATTCTACTACTTTGATATTCCTTATACTTCAACAACATTAAGGGGCTCATCTATACAAGAAGGTGTCAGATATCAGCATAATCCACTTATGTTAGCACTTAGTAAAATAAAAACAAACCCTTTTAAAATAGAATATTCGGATTAGCTAGTATTTACCTGTCTTCTTTGTGGACAGTATACTTAAATACATACAACCCAATAGGATCAAACTCCTTTAATTTCTTTTTATTACATTAGCTGGAAAAATAAGGAATAGTTTATTTTAAATAATAGTTGACTTTCAAATGTTTTGGAAGCCTCAACATACAATAGCAATTTAATTTTGCATCATTATCAGCATAAATAATATAATGGAGAGAAATTGAGTAAAAAAACATATCTGTCAACTGTACATGTGGCACACACTTGCAATCCTAGTTACAGAGTACTCAGATGAAAAGATTGCAGTTCTAGTCTAGACTAGTCATGCAAAGGTAGCCAATGGGGGCAGAAATGACATATTTGAGTCCATATTAGACAAACAAACTAAAAGCCAAAGGACTAAAATTATAATTAAAGTGGTAGATAGAGCAAATGCCTAGCATGAAGACCTGAGTTTAAATCTGGTACTGAAAATCCTAAACACAACTATTGTGTTCTATTATCTTAAATAGGTATGGTCTACCCACAAGTAAGTATGACTTATACTTGTGATTTGTGATTAACTGATGTGTTACCTGGAAATTGCCATTTTCTACATTCTGCTACTTTGATATTCCTTATACATTATATTAGGGCGCTCATCTACACAAGATGTCGGATATCAGCATAGGCCACTTACCTTAGCAGTTAATAAGCTGTACATGTGGCAGACACAAATGTAATATGGCTCTTTCATGGATTGCATAAAACATTGTGAGAAAAATACTCAGGAGTTTGCTCCCCCACCAAAAAAATCCCCAATGAAATTTATGTTACTGAATGCTCAATCCCTGATTTACCTGAACTGAAAATTAACTGTCAGATGGGAAAATAGGGATCAGGTACATTTTCACCTTCCAATCATAAATCTTGATCGTTTACAGCAGTATATAAATCTATTGATTACTCTTAAGCACATTTTGTTTAACCCACTCCTGCTCTCCCATGCTGACTAAAAATATTGGTGCTAGCTTTTTGCCTTCATTTGTTAAGACTATTTCATCATGCATGCGGCCAGCGTATCTAGATAACGACTATCTGACACCAATTCCAGTGACATTGTTCCTATTTTAATTTGTTTGAAATGTTCAAAATCTGAACTTTTTGTTCTTACATTTATGTATTTTGAATTTAATTAAGCTGATAAAAGAAAATCCATTGAGATTAATGTAAGAAATCAATACAACCTTCACCTAAGTTTAACCTAAGTATTCCTGCTCTTCTTTCCTGCCTGGCACGTTCTAGTTCCTTGTCTTCTATGCCAGTGTGGATAGGTAAAGAAGACTCAATAATAAATATATGACATTAATAAGTACAAATATGTATGAGTTATTTCCAAATAGGTTGAGAAAGGTTTTATTTATTTTATTGTAAAGGTGCTCTACAGAGGGGTTACAGTTACATAAGTAAAGTCAAACATTGTTATGTGCTCCTTTGTTATTTCTCCCACTATCCCTGCTCTCCCCCGACCCTACCCCCTCAAGTTGCAAAGTTCATTTCCAGCACGGTATCTTGTATCGTGTTGATTTGGACCATCCTTTGTCCTTATTTCACCATTTTGTTATTCCCCTTCCCTACCCTAAATCAGATAATTATACACAAGACACAGGACAGGGTACCAGAATCAAAGATAGTGATTGCCAGGGATAAATCAAAGGAAAAAGAAAAATGAAATAAAATAAAAAGATAGAACTTGATACAGTACATTGACGACAAACAAGGTCAGCAACGAAAAAAAGACGTATTGTTTCCATGTCCAGATGCTTCTTAATAGATGAATGGATCAGGAAAATGTGGTATATATACATAATGGAATTCTATGCTTCTTTCAGAAAGAATGACATTGCCCCATTCATAAGGAACTAGAAAAACTTGGAAAAAATTGTATTAAGTGAAATAAGCCAGACCCAAAGAAGCATAGGCTCCCTGGTTTCCCTCATTTGTAATAACTAGTATTTGTCCAGGATAGCAGAGGATCACAATAGCTCAATAGCTATGTACATATGACCATATAAAATGATGCTAATTGAGAAAAGATTTATATTTGCTGAATGTATGTGCTTAAATCTTTTCTTATGTTTTCCCTAGACTAAAAAATATTGTCTTCCATATGTTACATATTAAAATGAAAAATAGTCAGGCTGGGAAGTTGGCTCAATAGTAGATGCTTGCCTCACATACATGAGGCCATAGGTTTGATTCCTTAGCACCACATAAGCAGAAAAAAGCCAGAAATGGCACTGTGGTGCAAGTGGTAGGGCACTAGCCTTGAGCTGAAGAGCTGAGGGACAGGGCCCAGGCTTGGAATTCAGCCCCTGCGACCGACAAAAAATAAATAAATAGAAATAAATAAACAAAATATAGTCAAATCTAAATTTATTTTCTCTTCCTTCAAGCTACAAAAAGTCACAATTATGCTTTATTATATGATATTTTACCAGTTTAAACATATAGAATCAAAGGTGAACATGAGATTTACAAGCAGAAGTCAATTGGGTACATCAATATCAAATGTGAACAAAGGAATATTAAAGCTGATTAAAACTTTGCTTTTAGATCAGATAAAACTCTTATGAACAAGTAACAAAGCACAATTATGAATCAACTGATAGATGTATACAGACAGGTAAAACATTAGATTGTTTCTCTTGATGAGTCAATTCATGGACCAACAGCTGAGAAGACCATTGGGAGGAAAAAAAATTGAAGTGTTTCTGTAAGACAAATCTTGTGATTAGTTTAGTAAATAAAACAAGAGAAATATTCAAGAGATATCTGAGCTTGTTAAAAGACTCTAAAATTACATTAGAGTTTGTAAAACAAGACTCCAGAGTTACATGATGATACATTTTTATTTGTTCTCAAGAGTATTTACTAATCTAAGAATCAAGGTGACATAGTTTTATTGTGATGAAACAACAGTAATTTGGGAACTGAGAAGTGAATGCATTCATGTTGCTTAAAATGTACTGTTTCACACTAGTTATTATTGCTGATTCAGTTTACTAAAGACTATCCAAAAATCAACGCACGTGGGAAAACAAATTAGACTTGTATTAAGATTTGAGGGATTCCAATACTGTTTCTCTGAAGCTGTAACCCCTTAGGCTTCACATTAAACGAAACACATAATCAGCTTTCAGTGTGCCATCATTAATCATAAACTCTAGGCAAATTCTGAGCTTGCAAAATTAGATCCTTTATTGTTGCTACATGTTAATGATTATTGTCATTTATTCCCCTTCGGGTTTAACATTTTCAACAACTACAGAACACAGATTGTAGAAAGCCCTTGCAGAAATGTAATCAGCCAATGTGTGCATGTTACATTCAAAACACAAGATAAAGGAAAGAACTAAATAAGTTCCAAGTCTAGATAGTACAACAAACAAGTTGTAATGCTATAAATATAGACACAAAGCAGTCACAACTTTGGTTATCACTGGAATCCCAGTATGTGTGTATTATAAAATAATAAACAGTTAAGCACTTACTATGGCAAAAAGATATATTATAACTTCTATATTCCATTGATTAGGCACTAATGAACTACATGATATAACACACACATATTCCTAATAATGAAAATGAGTTGAAAAGATTGTATGTAATATGCCTGGTTAGTCCCAGATATTCCAGATGGCAGGAAGATAGCCAATTAGAGGACAGGCTTTGCAAAATTAGTGAGACTCTGTCCCCCAAATAAAGTACAAATATGGGCTTGTGGCAAGGGACAAGTGGTAATATACCTACATCAAATATGAGAGGCATTGCGTGGTTCCATTTTCAGGATGGCAAAAAAATTCATTTTGGAACAAAAGCTTCAGTATTTCAAAAATTACCTTTATTTTTTATCATCTATAAATCTATGTTAATCTATAAAACTTTTTTGTATAGTCCTCTGCAAGGTAGAATCAGGATGAAAATATCATCAAGCACCAGTAATTTATTCATAATAAAATATTATTTTTACATGTTTAAATTTGCAAATTTTCCTACTTTTGGAATGAAGAAAGTATATGGCATTGTAATCTACAACACTTTTGTCAGTACTGGAGCTGTTATTTAAGGTCTTCTGTTCTTTCTCCAGTCTTTTATGCTCAAGGCTGGTGCTCTACCATTTATTCCTTTTGTTTGGCTTTTTGCTGGTTAATTGAAGGTGGCTTCTTGCAGACATTTCTGATGGGATAGCATTAAAGCTTGATTCACTGGGTCTCAGCTTCCAGAATGTCTAGGATTACTGGCCTGAGCCACCAGCATCTGGTTTTAACTAACAATTGAGCAAGATTTGCTTTCTAACAAACAACTTGTCCTTTAATAAATTGAAAACAGGACTTCTGTGGATGTGTTATGTTTCTTCAAGTAAAGATAGCCTGTCTCTGAATTACTTACTCATGTAGCTAAAGCTTAGCTTCATCTTAGTTCTACTTAATCAAAATATCTGAAAATAGGGCCTGAGAAAACAAGATGTATATCTACATGATGTTTCTATCTATCTATTTATCTATTATATATTATCTGTCTATCTATCTATCTCTATCTATCTATCTCTATCATCTATCTACCTATCTACAAGTTATCCATATGATTTTTAGCAACACTAAATTTTAAGATTCAATGTGAAAAATAAAAGTTATTTCAGTGGGCTAATACCTTCTATTTCTAGTCAACTGATTCTTGTCAATTACTTAGTTTGCTTTAATAAATTCACAACAAATGATCAATTAACAAATAGTGAATTTTTGCTCCAAGAAGAAATACAAGGTTAGAATTCTTGTCATTCTCTGTTCATACTTTGGTCAAAGAAAACACTATTGGCATCCTTTTAAAACAAGCTAATCTCACACTTCTGGTAACCTGCTTCTTCACATAACCCTTTTCCTACATAAACTTAACCGATGTTTTAAAGAACTGTCTACAGCCTCTTGAGCTGCAGAAACTGCCAGACCTACAAGTTTAATATTTTTTCACACAGTGTTGCCTTTTGGAATGTGTAATTCAGCTAGCATTAGTGAAGAGAGGTTTGACATTTTCCTGACCCTGGCTAAAGTGACTGTAAATTTCTTTAGCTTTCAGCCTCATAGCTATGCATTATAATCAGTGGTCATCTCATGAATCTACAGGCATACCTGTTTTTCTGTCTTTTCTATGGCTTTTTCATGCACAATCGAGATTATTTCAGCACTTTACCCAGTGGCCCCAGGGAAACTGATACATTTTCTTCTCCTTTTTGTGGATGTACTGTATTGTTGATTCATTAACATTGAACTTGTGGCCAACATCACTATGGTTCATGCTTGAATGAAGCTTATTTATAAAATACATTTTCTACATTGGACTCATAACTGCCTTTTTCTGCCTAGAATCCTACATAGCATTATAGCACTATACTTGCATAGCTGTATTAAACAAGGATATCACCAACACAAAGCACACACATGCAAAAAAACATGGTACCCAGTGGACCTTGAAAGGAATACATTTTTATAGGATGAAAGCTGCAGTAAGAAGGCAGTGATACATCTTATTTGACCTTGTCTGGGATAGGATGCATTGAATAACTACAGTTTTATGCTTCTCTACACATATTCATGAATGTCTGTCAAAGTATGGAGAACATCTATTTGGGGTTTATAAATGCAATTTTAGGATCAAGTGTATATATTTGCATTATTATCAGGAAAGTAATATCTACAAGAAAACAATAAGAGCATGTTTACTACTAATAGCTTGCGACACAGCAAGGTGGACACTAAAAGGTGCATATTTAGACAATGACGAATGGTTATGTAATTGAGAGACAAACTGAAATCAGAGGTTAATTTTACCTTTGCTAACTTTTTTATTACTATTGTAAAGGTAATGTATAGATGAGTTACATTTGCATAAGTCAGACAATGAAATCATTTTCTCTCATTTTTCCCTCTCATGACCCCCACCACAATTTTTATAGTTCATATTCAAAATAGTGTCTAGTGAGTATCACTTCTGCATTTATACAACCTTTGTCACACCATTTCTGTTTCCTCCTTGACTCCCCCCCAAACAGATAAAGTGACAAACAATATAATAGGTATAGAAAACAAAAATAGCAACAAAGAATAAGAAAACAAGACAAAGAAAAAATACTCTTATTTCCATTTCTTGGCACTCTTTCCAATAAGTATCATTTTATATGATGGTATGCACATAGTTATTGATCCTTTATGATCTTCTCATAAGAACATCCTCCTTTGGTCTCACTGTGTGAATGTCTAGAGACTGGTAGAATTTATCATGTCTAAGTGTATTTTTCTGTCTTTTATCATCCAGTGTGTTGGGGATGTGGCCAAAAGGAAATGGTACTTCACTGTTGGTAGGAATGTAATCTTGTTCAACCACTCTGGAAAGCAGTATGGACGTTCTTCAAAAGAATAATGATAGAGCTTCCAGATGACCCAGCAATTCCACTTCTGAGCATTTATCCAATACACCACAAATAAGACCACACTAAAGTTATCAGCACAACCATGTTAATTGCAGCAGTTTAACCATAGCCAAGATTTGGAATCAACCCAGATGGCTCTGAGTGGATGAATGGATACCAAAAATGTGGCATATATCACAAGGGAATTCTACTCTCCCATCAGAAGGAATGATATTATACCATTCACAAGAAAATGGAAAGACTTGGAAAACATTTTATTAAATGAAGTAAACCAGACCCAAAGAAACATAGGTTGCATTGTTTCCATTTGTCATCAAGTAGATTGTGCTAACATTTATGTAAGTAAAACAATACAAGATGAAGGAGATTATGGTCCATGTTTTTCACTCAACTTTATGCTTGTGAGACCCATTTATATACATGATAAACCACAAAAATATCTTTCTTTGTTGTTGTTGTATGGATACAGAATATTTTATAATTCTTTTTGCTGAGTAGAGATTAAGATTGTTTCTTATTTTGTTCTTCTTTTGGGTTAGTCAATAATTGGTTATAAACATAAGTAATGGCAACTCAATGTTGAATGTTAACAGACTGGTATTTTTAGCTATTACTGCAGTATAACAATCAAATCCTCATACTCACATATAAGCTCTACCTCCACACTGAAGAGAAGTGAGAAGTAAGGAATTCTTTACACCATAGAGCAGGACAAATGCCTGAAGTGCACAAATCTGTGACAGCAATTTGCAATAGTGTGCTTAACACTAACAAAAAGAGAAACCTAAATACACACATTGCAACAGCACATAAGGCTATGGAACTTACCATATTTTCCCAAAAATTTTGATCTCGTAGAAAATTGTTCAGGTTGTCTAAAGGCCTCTGTACGCTTATTAATGGATACAAAGATGTAATACAATAAAATAAATTACTCCTAATCTTCTCTACTGTAGAACAATTATGGTAGAAAACTTACTAGCTACACTTAACTACATATTTGAAAATAACCAAATAGAAATTTTAACATTCCCAAATAAAAGAACTGACTAATATTTAAGTGTATGGATATTTCAGTTATCCTAATCTGGTGGCCATTAATCATTGTGGACATGATTCAATTGTCAAAATGTAGCAGGCCAACCCTATAAATAGTTACTATATGCCATTATTGTTCTTATTGCCATTATTACTTTTACTATTATTATTTATTTTCATCAGTGCTAGATGCACTATAGTGCATGCCTGTAATCCTAGCTACTCAAGAGGCTGAGATATGAGGGTTGTGATTGTAAGCCACATCATGTTTAATCTACAATTAAACAGTAGAAAACTAGAAGTGTGGGTGGCATGCTAGCCTTGAGAAAGAAAACAATATTATCAATAGTAAGTGAGGGAATAGTCCCCAAGTTTCACCCCGAGTGCTATCACACCCACACAAGTTTTTTTTATAATCAAATATCTTTAAGAAAGAAAGACATCTAGGCTTCAAGTCTGTAGCTATTGTTCATATGCAGGAACAACTGTAGCCTAGTGATCTGACATGTTTGAAAATATGATCTGGGTGTAAGCAAGCTTAAGTGCTTTATTTTTATTTATTTAGACATTTTTTATAAATGCTAGTTCTTGGAGATTTTATGGGAAATAGTTCTGTACTCATTTGTGGCATACAAATCATTATTTGAAACAGTAATTATGTAACACATACTAAATTATTTTTTAAAAATCTCAGTCAAGGAAATTTTAATGAAAGTAGGGCTATCAGGGGGCAGAATATTCTTTTTTTAATTTTATTTTATTGTAAAGATGCTAACAGAGGTGTTACAGTTATATGAGTAAGATGAATACATTTCTTGTTGAACATTTCTTGTTGAACATTGTTCCCCTCCTCCTTTGTTTTTTTCCCTTCCCTCCCCCACTTTTCCCTCTCCACCCAGCCAAAATTGCAAAGATCATTTCCAACATAGTGTCTTATGAAGAATTTAAACCCAGTAAGTTTCAAAATTATATCAGTATAGTGTTATTGCTACATCATATTATTTATATCATATGTTTGTTCATGTGGGAAAGGTAGTGCTCTCTAAATATCTTGAACACCCAGAGTTCTGTGAAAACCTGTTTTGTGGTTCTGTCCAAGTCATCTGGAGGGGAGCCGGTGGCTCATGTCTGTAATCCTAGCCACACAGGAAACTGAGATCTGAGCATCACAGTTCAAAGCCAGACTGGGGAAGGAAAGTTCGTGAGACTCTTTTCTCCAATAGATCACCAGAAAACTGGAAGTGGGGCTGTGGCTGAAGTGGTTGAGTGCTCACCTTTAGGTGAAGACCTCAGGGCCAGAGTTCAAGCCCAATGACCAATAAAAAAGAAAGGAAGGATGGAAGAAAGGGAGAGAGAAAGACAGAGACAGAGACAGAGAGAGAAGAAGGAAGAAAGAAAGAAAAAGAGAGAA
Organism: Dipodomys merriami; assembly: GCF_024711535.1. NCBI lineage: Eukaryota > Metazoa > Chordata > Mammalia > Rodentia > Heteromyidae > Dipodomys > Dipodomys merriami. The sequence goes on from NW_027202270.1 coordinate 32,913,399, forward strand.
AGAGAGAAAAGAAAAGAAAACCATCTGAACAGTGGATGGGATCACAGAACCATAACAAAAGTTCAAACATTGCATTGTTGGGAAGTCATAAAGAAAAGGCAGCCAGCCTAATAGAGTGTTAGTAAGATAAAAAATACACAAAAGCCATAATGTGTCTTTTGAGACAGTTAAAAAGATAGAAATACCTAGTATCATGACCTTGTTGTGACAAGATCACCAAGAAGGAAAAGCACAGGAACATTTTCATCTTTATATGTTCATTCCATAAATACAAGATTTCTAGTAGAATATTAGTTTGAAATACCTGGAAGCCTGGAAATATAAATATCTCTAAGTGAAAGAAAAAAATATTTTTAAACCACCCTCCTGTTACTATGGATTTCATTTCCCACATAAGCTAAATTATCAGAGGACTGCTTAAGATAAGCTTTTTTACAAGTTCTTTTCATAAGGTGTAAATAATTTTGAGATAATGTATTTTGAAATAATGTATTTCTATTACTTATGGTGACATAATTATTCTCTTTTCAATAAAGGGAAATCATTTTAAAACTTGGGCATAAAACACAAATATCGATGCATATAGAAAAAAACAATTTTGAATTTAGTGTTTGTTAAGATGCTTGTTGAATTTATTGTTAATTAGTGAATATATTACTGGTTGCAATTTTCATTACCATGTTATGTTTGTGCAACAGACTTGAAAATTCGACCTCTATTTCATTTCTATTTTCTACTTATTCTAAATGGTTTTTACTATACATAGTATGGTATATTTTCCAACTCAATATAAAATATAGAGCTGAATTTTAACAAACAACCTAATATAAACATTACCCATTCCACAAATTTTTTTCCTCACATGCTTCTGCTTATAAACTTAGAAAACTGATTTTATATGAGTATGAAAATTATATATTAAAAATAAAATTAGATATAAATTATGTATTTTCTCAGGTACATAAACAGAATTAGAGCGCTACAATTATAAGCATTTAATGGTTTTGAGGTGACTGGCTTTAGAAAAGCTCATTTTGGATTATTCTGATTTTAATATTATGTAGAAAAGACAGTTTTAATTTTTCATATTAATAAGTATATTCTTCAAACACCAACTATAATTTGAAGTTTTATAACACTTGTTCTCTTTTATAGTTTTAAGTTTTTCTTACATTCTATATATGTCTGCATGTCCTAGTTTCTGACAAAAACAAGTGAAATCATTAGAAAGCTTATTCAAACATCTTTCTAGCCTGAAGAGGAGCTGCAATCACCAGCATTCTAATAATAAAACTAGTATTGAAAATGTTAGTTTTAGTTTTCTAGGAATATTTTGCAGACCTAAGATGTTTGGAGAGTTTTAATAAGGAGTCAAATTTTGGGTACTTGTGAAATTCTCAGCATACTGAAAGTTGTTTATAACTATCAATATTTTAAGTCCTTTACTTGATCCTGTGTAAAAAAAATGTAGACTCAGAATGAAATTTCTGATAGAATATTCTGCAGAATTTTTAAAGAGACTATCTCTCTTCCACTATGTGTGTTTGTTGTAGTAATGTAATTGTGAATCTTACTGGATTAATTTTTATTTAGAATTTAATATATGCTAAGTTATGAGCTGCTTTACTAAATTGGATTTTATGTCTCACATTTCAAATAAGTGCAGAACACATTTATCTTAAAATCTTTAAAGTTGAGCATTTGTTAAGGCACATTTAAAAAATAATCCCATAAGAGTATGTATCTAAGATGATGTCATTTTCTCATCAATTATATAATATTCTCCTTCAAATAAGTAAGAAATGTCCACTTGAAATAATGTAATATATTTGATGTTTGTAATTCAGGAAAATTCTTTCTATTGCTTGAAGTAAATGAAATTATAGCTATAGTATGAATGCCTAATAGGTGATACACCTTCAGAAACTCTAAAAATTTAGATTGTAGTAATTTATTTGTTTCTGACAAAGTTATTGTGAGAAAAATATTATTATTGTCCACTTTATCAAAGGGAAGGAGAGTGGCATTTAAAAAGATATTTAAGATATTTTGATGAACATTATATAGTTATTACTTTGCCAAACTAAAATCAAGCAAAGCTCTCCAGCCTTTGCCATTTGAAACAGTGCATTTGATAGATTGGCTAGAGGATCTCACAAAACAATTATCACAAAAGTAAGCATAAACAATCCCAACATTCTTATTGCATTATATAAGGAAAGAAATTACTGACTTTGTTATTAAATGCACTAATAAGAAGTGGCCAGGCCACTGGAAACACATCTTTAAAGAGTATATGATTTGATAGAAAGCTCTCTGTGTCTCTCTGTTTCATGTCCACCAGGAAGTGAAAATACTTTTTTGTATAAGAAGGCTTTATGATGCTCTACATCAGCATGGGTGTTAAGGCATGGGAGCAGACAAGACTCACATTTTGAAATCCTTGATCCAAAATAAAACTTTCTTTCTTTAAGTTGCTTTTCTTAGGATTTTTGTCACAGTAACAGAAGTCTAGCACACCTGAGCTTGAGATTTTTCAGAAAAAGAAGACACATGAAGAAAACAAAATGGAATGACTAGTAATGGTCTTGAGTATAATTTTTACATGGTAAAATATTCCAAGAGAGCACAGCATGTGAATAGAGTAAGGATGACAAAAGAAGATATGAAAGACGACAATATAAGTATAGAATCACAAAAAATTCAGTTAAAATACTTGAAATAAGAAACTGCAAATATCAAATAAAACAGATGAAATTTCAGTCAATAGACTAAAAATAAAAGATGGAATAATGGGGATTTAAGACAAGAAAGTGATTGTAAAACATCTATTTAAACACAGAGAAAAAATAAAGTATAGACAACATGCAAGACATTTGATATAAATAAAATCCAAAACAATGAATCATGCACTAACAAAGAGAAAAGTTGTAAACTCAAATTATAGAATACATACAGAATAAAGAAATAGGAGAAAGTTTCTAAAATCTTGAGAAAGTGTCAGCCATATGCAGGAGTCTTTTGTTTTCTTTTTTTTTTTTTTTGTCGGTCATGGGGCTTGAACTCTGGGCCTGAGCGCTGTCCCTCAGCTCTTCAGCTCAAGGCGAGCACTCTACCACTTGAGCTACAGCGCCACTTCCGGTTTTCTGGTGGTTTATTGGAGATAGGAGTCTCACGGTCTCTCCTGCCCGGGCTGGCTTTGAACCACGATCCTCAGATCTCAGCCTCCTGAGTAGCTAGGATTACAGGCGTGAGCCACCAGCGCCCGGCATGCAGGAGTCTTTTGAAATATAGAACAGACAAGGCAGTGAAAATTTTCTGCAACATATAGTCAAGTTGTAACATTAAATGTGCAGAACAAGGGAAGAATATTGGAAGGCACAAGAGAGAAGTAACAAGTCACATATAAAGGCAAATTCCTCCAAATAGTTTTAGGTTAACAGAAACTATAAAAGCTAGAACAGTACAGAATGTTATGTCTCAGATTTTAAAAGACTATCTATATTGCTGTAGCCAATGAAAATATCGTTTATGATTGAAAGATCAATGAAAAAGTAAAGTTCCTTTAATCTGGTACTACAAAAAATAAGTAAAGGAATCCTATATACCAAAGTGTAAGTATAAAAATATGGAAAAGAATAAATCTCAGTAGCAAGTATATAAATGAGGTAGAATCAAACACTGTAAAAATAACAAAATAAAAAGAATTATTATATACTTTTTCTTCATGACTCAACATTAATGATTTCAATTCTCTACTTAAAAGACATAGGCTGGCAGATGAAGTTTAAAAAAGAACAAGACCCATAACCAATTACTGGATTTAAAAATAATAGTACATGCATACTATGACTGTCATTCAGCAATAAAGAATTAAATTATGCCATTTGCAGGTAAATGGATGGAACTGAAGATCAACATGTTGAGTAAGATAAGTCAAACTCAGAAAGAAAAAAGTATTACATGTTTTCAAGCAAATGCAGAACTTAAACCTAAAATAATAATAGTATGACATGATCACCAAACAGAGACGCATGAAGGGAGAAAAGAGGGGACTACGTAGGATCAAAGTACATTGTATATGTGTATAAACATGTATCTGTAATATAAACACATATAGACATTATATATATGAAAACTGTACATACATACATATCCAGCATAACTGTGAAAAATAGGGAGTCCAGAGGTTAAACAAACGTAATAGATGGATGAATATGATCAAACTACATTACGTGCAACTACGAAAGTATTGTTTAAAGTCCTCTGTACAATGAAGTTACTCCAACATGAAAAAACTGTTTAAAAGTGAAGAAAGCAATTATGTCACTTTCAGGAAAACAGAACTGGGATCATCACAATAATAAAAATAATCCAATCTCAGATGGACAAATATCTCAAGTGCAGAATTAATAATAAAAATAAGTGAAGTAAAATAAGGACTATGTTGGAAGAGTTAGGGCACCAGCAGGAGTAGATGGCTAGAACAAGTGGTAATAATGGGAAGGCTGATCATCATCAGAGCCTAATGACAATTTATGAATCACCACTAATAAAAAATCATCTGTGTGAGAGGGGTGGTGGGGTAGAGGGGTTTCCTGGGTTTAAACTCAGGGCCTAGGTGCTGTTCCTGAGCTTTTTGTGAAAGGGTACTGGTCTACAACTTAAACCACAGTTCCTCTTCAATATTTTGGTGTTTAGTTAGGAAAGTCTCACTGGCTTTCTAGCTTGGGCTGGCATTGGACCACGATCCACATCCTCATTTCTTAGCCCTCTGAATAGCTAATATTACAAGTGTGGGCCACAGGAACCAGGCAAAATCGGTCATTTCTTATTATCCTTAGGAATAGAGGCAGTGATAAGATTTAACATTATTTTCAGTATGGTAATGATTATTTTATTTTCTATTAAACTAAATTAATGTGTTTTCCCACTCATAAATGATAATTGAATTTTTATCTTTGGCAGGATAATACTCTTCACTTGAATAATCATAAACTTGTTGAAAATAAATTGAAAGCAAGACTATCCTTGCTATCCTTTGAATATATGTGGACATCCTTTGTTTCTACATGGGCTACACACAAGGTGGCTGTGGTTCTGTGGTTCTATTGGTATTGGAATTCTCTAGATGTTATTTGTGACAGCTACTTATCCTCTTATGCTGTAATCACATTATGTGCTCAAAACAGGGCATGAGGATGGGTTCTTTGAGAAGGAATGTTCAAAATATGCTGTTGCAAGAACAGATGATTTGGGGCTGGGAAGGTAGCTCAGTGGTAGAGCACTGGCCTTGCATGCTTGAGGCCCTGGATTCGATTCCTCAGCACCACATAAGCAGAAGGGAAAAAAAAGCCGGAAGTGGCGCTGTCGCTCAAATGGTAGGAGTGCTAGCCTTGAGCTGAAGAGCTGAGGGACAGCTCCCAGGCCCAGAGTTCAGGCCCCACGACCGGACCCCCCCCCCCAAAAAAAAAGAACATATGATTTTCAGTCATTTAAGAATTTGTAACAATCACGATAATTGTAGAAAAAGTTGAGTATGTTCAAAGAGAAATTTGCAATTGTAGATCTCCATGTTGCTAAGAAAAGTCAATAATTTTGGTATTTGGTGTAAAATATCTATACTACATTGTTCTTTGTCTGTGAGAAAACATGTAGTCTCAAATGGATTTAGTAATTTCTATGTATCAAATAAAACTGACAACGGTTTAGACTGCTGCTGAATTGATACTGCTTATATTGTAAAAGCAATTTTTATAGCTAGTGAAATCAACATTTTCTAATGAAATTTTCAATCATATCTTTCTTCCATTCAATAAGCATACATTGATTTCTGTTGAATATATTTGCTTCCTAACAATTTCTCTTGTGAAAGAAATCCCTTTATATATAGATATTTTGAGTATTTAAAGCACATACATACAGAAAGGAATATTTTAACATTTACTAAGTTCTATGTTTTACCATGTATATAAAGTGCAGTTTCACTTCACTTATTAAGTAACATTTTAAATACTATTTTTATATTTTATTTATGCTTATTTTATATTGTTTTTATTTTAGTTTTCAAAATTTAAGTGGCACATAATAACTGCCTGAGTATGTACTACGAAATGATGGTTCAGTGTTTGCATATATTGTGGAAGAACCAAATAAGGGAAAATAATGTATCCGTCACTTAATAGTTATCATTTCTTTGTCATATGAGCACTGAAATTCTATTTATCTGTGTCTGTCTGTCTGCCTGTCTATATCTGTAGTTATATAAAGGGGTTGCCATTTAACAAGGCAGTTTATGAATATAATGCGTTTTGATCAATGTCACATTTTTGAACATTCATCATTTCCCTACCCATCCTTTCCCTCACTCATCTTAATTTTGTAGGATATACGTTGAATTCTTCGCTGTATTCTCCTTTTCTTCTTCTCTTCATTCAAATTCTTTTCATAGCTATTTGAAGTATTAAATGCATTAATGCCAGCTATAATTACTACCTGTGCAGGAAACACATTCTTCCAATCTGTTATAGTGTAGCCTTTGACCAGCCTCTCATCTTTCCAAGCCTCTTGTAGTTTTTATTCAACTCTCTCCATCTATGAGATCCATGTATGGATGAAATCATCCATAACCTCTGATTTCATCAAAGCTAACGTAAGTGACAGTAGCTGAATACTATTGAATTGTATATCACAATTTATTCATCCTTCTATTCATTCATTGATGAATACTTGTATTGAATCTATATCTTGAATATCATGCACAGTGCTGCAATAAACATGGTGTGGGTTCTGATTAACATTGAACATACTGATTCCAATTCCTTTGTTTATAGACATCATTTTGTGATTGATGGATCACATGCACACACAAATATAATGAGTAATATATTTTGTGTAGTATGTAGCATGTAGTTTATGATATGTATACCATATAGAATGTGTGGCATATATACCATATGTTGTATATATCATATATAATCTATATTTCTAATTTATGAAGAACTTTATACTATTCTTCATGACAGCCATACTAATTTAAATCCCATAAACAGTATATAGGAGTTCCTTTTCTTCACACCTTTACCAATATTTGGTATTTGTCTATTTCATATAGCCCTACTAGTGAAGGTGAAATAAAATTCTGCTGTCGTTTTGATTTTTTTTATTTCTCTGATGGTTAGTGATGTCAAAAATTTATTTATATAGCTGATGGGCATTTTTGTACATTTTTAAATTGTAAAAATACTGTACAGAGGGGTTACAGTTACATGAGCAAGGTAATGAATACATTTCCTATCCAGCATTGTTGCTTCCTCCTTTGTTTTTCCCCTACCATCCCTGCCCTCCCACATCCATAACTACTCCCTCACCTCCCCAAATATTCTATTGTTTATAAGTGTTTGAAGAGAGATTCTAACAGTATTATGTATTGTGCTCATGTAGTTAAGGGGGAAATAAGATTTCAATTTGTTTTGATATGAGAATCTATGCTTTTTTTTTTCTAGACAAGTTTGTTTTCCCTGGTCTTGATAGTGTAGTCTAGAGGGGCCAAGGACAGGTGTCAGAGATTCAAAATTGCAGCACATGTACCAGGAAATATTTGAAATTTTGGAATCATTTCTAAAATAGAGAACACAGCTGCATTTCCTATTCATACTGGAGTGCACTTATCATGATACAGAGGTTTAGTAATGCAGTATCTTTGCTCTTGGTGTTGCCTTCACCTTGGTTTTAGAATCTTCAGTTCTTTGTTATCCCGTGCAGAGAGCCAGGTACCTGGGTATATATTGGTATGTTAACAGTAACTGAAAACCCCACAGTTGCAAAGAGATCACCGTTCGGCCTAATTCCAGGTAAATCCAACATGAATGATTAAATACAAACAGGGAGAGAAAAAGACGGAGAGAAAATGAGAGGACAGACAGGGAGAGAAAAGGATAGAGGGGAGAGAGAAGGAAAGGGAAAATCAGAGAGATTAAAGGCCTGGTCATGTGTTAGAGGAACAGCCCTGAGCATAAAAACTGAGTAAAATCATGAGGCACTGAGTTAAAGCTCTGGCACTAGCACATACACTCAAAAATTAAAAGAAATTTGAAAAAAGAAGATTGGACCCGGCTTACAGTGTAAAAGCTTTTTCTGTACTTTCCTTCTGGATCTATTGCATAGCTCTTACTTGCATTTAACATTTAAGTACCAGGGCTAGACTTTAAAACTTTGGACCCTAATTACATTACGGTTATGTTCTCAGTACCTCCCACTACTTTATCTATTTTCCTGATACTTGTCTATTTTCAAGTGTTATTCTATTAAATCAGAAGTTCAATTTGAAAAAAAAGAATTATTCTTCATTACACTGAATTTGAATTAAGAAAATTCCAAGTTGACATATATTTACTATTGAATCATATTGACTTCTTTATGAGACAGATATGAATGGTCCTTAATATAGAAAGTCTAGTTTTAGAACTCAGGAAACACATCAGATAACTGCAGTGCTCAGAGTTGAGCTAGAGAAAGGGTCATGATACATCATTGGTCAGGTACAAATACGTGGTGTGAAGTGCTCTAAGAAGTGAATCACAAAAGGAATTGTCTGAGAATATGGTGTTTAAAATAGAGGAACAGGAAATGAAAAACTCTGAGGCTAGACTTGATTTTGCACATAGACAGATGGAAGGATAACTGGTGTGAAGAATGCTGAAGCAACTGGGTTAAAGATGCAAAAGAGTCAGAAGCAGCAAATACCAGAAGGTACCTAATAGTACTAATCAGACGGGAATTCACACGAAGAAAGTAGTTTAGGTATTGAAATACTCAGTTTCACAATGATCACTTCATTTGATGTGTGGGATAGTAGACTGAAGGACATTTCCAACATGAATGAAACAAGGATCCTGGCTAGAGGTTATATGCTTTTCCAAATCCAGGTTAAAAAAAAAAAATGAAGTGCCTTGCCAAGGAATTGGGTAATGAAATACATAAAGAAAGTTCTATGTTTTTGACCAAGTTAATCCAGTATTGATGGTGTCCTTTACTGATTTGTTTTTTGTTTTTTTGTTTTTTTGGTTTTTTTTTACTGGTCATGGCGGCTACCACTTGAGGCATAGCACCACTTCTGGCTTTTTCTGCTTATGTGGTGCTGAGGAATCGAACCCAGGGCCTCATGCATGCAAGGCAAGCACTCTACCACTGAGCCACCTTCCCAGCCCCTCCTTTACTAATTTGGAAAAAAAAATCTATGGAAAGAAAAGTAGAGTATAAGAGGAAGGTAATAGTATGCATAATTTTCAGTCCTGTGGCTTCTTTGGAAATAAAATTGTTAGAAAAAACCATTGCAAATCCCATGTGGAAGTGTAATTGTGATGCTGAAGTTTCAGTTGTATTTTCCAAATGCAATTCCCCTTTTCTATCCTCCTTCCCTCTCTCTCTCCCCCCTTTCTCTCTCTCCCCCTTTCTCTCTCTCCCTCCCCCCTCTCTCTGTCTCTCTTTCTCTGTCTCTCTGTCTCTCGGTCTGTCTCTCTCTCTCTCGCCTTCCATCCACCCTCTCTTTCATTAAGGTTATTATCACAAGGAGTCAGATATGGCATCATAGTCTTTCATGCTAGTTAACTACATTGAAAACTGACTTACAAGATTCAAAAGTGTTAGCAACTAATAATTTATGAGGCTCTTAATACAGTTGTTTGCTTGTTTGGTCTGTCGTGGGGCTTGAACTCTGGGCTTGGGCGCTGTCCCTGCATTCTTCAGCTCAAGGCCAGAGCTCTACCACTTGAGCTACAGCGCCACTTCCGGTTTTCTAGTGGTTTATTAGAGATCAGAATCTCGTGGTCTTTCCTTCCAGGGCTGGCTTTGAACCTCAATCCTCAGATCTCAGTCTCCTGAGTAGCTAGGATTACAGGCGTGAGCCACCTGTGCCCGGCTTCTTAATACTGTTTTATGGAACAAAAATATTTGAAATTATTTGAAGCTTTTCCAAAAATACAAGCACATACACAAACCTATATGTGTAGTTTCGTATATGCGCGCGCGCGCGCGCGCGTGTGTGTGTGTGTGTGTGTGTGTGTGTGTGTGTGTGTAATGTGATACAGGAATTCAAACTCAGGACCTCATGCATACTAAACAGGCCTTCTAACTTGAGAAACTTAGTTATTTTTATATTAGAATCTCACTTTATGCACAGATCTGCCTGGACTCTTGTTTTCCCTTTTTGTTGTTGTTTCTTTTTTTATCTAGTCATAATAGTTTTTTTATTGTGAAAATACTGTAGGGGGGGGTTACAATTACATGGGAAGATAATGAGTACATTTCTTATCAAGCATTGTAGCCTCCTCCTTTGTTTCCCCTTCCCATCCCTTCCCATTGTTGTTTCTTTTTGTCACTGCGCTGAACCATCGATTGAGATGGAGTTCCATGAACTATTAATGCACAGTGTGAACTTGACCCACAATACTCCAACATTTGCTTCCAAGTAGCTATGATTACAAGCTTGAGTCACTGCTGTCAGCATGAAAATATTTTTGAAAGAATACATCCTCAGAAGTTTTCATTTATCATTTTGCAGCTGATCAACTAAGGACAGAAGTAAGTCAAAGGGCAAGAGAAGATTATATATAAAAAGACATTTATATATGCCACCATCTTACTTAGCAAAGAAAGAATTTTCTAAAATTGATGTGATTTTATATTTAGAGTAACTATTCTGAGTTATTTTGTGAAGAAAATATATTTGCAGGAAAATCATGATTCATATACATTAATAGAATAATGACAGTGATTCCTTTTGAAGGAAGATAAGCATTATGTTATTATTTGATTGTGTATTGTAGAGCTCGTATGTACATACATGATTCAAAATGAAACCTCTTTTGTAAATTAGCATGCATTACATGAGCAAGTGTGAATTTCATTATGACACTTCCACAAATACACATAAAGCATGCTAACCCAATCTCACTTTCTCCATTATTCTCTCTCTATCCTCCCCATTTCTTAGAGCAGTTACAACAGGTTTCAATGTTGTATTTTTTTCATACTGCATACAGAGTACATCAATCACACTCTCCTTATTCATCTTCTCCATTTACCCTTCCCCCTGCTGCTGATACCCAATCACCACTGAAGTCTTTTTTAATGAACTGAAATTTCTTTGGAAAAGCACATTTGTCTAGAGTATAAAAATGTAGCTACATTACAGAAATAGTGATTGTTATATGCAACAAATAAATTTTCATTAGGAGGCAGAAATCCTTGTTCCTAATGGAATCAGCAGTTTTTTTTCTAATTAGACATATGCTCTGCTTGTAGTCAGTCTTAAAAAAAAAAACTGTCATCTCATTAAATGAGTGTAAAACTGCTGTTCTCTTACCATAGTCATTTCGAATTATTCTAATTTTATTCTGTGTCTTTTTTATCATTCCCACCTAGAAAAAGATAGATATTAGGTTAGAAAATACAACTGTTAAATGTTTAATTACTTATTAAGACATCATATTTTAAAGTATATTTGCCAGGTTATTGACAAGGAAAATAATAATTGAACATGTATATTTGTTTTGTATTTAACTTAATTCTATCAAAACCCCAATTCTAGTCTTCCATTTACATTTTTTAAGTGGGTTGGTCTTGAACTCAGGGCTTGGGCATTGTCCCTGAGCTTTTTTGCTGAAGGCTAGAGATCTACCACTTTGAAACACAGCTCCACTTCTGTTCTTCAGGAGGTTAATTGGCAATAAGAGTCTCAGGGACTTTTCTGCCGATGCTGGCTTTGAACTGTGATCCTCAGCTCTCAGATCTCCTGAGTAGCTAGTATTATAGGCATGAGCAACCAGGTCCTACTCCATTTAAAAATTATGAAAGTAAAATCAGATAACTTTCTACCTTGTGTTTTGTGCTCTGTACAATTTGGTCAATCCCTTGGGTTTCCTCTGTACTTCTCCATTTAAACTGCTTTTGTCAAAGTAACCAGCAGCTTCAATTTTGCTAAACCTAGTTATTTGGATATTAAAATAAGTGCAACAGTTGACACAATAAATCATTTCATTTTCTTTATAACACACTTTTCCTTAGTTTCCAAGAAAATTCTGTTCGAAGCCTTCCTTAAAAAAAAAATCACATAATTGCTTTTCATTCAGCAGTGTATTCTATTTTCCAACTATCCTGTGATGTTTGTACATACTGTTTGGGAAGTTTGGTGACTAAAATTTTTCATTATCACCCAAATTAATGCCTCCACCTTATACTTATCTTTTCATCTCCATGTAAATGCTCGGTCAACATTTCATTTTTGAACATATGAGAGATTCCAATTCTGACCTGGCCAAATTGAGCTTATGAACTACAAGATAATTGCATTCACACACACACACACACACACACACACACACACACACACACACACACACACACACACACACACCACACATTAACTGTGTGTTAATGACTACACCTTCTTCCTTCCATTTGCTTAAGTCAGAAACTTAACTTCATGTTAGGCTTTCATTTTTCTCTAGCAACATATACAAATAAGAAGAAAGAGGAAATCTCATTTTCTTTATGATTACAAATTTTAATATGGATAAACATTGAGCTCACTGAAAGTAGAAGCACTAATAATTAATACAGACAAGAAGCATTACACTTTGTTCCTTGTTTTGTCATCCTGATTTCATGGTGATGTCTTTATGAGAAAAAAACCAACATATAGCAACTGTCACAGGCCAAGAACAGTCTCATTCATCTATTTTATCTCCCTCTAGAAAAAAAATCAAGTAAGGCAACCATTTTCAAATTTCATACTCAATCCTTCATCAGTAGCCAGGTGAAATATTTTATCTGCAAATATTTAACTTTAAATTTATGTTTAAGAGATCAAATAGATATTAACACTTAATGTTGGTCTTATTTGATGAAAATTTCAATGTGCATTATAAAATTTATAATATGTTGCTGGGTGAGGGTGGCTCATGCCTGTAATCCTAGTTACTCAGGAGAATGAGATCTGAGGGTGTTCAAAGCCAGCCCAGGCAGGAAAGTCCATGAGGCTCTTACCTCCAATAAACCACCAGAAAACTGGAAGTGGCGCTGTGGCTCAAGTGATAGAGCTCTAGCCTTAAGCTAAAGAGCTCAGGGGAACTTGGCTTATTTCACTTAATAAAATTTTTCCAAGTCTTTCCATTTCCTAACAAATGGGGCAATGACATTCTTTCTGATGGAGGCATAGAATTCCATTGTGTTGTGTGTATGTGTGTGCATATATTTATGTATGTATGTATGTGTGTGTGTGTGTGTGTATATATATATATATTTATTTATATATATATATATATATATATATGCCACATTTTCTTGATCAATTCATCTACTGAGGGCATCTGGGTTGGTTCCATATCTTAGCCATGGTAAATAATGCTGTGATAAACATAGTTGGTCTGGTAGCCTTAGAATGATCTTGTTTGTGGTCTTTTGGGTAAATACCCAAAAGTGGGTCATAGGGGAGCTCTATGTGGAGTCTTTTGAGGAACCTCCATACTGCTTTCCAAAGTGGTTGAACAAGTTGACACTCCTCGCAACAATGCAGTAGGGTTCCCTTCTGGCCACATCCCCTCTAGCATCTGTTGTTATTAGAGTTCTTGATTATAGCCATTCTAACTGGGGTGAGGTGGAATCTCAATGTTGTTTTGATTTGCATTTCTTTTCGTAAGATCCACTCCTGGATGGCTAACAGACTCACCCTCCTCACAGCAAAGTCTCTATCCAGTATTACCTAGGCAACTGGCACACCTGGAAGAGGTCACATCTGCATCCACTGAGGTCTTTTCTGGATTCCATGTGACCACACCTTTCCCCGCCCCTACCCTCGATAAGGCCTAGCCCAGGGCCAGATGCTCTCTTTCCCAGGTCTCTTTCCCAGCTTCTTAGAGTGCCAACATGGCCTGGTGCCAGCCAGAACGATGAATAAACCTATCCCTTACCTGAATACCACATGCATGGTGTGGTTCAGCCAACTCTCTTTAAAACCTAACATAAATGGTGCCGTTTGAACCTGGAAGGGCCTAAAGTCAGCATAGGTGGGATTCCTCTGTGTTTTTTACCCCCTTTTTTGCTCTGAGGTATACCCCCAGTTCTGACTGCCTTTTTGCAAATCAGTCTGTCTGCTGTTGACACAGCGCATCAATACTATTGCTGGCCTCTGCATCCACCTCTATGCTTCTACATTTTGTTGAGTGAACTACTCTAAGGGTTGTCTGTCCTCAGTCTCTCTCCAGATGTGGTACCTACTAGTCCTTTAAATGAAAGACCAGTCACCTCTGGAGCCAAGGAAACTTGACTCTGGTTGCTTGGCCACTCCTTCCTAGAGGGCTTGGTGGTAATTCAGGATGCCACCTCCATCCAATAAGCCCTCCACTCACTAATTTTTTTTCTCTCCTATGACTTTACTGGGGTGCTGTGTGTGACTCCGGTGTCGTGAAACCCCTCTGAAAGGCTTCCTGTACTCCCTGGAAAGCCAGAGCACATAATTTTTTTATGCTGTTCTCAGATTTAGACAAGTTTTGCCTCTGCAATGGTAAATGGTCAGAAGTCTGCTTTCTTTCAGGCTCTCTTTGTTCTCTGCTAATCATGTCCAACTTTCTCTATCTCTCCCTTTCTCTTTTTTACAACTTTTTGTCTTGTACCCTGAAGAGTGTGATACAGGGTGGGCCCTGGGGACCCCCCTTTAGGTTCCCTCTTAAAGACTAGCCAATCTAGGCTTGATCTATTTGTCCAGATTTTCTTTGCATTTTTTTTTTCAGAAATTCACCATCTTGAGTTTGCCACATGGTGGGTTAAGGGTTTGGCCCCATCTGATCCATACCCTTCCACCAATCTTACTCCTCCATCCATCTATTCTAATGTGCCTTGCTAACAAGTTGCTCTTTTCACAGGCCCTGGTAACTGAGGCCCAACCATCTGATGTGCTTTGTTAGCAAAGATATCTAATCATTGTTGTCAAAAATTTTAGGTTTTGAGTTTTGCCTTTTTTGTTTGGTGTTGTGTATTCTACTACTGACTATGTGGTTCTAATATATTGGGCATATCTGTGCTAAAATTCTCATCACATCTAACAAGTTTTGTCATTGCAAAATATTTGTTGGTCAATTCTTGATAAGGACCAGGTAAGCTCTACTTATTATATTTGATCGCCTTGTTGCTTTAATCAGAAATAATAAAGTTTTTTTGTGGCAAAGATTGCAGTTCAAAGCCAGCCCGGGTGAAAAAATCCTGAGACTCCATCCCCCAACTGACCTGCAAAGAGCCAGGCTGGAAGCTGGCTCAAGAGACTCTTATCTCTAATTAACCAGCCAAACACTGGAAGTGGTACTGTGACTCAAAGTGATAGAGCACTACCTTGGGCAGAAGTGCTCAGGGACAGTGCCCAGGCCTTAAGTTGAAAGCCTGTGAATGCTAACTGGGACGAGTCATCCCAGCTACAAGCACCTAGACCCCTGGGACTCAGCCAGTCTGGGGAACAAGGGACCATGGAGAGTAGTAAGAAGGGATGATGTGACATCAGCCACTTTGTGCCTGCCTTTTCAAAATTAACTACAGCTGGGAGGTCAATAGAAGTAAGAAGCCTGCCCATCTAATACCCATACCTGACTACCTTTCAACTGGACAAGAATTTACATTTTTGCCTTTGTTACCTGACTTCTCCTCTACCTAGTGGGCAGATGTCAGAAGTAGCTAGGGGCATTTCTACAAACTTTTCAGCCCCAAGTCCTTCCTCTTGTCATTTATTTGCTCTCTAGTTTTTTTTTCAGCCCCTCAATGCCTCATGAGACTTTCTCCAGACTTCATCTAAGGACTCACACTACCAAAGGAGAGCAGCTGCTTGCTGCCTTCTCTGGGAGGGGACCACATTCTGGCCTTTTGCCCCTAATGTCAACACCCCTTGTCAGCAGTAAGTAGCCAGAGAGAATCCATGCCCTATTTCATGATTATTAAAAGGCTGGAATATAAGGTCCACTCTTGGATGGCTAGCATACTCTACCCTCTTCACAGCAAAGTCTCCGCCCAGTACCTGCATTACCTAGGCAACTGGCACACCTGGAAGAGATCACGTCAGCATCCACTGAGGTCTTATCTGGATTTGATTTGGCCACACCTTTCCCCACCCCTACCCTAGATAAGGCCTAGCCCAGGGCCAGATGCTCTCTTTCCTAGGTCTCTTTCCCAGTCTCTTAGAGTGCCAACATGGCCTGGTGCCAGCCAGAACAATAAATAAACCTGCGCCTTACCTGAATACCATGTGCGTGGTGTGGTTCATACTCAGCCAACTCTCTTTAAAACCTAACACTTTTATGGCTAGAGAGATTGAGCATTTCTTAATGCATCAATTGGCCATTCTTCTTATTTCCTCTGGTTTCCCTTATTTGCAATAACTAGTACAGGTGTAGGGCGAGTAGAAAAGGCCAAAAGCTATGTACATATGACCATATAAGATGATGTTAAGTGAAATGAACCTCAAGATAGGGACACAAATACCTTTTTTCTTTCTGCTATTGTTTCTAACGTATTTTTAATATGCCATGTGATTTTTTTTTTGTTGTTGCTTTGTATGTTCCTCCCCCATGGTATAACTCCTGTTTTCACTGTATTTTATGTCGGTGCCCAGCATCTTGTGTATACACTTCTCTAATTTGGGGAAAAAAAGCAAAATGTTTAAATAAAGATACTGGTTGACCCATTGTACAAAACACTATGTTGAAAATGAACTTTATAACTTGGGGGGGGGTGAGTTGTGGAAGTGGGGAGAGAAGAGATGGTAGAGGAGGCAACAATGCTCAATAGGAAATGTACTCATTACCTTTCTCATGCAACTGTAATCCTCTGAACAGCATTTTTACAATAAAAAAGTACACAAATAAAAAGATTTCAGAAATCTCAAAAAAAAAAAGAAAGAAAGAAAAAGAAAAAGCTTGGAGACAATGCCCAGGCCCAGAGTTCAAGCCGCACGACCAACCAAAAAAACAATTCATAATGTATTTTAGTAAATTTGCACAAATATTATGGATAACTATCTCCTTTGGTAATTATTTTTAAACACAGAAAAAGTCAAAACAATATATAAGTAACTTTTTTTGATATTATTTCGATTTTCCTCCTTCAATCTTATATAACATATAAAAATAGACTGAATCCTGTCTTGTAAGTTTTGGAATGTAGAATTTAATAATATCTATTTTAAACGTTTTCTACCTATACATAATATTTTAGTTTGATGACATTAAATATTTATATCCCATCTTAAGATAATACTGAAAAGCTTTATCACAAATTTTTACTTAGAAAAGTTTTTGTGATTAATATCAAATAAGATACAATAGAATATTAAGGTAATAAGAATATTACCTGTAATGTGTGTCCATGCTCATAAACACATCAGTAAATTCTGGCAGTCTTCTTGGAAAACACACATGCATGGGACAATTGTTGATATGAAAGAAATATGAGAAATTCTGAATTGTTAATAATGCTTTGTTTTCCATTATGGTTTTGGGCAAAACTCACAAGATGGTACACTGAAGATGCAGAGAGGTAATTGTTATTGCAACTTGAATTCACTGATACTGATGCTCATGTAATTCTTTGGGTAATATAAAAATTTTAATATGGTAATGATAGGAAGGAATAACTACTTTTGCTGGTAACAAACAACATGACTTTTTTTTTAACATTAACCATGAAATGACCACTCATATTATTAAGTTTGTGGCACACTAATTGTGAAAGAAAAAAATCTAATATTTACATCAAAAGTTTAAATATTAATACAAAAATAATTGATGTTCATTAAAAGTAAATTAATTGATAGTTTATTCACTATTACTTTAGTCTCTGTACAATCATTCACCCATAAATCTAACCATCCCTCAATTTAGTTTATTTTTAATTCATTCACTGCAGTAGATATCAAAACACATCACTTCTACATATGCAATCACACATATAAATAAAACTAGAGTTCAGTATTATTTAAATATTTTTGACAATATAAATATACGCAGAGAAATTCTCCAATCTTCAGTGTACCATCTAGTGAATTTTGCCCAAAACCATAATGGGAAATAAAGCATTATTAACAATTCAGAATTCCTCATATTTCTTTCGTATCAACCATTGTCCCATGCATATGAGTTTTCCAAAAAATATTGTCAGAATTTATTGATGTGTTCATGAACATGGACACACTTTTCAGATAATATTTATATACAGAGAACCTGCATATACCTAAGCTCAGATACTGTAATTACATGAATAAGTTAAGATTGGGTTTTATTACCAGCAAAATTTGTGATTATAGAAGCCAAGGTAAAGGTAATTCATTTACCCAAAAGGGATACAGAAACCTTCAAGGATGTTGGGAATGTTCCAAATCTGATCCAAGTAGTTGTACAGCAGTTCATAAAAATAGAAAAAAATGCAGATGGGTACTGGTGGCTGTGATCCTAGCTACTCAAGAAGACAGGACCTTCAGTGTTGGATTTCAAAGTCAGTCAAAGGGTTGGAGATGGGGGAAGTCCCTAAGACTGCGAATCCAATTAATGTGAGCAAAATGCCAGACAGAAGGCCCAGCTCAAGTGTTTGAGCACCATTTCTGTGCAAACAAGCTGAGTAATCCTAAAAACCTAAATTCAAGGCCTAGTATCAGAAAGACAGAAAAGAAGGAAAAAAGATATAAAGAGCTGTTTACTGAGGAATGTTGAAATTTGTACTTGTTTCTGTGTTTAACTAACCCTCCACAAAAAAAAGTTGGTGAAACAACCTCACCCTTAAATATACCTGATTCTGCAGAAGACTTGGGCTGACTTGCCTATTCAATTACTGTGCCAAACATACCACTTTGATATTAGCTTACTTAGATTTAAAGCAATCCATATTCTGATTTGCCCTGTAAACAGGGACACAGAAAGGAAAAGGACCTATTTTACTTGAGGAGACTTAGGTCCAGATTAGACCTATAAATGAATGTATAGAAAAAAGAGTAAAAACAATAAATAAAAAAAAAGAAGCTAGAGCAATTTCAAGTTTCAGTAGATGCAGTTCACATGGATGCTATCCTATCTATAAGGAAGAGATGACATTCCTTCATGAGACCAGCTTTTGTATCCTCTCTTCCTAGGCTTTCTGGGACAACCAGGAATCTACAGCACACATCAGTGATGCAGTGGAGAAATCCATCCAACATTATTTCATCCCACAAGTGAGCTTAGAAATGAAATGTTACAGCAGTCTCATTGGAGCCACGTAGACACACTTGGAATACGAAATGGTTCATTTAATTCACTGATTACCATATGTAGCTTTCAAATCCTGCCCTACAAATGAATGCAACTCTAATTATATTTGGAAATAAGGAAGCAGCTCTTGGATTCCATGGAGATTTAGTGTTTCCCACATCACCATGCTCAAGATCCACCCATCCACTTTTGTCAATGATTAGATCTGCTGTGTGGTGTTGGATACAACTGATATTATGCCCTCACACCTAATCAACCTAGATTCAGCCCCTGCTTTCCTCTTGGGGAAAGTCATTTGAAATAGAGAATCATGAGGAAGAGATTAGCTTTCAGGTCACCTCCCCCATACATGTTTGCAAGGTGCTTTTCAATTAGGATTACAATATTTGTTCATATTTTGTCTCCTTCAGAGAAGTTCCATTGTGAACTATTGTGAACTATTTCCTGTTGTATATGTTGGGGTTGGGGGATGTGAGGACTTAACATGGGAAACTGGTTTTGCTCTTTCTTTATGGAGATATGCAGATTAGTTTCAATGAAAGTGTTTCCCACTTTTTAGCAAATAAAGTGAAATAGAGGAAGGAAATAATTCTGGAGGTCTTTGACAACTTCATATCATCATTTGTTTAAAAAGCATCTAATTCTATTCTTACACGGAGACAACTTCTCAAATAGGGTTGATAAACTGGTTTTGACAATCAAATATGTTATAGTCTAAGAGAAATCATTTCAAATTGCAAAATGACACCACAGCAGCATTAAATATTGTCTTTAAAGATGTGAAACTTTGCATGTAAGTTTCAGATTTTTGAAATTTTCTAATTCTTTAAAATTTAGCATCTTGTGAAATGTTTTGCATGATTTCCTATGCTCTTTTCTTGAGTTTAAATAAATTGTGTAAGGTTGTAGTTTTTGTGACATTTGGAAAATTTGTTTCTTAATGAACTACATTGCATGTACTCGTAGTTAACTTGTATTCTGCTTGAAATATCCTTGATAGAATATTATTATTTTTCCTTTTCTGTATTCCTAGTTCTATAATCCTTTAGAATTTTATGCTAGTTAGTCCATTTCATCCAAAATATGCTGGCAGTTTTTCTCTTCTACATCTTCTTTCTCCTCCTCTCTTTTAAAAAAATATTAATAAGTTTTTTTTATTTTGAAAATACCTTGCAGAGAAGTTACAATTACATGAGCAAGGTAATGAGTACATTTCTTATCAAGCATTGTTGCCTCCTCCTTTGTTTTTCCCTTACCATCCCTGCTTTCCCTTACTATCCTCTCCGCCAAAATTGTAAAGTTCGTTGCAAAGTAACGTCTTGTACATCTCATTGTTGAAATGGGTCAACCTGTATCCCTATTTAAACAGTTTGTTTTTTCCCTTCTCCTCCACAAATTATATCAAGATCAAATACAGTGAAAACAGAGGCTATACAATGGGGAAGGGACATGAAAAGCAACAAAAATTATCTTATAAATATGTTAGAAACAATAGCAAGAAAGGAAAACCATTTGAGTGCTTATCTTGGGGTTCATTTCACCTAAAATCAATTTATCTGACCATTTCTGCTTGATTCAGACATATACTAGTTATTGCAAATAAGGGAAACCTGGAACCTATGTTTCTTTGGGCCTGGCTTACTTCACTTAATATAATTTTTTCCAAGTCTTTCCGTTTCCTAACAAATGGAGCAAAGTCATTCTTTCTGATGGAGGTATAGAATTCCACATTTTCTTGATTCATTCATCTACTGAGGGGCATCTGGGTTGGTTTCAAATCTTAGCTATGGTAAATAATGCTGCAATAAACATAGTTGTGCTGGTACGATCCTTAACAGAAAAAATAGTGCTGGAGGAATATCAATACCAAATTTCAAACTCTGCTACAAAGCCATAGTAATCAAAACAGCTTGGTACTGGCACAAGAACAGACCTCAGGACCAATGGAATAGAATTGAAAATCCAGAAATGAACTCACAGACCTATAGCCACCTAATCTTCGATAAGGGAGCTAAAAAAAATAGAATGGAAGAAAGACAGCCTCTTCAGTAAATAGTGCTGGCAAAACTGGTTAATCACTTATAGAAAACTAAAGCTAGATCCTTATCTATCACCCTGCACAGAATCAACTCAAAATGAATCAAAACCTCGGAGTCAAAGCAGATACCCTGAAAACATTACAGGATGGAATAGGAGAAGCCCTCGGTCTCCTTGGCACAGGCCAAAATTTTCTTAATAGAGACCCAGAAACACAACAAATCAAAGAAAGGTTGGGCAATGGGATTGCATGAAATTGCAGAGCTTCTGCATGGCAAAGGACATAACTAGCAAGATCAATAGATAGCCCACGAATTAGGAGAAGATCTTCACTAGCTATACAGTGGACAAGGGTCTCACATCTAAAATATACCTGGAACTCAAAAAGTTAAATCCCCCAACAACAAATCCTCAAAGAAACAAGTGCTAACAAATAAGTGGGCTAAAGACTTGCAGAGAAACTTCTCTGAAGAGGAAAGAAGGATGGCCAATAGACATATGCAGAAATGCTTAACCTCCCTAGCCATAAAAGAAATGCAAATCAAAACAACACTGAGATACCACCTCACCCCAGTTAGAATGGCTATAATCAAGAACTCTAATAACAACAGATGCTGGAAGGAATGTGGCCAGAAGGGAACCCTACTGCGTTGTTGGTGGGAGTGTAAACTTGTTCAACCACTTTGGAAAGTAGTATGGAGGTTCCTCAAAAGACTCCACATAGAGCTCCCCTATGACCCAGCAAGCCCACTTTGGAACATTTACCCAAATGATCACAAACAAGACCTTTTTTTTTTTTTTGCTTCATCTCTAAATTCTTCACATTTTTTAATGAGCAATGATTGGTCAAAGAATGGTGAAAGTAAACTTCTTTTTTAACCCAGCTATTCACAGCTGCAAAAGCATGACCAGGTCACTTTGCCACTCTCTGCTGTGTAGCCGATGTTAATGAAGAATTGCTTTGGGAAATGGGCCTTTGGGGCAGCTAGTGCCAGAACTAATGCCAGCTAGTGTGTGGTATGGTGTTGTCAGTAACTTAAATCTATGCAAACAGAACTACATTTTTAGAATTCTTCTGAATTTATGGAGATCTTACCATTTGTCAATAATAAGATATAGACAAGATCAGTTTGATCAAATGACTCTTAATGATACCACACCTATGTCTTTCCATTGTTTGGGTCATTAGGATGGTGGGATGTGCAAGTTCTCATCATATAGTCTTTCTCATATAAGCACTATTTTGCACAATGTATAACTACTTTAATTACATGTCTACTTTCATAAATAAGTAACAACTAGCTACTGCACTTTTTATTATATGACAATATGTTTTACACTAGAACTTACTGTGCCCAAAAGTGTGATGTAATTTCAGTTTTCCTATCATGTATGTCAGGAAGAAAATGTTTTCAATGTCATTTTAATAATCCTTTCTAGTCATTCTGTATTATGAGTAATCCAGTAACAAATTGTATGCTTATCAAAGAAGATGCTACTATGTAATATATGTGTGCCTTTGAGCATTGAAAGTTTTTCATTTTTACAATATTATCAGAGATGAATATTTTTGTTAGAAATATCCACAATCAAAAGATATATATTATTTTCTTTCATTTTGTTTCCTTATTTTCTGTACATATAACATGACAAGTGATTTCATAGTTGTTGATTTCTTTGTTATATTTTTAGTCTTAAATACAAATAAACTTTTCTTTTTGCAAATGTTATTTATAAATTAAAATATATTTCTAACTTCTGATAGAATACTGTTGTTTTGCTCAACTAAGAATTATGAAAAATTGATACTTTATCAATGTACTAATGAAATAGTGAACAATGCAGAAAAAAAGATGAAAAATTACATTGTTGGGCCATTATATTATTCTATGTCTTTCCTGATGTAAATAAAGTATGAGAAGAGCATTCATACTGTTATTCATGTTATTAATATTTTTATCTATTTTTGAAAATAGTATTACTAATAAGATTTTCAGCTAACTTCTCATGAAGATATGATTAAAATCACTGATCCATGTAAGTTTGTTGTATGAAAGACACTTTAACATACTTGTCTACAATTATGTGAAGAAAATACATTTTTTAATCTCAATATGATTAAGGAAATGAGTACATTATCAACACAGTTAAATAACAAATGGTGAAGAAAAAAATATACTTAACATACTTCATATTATTTTTGTATTTGTTAGTTTTTCTTTGGTTAATATTTGATAGATTCATTTTGTTACCTAAAGTATAGTATCAATCTCAGTTATAAAAATGGTGCCTGATAATATTTCAGTTTTATTTGTAATATTATCCATTATTTTCATAATATTCTGATTAATAAAATTTTAATTTTTAGCAACTATGAAATTTCAATAATATAGGATACTTGACTAACTCTTATCTTACTAAGAGTTTTTATTAATGTCAATGAGATTGTCCTTTTAAATATTAGGTTGCCCTCACATTAATTTTCATGCAGAGGCTAATACTTTTACTACAGTTAAGCTAATGTAAATGCTATGAGAACTTTAATAATATTAATATAATATTAATAAACGTGCAACTGAGATAGCTTATTTTTCATGAAATAATGCTAAAATTTAAGTGGCATTAACATAATAACTTGTAGTTCATATAAATAACAGTTCAAAACAAGGAAACAAGTTCACATTTATTTTGTTGAAATTTAAACAATAGTAGTGTAGTCTATTGTGAGCAATATTCTATATACAAGTTTTTAAGCAAAGTGAAAGTGGAGAATGGTGCATAATGTATTTGTATGCATAACATATTTGAAAAGTACAAAAAACAATTATTTAGGAAATTACTATAACAAAATAATACTTAGATAAAGGTTATTTCTTACTGAAACCAGACAATTAAAGACAAGCCATTTTAATAAATGATATAGTCAATACTTCATTTGCTAGGTACCAAAGACTTTTTATAATACTTTTGAGAAAAAATAGATGTTTTCATATTTACTGTGAAATATTATTTTGAATCATTGTAAATATTATATATCTTTGGTGAATTCAATTGTTCTGTGTAACAAATTCAAAATTCTAGAGTGAAATATTTTCAAAAGAAGTATTACAAGTCCTCTTAATATATAAACTATATTTTTACTACACAGCTGCTAAGATAGTTTATAAAATTAGGACAATATGCTTGATAGATACTAGATACTAGATAAATACTAGATAAATACTAGATACTAGATACTTGATAAATACTAGAACTCAATAAGATCAAACCAAGTTATAGCTGAAAATTTATTTAAAATGTATTTATTCCACATCCATAGTTTAAAAAATGAGCGATTTTGATGACTAAACACTTATAAACACACATAATTAATTTTATTTTAACCTTTAATAAATTTGGAATAACTAATATCATTTGTACACACTGTAAATGGAAAATCAAGTATAAGAATATATAATGATTTTTAATAAATGCAAGGTAGGGATACTTAAGTGGTATCTGTGCATGTCAATTAAAAAATACTTATGAAATGCAAATCTAAACAACACTAAGAACATATCTAACCCCAGTTAAAATGGCCATTATCAAGAAAACTAACAATAAAAAATACTAAGCCTGGCACTCGTGGTTCATGTCTATAATCATAACTACTCAAGTGGCTGAGATCTGAGGATCACAGTTCAAAGTCCACAAAGGCTTGCCAGAGCAGAAAAGTACCTGAGACTCTTATCTCCAATTAACCTGAAAACTTGAAGTGGCTCTTTGGCTCAAAGTTGTAGAGTATAAGTCTTGAGAAAAAGAGCTCAGGGACAGTGCCTGGGCCCTGAGTTCAAGCCTCATGACCACCAGCATCATTAACAAACTGCTGGTGTGGATGTGGGCAAAAGGGAACTCTAATACACTGCTAGTTGGAATGTAAGCATATTTAATCACTCTGGAAACCAATATGAATGTAACTCAAAAACTAAATACAGAACTACTGTATGAACTCCTAGATGTTAATCCAACCGGACATAAACAAAGTTACAGTAGAGCCACTAGCATAATCATATTCATTGCAACACTGTGCACTAAGATATGGAATCAACCCAGATGCCCCTCAATGGATCAAAGAAATGTAGTGGATGCATATACAATGGGATTTTACTAATCTATTAGATAGAATGATATTGTAGCATTCATAAGATATGGACATAAATGGAAAAGCCAGACATTTGCAGTAGACAGAATGTCTATAAATCTATAAGTAAATGTCTATAAATCTATAAGTTTACCAGGTTGACTGGTAAACTAGGGGTTACAAATGAATTACTGAAGTGTAATAGGCACTATGGAGATTTCAAATAGTATCTTTTAGAAAGATTCAATCAAAGCTCAAAAAAATCAGCACCAGGAAATGGGTACTTCCAAGAAGGAAGGAGTGTGGTGAAGGGAGGGAGGTGGCTGCACAATGCATTCAAGAATTCATTGTACATAGGACAAAATAAAGGAAAGTAACAGAAGGGGTGTGTGGAAATAGGTTGAGAATGTTGAAAGGGTTAACACTAATCAAGATGCATTGTATTCATAAACAGCTTTGTTAAATGGCACCTCCTTTGAATAACTACTTAAAGTTAATAAAAATTTTTTTAAAAAGTTTAGTATGAATTGTGAAGTGTTCTTTTCAGAATATTTGTTCATATTGGTTCTCTCATCATCTTCACATACTTTTCTGCAAAGTGGAAAGTAAAATCAAAGCACACAATAATACTTATGCTATTCTATAGGAACAATAAAATACAAATTATGCTGACTCTACTTAAAGATAACAAAAAAATTTAAAAATACTATGAATTATGAAATATTTTTTCAGAATACTTGTTCATCAGATGTTACTAATTTGTCTCTCATCATCTCACATACTTTTCTGCAAAGTGGAAAGTAAAATCAAGGCACACAATATTACTTATGCTATCTTACATGTACAATAAAATACAAATTATGCTGACTACATATAAATGTAACTCAGGGGAAATTTTGTTTTTTCAGAAGAGCTCAAAAAGTAATTTAGAGGTAGTAACATCTTTTATGCATTTTCTATGTGACTAGCTTAAAAATAACTTTATGATGTGTCAAAATTCCACAAACATTCTGATTATTACAAAAGAAATATTAATTAGAAGCCCTCTTTATCTCGATTTTATTTCATTTTTGTCTTCTATAATATCATGATAGTGTGGAGGTATCTCCCTTCAATACTGTTGTACCGATACCACCATTGAATATTATGTACAATTTCCTTGTTTATTTAAAACTATATTCAGTTTTTCTTTAGCATTTGTAAAGCAAATATAGACTAGGAATGCTTTATGCACGAGGACCAGTATCCTAATAGTCACTTCTTAGAATCATCCTGGTAAATGAGAAGTGATTTTGTCTGAAATTGAGCTATCAACTCATGTGGATAAGTTGTAACTTAAACATTCATTTTATCTCTAAGTCATATAGAATGAATACTTGTTCCTCTAGATAAAAAATAAATGAAGTCATTGACTAGCAAGTTCATGCTTGCTTCCTTCTCTTTCAATATTTTATTATGTGATTGAGTCCTTCTACACGAAATCTCTGGTTTGGAATGGAATTTGCTTTGATATCTAAGCTTGAAGCTGTCTATTCACCTTAAGAGAAGTAAAATTATAAGAAAATTTGGAGACAATGAACCATTAAATAAAAAAGAACATCAGCTAATGAGTTTCATGTGTTTAAAAATACCTACTTTTATGAGATTTACGCAGTCAGATCCATTTTTTAATTCTTTCAGTTTGCACTGAAAACAGTTCAATGAAAATAGTTCACTGTATTTTTAAATTATGATTTGACTCTGGTTCTAAAGGAGTCATTTTAACATTCATTTGCAAAATGAAACCACATTTAATCTTTCAATGACATGTGAGACATATTTCTAGACCTTGAACACATATAGGGATAATGAGAAAGAAAGAGAGAGAGGCTGTGATTTGTAGAACTCATTCTTGTTGGGTCTTAGTCCCTCCCACAAAAGACGGACCAGGTCCCAGGAAAGGTAAGTGCGGTGCTCCCCAGTTCCCCAGCCTCCCTCAGCCCCAGAGACAATCAGACACAGCGGGGAGCCAAATCCAGCAGGTAGAAAACTCATTTATTAACAGGGAGCAACCCTTTTTAAAGCCAAAAAGGGTGGGTGGAATGGCAAGGGAGGAAGAGGAACCAATCACTGTCAAGGTCACACCCTATCATGCACCTGAGCCTTCAAGGGCTGGTTAGGCACTGATCAGAAAATCAACTGGGCTCTGCCCTCTCTACTCTCTCCCAGCGCCATCTCTGCTGCCCATGTGCTCCACACGTTCTTACTGCACATGGTGGAAGATTGGGATAAAAAGACATCAATAAATTTAATAATAAAAAATTATATTAAGTGAAGTAAGCCAGGCCCAAAGAAACATAGGTCCCATGGTTTCCCTTATTTGCAATAACAAGTATATGTCTGAGACAAGTAGAAAGCGTCAGATAAGTTGACATTAGGTGAAATGAACTCCAAGAAAAGGACTCAAATGGTTTTTCTTTCTTGTTATTGTTTCTAACATATTTATAAGATGATTTCTTTTTTTTTGTCCATCCTGGAGCTTGAACTCTGGACCTGAGGGCTGTTCCTCAGCTCTTCAGCTCAAGGTGAGCACGCTACCACTTGAGCTACAGTGCCACTTCCAGTTTTTCTGGTGGTTTATTGGAGATAAGAGTTTCACGGACTTTCCTGCACGGGCTGGCTTTGAACCGTGATCCTCAGATCTCAGCCTCCGGAGTAGCTAGGATTACAGGTGTGAGCCACCAGTGCTCAGCTAGATGATTTCTTTGTTGGTTTGTGTGTCCCTCCCACACGGTATAACCCCTGTTTTCACTGTATTTGATGTTGGTATAATTTGTGGAGGGGAAGGGAAAAAACAAATTGTTTAAATAGGGTACAGGTTGATCCATTGCAATAATGATAAGTACAAGACGTTATGTCAAAAAACGAACTTTACAACTTTGGCGGGGACGGGTGGGGGGGACAGATGGGAAGGGATGGGAAGGGGAAACATAGGAGGAGGCAACAATGCTTAATAAGAAATGTACTCTTTACCTTGCTTATGTACTCGTAACCCCTCTGCATATTATTTTCACTTAAAAAATTTATGTAACAACGTTATAGGATAGGATATCCCTTTAAGGTATCTTAATGTTTTATGAACAAAGTCTCAGAAAAGGGATATCAAAAACAATTAATTTGAAATTAAAGATATTTAGTCAAAGTCAGAAGGGAACCTTACTTCATTGTTGGTGGGAATGTAAACTGGTTCAACCACTTTGGAAAGCAGTATGGAGGTTCCTCAAAAAACTTCACATAGAGCTTCCTTATGACCCAGAAATCCCACTTTTGGGCATTTACCCAAATGTTTACAAACAAGACCACACTAAAGCTACCAGCACAACTATGTTTATTGCAGCATTATTTACCATAGCTAAGATATGGAACCAACCCAGATGCCCCTCAGTAGATGAATGGATCAAGAAAATGTGGTATATATACACAATGGAATTCTATGCCTCCATCAGAAAGAATGACATTGCCCCATTTGTTAGGAAATGGAAAGACTTGGAAAAAATTATATTAAGTGAAGTAAGCCAGGCCCAAAGAAACATAGGTCCCATGGTTTCCCTTATTTGCAATATCTAGTATATGTATGAGTCAAGCAGAAAAGGTCAGATAATGTGATGTCAGGAAAATGAACCCTTAGATATGTATTTTTTTTAATTTAATTTAATTTTATTTGAGAACATACTGTACAGAGGGGCTACAATTACATGGGCAGGATAATGCATACATTTCTTACCAAGCATTGCAGCCTCCTCCTTTGTTTACCCTTCACCTCCCTTCCTAGCCTCCCCCCTCCCCCCACCCAATTATACCCCCCTCCCCCACACACACCGACATTGTAAAGTTGGTTTTGACATGACATTTTGTACTTCTCATTGTTGCAACAGGTCCACCAGAATCCTTAAACGACTTGTTTGTCCCCATCTCTTCCACATGTTATACTGACATCAAATTTAATGTTTTTTTCTTTCATGCATTTGTTTCTAATGCATTTATAAGATTATCTCTTTGTTGCTTTGTATGTCCCTCCCCCACAGTATAACCCCTGCTTTCACTATATTTGATGTCAGTATAACTTGTGGAGGAGATGGGGAAAAACAAGTCGTTTAAGGATACAGGTGGACCTGTTGCAACAATGAGAAGTACAAGTTGTCATGTCGAAAATGAGCTTTACAACGTTGGTGGGGGGGGGATTGGGTGGGGGGTGGGGGGGAGGCTGGGAAGGGATGTGAAGGGTAAACAAAGGAGGAGGCTGCAATGCTTGATAAGAAATGTACTCATTATCCTGCCCATGTAATTGTAACCCCTCTGTACAGTATGTTGACACAAAAAAAATTAAATTAAATTAAAAAAAAAGATATTTAGTCAAAGTAACGCAGAACCCACAGAACCCATAGCAACACGTGGATATGGTCCTTTTCCAAAAAAAAAAAAAGATATAATTCCCCGCCCAAAACAATTAAGTGTGATGATGAATGACTTTATTTTTAACCTCATAATTTTATGGGAAACAAAGACAAGCACTGTAAATCACAGAAAAGTTCAAGATAATGAAGTCAAATTAAGTTTTAAATGAGCATACATAAGGAAAGTCAACTAGGTTTCTTGCTAGTTATTATAGGACCATCTCAGAAGTTTGGGAATGGACAGTACAATAAAAGAATATACATATAATTTATAAGGTGTATATAATATATAAATATATTTGTATATAAATAAATTTATAAAATTAAAGAGATATTTAAATATATAATTAAGGGAAAATCATTAATGAGATTTTCATTGATTTTTACTTTTCAACCTCATTTTCTACCAAAATACAACTAATTCTCCTTTACGTAGTCAACCCTTTTCTAACTATCAGAGTTCAGGATGTGTGTTGGTTTGGTGTAAGGGCTGATCCAGTCAACTCTTTGAAAGTGAGTCCTAAATAGGAGAAGAAAAATTCTTCAGATCTCTGGTAACAAACAACACATCATGTTACTTATTGACAAGCCACCTAATTCAGACCAATGACAGAGTAAGTAATAGAAGCTAGAGGATAAATTACCTCTTGAACTTTTGATTTTACAGAAAAAAACATATACCTTTAACTTAAAGCAAGCTTAAGGAAGAGTAAAGCTTCATAGAAAACAGCACAGAGATTGAATTTAAAGTTATACAAAACAAATCAAGATAATAATCCTGTATAATTTCAAAGCAGTGAGGGTGAGAGAGAAAAGAGAAGAGAGGAAATAGGTATTAGAGAAGAAGGGGAAGAAAGAGGAGAATATTATGAGAAAAGCAATCACTGAGTCACACACACACACACACACACACACACACACACACACACACACACATTACATATAAGAGTCCTTCGTAAGAGGAAAGAAGAATGGCCAATGGACACATGAAGAAATGCTCAACCTCCCTAGCCATAAAAGAAATGCAAATCAAAACAACATTGAGACACCACCTCACACCAGTTAGAATAGCTATAATCAAGAACTGTAATAACAACAGATGCTGTAGGGGATGTGGACAGAAGGGAACCCTACTGCCTTGTTGGTGGAAGTGTAAACTTGTTCAACCACTTTGGAAAGCAGTATGGTGGTTCCTCTAAAGACTCCACATAGAGCTCCCCTATGACCCAGCAATCCCACTTTTGGGCATTTACCGCAATGTTCACAAACAAGACCACACTAAAGCTACCAGCACGACTATGTTTATTGCAGCCTTATTTACCATGGCTAAGATATGGAACCAACCCAGATGCCCCTCAGTAGATGAATGGATATGGTATATATGCACATTGGATGTGGTATATATGCACAATGGAATTCTATGCCACCATCAGATAGAATGACATTGCACCATTTGTTAGGAAATGGAAAGACTTGGAAAAAATTCTATTAAGTGAAGTAAGCCAGGCCCAAAGAAATGTAGGTCCCATGGTTTCCATTATTTGTAATAACTAGTATATGTCTGGGTCAAGCAGAAAAGGTCAGATAAGTTGATGTTAGGGAAATGAACCCTAAGATATGTATTTAAATGATTTTTTTTCTTTCATGTGATTGTTTCTAACACAGTTATAAAATTTTTTCTTTGTTGCTTTGTATGTCCCTTCCCCACAGTATAATCCCTGTTTTCACTGTATTTGATGTTGATATAATTTGTGGAAGGGAAGGAAAAACAAATCATTTAACTAGGGATACAGGTGGACCCATTGCAACAATGAGATGTATAAGTCGTTATGTCGAAAACGAATGTTATAACTTTGGTGGGGGGGGAGGAGGTTTTGGTGGGGGGACAGGGGATGATGGGAAGGTATGGGAAGGGGAAACAAAGGAGGAGGCTACAATGCTTGATAAGAAATGTACTCATTATCTTGCCCATGTAATTTTAACCCCTCTGTACAGTATTTTCACAATAAAATAAAATAAAACAAAACAAAAAAGGATCCTATGTATTACATATCAAAGAATTAAAGCAGATATATTAAGTCACAAAAAATCAAGTGAGAAATAGACAGGGGAATTTTAAAGCATATCACAAGAGCCACAAGCAATGTAAATATAAAAGTAAATAAAGATAATGAGGACTTTTCAAGGAAGATAAAAATATAACAATCCTACAATTTAGTACCCTGAAAACTATTAGACTATCTGCATTTGGGCTTCTCTTCAGATAAATCATATCTCATTTTATAGGAGGCAATTATATGTCTAATAGTTGTTCTAGCTTTTTGCAATATTTGAACTCTTAATAATTGTTTCAAATGACATAAAGAATGAAATATATCTAAATTACTGGAAAATATTGCAATTATTTTTTGCATTCTTTATGAATTCGACAAACATTACCTGTAATTTCTTAAGTGATTAACTGTTGTTTTACCTAAAATATAAAATAATAAACTCAAGAGGGTCCGGAGGAAGGTGGTGGAAGAGAAGCTGGGGCTAAACAAGCTCTTGTGTAGAAACAAGTTTTATTGTTCCAGTGAAAATTCCAAGGCTAGAGAGTCACACCAAGTGCACCATCATAGTACAAACAGTTTAGCCAAGGAGCAAAAATTCAGGCAGTTTGCTTAAGGAGATAGATTAAAGCACTTGCCACTGTCTATGGTGGTGGTGGTGGCGGCAGCAGCTACTGCTGCAACCACCATATCAACAGATCGTGCCTGAGACAAAGGTGCTGGAGGCAGTGTGCGAGCAGATTCCACTCACCACCTGCAAGAACTGACAAGGAGCAGAAATCATCATCCTGCTGAACACAGTCACTGACCATGGACAGCCCAGAAACCAAGGGAAAATGCATAAGTACCACACAAGACATCCTCACTCCTTTTCATGGAGCAGCACTGGGAAGGCACCCCTCCCTCACCACTGGAGAAGAACTCTATCTCTGATACTGACAAAGATTGGGCCAGAGCTGCTATCCCCTAACTCAGGCTTTGGAAGAAGACAATAGGAATCATTCAACAGGTCAAAGGAACCTGACCTGCAGGGCTCAGCTCTACCCCTGGGGAAAGTTGCCCTCCCCAGGCAGAGAGAGCTCTGCCCACACAGGAGTTACTTTCTTCACTGGGTAAACATAGCCAGAGGCTGCTCCACAAGCACTGTAACACAGACTCAGACCCAGCTGCAGGAGGGTAAAACAAAAACAATTAGAAACTCAGTAAACTTAAATCCTGAGAATGGCTCCAGACTGGGCTGTGTGAATGTTTCAGGAGCTAGCGCTTCAGGAAAAAGCTACTGATTGCTGACAGGCCTCAACCTTACTCACAACCAAGCCCCATCGCAGCAACTCCAAGCTAGAGGAAACAGTTATCTCCCTCTTTTGTAGTAATTAAAGCAGATCTCATTCCCACTGAACTAGACTGGGAGGAGGGTCATAAAGTCCGTGATAAGGCAGAGCTTCATTCTGCTTGCACAAATAAACTGATTAAGAAACCAGTCAAACCACAGGAAAGCCAAACACCACAAGGAAACCAGGGACTCCAGCAAGAGACTGGTTACAAGGGGTGGGGGGACACAAGATTCACCTCCCCCAAAAAAATTGAAGAACTTTTTTTCTATCTAATTTTTAAATTTTTTTAAAAAATGGTTTTCTATTTTTCATCTTTTTTTTTTTTTTTTTTTTGTAAGTCGTGGGGCCTGAACTCTGGGCTTGGGCTGGGCATTGTCCCTCAGCTCGTCAGCATAAGGCTAGCGCTTTACCACTGGAGCCGTAGTACCACTTCCAGCTTTTTATGCTTATGTGGTGCTGAGGAATTGAACCCAGGGCCTCATCCATGCAAGGCAAGCCCTCTACCATTGAGCCACCTTCCCAGCCCCGTATTTTTCATCATTTTTATTTTATTTATTTATTTTTAATTCTCATTTTACTCTTTTCCCTTTTGGTCATTTTTGTTTTTTTGTTTTGTTTTGATTGTTTGTTTGTTTGTTTTGCTTTTCATAATTGCTGTCCCATTCATCTCCAAATATATACCAGTCTTTAATTATTAGACTTTATCCTTCATTGTGTGCATAGTTTATTCAGACATTGATTACTCAATTCACAGCCTTAACTCCTTTAATTTTAGTATTGTTTCTTTATGCTTATATAATTTTTAAGTGTTTCATTTTTAAGTATTTTATTTTTCATTTTTCATTTTTCTTTATCTCTCTTCTTCTTTCCTTCTATCCTTTTCTTCTCTCTGAATTAAGGTCTTGGTTATATTCCTTATCTCTCATTCCCTCCCCACAGTCCTCTAATCTTATTTTCTCCTCACAACTCTTCCTAAACCTACTAATTTCTGGCCTGCTGACTCCTTCTTTGCTTCTCTTAGTCCATTGATCCCTAGTTGTTTGTAGTTGAACTAGATTGTATCTGTTGAACTAGATTATATCTTTACTCATTTTGACTATGTCAAACAATCTGTGCAACTATAGGACTCTGGTTGATGCCTGCCTTAAAAAAGTGTTCCAGCATGGAATTGTTTTTGCTTTCATACCCAAATGGGCAGAACAAGCCAGAGAAACACAAGAAAAATGGCAGGTCCAGGTTTCTTAACTCCCGCTCATAATAACCCAGCAACAGAGCAGTTAATGAATAATCCAGATGAGAGTTCCCAAAATGCTCTACAAACACTACTGGTAAACATGCTGAATATAAAGATTGAAAGCCTGCAAAGGACTCCTAGTGAGTATGATAGGGAAATCTGTGAGCATGATGAGGCTAACCAAAGAGTAATACAGAAATTTTACTAGCATGAGGAGGCTAATCAAAAATTAATAGAGGAATAGCTTAGCCAGATGTGAATCAAAAAAATTAATAAAGGCATTCATGAAATCTACAAACAGAAAGCTTGAGGAATCCATGGAGGTCACAAAGGGAATGCTGAATGAAGCCCAACAGAAGGAAAGGGAGTCCAGTGAAACTATAACCAATCAAATAAAGGATTTGAGAATGAACACTGACAACCAAATTAAGGAGGTAAAGAAGTCCATATAAGATATAAAACAAAGCGCCAACAAAGAATTTGAAAACATCAAATCTGACCAATTAAAAGGAACAGAAACAACAACAACAAAAAAGTAGACAGTCTTGACAGTAGGTTAGACCACAAAGAAGAATAAATCTCGGCTTAGACATTATAGAGAAAGAAGAGACAACTATTCAAGGCAAATCCAAGAAATATGATAGATCTATTCAACATTTAGAAGACACCATCCGACGGCCTATTTAAGGTTAAGGAGGTCCTACAGACAGATTTCAAAGTCTAGGAAATTTATTTAACAGGATCCTAGTGGAGAATTTTTCCAAACATGCAAAAAGATAGGCCCATTCAGATACAAGAAGACTGTAGAAGCCCAAACAGACCAGAACAGGACATCCCACCGTCACATTGTAATCCACACAGAAGCAATTGGGACCAAGGAAAGGATCCTGAAAGCAGTCAGAGAGAAAAGATAAATCACCTATAAAGGGAAACCAATCAGAACAATCAGATTTCTCAGCGAAAACATGAAAGCAAGAGACTAGAATGATGTATTCCACACCCTAAAGACAAACAACTATCAACCAAGAATACTATACCCAGTTAAACTCTCCTTCATAACAGAAGATCAAATAAAAACTTTCCACAGCAAAGAAAAATTGAAACAATATAACTCCCACAAACCAGCATTACAGAAGATACTTAAAGATGTCCTACACATAGAAAACCAACGAGAATATGACAAAGACCAAGAAACAGTGCCCAAACAGAGAATTCAAGAATCATAGGAAAAACCCAGTTGGCACAGCACCCAAGAAGGTGGATAATATGTCAGGAACTACTAAATACCTCTCAGTCCTAACTCTCAATATTAGTGGACTTAACTCCAATTAAGTGACATAGATTGTCTAATTGGATAAAAAAGCAAGATCCTTCTATCTGCTGCCCTCAAGAGACATACCTTGCCCACAAAAACAAACATATTCTGAAAGTGAAAGGCTGGGATAAAATCTAGCTAGCCAACGGGCCCCATAAGCAGGCAGGAGTTGTAATCCTAATATCAGATAAAATAGACTTCAAATTAAAATTAATGCAAAGAGATAAAGAAGGTGATTACATACTAATTAAAGGATCTCTCCTTCAGGAGGAAATTACAGTTCTAAGGATCTATTCAGCAAATAATGGAGCACCCGTATTTATTAAAGAAACACTACTTTCCCTAATATCTCACATAGATCCAAAGACATTAATTGTTGGGGACTTTAACATACCACTATCCCCTCTGGGTAGATCAACCCAGCAAAAACTCAACAGAGAAAACTCAGATCTAAAAAACTGCACAGATCAACTAGACATAAAAGTCATCTACCAAATATTTCACCCAGCAGCATCAGAATACACATTCTTCTCAGCAGCACATGGAATATTCTACAACATAGACTGCATTTTAGATGACAAAGCAAATTTGTCCAAATTCAAAAACATTGAAATGATGCCCTGCATTATCTCAGACAACAAGGGAATAAATTAAAATTCAACACCAAAAAGCCACTAAAGAAAATCCTATAATACATGAAGGCTGAACAACACACTGGTGAACCACAAGTGGGTCATGGAAGAGATTAGAAAGGAAATTTAAAAGTTCATGATATTTAAAAAAAATGAACACACAAATTGCCAGTACCTCTGTGACACAGCAAAAGCAGAACTCAGAGGCAAGTTTATACCTCTGAGTTCCTATATCAACAAATTGGAGAGACCTGAAACTAACAATTTAACAAGGCACCTGAAGTTCTTTGAAAAAAAAGCAACAAACTAAGCCCCAATCCAGTAGATGGAAAAAATAATTAAAATTAAATCATAATTAAATGCCCTAAAGTGGAATTGCTAGGTCTAAGGAGCGCTCATGGTGGAGTCTTTTGAGGAACCTTCACACTGCTTTCCAAAGTGATTGAACAAGTTGACACTCCCACCAACAATGTAGAAGGGTTCCCTTCTGGCCACATCTCCTCCAGCTTCTGTTGTTATTAGAGTTCTTGATTATAGCCATTCTAACTGGGGTGAGGTGGTATCTCAGTGTTGTTTTGATTTGCATTTCTTTTATGGCTAGAGAGGTTGAGCATTTCTTCATGTGTCTATTGGTCATTCTTATTTGCCTTCAGGGAAGTTTCTCTTTAAGTCTTTAGCTCTCTTATTAATTGGGCAGTTGTTTCTTTGAAGATTTGTTGTTGGGGGATTTAAGTTTTTGAGTTCCAGGTATATTTTAGATATGAAGCCCTTGTCGGTTGTATGGCTAGTGAAGATCTTTTCCTAATTCGTGGGTTTCTATTGATCTTGCTAGTTATGTCCTTTGCCATGCAGAAGCTCTGCAACTTCATGCAATCCCATTTGTCCAATCTTTCTTTGATTTATTGTGTTTCTGGGTCTCTATTAAGAAAATTTTGGTCTGTGCTAAGGAGACCTAGGGTTTGTCCTATTCCTTCCTGTAATGTTTTCAGGGTGTCTGGTTTGACTTCAAGGTCTTTGATCCATTTGGAGTTGATTCTGGTGCAGGGTGGTAGATAAGGATCTAGTTTTAGTTTTCTACAGGTGAATAACCAATTTTGCCATCACCGTTTAGTGAAGAGGTTGTCTTTCTTCCATTCTATTTTTTTAGCTCCCTTATCGAAGATTAGGTGGCTATAGGTCCGTGGGATCACAAACAAGGCTATTCTAAGGATACCAGCACAACTATGTTTATCACAGCATTAATATACCAAAGCTAAGAACCAACCTACATGCCCCTCAGTAGATGAATGGATCAAGAAAATGTGATATATATATACATATATGTATATATGTATATGTATACCTATATATATACACATACATACATACAATGGTATTCTATGCCTCTACCAGAAAGAATAGCATAAGTGAAGTAAGTCAGGCCCAAAGAAACATAGTTCCCATAATTTCCCTTATTTGCAATAACTAGTACATGTGTAGGACAAGCAGATAAGGTAAAAAGCTTCGTACATATGACCATATAAAATGATAATAAGCAAAATGAACCCCAAGATAGGGACACAATTTTTTTTGCTTTCTTGCTATTATTTGTAATTTATTTACAATGTACCATGAGATTTTTTTGTTGCTTTGTATGTTCCTTCCCCAAGATATAACCTCTATTTTTACTGTAGTTGATATCAGTGCCTTGCATCTTGTATAAACACTTCTCTAATGTGGGGAGGGGAAGGGAAAAAAACAAAATGCTTAAATAAGGATACAGGTTGACCCATTGTAACAATGAGATGTACAAAACACTATGTTGAAAACGAACTTCACAACTTCGGTGGAGGGGTGGGGGGACTTAGCTGTGGAGGTGGGAGGGAAGGGATGGTGGGGGAAAACAAAGGAGGAGACAACAATATGTACTCACTACTTTGTTCTTGTAACTGTATCCCCTCTGTACAGCATTTTTACTATAAAAATGTACAAAAAATTAAATCAGAATTAAATGAATTAGAGTAAAAAAATAGAAACAATCAACAAAATAAAGTGTTGGTTCTTTGAAAAAATTAACATATCTGACATACCCTTAGCAAATCTTCTGAGAAAAAGAAGAGAACACACTGAAATAAAAAACTCAGGGATGAGAATGAAAACATCACCACAGAAACAACCAAGATTCAGATTATAAGGGAATACTTCTCAAACCTTTATGCTAATGTTTGAGATGGAAGAAATGGACGAATATCTAGCAAATATTAACATGCCCAAACTAAACTAACATGATTTAAAACAACTTAATAGACTCATATCAAGCATGAAAGTAGAAACAGCAATAAGAGACATCCCACCCAAGTAAAGCCTAGGACTGATGGATTTACAGCTGAATTCTACAAGGCCTTCAAAGCAGAACTTACATCCATACTCCTGCAACTCCTCATTGAAATTGAAAGTGAAAGTTCATTACCAAACTCTTTATATGAAGCCATCATAACCCTCATCCCAAAACCAGGCAGTGACCCATCAAAAAAGAGAACTATAGAACCATTTCTTTGATAAATATTGATGCAAACTGTAAGGTCCGCTCCTGGATGCCTAGCAGACTCCACCCAGTACCTGTGTTACCTAGGCAACTGGGACACCTGGAAGAGGTCACATCTACATCCGCTGAGGTCACATCTGAATTTGATGTGGCCACACCTTTCTCCGCCCATACCCTACATAAGGCCTAGGGCCGGCCCAGATGCTCTCTCGCTGCTCTTTTCTAGCTCTCTCTGCTCTCTCTCTGCTCTCTCTGCTCTTTTTTAGCTCTTTCCTCTCTTTCCCAGCTCTCTCTCATTCCCAGGCCTTTCCCAGTCATGTGGAGTGCCAACATTGCCTGGTCCCAGCAGGTCTACTGAATAAACCTACCCCTTACCTGAATACCACGTGAGTGCTGCTGTTCTTACTCGGCCACCTCTCTCTCTGCTCTTGTCTAGCTCTTCTCAAGCTCTTTTCTCTCTCTTTCCTCTCTCTTTCCCAGCTCTCTCTCTTTCCTAGGCCTTTCCCAGCCACATGGAGTGCCAACCTTGCCTGGTCCCAGCAGGTCTACTGAATAAACCTACCCCTTACCTGAATACCACGTGCGTGCTGGCGCTGTTCTTACTCGACTACCTCCTTTTAAAAACCT
Organism: Dipodomys merriami; assembly: GCF_024711535.1. Classification (NCBI taxonomy): domain Eukaryota; kingdom Metazoa; phylum Chordata; class Mammalia; order Rodentia; family Heteromyidae; genus Dipodomys; species Dipodomys merriami. Next base: position 32,952,983 of record NW_027202270.1, read on the forward strand.
AGCACAAACTTCTCAACAAAATATTGGCAAATTGACTTAAACAACTCATCAAAAAATCATACACCATGATCAAACAGGATTCATTTCAGGCATGCAGAGCTGGTTTAATATATGCAAATCAATCAATATAATTCATTACACCAACAAGAGGAAGGAGAAGAACCACATGATCACCTCAAAAGATGCAGAAAAAGCATTTGACAAGATCAAACACTCCTTTACGATGAAAGCTCTGGAAAAACTAGGAATCCAGGGAACATTCCTCAATACAATAAAGGCTGGGTATGGTGATACCCCACCAACATTATATTTAATGGTGAAAAGCTAAAGCCATTTCATCTAAATTCAGGAAAGAAACAAGGATGTCCACTCTCCACTTCTCTTCAATTTAGTATTAGAATTCCTATCTACAACAATAAGACAAGATGCAAACAAAAAGGGGATCCAAATAAGGAAAGATGAAGTAAAACTCTCTCTCTTTGCAGATGACATGATCTTATATTTAAAGAATTCCATGGACTCCACTCCCAAATTACTCGAGCTGATTCGAAACTTTGGCAAAGTAGCAGGGTATAAAATTAACCTTCAAAAATCAATGACTTTTCTACATGCCAACAATGAGAAGAGCAGGGGTGAAATCAGGAAAGCAACTCCTTTTTTAATAGCCCCACAAAAAATAAAATACCTTGGAGTTAACTTGACTAAAGAAGTGGAGGATATCTATGAGGAAAACTTTAAAAACCGGAAAAAGGAAATTAAAGCAGAACTAAGGAAGTGGAAAAAACCTCCCATGCTCCTAGATTGGGAGGATTAACATTGTGAAAATGGCAATACTTCCAAAGGCTATCTACAAATTCCATGCGATACTTATCAATACCCCAAACTCATTCTTCATTGAAATAGAACCACCCAAAAATCCATATGGGACAATAAAAGATCCCAATTAGCAAAAACAATCCTTAGCAGATAGAACAGTAGTGGAAGATATCAATACCAAATTTTGAACTCTACTTCAAAGCCATAGTAATCAAAACAGCTTGGTACTGGCACAAGAACAGACCTCAGAACGAATGGATTAGAACTGAAAACCCAGAAATGAACCCACAGATGTACAGCCATCATGTCTTAGATAAGGGAGCTAAAAAAAATAGAATGGAAGAAAGAGACTCTTCAGTGAACGGTGCTGGCAAAATTGGTTAAACACCTGTAGAAAACGCAAGCTAGTACCCTACGCCAAAATCAACTCCAAATGGATCAAAGACCTAGAAGTCAAACAGACACCCTGAAAACATTACAGGAAGGAATAGGAGAAACTCTAGGGCTCCTGGGCACAGGCTGAAATTTTCTTAGTAGAGACCCAGAAATACAACAAATCAATGAAAGTTTGGACAAATGGGAGTGCATGAAACTTAGAGTTTCTGCATGGCAAGATGGATAGAAAGCTCACGAATTGGGAGAAGATCTTCACTAGCCATGCAACTGACAAGGGTCTCATATGTAAAAAATAATTAGAATTCAAAAAATTAAATTCCCCAACAACAAATCCTCAAAGAGACAACCACCAGATTAATAAGAGGGCTAAAGAGTTAAAGAGAGACTTCTTTGAAGAGGAAATAAGAGTGGCCAATAGACACATGAAGAAATGCTCAACCTCTCTAGCCATAAAAGAAATGCAAATCAAAACAACATTGAGATTCCACCTCACCCCAGTTAGAATGGCTATAATCAAGAACTCTAATAACAACAGAAGCTGGAGAAGATGTGGCCAATAGGGAACCCTACTGCATTGTTGGTGGGAGTGTCAACTTGTTCAACCACTTTGGAAAGCAGTGTGGATGCTCTTCAAAAGATTCCACATAGAGCTCCCTATGACTCAGTAATCCCTTTTTTGGGCAATTATCCAAATGATCACAAACAAGGCCACACTAAAGCTACCAGCACAACTATGTTTATTGCAGCATTATTTACCACAACTAAGATATGGAACCAACCCATATGCTCTTCATTAGATGAATGGATCAAGAAATTCAGTATATATATATATATGTTTGATGCCTCCATCAGAAAAAATGGCACTGCCATATTTGTTATAGGAAATATAAAGACTTGGAAAAAGTATATTCAGTGAAGAAAGCCAGGCCCAAAGAAGCATAGGTCCTATGGTTTCCCTTATTTGAAATAAATAGTATATGTCTAGGATAAGCAGAAAAATTCAAAAGCTATGTACATATGATCATATAGGATGATATGTAACCCCCTTTATAGTATAAACTGTAACCCCCTTTGTAATAAAATATATTAAAACTAATAATAAACTCAGATTGATATAAATAACCATCATTTCTATGTATGAAATTCAAACTAATCCTGTATGGTGTGTGTGTGTGTGTGTGTGTGTGTGTGTGTGTGTGTGTGTGTGTGTGTGTGTGTGTGTGTGTGTGTGTGTGTGTGTGTGTGTGTACAAAAATAAGCTGAAGTAGATCTAAATTGTAGAGTTTTAAAATAGTTTCCTACAGGATTCATTCTAAATAAGAAACACTATAATAGAAATGCCCTTCTCTACCAAAATATCACGGTTCTATTTTGGGTATTAGCAGACATCATTTCCCATACCAAGAATAAAACAAATGCAAAGTGCCATATTTCCCAGAATGAAACATGACTAGATGACACCAGAGCACCCATAGTTTCTTTGCTGTCAGCAGAATCAGCAGGGGTGCTAGCCAAGAGCACTGCCTCTAGTTAACAGCATAAATGTTTCCAGAAAGAACATATTCTGAAGTGAGATATTTTAGTTCAACATTCTGCAAAGTTTGCTTTCTAAATCTGGACATAATTAAGAGTTGGCTTAAAGGTTTCTAAATAGAACTGGATAAGAATACTGGAGACCCTTTCTCTAGGTAAGGAAGTATTAAATTTCAGCTTTTAAATCATATGTTGAAGGAGCTGTATACTTCAGGTAATGCAGTTGTTACACTTCAAAGCATATTCTTTTCTGTCTAAATTACAATTAGTCTTTGGAGTACAAGCAATATATTACTTGCCTATTTTATCTAAGAAGTCCTGCTTTGAGACTGGTATATTTTTACAAGATGTTTTCATATGCATGCATATGATAGATTGTATGCCTATGTGTAAATGTGTTACATTAAATATTTTATAGATTAAAATACCTTAATAATTACACAGTAATGCATTTATAAACATTTTATATAGTAGACAGCATATTTGCCTATGTAAGAGCTGATGGTATCTTTATGTTATATAATATGCATTATATTTATATTTGAAATAGGGATTCAAATATCAGAATACTGTAAATATATTTCACACAAGTAGAAGAAAATGGTTTCAAAATTACTAAATATAGCATAGCTAAGGAGAAAAAATAAACAGAATAGTTACTTTTCCTTAAAACATTTTGCTCTTTAGGCAACTAAAATGTTAGTAAAACATCTTTACAAAAAACATTCCTGGGTGCAGATAATTTAACTGGATCAAATATTTCCAACCTTTAAAGAAAAAATGACATAAATTTAAAAGAAGTCAAGAGAAATTAACAAAAGGGAAATTCTCAAATTTTAGTGAATTTCTTATGATATTTGCTAAACATTACCAAGATACTGTGCAAATGAAAATTAAACATTGTTGTCTTTTGTTTTTTATAATAATGAGATTGCTTTTGTTTTTCTTGAAGGCTGAAAAAAAGCTGACTTATATTGGACAATGGTTCAGTGGAATGAATCATAATACTTTGAAATGTATCAAGAAGGAAGTTGATAAATTTCTCACTCATTCATAATCTGGAGATAGTATTCTAGAAAATTTTCTCTATAGTTCAACTTTTATTAAAGCTATTCAATTTCATTTCACTGCTATAGAAAATGTTGTTTAGGATAAATAATGGATTCAGTGTTAATTTTTAAGGTCAAAGACCTTCTTAGCCAATAAAAAGAGCTAACTTATTTACTGTATTGACTAAATAAATCACGTCTTTTCTATTTTTCAGAGCATATACTGAAGTCTTTCAAATTATTATAATATGACAGAATATTTGTTTTACTGGAATTCCTATATTTGTTTTCTTGAATTTTCTATTTATCTTTTATTAATCTACATACCATATGTTAGTTAATCTGTGATTAAAATATATGATTGACTGATTCATCTTCTATTCCTCATACTGAGAAATACTTCAGATATTTCGAATACATTTTACTACTCTGTCTTTATCCTTCCTCCTGGTTTTGGTAGAACGTTATGCATTGGACCAATGTTTCCTTTTCCGTTGTTTGTCTAAATGGCTTAAATCTCTCCATACATGTCATGATACAACATGGTATAAACAGCCCTTGATCTATTGTCTTCCAAATTTCTCCTTTAACTTTGTCTCCAAACTCTACATTTGGTGAAGAGCAATATGCCAACTAATAGGTAGTGCTTGTACCAGTTACTGGATCCATCATCATGTACAAAAATAAAGTTTGGAAATTAGTTTCTTGCAATTTTGAAACTGTTTGCCTAAGGTTTGATAAATTAAAGAACATGTTGATTATGATCCAATTGTTTTCTGTTAAACAAAGGAGCCTGTTAGCGTTCAATAGTTTTCTAGGGACTATCAGAACAGACATGTTGAGTCTACTCACACCATGTATGTGGGATGCTTGCAATCCCAGGTGCCGGCCTTTGCAAGGACCTTCCTTATTGTTTTTGACAAAGAGTACATAAATCACCAAGAGAAAATATGCTGTCATATTTTAATCCAGAAAAATAGTGTGAAAAGTGCTAGTTTGACATTTTAATTACTTTGTAGTTTTAGCCACTGAAAGCATTTGACTCAAAAGAAACAATATTTTCTGAGCTGTGTATGAAAGCTGAGTTTTTTTTTTTTGCCAAGAAAGTGTTTTTTCTTTGATGAAATCAACAATAATTTTCTCTTCCTAGACTATTTACCTGTCATAGTGAGCAAATATTCCATCAAATGATTACATCACTTTTCATTTCATTTTTAGTAGAAATAATATGCTGTTGAGTGATAAGGTAGAAAAATTATAAAAATAAGTATTATCAACAGAATTCCTTTGTGTCCTTCATCTTCTTAATTATAAATCAACTCAATTTCATTCAAACTAACTTGTAAGGTCTTTGCCCTTGTCCTAATTTTCAAATGAGAAAGAGAATGATGAAAAAGAAAAATCATCACATAATATCTTTGGTATAACTAAGAATACAGTAACTGGCATGTAATAGGTAATAATGGTTTAAGGATATAGCACAAACATCTAGGTACATAGGAATTTATACATAGTTAAACTCATAGAGCTATAGGAATATATGCATATATAAATAAAAAGAGGATATACAATACACCTATAGTCCATTTTGGAGTATAAATACATACTTACATATTCATAAAGGGTAATTCTCTATAGTCACATGTTCACACGTGTTTTTATGTGCTTGAGTATGTTATTATGAAATTATATATATACATATGCTTATTCACAGGCTATTTGCATATACATACAAGCACACATACTAAAGAATGGTACTGGATTGGTTTCACTTTCTAATTAATGTAAACTTGTTAACTATCATTTAAAATAAAGTTTTATACTAAGTTTAACTTGTCTAAGTCCATTAGCTTTAGTACAAATTATGTTAATCATGTTACTTCAATGTGTGTGATAATTTTATATGTGTGTGTGTGTGTGTGTGTGTGTGTGTGTGTGTGTGTATTTACTGCAATACTTAAAACACCATCGTCTCAGGAAACCTAAATTTCAGTGTCCATGAATTTAGCAGATACCTGGGTCTTCAATTAAATTTCCATGTGGAGAAAGTCATGAATAGTTGCTCCAGATATAGCAACTGGGTAAAAATACACAATGTTGCAAGAGTTAGTGGCTAGAGAAATTAGACTTTTGGAATGGAAATTTGATTTTAAAGTAAATGCTAGAATCCTTGCTATGACAGATGGGCTCAGCAGCTTCCGAGAGGGCCCCCGCTGTCTCTGTCACACTCTTGGCTGCCTTAGGTAGGCTTCAGCTCTTAAAGCAGTAATAGCCCCTGAGGAGGCAGAGGGATAATGCACACCTTAAATAGCTATAAGCAGTATGAGCCCAACAATTAATAATGTACCTTCAGAGTCTTAACTAGCAATTCACCTAAAAGTTATGTCTACTGCTTGGGGGGGGTGGGAAACAAAACCTTGGATAATCTACAGTACAATGTCAGGTGAAATGTATCTTTTATACCTTTATTAATTTCTTAAGTGGACTTCTTCAAGATTTTTATTCTTATTGATAATGACTTTTTTTTGTCAATCATGGGGCTTGAACTATGTCTCCTTCAGCTCTTCAGCTTAGGTGAGCACTCTACCACTTGAACCACAGGGCCACTTTCTGGTTTTCTGGTGGGTTAATTGTAGTTAAGAGTCTCTTGGACTTTCCTGCCCAAGTTGGCTTTAAAACATGATCCTCAGATCTCAGCCTCCTGAGTAGCTAGAATTACAGGTAGGAGCCACTAGTGCCTTGCTGACATATTTCTTAATAAAAAAAATAATTTCAGAAAGCAACACAATGTTGCTATTGTAATGCTAGAATGAACTGCAGATTACAGTTTTCCCTTGGAACATGGGCATGATTGCACCTGCATGTTTGTGGGCAAAAAAAGAGGATGGAAGCTGAGGTATTGTTTTGTATGGGGGTAATGAAATCCTCTTCTTTTTTTTTTTGCTCTTATTTACTATCTATTAGAAAATGTTACCATAATACTGCCATATTTTGATACCTGAAATTATGCCTCAAAAATGCCAAAAAACTATGCCCATTAGTACAAAAATAAAAATCTAACTAAAAGAAAGCAGTTCTTGTTAATTCTATGGAGAAAATAAATGGTGTCCAGATATAATTTATGTTTTATGCAAGTAGTTGTGTAATATTATGTAGACATTATTTAAGATGTGAGAGACAAAGATTATGGGGAAAAACCCTTCTCTGATATAAACAATAGTACTTCAATTCATTGTTCTTCAGTTTTGATAATTTTAATAAATAATGCTATAACTTAGTTACTATAGATACCTACAACAGGGCACAAGGATGATAGGATGAACCTAATGGATAGATACCGTTCCCCAATCAGGAATGCAGTGATTTAAGCCTTGGCACCTTCTAATATTTGTCTTACAAACTGATGTGGCTCAATGCCACGATATTTCATTAAAAGTGAAAAGATCTTTAAAGGGAAAAGATGTAAGCCATAAGTCAGTATGTAAATGAGGAGGGCCCCCAACTCTCTATGTTCTATAAAGAAATGTGCTTGGGACCTTCAATGAGAGCCTATATGCACTGTACCCTAGTATGGTACCTGAACTCATCCTCTCCATCTTTTTACCACAAGCAGGAGAACAGTATTGCCAGCAGGGAAATAGATTACGAGAGTACAAGGAAATTTGGGTTCTGATGACAACTGTTCATAGCATTGCTTTAAAAATATCAGGCATCCAACACCTGGAGGTTTTGAACACATGAGAAAGCTGATTTCAAATGACGTTTCTTTACCACAAGAAGACAAAAGCCTCTAGTAGCAGTTCATTTTACAAGCAAACCAAGGAAACCTTTCTGGAGCCAATTGCTGCAACTCTCATCCACTGAAGAGTTAGCATATCACAAAGTGTACTCAATGGCATCACCACAGTTCTATCACTCAATTCTAATGAAACAAATGTTCTTTGAGTTTCCACCAGCATTATTCATTTATTCTTTCATGCGTACATATGGCTATGCAACCTATACCTTTGAATATGAAATATTAGATTTTCTTTCGCTTAAAAACACAAAATAATAAATTGATTAGTTTTCTTTTTTAATAATTTTTGTTGAGATTAAGGGATTATATGAATTTCACAGTATTGTAGATAGTGATACTTAAATTCACAAACATATTTTAACCTCCATAAGACAAATTGTCATTATCTTGATCTATAAAGTATGTGAATTCTATAAGCTTTGACAGTACAATTATTTCTTCTGCATTGGCTGATATGTACATTTTTCTCTTTTGCTTAATGTTAGCTATTACCACTTTCCCTCTCAATACCTCGCACCCATAGCTGCCCTGGAGTTGCTTAGCTCATTTTCATCAATGTCCAGGGCAGCTGATGGGCCTCTCTGTTGTATTTTTTTCCATTTCTGTGCCCTCCTCCTAGCTTCCCTCAGATGTGCATATATATATATATATATATATATATGCATATATATACCATATATAAGGTCAAGAACATTGAATCATTTGCAAATTATATGACAAATTAAGTAGATGGCTTTGTTCCTTGAGTCCTGTTTATTTTGTCATATCTCCTTGCATTTTGGATTTAACATCAACATGTCAGGGAAACCATGTGCCATTTGTCTCTTTGATATTGGTTTACCTCATTCAAAATGATTTGCAGTAGTTCCATCCATTTCCCTGTGAATGCCATTATTTTGTCCTTTCCAGTGGCCTCATAATATTCCATTGTATATAGGTACAACTTTTGGATCCATTCATCTCTAATGGGGCATCCGGGTTGTTTTCTATACCTTGGCTATTGAGACTAGTGCAGTAATGAACATGGAGGTGCATGTGTCCTTGTATTCTGGTTCTTGTTGCTCAGGATAAATGCCTAGGAGGGTATGGCTGGGTCATAGGGAAGTTTAGAGTTAGCTTTTGGGAGAACCTCCAGATTGCTTTCCAAAGTGGTTGTATTAGTGCATATTCCTACCATCTGTAACTGCTACTTTGCCAAAGTGGTTTATAAGTTCCAGGAGTTTGGGAGGGAGGTTTTGGGCTTGCTGGGTATAATATCATGCCTTCTGCAAATAGGGATAGTTTAAATTCTTCTTTCCCTATATGGTTCCCTTTTTGTCCTTTTCTTGCTTTATTGCTCTGGCTAAAGATTCCAGAACGATATTGAAGAGGAGTGAAGACAGTGGTCATCCTTGCCTTGTTCTTGATTTTTGGAGAATTTGTTGGTGTTTTTGCACATTTAGTATAATATTGGCTATTGGTCTGTCGTACATGGCTTTTATTGCTTTAGAGGATGTTTCTTCTATCCTTATTTTCTCCAGAGCTTTTAACATAAATGAGTATTGTATTTTATCAAAAGCTTTTTCCACACCAATGGAGATAATGGTTTTTGGCCTAGGATGTATTGATGGATGTGATGGATTACATTAATTGATTTACAGATGTTAAACCATCCCTGAGTCTCTGGGATGAAGCCTACTTGATCATAATGTATGATTTTTTTTATGTATTTCTGGATTCTGTTGGCTAAAATTTTATTGAGGAGCTTTGCATCTGTGTTCATCAAAGAGATTGATCTGGAGTTGTGGTCTTTTTGTTTTTTGTTTTGTCGGTCGTGGGGCATGAACTCAGGGCCTGGATGCTGTCCCTCAGCTCTTTAGCTCAAGGCTAGTGCTCTACTACTTGAGCCATAGCACCACTTCTGGCTTTTTCTGCTTATGTGGTGCTGAGGACTCAAAACCAGGGCCTCATTCATGCAAGGCAAGTACTCTACCACTGAGCCACCTTCCCAGCCCCTGGGTTTATTTTTGTTGGATCTTTACCTGGTTTGGGGATGAGTGTGATATTGGCTTCTTAGAATGAGTTTGGGATTTCTTCCTCTTCTACTTCATGGAAGAGCTTAAGGAGTATGGGTATTAGTTCCTCTCTAAAGGTCTTATAGAATTTCATAGTTAATCCATCTGGGCCTGAGCTTTTCCTCATTGAAAGCCTTCTGACTGTTCCTCCATCTCATTGTAAGTTATTGGCTTATTTAATTGATTTATTTCTTTTTGGTTCCGTTTGAGCAAATTGTATTTCTCTAAAAATTCATCCATTTCCCCTAGGTTTTCCTTCTTTAGTTAAGTATAGAGTCTGGAAATAGATCTTTTTGATTGTTTGGATGTCTTGGATGCTTGTAATTTTTCCTGTGGCATCCCTGATCTTATTGGTTCGGGTCTCCTCTCTTGTTTGTTTGTTTGTTTGTTTTTTAGTTAATCTTGCCTAGAGTCAGTTAATTTTATTATTTTTTCAAAACACAGCTTTTTGTTTTATTAATTTTATTTATACTTTTCTTAGTCTCTTTCTTGTTAATTTCAGCTCTTATTTTGGTTATCTGTGTAGTAACTTTGGGTTCATGTTTTTTCTTGCTTTTCTAGCAGTTTTAGTAGCATCATGAGATTATTTACCTGGTCTGTCCTATTTTACTGATGTGTGCACTGAGAGCAATAAATTTGCCCCTTAGGACTGCTTTGGGTATGTGCCACAGATTTCTTTGTGATGTTTACTCATTTTCATTGCATTGTATGAACTTTTTAATTTCTTCTTTAAATTCTTGTTTCCCAGGTGTTGCTCAAAAGTGTGCTGTTCAATTTCCATGTATTTGAGTAATTTCTATGGTATGCTTTATTATTGACAACTAGCTTGCTTTCGTTATGGTTGGATAGAATACAAGGGATTATGTTGATCTTCTTGTATTTGCTTAAATTCTTTGTATGAACTATGATATGATCTATTTTGGAGAAAGTTCCATGGGCTGCTGAGAAAAATATGTACTGGTTTGTTGTGAGTGGAAAATTCTGTAGATGTGAATTAAGTCCATTTGAGATATGGCATCATTTAATTAGGAGGCTTCTTTGCCAAGCCTCTGGTTGGTAAACCTGTTTTTTGGTGAGAGTGTAGTATTAAAGTCTGCTAGTAATATTGTATTGGGATCTATTTTTTCCTGTAAGTCAGAGAATATTTGCTTAATGTATTTGGTGTTCCAATGTTTGGAGAGTGTAAATTGATAATGGTGATACCCTCTTCTTGGATTGTTCCCTGTATGAATATGTAGTGTCCTTCTTTGTCTGTTTGTATTGAGTTTAATGAAAAAATTATCTTGTCAGATATCGGGATGGCAACTCCTGCCTTCTTGCTGGGCCATTTACATGGTAGATCTTCCTCCATCCCTTCACTCAGAGTTTGTTTTTATCTTTGGCTGTGAGATGGGTCCCTTGAAGACAACAAATAGATGGATCTTGTTTTCTGATCCAATCTGCAGTTGTTTCTTTTGATTGGTGAATTGAGTCCATTGATATTTATGGTTATTATACAGAGGTGCATTGTGTTTCCTGTCAGTTTCCTGCTTTCCTAAGTTTTCTTCTCTCCTTTCCTCCTGTGCTTATTAAGTTGTTCTTCTGTGATATCTGATCCACATAAGTAGATCTCTGATCTTGATTGTTTTTTTCAGATTGTATTTCCCCTCAATATTTTTTGTGGTGTTGGCTTATTGTTTGTGAAGTGCTCCACCTGATATCCGGTCTGCTGGGTGTTTCTATATGCTTCTGCTATGTAGGTGAGTTTTTAAAATTTTCAATAGCAAACTTTTGGCTATAATTTTTAACGATTTTTTTTTTTGGCGAAAATGTGTTGCATTCCTCTATTCTGTTATTAATCACTTTCCCCAATTATAGGAAGGTTAAATTTCTTGGCATTGTCTGCTTATTCTTGGACTTCCATTTGATTTTTTTTAAAGTATTTTTCCACATCTGTGACTTTTTTTGCATTTTGTCTTCAATACCTGATATTCTATTTCCCATTTCATTCACTGTATTAACTATGACTTCCATTGTGGTTTGTGTAGAGAATATTGAATCATTTATGACTTCTATGTTGGTTTTCAAAGTATTAATTGTGTCTTTTAATGAGATGTGTACTGCATCTGTTCTTGAGTGAATCTCTTGTTTAAACTCCTGGATCTCTTTTTATAATTTTATAATTTGTTTCTTTGTTATTTAAATTTATGATCCATTTCTCACTTTAATTCTAGTCATTGCCTCTACCAACTTGTAACATTGTCTTTCATCACTTTTTAACTTTCACTGGAGTTCTTCCCTAGGTGGCTGCTGGCCTTTGGGGATATTTTGCTGTCCTGGCTGTTGATGAATCTTGTAATTTTCACTGTAATATTTGCATAAGGATTTAGGGATTATTGGAGTCAAATCACAAACTCTGTCTGTTTTGGTCAATAGGTGGCTGCCTTCGCTTGGTTCTGGGTTGGTTCTCAAGTTAGTAGCACCTGAACAGAAAATACAGGTGGGGATCCTTCCTCCGCAGGCTGCTGGAGCCCAGGAGCCCAGTTCTGGACCTCAGAGAGGGACTGGCAGTGCAGCTCTGCTTGATTTTCCACCATGGAAGGGCTCATTCCACTACCAGCTGTTGGAGCCTGCTTATGGTTCCTGATTTCAGCCACAGAACCTCGGTTAATGCATCCACACAGAACACACAGGTGGGGCTGCTGGAGCCCAGTATCCCAGTTCCCAACTTGAACCAAGGACTCGCCATGACCTGGCAGTGCTGGGGCACTTTCACATTTCCCAGGTGCCCAGGCGGGAGGGAGGGGAGTCCTGGTCTAGTTCTTGGGGTTGCTGCCAGCTCTAGTCTTCCATGGCAGTATGGGGGAGTGCCCCCATCCTGGGGGCACTCACTTATCCTGGAATTTGTTAAGGGCTGTCCAGTGGTGTAGTGGCAGATTGCTGTATCTGTGTACTGTAGGTCACTGGTTGCCACAGCATTCTGTTGCGATGATTGTGTGCTAGGCAGGGTGTGGTGGGGTTCTTGGTGTGGGTTTCACAGTCTTTGTCCCTGCTTACATTGTCTGGGTCCGGCACCATGTGAGTTTTCTGCTGGTGTTCTACCTATTGCTGTGGCTCTGAGGTTCCCAGGGGCTGTGGGCCTGGCTGCTTTGGAGGCTTGGTGTGGGGCTGTGTTGCCGGCAAGGAGAAGGAAAGGGTCTTCGTGTTTTTACGTCTTTTCGGAGGTTCTGATGTTTTATTCTTTTATTTTTTCACTTCCTGTATTTCTCTGATTGTTTGCCTTTTTGCTGTTGTCGATCTCTTGGGGGAACTGAGAGTTGGGACTCAAATTCTCTGGTTGGTTGGAGAGAGCTGTGGTGTTTCCCTACTGTTTCGATGCCATCTTCTCTCTGATTTGTTTTATTTTCTTCAGAATGTTTATCAGTATTTCTGTCTATAACATCTCTCATAATTACGTCTGTTTTATTGTATCATTACATTTTCATTTATTTATACATGTTTCATAAATTAGTACTAGATGTAAATTAATAGGAAAATATTATATTAACCTAATCTTAGAGTGTTAAAAAAACTATATTTATACATTTATATGTATATATATATATATATATATATATATATAATTATCTCTTTCATCCTTACCTAAGCAAAGGAAAAATGAACAAAATGGTGTCTGTGGCTTCTTTCTCCCATGATATATGTAGAAAGTAATTGATAAACAAAAGTGGGCCAAGAAATGGGATTTTCTCTCCTTCTACCTAGAACAAAATTAATGTAAACTTAGTTGTATTTATGTATATTTAATATGTAAAACTAACTTAAAAGTTAGTATATTGATGATTTCAAGGAAAACCTGCTGAAGGCATTCGTTTTTCTCTTTTTGTGTGATGTATTCTTGATTGTTTTTATATGATATTATTTCATAGTGTTTTAGCTTTCTTCTTTTTTTAAACATTCATTCTTTTCTTTTTGGAAGTTTTAGATAGGATGTGTTTTAGGATTAAAGGGTTAAAGTAAGAAAATAATAGAAAAATGAACAGAAACATTTTCTCTTCCCAATGTAAGGAATAGGAATTATAATCCTTGTCTTTTATTTTACATTTTCATTAACAAATTAATTTTACATTGAATTTTCATTGTGTTATTTCATTTAACGCAGACAATGCACCTAATCAAATTCATATCTTCTATTACTGGTCTTTCATCCACACTGTACTTTAAAATAATTTGAAGATACTTCATTGATCTATTTTCATGTATGTATAAAGCACATTGAAAAATTTCACCTTTTTCCCCTCTCCTGTGCCTTTGCCTCTATTGGTACCCACATCCAAGCAGAAGCTGTTTTACGTTCTTGTTATTAATTTTTTGGGGGAGGTCCAGTCATGGGGCCTGAACTCTGGTCCTGGGCACTGTCCCTCAGCTCTTCAGCTCAAGGCTAGTGCTCTACCACTTGAGCCACAGCGCCACTTCGGGCTTTTTTCTTTTTGTTTATGTGGTGCTGAGGAATCGAACCCAGGGCCTCATGCATCCAAGGCAAGAGCTCTACCACTGAACCACCTTCCCAGTGCTCTTGTTATTAATTTTTAAGGATTGAATTATTCTGAATAGGAAAGAATATTTGTGACATCTGTTTTTCAGTCTATTTCACTTAACATTAACTTTTCTATTGCCACCCATTTCTCTGCAAATGACATAGTTATCCTCTATGTCTGAATAATATTCTATGTATATCTTCATATATATATTATATATGAAATATATATAATATTAATGTTTCAATCTATGTATTTATATGTATATATATATACACACACATACACTCATAAACACACATGTTTTTGTTGTCCATTCTTTGGTAATGAACACATAATTTGATTCCATGCTTTGGCTACTGTGTTGGTTGCTATAAATATGTGTGTGCAGGTATCTTGTCCAGGAGTCATATGAATCATAGTTTCATTTTTAGGTTTTCAAGTACATCTATACTAATTTCCATAGTTGTCCTAATTTACATTCCATTAACAGTATATAAGCCTCAAGTTTCACCAGCATCCTCACCATATCTGAAGTAGTTTTTCTTCTTTGCGATAGCTACTTTAGGTGGGATGAAATGGAATGCCAATGATTTTTTGAGTTTCCTTTCTTTTCTATTATGGATACTGAATTTTTTTTTTAAATTGTATTTTATTTTATTTGAGAACATACTGTACAGAGGGGCTACAATTACATGGGCAGGATAATGCATACATTTCTTACCAAGCATTGCAGCCTCCTCCTTTGTTTACCCTTCACTTCCCTTCCCCGCCTCCCCCCTCCCCCGACCCAATTTTACCCCCCTCCATCCCCCCAATTATACCCCCCCCACACCAAAATTGTAAAGCTGGTTTTGACATGACATTTTGTACTTCTCATTGTTGCAACAGGTCCACCTGAATCCTTAAACGACTTGTTTGTCCCCATCTCCTCCACATGTTATACTGACATCAAATATAGTGAAAGCGGGGGTTACACTGTGGGGGAGGGACATACAAAGCAACAAAGAAATAATCTTATAAATGCATTAGAAACACATGCATGAAAGAAACGAAAACATTAAAATACATATTTAAGGGTTCATTTTCCTAACATCACATTATCTGGCCTTTTCCGCTTGACTCATACCTATACTAGATATTGCAAATAAGGGAAACCATGGGACCTATGCTTCTTTGGGCCTGGCTTACTTCACTTAATATAATTTTTTCCAAACCTTTCCATTTCCTAACAAATGGGGAAATGTCATTCTTTCTGATGGAGGCATAGAATTCCATTGTGTATATATACCACATTTTCTTGATCCATTCATCTACTGAGGGGCATCTGGGTTGGTTCCATATCTTAGCTATGGTAAATAATGCTGCAATAAACATAGTTGTGCTGGTAGCTTTAGTGTGGTCTTGTTTGTAAACATTTGGGTAAATGCCCAAAAGTGGGATTGCTGGATCATAGGGGAGATCTATGTGAAGTCTTTTGAGGAACCTCCATACTGCTTTCCAAAGTGGTTGAACAAGTTTACATTCCCACCAACAATGAAGTAAGGTTCCTTTCTGTCCACATCCCCTCCAGCATCTGTTGTTATTAGAGTTCTTGATTTTTGCTGTTCTAACTGGAGTGAGGTGATATCTCAATGTTGTTTTGATTTGCATTTCTTTTATGGCTAGGGATGTGTCTATTGGCCATCCTTCTTTCTTCTTCAGAGAAGCTTCTCTTTAAGTCTTTCACCCACTTATTTATTGGGCAGTTGTTTCTTTGAGGATTTGTTGTTGGGGGGTTTAATTTTTTGAGTTCCAAGTATATTTTAGATATGAGACCCTTGTCCGTTGTATGGCTAGTAAAGATCTTCTCCCAATCGGTGGGCTTTCTATTGATCTTGCCAGCTATGTCATTTGCCCTGCAGAAGCTCTGCAATCTTATGCAATCCCATTTGTCCAACCTTTCTTTGATTTGTTGTGCTTCCGGGTCTCTATTCAGAAAATTTCGACCTGAGCCAAGGAGACCTAGGGTTTCTCCTATTCCATCCTGTAATGTTTTCAGAGTGTCTGCTTTGAGTTGAAGGTCTTTGATCCATTTGGAGTTGATTCTGGTGCAGGGTGATATATAAGGATCTAGCTTTAGTTTTCTACATGTAGTTAACCAATTTTGCCCGCACCATTTACTGAAGAGGCTGTCTTTCTTCCATTCTATTGTTTTAGCTTCCTTATCGAAGATTAGATGGCTATAGGTCTGTAGGTTCATTTCTGGGTTTTCAATTCTATTCCATTGGTCCTGAGGTCTGTTCTTATGCCAATACCAAGCTGTTTTGATTACTATGGCTTTATAGTAGAGTTTGAAATTTGGTATTGATATTCCTCCAGCAGTGTTCTTTCCGTTGAGGAGCGTTTTTGCTATTCGGGGTCTTTTATTGTTGCATATGAATTTTTGGATTGCCTCCTCTATTTCCTTGAAGAATGAGGGTGGAATTTTGATAGGTATCGCGTTGAATTTGTAGATAGCCTTGGGAAGTATTGCCATTTTCACGATGTTGATCTTGCCAATCCAGGAGCATGGGAGGTTTTGCCATTTTTTAAGTTCTGTGTTGATTTCCTTTTTCAAGATTTTAAAGTTTTCATCATAGAGGTCCTTCACTTCTTTGGTTAAGTTAATTCCTAGGTATTTTATTTTTTGTGGGGCTATTACAAATGGAGTTGCTTTCCTGATTTCAGCCACACTTTTCTCATTGTTGGCATATAGAAAAGCCATTGATTTTTGGGGGTTAATTTTATAACCTGCTACTTTGCCAAAGTTTTGAATCAGCTTGAGTAATTTGGGAGTGGAGTCTATGGGATTCTTTAAATACAAGATCATGTCATCTGCAAAGAGGGAAAGTTTTATTTCTTCTTTCCCTATTTGGATCCCCTTTATGTCTGCATCTTGCCTTATTGCTGTAGCTAGGCATTCTAATACTAGATTGAAGAGAAGTGGAGAGAGTGGGCATCCTTGTCTTGTTCCTGAGTTAAGAGGAAATGGCTTTAGTTTTTCACCATTGAGTATAATGCTGGCTGTAGGTTTGTCATATACAGCCTTTATTGTATTGAGGAATGTTCCATGGATTCCTAATTTTTCCAGAACCTTCATCATAAAGGGGTGTTGGATCTTGTCAAATGCTTTTTCTGCATCTATTGAGATAACCATGTGGTTCTTATTCTTGCTCCTGTTGATGTGATGAATAATATTAATTGATTTGCGTATATTGAACCAGCTTTGCATCCCTGAAATGAATCCTGTTTGATCATGGTGTATGATTTTTTGGATGAATTGTTGAAGTCGATTGGCCAAAATTTTGTTGAGAAGTTTTGCATCAATGTTCATCAAAGAAATGGGTCTATAGTTCTCTTTCTTTGATGAGTCCCTGCCTGGTTTTGGGATGAGGGTTATGATGGCTTCATAGAATGTGTTCGGTAGTGAGCTTTCTCTTTCAATTTCATTGAAGAGTTGGAGGAGTATTGGTGTGAGCTCTGCTTTGAAGGCCTTGTAAAATTCCGCTGTAAAACCATCTGGTCCTGGACTTTTCTTAGCTGGGAGGTCTCTTATTGCTGTTTCTATTTCAATGCTTGATATGGGCCTGTTAAGCTGGTTTAACTCATCTTGGTTTAGTTTTGGCATGTCAATATTTGCTAGGAAAAGGTCCATTTCTGTCAAGTTCTCAAACTTATTAGCATAAAGTTTTGAGAAGTATTCCCTTATAATGTTCTGAATCTTGGTTGTTTCCGTGGTGATGTTTCCATTCTCATCTCTGAGTTTATTAATTTGGGTGTGCTCTCTCCTTTTTCTGATAAGGTTTGCTAAGGGTCTGTCAATTTTGTTAAGTTTTTCGAAGAACCAACTCTTTGTTTTGTTGATTCTTTCTATAGTTTTTTTGGATTCTAATTCATTTAATTCTGATTTAATTTTGATTATTTCTTTCCGTCTACTGGATTGGGGTTTATCTTGCTGCTCTTTTTCAAGGAGGTTTAGATGTGTCATTAAATTGTTAGTTTCCGATCTCTCCAATTTGTTGATGTAGGAGCTCAGAGCTATAAACTTGCCTCTGAGTACTGCCTTTGCTGTGTCCCAGAGGAGCTGGTAATTTGTGTGTTCATTTTTGTTGAATAGCATGAACATTTGAATTTCCTTTCTAATCTCTTCCATGACCCACTCATGATTCAGCAGTGTGTTGTTCAGCCTCCATGTGATACTGGACTTTCTTTGGTGGCTTTTGGTGTTGAGTTCTAATTTTATTCCCTTGTGGTCAGAGAGAATGCAAGGTATAACTTCAATGTTTCTGAATTTAGACAAGTTTGCTTTGTGGCCTAAAATGTGGTCTATTTTAGAAAACGTTCCATGTGCTGCTGAGAAGAACGTGTATTCTGATGCTGCTGGGTGAAATGTTCGGTAAATGTCTGTTAAGTCTAGTTGATCTATGCAGCTGTTTAGATCTGCGGTTTCTCTGTTGAGTTTTTGCCGAGTTGATCTATCTAGTGGGGAGAGTGGTGTGTTAAAATCCCCAACGATTAATGTCTTTGGATCTATCTGGGATTTGAGGGAAAGTAGTGTTTCTTTGATAAATTTGGGTGCTCCATTGTTTGGCGAATAGATATTTAGAATTGTAATATCCTCCTGAAGGAGAGATCCTTTAATTAGTATGTAGCGACCTTCTTTATCTCTTCTCATGAATTTTAGTTTGAAGTCTATTTTATCTGATATTAGGATTGCAACTCCCGCCTGTTTGAGGGCCGTTTGCTTGGTAGATTTTGTTCCAGCCTTTAACATTGAAGATGTGTTTGTTTTTACGGGCAAGATGTGACTCCTGCAGGCAGCAGATAGAAAGGTCTTGTTTTTTAATCCAACTAGACAGTCTATGTCGCTTAATTGGAGAGTTCAGTCCGTTAACGTTAAGAGATAGGACTGAGAGGTATTTGGGAGTTCCTGCCATGTTATCCACCTTCTTGGGGGCTGTGAAAACTGGGTTCTTCCTAAGGTTCGTGGATTCTCAGTTTGGGTGCAGTTTCTTGGCCTTTGTTGCGTTCTTGTTGGTTTTCTATGTGTAGGACATCTTTAAGAATCTTTTGCAGGGCTGGTTTGGTGGAGATGTATTGTTTCAATTTTTCTTTGCTATGGAAGGTTTTTATTTGGCCTTCAGTTATGAAGGAGAGTTTAGCTGGGTACAGTATTCTTGGTTGATAGTTGTTTGTTTTTAGGGCATGGCATACGTCATTCCAGGCTCTTCTTGCTTTGATTGTCTCTGCTGAGAAATCTGAGGTAATTCTAATTGGTTTCCCTTTATAGGTGATTAACCTTTTCTCCTTGACAGCTTTAAGGATCTTTTCCTTGGTCTGGGTTGATCCTGTGTGGATTATAATGTGATGGTGGGATGTCCTATTCTGGTCTGGTCTATTTGGGGTTCAAAAGCTTCTTGTATCTGAATAGGCCTATCTTTTTGTATGTTTGGGAAGTTCTCTGCTAGGATCCTGTTAAACAAATTTCCTAGACCATTAACTTCTGTTTCTAGGTGCTCCTCTACACCCATTATCCTTAGATTGGGCCTTCTGATGGTGTCTTCCAGGTGTTGGATAGACCTATCATATTTCTTGGACTTGTCTTGGATGGTTGTATGTTCTTTCTCTATAATATCTAGGCTGTCTTCAATCCCTGAGATTCGATCTTCTGCATGGTCTAACCTGCTGTCAAGACTCTCTACTTTGTTTTTTATCTCTTTTCCTTCTAATTGGTCAGCTTTGATGGCTTCAAGTTCTTTGTTGAAGCTCTGTTTTAGGTCTTGTATGAATTTCTTTACTTCCTTAATTTGGTGTTCAGTGTTTGTTCTCAAATCACTTAGTTGATTGGTTATGGTTTCTTTGGACTCCCATTCCTTCTGTTGGGTTCCATTCAGCATTCCCTTTGTGGTCTCCCTGACTTCCTTCAGCTCTTTGTTAATGGATTCCATGAATGTCTTTAGTGATCTTTGTGTATTCTCTACCTGGTCTCTTAATTCGTGAATTACTCTTTGATTAGTTTCCTCCCTTCTGTGGGATTCCTGCAGTTCTCTTTGAGTGTTCTCTGCCTGCTCACGCCATTCCTCCCTTTCTCTTTGAGTATTCTCAAGTTGTTCACGCAAATCCTGTATCAGTTTTTGAGAAGCTTCCTCACGCTTATGATATTCCTGTATAAACTTCTGGGATGCCTCCTCTCTCTCCCTATCACGCTCATACAGAGTCCTTTGTACATTGTCAAACTTCTCATTTATCATGTTTGCTATTAGTGTTTGTAAAGCTATTTGGGAACTCTCCTCTGGATTATTCTTTATCTGTTCTAATCCCTGATTATCAAGGTTGGGAATTGAAATACCCGAATTTGCCATTTTTCTTGTGTTTTTCCGGCTTACTCGGCCCATTTGAGATAAAGATTGCACCAGTTTTGTGCTAGAACACTATCTTAAGGCAACCATCAACCAAAGTTTGCATTTGTACAGTCAATAGTCTACAGATACAATCTAGTTCAACAGATACATCTATTCAACATCAAACGACTATATGTTAAAGGACTTCGAACCGCAGAAAAGAATTTGGAAAACCAGAAATTATTAGGATTAGGGAGAGATGTGGGTAAAAAATAGGAATAGATTGGTGTGGGGAGGCACAGGGAGAGTTAACTATGTCCTAATCACAGTGCAGGAAATGGGTTGGGTAGGATGCAAGTAGAGAGAGAGAGAAAAAGAAGAGACGGAAAGGGGAATAAAGAGAGACCAGAAAAAGAATAGAAATGTAAAAATTAATGTTATTATAGAGGTTAAAAGACCGTCTATTTAGAGAGGAATGTGAATATGTTCAGAGAAGGGGAGGGACATAGAGGAGATGTGAAAAGCTTTAAGGGAGAAGAAAAGATCAGAAGTTCAGTAGAGCTAGATAAAAAACAAAAAGATAATTAAGAAAGAAAGAAAAAGAGAAAGAAGACAAGAAAAGAAAGGAAAGCTCTCATTCACGTAATTCTGAAATAAAAATTATAAGATGAGAAAAAAAAAGTTACTGGAAAACAATTATTTTTTCAGAAGAGGCAAAAATTAAAGATTAATAAAAGTTTTAGAGGGGAAAAAATTTATATACATATATATATATATATATATATATATAAGGTAACAAAAAACAAAAAACAAGCAAAAAAAAAGAAAAGAAGAAGAAGAAAAAAAAAAAAGAAAAAAAAAAGTCTTTTGATTTTTTTTTTTTGGGGGGGGGAGGAGTGGGAAGAATCCTGTATCTCCCTTTTGTCTGCAACCAGTCTCTTGTTGGAGTCT
The DNA here is from genome assembly GCF_024711535.1 of Dipodomys merriami. Classification (NCBI taxonomy): domain Eukaryota; kingdom Metazoa; phylum Chordata; class Mammalia; order Rodentia; family Heteromyidae; genus Dipodomys; species Dipodomys merriami. The sequence continues at coordinate 32,974,457 of NW_027202270.1, forward strand.
CTGGTCAGCTTGAGGTCCTGTGGCTTGATTGGTTTCTTAAGTCGGTTGGTTGGAAGAGGCAGAAAAATGCTCTGCTTTACCCAAGATTTTGAGATCCCCCTCCCAGGTTAGTTTTCTGGGAGGGTGGTCTGCTTTGAGAGTCACAGAAGAGGGGGATGTGGTGATGAGGCTAGGTTCTGGGTAGAGTTGAGGCCTTTCAACAAACAGTAGCTTTTCCCTGGGGCTATTTTGTGATAAAGCTCACAGCGCCCAGCCTGGAGCCATTCTCAGGGTTTCTGTTTTTCAATTGATTGTGGTGACTGCTAGAGGGAGGGGCAGCCTCTGGCTCTGGTTACCCAGTGAGGCTAGGCACTCCGATGGCTGGCACCTGAGCTGGGTGACTTTTCCCTGGATGGAGCTGAGTCTGGCAGGTCACTTCGGCGTTAAGTTCTTGTGACCTGCTAAATGACTCATTTTATTCCAAGGCCTGAGCTGGAGCTAGCAGCAACTCCGAGCTTTGTCGGTATCCAAGATGGAGATCACCGGTGCTGGGGGGGGAGGGGTGGCCTTTCTTCCTCTGCTCCCTGAGGAGTGAGGATGTCGGGCTTGTACTCACACCGAGTCTTGGATCCTGGGTCGTCTCTGGTGCCGAGTCTTGGATCCTGGGTCGTCTCTGGTCTGCAAGCTGCAGGGTGAAGATGTCCGCTCTTTGTTGGTTCTTGCTGGTGTTGAGTAGAATCCGCTCGCCCGCTGCGTCTGGCTCCTTCGTCCCGGACTCTCTGTGTGAGCGCTCAGGTATGGCCCCCCGGCTGTGGTCTCTGCCGCTTGCGACCCTGCCGCCGCCGCCGCCGTGGCGGCTGCTGGCAAGCACTCAGGTGCTTCTTTTTGCCTTGGCTTCCCCTCTCTTGTCTGTCCTGTGATGGCACACTTGGTGTGATTCTCTGGCTTAGGACTGTTCACTGGAACTCTAAAGCTGCTTTCTATGCGAGAGCTTGTTCAGATTCCAGCTTCTCCTCCGCCATCTTCCCGGAACTCGCATGGATACTAAATTTTAATTCATGTATTTCTTAGACAATTATACCTCCAAAAAGAATGAGAATGCTCTCTGATGGAAGCATAGAACTCCATTGATACATTCATCTACTGAAGGGCATCTGGGTTGCTTATGGTAAATAATGCTGCAACGAACATGGTTGTGCTGGTAACTTTAGTATGACTTTATTTGTGGTCATTTGGGTAAATGCCCAGGAGTGAGATTGCTAGGTCATACGAGACCTCTATGTTTAGTCTTTTGAGGAACCTCCATACTGCTTTCGAGAGTGATTATGCTAGTTTACATTCTTACCAACAGTATAATAGATTTCCTCTTTGGCAACATCCTGCCACATCTGTTGTTATTAGGTTTCTTGATAATGGCCATTCTAAATGAAATAAGGTGGACTCTTAATTTTTTTATTTGCATTTTTTATAGCCAGAGATATTAAGCATTTTTTCATATGTCTATTGGCCATTATTATTTCCTCTTTAAGTTTTTAACCCACTTGTTAATGGGGTGGTTCTCCCTCATTTTTCTCCCACTAACTTCATATGCTCAGCAGTATCTTGAGCAGAGTGATAACTTTCATTAGAGCCATTATGAAGTCTAATTCTTCTTAGCCTCATATAAATCTTCAACTTTCCATTTATTTTGGAACATAATCATCCATTCTGCCTTCTTCCCCTTACACTCGAAACAATCAGATTTGAATAAGAAATATTGGTAGGATTAAAGTGGTATTTACTGGTCTCTTAAATAAGTCTGGAAGTAGAAACTTTAATCCTCACTTTAATGGGCTTGGAATTGTGAGATTTCCATCATTTATGCTATCATTTTCCTGCTAATGTTTTCTTCACAGTGACTTTAATAGACTAATCATCGCATGAGTTCAATATTAAAATCACACAGAAAACTATTTTGTTTTATAGAAACTATTAAGAAATAAGATTTAGGGTGGTAGAGAATATGACCAGTAGACTCTATCAGGAGAAATATCAAGCTCTTATTAGCCAGTTGTCAGGATAATTGAGAAGATTATATCATTACATTTTTAATACATATACAAGCTGTGGGAAGACATTATTCTATATGAATACAAAGTATCAGCAAAGTTGTTGATAACTAACTATATGTTGTTCTGCCTACTTGATTCACAGAAACATCATCATAAAACAAAATCTGGAAATAGTCTCTCATTCACTGAAGTCCTTCCCCTCCAGTGTATATGTTCCTCAAATTTCCTTTTAACAATTAAATAAGAATACACCTGGTCAGTAACTTTCCTTATAAAGTAGGAAAACTTCTACGCAAGAATGACATATTCTGTTCTGTTCTTTTATTATCATTTCTTTCAACTTTTTTAGTTGTTCAGATTTGTTTGTTTTGGGCACTCTACTACTTTACAGAACTGCAAATTTATTCTCCATGTTTCTCTAAGATTTGTACATAGAACTTCTTTTTCTTTATTGTGAAAATACCATACGGAGGGGTTACAATTAAATGGGTAAGGTAATAAGTACATTTCTTATCAAGCATTGTTGCCTCCTCCTTTGTTTCCCCTTGCCATCCCTTCCCATCTCTTCGCCCCCCTCTGCCCCCCCATGCGCCTCCCTGCCCATCCTAGCCAAAGTTGTAAAGTTCGTTGTTCGACATAACGTCTTCAAGAGAATACTTTGAGATGGAGGTAATATTTGTAGATATTAGAGCTACTATAAACACTTTTTAGTACTATTAAGCAGGTCTGGCTCCCAACTATTTTTTACATTTCTATTGTATATAACTTTTGCCCTTAATTTAGGTAGCAGTTAAAACCCAAATTATTAACAAAAAACATTCAAAATTGGAAGAAAATTAATTTAGGCATAAAATTTTCAAGTAAGTTATTTTTATTATTTTAGCACTGTTCTTTATGATGTAGAATACACTGAAAATAAAATAGTAGTGAAAGCAAAATCAGCATTATTTTCAATTAGATGCTACACATTATTTTAGTTAGACAATTAAAACAATGGCCTAAGTTTTGACCAACATGCCAATAATACAGTCTTTTCAACAGTCTTGGAAAAACCTGGATAGTCTTTTCAATGAACAGTCTTGGAAAAACTGGATAGTTATATAACAAACATTGAAATTAAACCTTGATATATCAACATGTATAAATATTAACTTAAATTCATAAGATGTACGAATGATATTATTAAATATTTAAGTATAAGATTTATAAGACTATTGAAAGAATATGATCAAAGTATGTTTATATATATGTATAGAAAGTTAATACAACCTCTCATTTTGCACACTCAATATGGACTAGTAAAATAAAAATAAATTTACAAACTAACAAGAGATTTGAATTATAGCATGGTGATAGAGTGAGTAGTACTCATTTTTGGTTCAATTCTCAATAGCAAATACATCAACCAAGGAAACAATTATGTGTTTTTGTATATAATGGTACGTGAATGCAGGTATGTTCATCTGTGTTTGTGAATCTGTTTATACTTTGAGGAAAAACAGTTCATTATAACTAATGAACATTCATTCATTTATCATTACTTGCATTTACACTTCAAAATGAATATTAATTTTGGAACTCTAATTTAATAAAAATTCAATGTTTGATTTCTAAAACAATCAATGTAACATATCACTACAGTGTGTTTAAAAATGTAAGCCAAGAATAAGAAATTGCTATAGTAATTTATTGATGGTAATTGTAACTCTATGAGCTTATGATATTTAGCTGACAATCTAAAAAAAAAAGCCCAAATCCTCAAATAAGCAGCATGTGCTAATAGTGAAGAAAGTAAATCATATCTTCAGGGCCTATCATTTGTCAGTCATTTATGGGCAACTGGATGCTAAATAAACCCATAAACTCAGATCTCTCTCTCTCTCTCTTATCTTCTTCTTTGTGTTTTTAGGCTTCAGGATTTTTTAAAAACTTAATTTATTTTCATTATCCTTAAATAATTGTACAAGGGACTTTTAATTCAACATCAGTTTGTGATCATAATACATCCTCATCACCCCTTCCATGATTCTTTCCTATCTATCCAACCCAACCTATTTCATCAATTTACCTAGTTCCATTTTTCACATACATTGAATGTGATGACTGTATTTGCCTTTAGAAGCTCATAGGGAAACTGCAAAAAACTTCCAGAAGCAAAAAGCAGACTCAGCAACAACAGTGGAGTTAAGCAACTTCTCAGGTAACTGAAAATCCTGAGTGGTATAAATTTACAAAAGGTTTCTAAATTTATTGCGGTGAGTAGAAAAGATCCCACTGGCCAAATCCAATCTAATTAGGATAACAACATTTTTCCTCCTTAACTGCCAGCTATTGTATGAAAAATTGCTTCTTCTCAAGCTCAGTCAATTTTAAAATGTCTGCTGGCTGAGTTTCCCAGCAGGAGGCTAAAAGATCTATTATACTGACAGATGCTTCCTGCTAGAAGATTGCACAAAATTTAAATGACTTTTATTTTTTGTGTATTGCCATTTAAATTGAATTAATAAGAAAAAACACATTTTTTCATTCAAAAATTGTACCTCTTAAATAATATTTTTTAAAGGATTGCAGAGTTTGGTGTTAATTTATATTGATACTAACTTTTCAAATTCTATTTTGTGATGTGCATTTATCATTTTCAAGAGAAATGTTCAATAAGTGTATTTTATAACCTCTTTCTTCGAATAGTCATGACAAATAGGCCATATTTCATTGTAGTTATGGCAATCAGATGAAGTGCATAGATAAGCATAACTACATTCAGTTAACTTATGAAGAAAATATTTTTACTTATTTACTTATTGTTGTTTAGACATTGTGTAGCAGAATCTGACTTCTTTTCTTGTATTTAATAGGCTACAAAATAATATCTCTTGCCATTGCACAAATCTGAGTGAATTCATATTAACTTATATTTCTAAGCTAAATAAAATGCAAATATGCAACAATGACTCATAGTCTCACTTCTTGAGAAATGAAAATGGTTTGGACATTTTCATAAATTACTTAATACAAGGTGTTTAAATACATGTTCTATTTATCTATATATTACTAAACATCATTATAGGTTTGCCTAGAATGCCATAATAAATTGCCATAAACTAGGTTGCTTAAACAGCAGAAAATTATTAGTTCACAACTAAGAAAGCTATATATTCTAAATGAGTGCATCCTTAGCAAGACTGGATCTAGAAAGAAGCAGTTCCAAACCTCAGGCCTTGTTTGTCTTTTCTCTAAGTTACTTCATATGCCCTTCTCTCTGGGAAGGACATCAAATATACGTAATAGATTGTAAGGACCTCTTTTAGTTTCATTTTTTTTTATAGAAAGACTATCTCCAAACAAAGTCACATTCTTGGGGGCTGTATATGAGGATTGTAGCAATTGCATTTTGTGGGAACACAGTTCATAACATAGTGTGCTACATGTTTCTTCTCATGTTAACTAGATGGTCATGCGTTCTACTTTCTGACAGTAATCACAGTATAAAGATAGAAAACAATCTAATTCTATCCTCCATTCACTATAATAGTTTTTTTTCTTATCTTTCCTTAGTGTGATATTTTGTTTTCCCTTCTATTACTAAAAGCAATCTCTCAAATATGTTTAATAAAACAATCCTCAAAATTCCCATGAGCAACACGGGGTGGGGGGGGTGGGATGGGAAGGGATAGGAAGGGGAAACAAAGGGGAGGCAACAATGCTTGATAAGAAATGTACTCATTATCTTGCCCATGTAATTGTAACTCCTCTGTAAGGTATTTTCACAATAAAAAAAATTCCCATGAACAATTTTTTGTATTTTTATATTTCATTTCTTATTTTTATTAAAAGTTCTTTACTCCCTACATGCCATATTCTTATATCCCTTCCCTTTTTACAGCTGAGCTCCTTGATATGAAATTCTGTGCTTACTATTTTCTTGATTCCCATTCCTCCCTCAGCCAATGGACAATTCCCAATTTGACTGTTTCATTAAATTTTATGATATTTGGTATTTCAATTTTTATTACATAGTTTATATATTAGTATTGATAAAATACTTTAACAAATAGAATTCCATGTTTTATAATTTTAATATTTATACTACATTGAATTTTGTCTTTTCTATGTTTCCTAGAAATTATTTCATTTACAAATAATCTCTGTTTAATTTGGGGTGTCAATATGCAGAATCTGAATTAGGTTTGCTTAACTACTTTGGGTTCTGTAATGAAGTTAGTCAATGTTTGGGAAACATCTTCAGAAGCAGAAGCATTTTAGCAAGCATTATTCAGGGATAAAATTAAATTATTTCCTGAAATAATATCAGGTCTTTAAATATGTTTGTGGATTATGTTAGTTTAAATACAATATTATTTAAAACAAGATACTGGAATTTTATGTATTACTTATGAACACATGACAAACACCAGCCAAAAACAAACTTCAATGATAAATTTTAGATAAGTAAGACTGTCTTAGCCGGGCGCTGGTGGCTCACGCCTGTAATCCTAGCCACTCAGGAGGCTGAGATCTGAGGATCGTGGTTCAAAGCCAGCCCGGGCAGGAGAGACCGTGAGACTCCTATCTCCAATAAACCACCAGAAAACCGGAAGTGGCGCTGTAGCTCAAGTGGTAGAGCGCTTGCCTTGAGCTGAAGAGCTGAGGGACAGCGCCCAGGCCCAGAGTTCAAGCCCCACGACCGACCAAAAAAAAAAAAAAAGACTGTCTTGTAGAAATGTACATTTCTCCAAGGTAATAGATTTGGGATACATATCCCATATTTCACATTCTAAGTAATTATCAAGAACTTTTATATTTGATGGGCTGGGAAGGTGGCTCAGTGGTAGAGTGCTTGCCTTGCATGCCTGAGGCCCTGGGATCCATTCCTCAGCACCACATAAGCAAAACGAAAAAAGCCGGAAATGACGCTGTGGCTCAAGTGGTAGAGCACTAGCCTTGAGCTGAAGAGCTGAGGGACAGCGCCCAGGCCCAGAGTTCAGGCCCCACGACTGGACCCTCCCCCCCAAAAAAATTATATTTGATGGGAGATTTTTCATATGCTTGTTATTTTTGCCTTCACACAATAGGATTAAATAAAATTCAGGGGAACTATAAAGAATATTTGCAGGTAGAAACACATACTATTAGTATTTGGAGATTTCAATGAGAAGTTTTGAAAAAGTATAATAAATACCTAGTAACCTACCATAAAGCAAGTCTACTAGATTTGATGTTGAGTTGATAGAAGACATTTATTTAGTCAATATTAGAAATACAAGGTTATTTCAAAAGCTTCATTCACAGAAATTTAAATAGTACTCATTCAAGCTCTATTTAGGGAAAAACACATTTAGCTGAGCATCTTTTTGTATGCTGCCTATCATTCTAACTCATGGATTTAAATAGTGTATAGATATCATCAAAGATGTATTAATTTACATAGTTGCTTTAGGTCTAACTTAAAACACATAGGGCTTTATGAATAGAAAATTTCATACTGTAGCTGTAGAACATAATGGTATTGGCTATTATCCAAGAGTATCAAGAGAGATGTATATTTACGATTAAACTTAAATATGTCCACAGGTCGACTCATATACACCATCTCACAAGGCTTTTTCACGGGATTCTGTGCTTATCAGTTTTAAAATGTCAGGTTTCTTTGCATGAAATGTGCAAAAACAAAATTAGAACTATTGTCATTCAATACAATTTCAAAAAGTCAAATTGTGAGATCTGACAAATAGCTTGTGGATTATCCTGATTAAGAAAGCTTCCTTTATAATTTAACAAAGTATCTCAGTGTTAATTCCACCAAATAGGTGAAAGACCTATACAATAAATACTATAAAGTCTAGAAAAAAAATCAAATATTTCAGAAGATTTGAGATATTTCACAGTTTCTTCGGCTGAGGAAAATGATCTTATAGGAAATGCAATCTGCAGATTCAATGCAATACTCATAAAGTTCCAATGTCATTCCTTACAAAATTGAAAAAAAAAAATCAATCCAAAAATTCCTATGGAAAAGCAATCCCAAGTGGAGAAAGCCAATGGAGGTGTCACAATACCAGATTTCAAATTACACTACAAATCCATAGTAACAAAGGCAACATGGTGTTGGCTCAAACACCAGCGCAAAGACCACTGAAACCAGTGTAAGACCCACAATGAAATCATACAATCACCTTCATCTAATCTTTGACAAAGGAGCCAAAATATACAATACAGATGAGAAAGAATAACCTATTCAATCAGTACTGTGGTTCTAAAAACTGGCACAATAACTTGTTCTAGATAACAATTACTATTTGTTGCACAGATTGTCCTACATTTACTAAGGGTGTTGAACATTGTTTCATGGATATCTTGGCCATTTATACTTTATTTTAAAAGTTCAGATTCTTTTCTCACTTACCAGATTATTTCCTCTTTTATATAACTTCTTGAGTTATTTATATATTTTATGTTAATCTCCAGCCATAAAGAATGAAGACATGTAATCTTTACAAATCGGGATGTCACAATGAAAGAGAGCCTTTCAGTGATGTGAAAGGATATAAATTATATATGAATTATATAATATAAATTATATAACATAATAATATACATTGTAGGTAATTATATATTATATATGCATAATTTGAACACCTGGCATCATATGTACACACACACACACACACACACACACACACACACACACATGATGCCTGTTGAAAAATGAAGCTGGTCCCTAGTGGTTCATGCCTGGGCAGACAAATCTGCAAGACTTTTATCTCCAATAAAAGTAGAAATAGAAGTATCGCTCAAATGTTACAGCAGTAACTTTGAAAGAAAAATAAGAGTGAGAGTGTGAGGCACTGAGTTTAAACCCTATTATCAGTATAAGAAAAATGTAATGAAATATGATTTTAGGTTATTTTATAATACATTTTCTTTACCTCATTTAACAATACTTCTTGGAAAGAATATGCTAGCAATTCAGTGTCCACTTTTTTAATAATTGTGGACATTAGCATTAAAATTATCAAGAATTTTATCATATCTAAAGATTAGAGAGTAACTACAGCACAAATTTAAACATGCTTTTGTCTGAGCTTCTTATAAATAGTTAAAAATAACAGGCAAACATGCAAAGGAAATAAGTATTACTCAACCATTTCAACCTATTGAGAGAGATCATCCATTCAACTATATTTAAAATAGCATTTCTCATGAAAGTATGTGCTATTCTAAAGGCTCCCAGATACCTTGTTATCCACAATGAATTAGCTCAACTATAAATATATCATATTGAATTGCCAACCATTTGATCTAGCATTAAAAATTGTAAAATTTAAACAATAAGAATTAATCTATTATGATTGTAATTTGGGATGTTCTTTCTTTGGTCATAGAACCATATTGCCGTTGGAAAGTTCTCTCTATGAATTTCTTACATTTGTTTTGAAATCTACTTAGGTTTTTCAGGACAAGAGTAAATTTTATTGCTTGCCTACCTTCCCCTAGTGTCTCACCACTAAAGCTGTCACATGCATACAATATAGACATTAAACACAGTAGCAGCATACCTGCTGCTGACAGCTGTGGATATCTGTATGGTATTCATAGTGACATCTGCACAATCACTTCCTCATCTATTCCTCAATTAATGCCACGTTATACAATTCCCAGTTCACAAATCATGGAGAATTTTAACTTTTACCTGTCTTTTCATTGCCTAAAATTAATCGTGTGCTCTTCGCATATTCAATATATTTGCATAAATTTCCATATTACACTCTTCTGTAGTTACTTTCCTGTCATCTTCCCTAAGGTGGTGAATATAAATGACTTCCTCTTATTATAATTAACCATAAGTGTTTGTTAAAAATGTATTTTACTCTAGAATAAATCAATGTTAGCATCTAGAAGCATCCTGCACACTTGATATAAAATCCCAGTAATCAGTATCATATACCAAAACACTAACTGTTATTATGAACACAAAGTCTGTATGTTCTGTATTTTTGTCCAGATTTTTCCATGTTTCTAGTCTTAGTTATGTCTTCATATTGCATACAATACTGAATCTGCAAATGTCAATATTTTGTGGATTCTGAAGTACCACATAGTTATTCCATGACTGCCAGTTTATCTCATTTTTAGAGAAAAATATTGGAAAAAATCTGTTTAGATTTTCCAAACACCCTATCTTGCTAATTAACTTATTCAATTTAAATAATATTTGAGTGTTAATCCAATAATAAGTCATGATATTTTATATCATTGTAATTTTAAAATTCTTCATATGTTGCTTTTTTATGGAAAACAATGTCTTCCCAATACATTTTATAAGAAATAACATCAATTAATATAGCATGGACTTTGACAGTTTTATTTTCAGAAAACACAGGAAAATATTTACTTGTCAGAAACTCAATGTAAATTTCACTGTTCATTCTTATTTGGAGATGAAACCTTTTTTTTCTTGTTTTGAATAGCTTCGTGATTAAAAATAAACAATGTTTATTCACTTTTCCTAATAACTGTGACAGCAAATTAATAGTTTCCTAATATAAGTTATTCACTTACTTTTCTGCATTTGATATACTGCAAGTTTGTTGGCAAAAAGAAGAAGCATTAGCAGGGCCCCAAAGCAACAGAGTTTTGGAAAAGTAAAATTCATGAAATGCTCTCTCTCTCTCTCTCTCTCTCTCTCTCTCTCTCTCTCTCTCTCTCTCTCTCTCTGTCTCTCTCTCTCTCTGTTTCTCTTAGTTTGATCATATTGTCTGTTTTTATTTTCTGGGAGAAAAATGATGGATAAGAAAGATAAAAGTAACAATTGGGAAGGCAAGGGAAGAATAGGGTAACTGTTTTTGGAAAGACACTAGGGAAACAATTTATATCATATCCCTATTAAGTATTCCAATCTCAAAATTAGAAGGAAAAAATATAAATTAAACATGACAGCTGATGATACATTGAAACTCCCCAAATTTCAGCCTGATGACTTACAAAGTGAATCTTTGAAGAATTACTAAAATTTTTGTGGAAAGAAGAAAAATAATAAGACTACATTTTTAAAGTATATGCTTAAAATTCTTATAAAAAGGAAAACAAATACTTTGCTATTAGAGGGATATAGCTAAAAACAAATTAAATCACCCTCAAAATAAACTTGTTATTTCACCTTAATTGTTTAGATAAAGTAATTTTTTTATTAAAAATTTTTTTTTGATCTGACATGGGTCTTGAACTCTGGGCTTGGGCACTGTCCCTGCACTCTTCAGCTCAACGCAAGCTCTCTACCGCTTAAACCACAGTACCACTTCTGGTTTTCTGGTGGTTAATGGGAGATAAGAGTCTCCGCCCCGGGCTAGCTTTAAACCGTGATCCTCAGATCTCAGTCTTTCAGTAGCTAGGATTACAGGTGTGAGCCACCCGCACCTGGCATTTTTTTCTTTTTTAAATACGTTTTTAATTGTGAAAATACCGTACAGAAGGTTACAGTTACAAATGAGCAAAGTAATGAATACATTTCTTATCCACATTGTTGCCTCCTCCTATGCTACTGAGGTTCTTCAGAATGCTGTGCAAAATTAAGTAGATTGCTTTTCATAAGTGAGCCTCTTGCATTTACACAAACTCTGTCTCTTTATCTGTGTCTCTCACATACACATGCAAAAAAGATGTATATCCTATTGATTTTGTGTCTATGGAGAAAACTGGCATACCTAATTTCCTCAATTATTGATATCTTATAATAGTGTATTTTCCAAAATTAATCCATTATGCTTAGAATTCATTTAAATTTACTTTTTTACTTTTTAATTTTAGATAATTTTTAAGCACTTTGAGTATAATTTATCCTGTCAACAAATACTAAACATCTTCAGTATCAACATCTTCTCTGAGACTGGACATAAAGGAAAAATAAATCAGAGAAAAGCTTGGCCATTCTGCATAGAAGTTCTGGTATAAGTAATATAAATTATTTCAGAGTAAGAAGCAACAAATAATAAGATATAGCATACAATATCCTCTTGTTCCAGACTTATTTGTTAAAAAAGATTATCCCTTTCCAATGTACACCACTGTACCATTGTTGAACTAAACTGATCATGTCTATGTAGGTTTATATTTAACCCTCATTTCCTTTCCATTATTTCATTAATTAACCTTATATTATCCCACAGAGTATTGAACAAACTCATTTCATAATAATCTTGAAATTTTTATGAGAAAATTATCCAAACTATGTTTTTCAATTTAAAATTAGTTTCATTAGTTTCCATTTGTGTATTACTATTCCTGTTATTACAATAATAATATTATTATTATATTTAGTGTGGGTAATCTGGCATAGGAGAAGAGATACACACACTCCATCATACAGGAAGCAAAGATTCTTCTGGAATACTCCTTCATCCGCCCCTCCCAACCTTCAATCTCAAAATATTACATGTACAAAAGGCTTGAAATTTAATACAAAAATTTCTACTGGGATTTGAAAGTTATCACTTTGTATCTACAGAGAGGTTAATGGGGAACTGCCAATTAGTGATATTGAAGCTTCTAATGCATGTATTCATTATGTCAAGCCATTTACTTAAAAAGTCATTTACAACAAAATTTTACAGTATTCAAAGTATGTGTCCTGTACACATTGTATTAGTTTTCTCTGCATTTGCATATGATTACTTGATGTTATATTATAAAAGTATATAATTTCAATTTTTAATTTAATTTTATTGTCAAATTGATGCACAGAAGGATTAGAGTTACATACATAAGGTAGTGTAGTGAGTACATTTCTTATCATTGTGACCACTCCCTCGTTTTCTCCCACATCCCTCTCCTCCAACTTTCCCTACCTCAAATTGTAAAGTTCATTCCCAAGTATCACTGTGCATTGGTTCTCCGTTTGTTCTTTGTCTCACCACTTTGTTGTTCTCCTTCGATTTCCTAATTCAGATAAACAAGTATACAATACACAGGGTACCAAATTCAAATACAGTGACAACAGTGGATAAAACATAGGAAAAAGAAAAAAGGTTCCTCAAAAGACTCCGCATAGAGCTTCCCTATTACCCAGCAATCCCACTTTTGGGCATTTACCCAAATGTTTACAAACAAGACCACACTAAAGCTACCAGCGCAACTATGTTTATTGCAGCATTATTTACCATAGCTAAGATATGGAACCAACCCAGATGCCCCTCAGTAGATGAATAGATCAAGAAAATGTGGTATATATACACAATGAAATTCCATGCCTCCATCAGAAAGAATGACATTGCCCATTTGTTAGGAAATGGAAAGACTTGGAAAAAATTCTATTAAGTGAAGTAAGCCAGGCCCAAAGAAACATAGGTCCCATGGTTTCCCTTATTTGCAATGACCAGTATATGTCTGAGTCATGCAGAAAAGGCCAGATGTTGATGTTAGGTGAAATGAACCCCAAGATAAGTATTCGTATGTTTTTTACTTTCGTGCAATTGTTTCTAACATATTTATAAGATGATTTCTTTGTTGCTTTGTATGTCTCTCCCCCACGATATAACCCCTGCTTTCACTGTATTTGATGTTGGTATAATTTTTGGAGGGGAAGGGAAAAAACAAATCGTTTAGCTAGGGATACAGGTGGACCCATTGCAACAATGAGATGTACAAGTCGTTATGTCGAAAAACGAACTTTACAACTTGGGCGGAGGGAAGGGGGAATGGAGGAATATGGGTGGGTGAGAGGGCGAATATGGGAAGGGATAGGAAGGGGAAACAAAGGAGGAGGTAACAATGCTTGATAAGAAATGTACTCATTATCTTGCCCATGTAATTGTAACTCCTCTGTATGGTATTTTCATAATAATTTTTTTTAAAAAATTAAAAAAATAAACATTTAAAAAAAGAATGAAAAAATAACTGACTTTACATAGTACATTAAAAACTACAACAACAATGAAAAAACCTCTCATTTTCATATCTTGGAGTTAATTTCAATTTCAAAAGTAACATGTATTTTGAGGAATATATACTTGTGTGTGTGTGTGTGTGTGTGTGTGTGTGTGTGTGTGTGTGTGTGTGTGTCTATGCAAGTAGAATCATATGAATCTATTTAAGGGCAGTTTTGACATCTATAACATGGCCTGCTAAGATTTTGGCTGGGTTTAGTGCTGTGCCTGCAGAAAGTTAAGGAAAATAATTACATGTAAATGATACTGTGTTTCCTTATCCATGAACATTGAATATCTCCTCATTAAATTAGATTTTTTTTCAGTTAGTACATCAGAGATTGATTTGTAGACCAACCTCTGAATGTACTTATTTTACGTAATTTTAAACATGCTTACAATACATATTTTGTTACATTTATATATTTTATTTTTTGGTGCTATTGTAAATGATGCTATTCATATATTATTGACCTATTGGAAAGTTCTAAATTTTTGCTAACCGTGTGCCCTACAATGTTCCTAAAATTAATGATTTTAGTTTTGTTTATTGCAATTTATTATTTGGGATTGTCTACATTGAGAAGTGTGACATCTGTAAGTAAAGAAGCTTAATTAGAGTTTTCAATCAATATATTTTCTGTTTATTTCTTCTTATACTCATAATACTGATCATTTATTTATTTACATCTGAGGTATTAGCATTGGGCCTTGTGTTTTCTACACAGGCCTGAGCCATGCCTCCATCCTTTACTGCTCTGGCTAGCTTTGAAACAGGATTGGTTTTTACATAGGCCAATGTATTGAGATAGATGTTTAGAGAATTATCTTTTATCATTGTATAGTGTCCTTGATAGGGTTATTTGTCCTGACTCTGCCACATCTGAAATTAATGTAGCTATGTGAGATTTGTTTTGATTGTCATCATACCACTTCATTCACTCATGTTAATGTGTTTTTATGTTTAAAGTTTGCTTCTTAGAGAAATATATCATTAAGCCATTTTTAAAATTCTTCCATGGCAATAGGTATTTTATGCTATATTTAGTAACTTATCTTTAATGTATTAGTTAATATGCTTTAATTAGTAACTGCCATATTTGTCATTCTTTTTTCTCTTTATTAGCAATTTTATTTTGTACATTGGTTACTTCAGACACTGTTTTTATTCCCTAGATATTTGATTTGTGTGTTTATGTATAAATTTAATAGTTATAATTCTCCACATTTCATCCTCACAAAAGTATTCAGTCCTGACTTCCACTAGCTTCTCTTGTGTATAGGATAAAAATACAATAATTATATTTAAAATTTTGCTAGTAAGTTTTACCCTATGTCTCACTTATGGATTGTTTCCTCTGTCTTGCTCTTTTGTATGGATGGCCAATTTTTTATTAGCATTAAGTCATTAAGTCATATTTTGATTTTTGTTTGGTGAGAAAAACACAGCTTGAAGTACTATAGTTAACTCCTACAATGATCATCAGCTACTGAATAAGTGAATGACACTTCAAATGTCCCAACGAAGGTAGTAAAGCTCAGATGGAAATATTTTCACCAAATGCTTATGACAGTTTGTCTATTTTTATGTGTACATAATTTAGTTAATATTTTAGTGAATAATGTATCCATAGAGAAGGAATATTGAATTGTTTAATTTTTTCAAGAAGCCATAAATAACCTAGAGAAATTAATTTTATGTGATTGCTATTCCCAGTGGATCCTAGGTCCATGGTGAGTTGCTGGGTCTTGAGTAAAAGTTCAGAGTTCAAGCTCTTAATGCTCCATAGACAGTGTTTATGATTTAACTTAAAAAATATTTACTTAGGTTGTTAACATGCCAAGTTTATATTACAATTTTAAACAATTTTTTAAAAAGATGTATTATTGAGCTCTTTTTTGTTATTTGGGCATGGACACTGAAAAGTTCTTACTTATGTCCCACTTTAAATACAGACATGATTACACAATATTTGGCAAATACATTAAATCAGAAAATAATCCAGTACTATGGTTTTGATTACCAAATAATTGTAAGAAGTTTGTCGATTCAATGGAAATTTATTTGGACTTCATGCCTTTGAAAGGTTTCCTGGAAAAACATGAAATTGCTCATCATAGTTATTGGTCTTCCCTAATGAATAATTATGACTAATTAAACTTAAGAACTTTTGTCAAACTCATTTTTATTAAAGGCACCATTTTATACATAATGTACTCAGAGAGAAATATGAGTGTTCTCTTTAAATATTCCAAACAAAAATTTCAATGCTCTAATGATCCATGTTGAAGCTCTTTAAATATTTAGACTTCTAAGACTTTGATGTGTCATCATTTATGAAATTAAAATGTATCTTGGGTATTCTTGAATGCATTAGGTTACATTGTACAGAAAACATATTTGTAGATGGATTAAATTTATCAGTAGTTGGATTAAATTTAATAGGTAAAATATGCAAAATATCTATATTTCTTATAAACAAATTCCTGAATAAAATGTTTTAAAGAATGTCATAAAATGTTCATAAATTCTGAGTAAAATCACCTTTGTGTTCTCATTTCCCAAGAAGAAGGCAGTAGTTTATGAAATGCAGGTAGTAACAGGAAAAAATTAATGAGAAACAAAAACTCTCAGAAATCAAGTTAAAAATAAATGAACAGAATGGCAATGATTTCATTGTTTGAATAAAGTGAATAATTGAATAATTGAATAAAGTGATTTTTTGAACCATTACATATTAGGTAGAATAAAATGACCTAGTTAAAAAGTATAAGTTTAATTTCTTTGAATACATACTATTTAGTTTCATATGTTTAAATAATATGTTAGATTTTTTTTTTTTGGAGGGGGGTCCGGTCGTGGGGCCTGACCTCTGGGCCAGGGTGCTGTCCTTGAGCTCTTCAGCTCAAGGCTAGCGCTCTACCACTTGAGTCACAGCGCCACTTCCATATGTTAGATTTTTATGGTACCAAAATGTTTCGCTTTTTTATTAAGTAGTTGTACAAAATGGTTGTAATTACATAAGTCAGATTGTGAATACAATGCTTCTTGGTCAATGTCACCCCTTTCATCCTTCTCTCTCATTTTTTTCCCTTCTCATACTTATTCTCAATTTACATAGTTCAATTTTTACATAGTGTGCAATAGATATAATATCTGCACTTGCTCACCCTTTCTTTCTAACTTTATGTGTTTGATTTAAAAACAAATAATACCAGGATTTAAATAATATTTTCAGTTTGAAAAAGAATTCTTCACATAAGAAACAATATTCAGAATGGAACAGAGTTTATAATAAGAATAGAAAGTAAAACTATATTTTTTTTGTTGTTTTGTTCTGTCCTTGGGCCTGGGCGCTGGCCCTCAGCTCTTCAGCTACAAGACTAGCACTCTACCACCTGAGCCACAGCACTACTTCCAGTTTTCTAGTGGTTTATTGGAGATAAGAGTCTCACAGACTTTCTTGCCCAAGCTGGCTTTGAACCACAATCCTCAGATCTCAGCCTCCTGTGTAGATAGGATTACAGGTATGAGCCATTGGTGCCAGGCAAAACTGTATGTTTTTAAAGGTGAATGTATTCATATAAAATTTTACATCAGTGATTTTTACAGTTATTTTTAAATATTTGTATTATCTTTAAGTATTTGTACAAAATAGTTTCCATTCAACAAATCAGTTTATGACTACAGTGCCTCACGATCAATGTTACCTTTTTCAACATTCTCATCCACTCTTCTCAACCTACTCCCTTCCCTCACTTTTCTTAATCTTTAGGTTAAACATATTTTTTTGGCCATTTAACAAAGCACTTTATTTTTTTATTGTGAAAATACTGTAGAGAGGGGTTACAATTACATGGGCAAGATAATGAGTACATTTCTTATCAAGCATTGTAGCCTCCTAGCAAAGCACTTTGTGTATACAATGCATCTTGATCTGTGTCATGCCTTACATATCTTCATTCCCCTTCAACCTGCCTCTTCCCTTATTTTTCTCAATTTTGTGGTATACACAACACATTCTTACCTGTATCTTACTCCTGTCCTCCATTCTTCTAACTCTCTTTCCTCCCCTTCCCTTTGCAAGTACTCAGTTTCTGGTACTTCTTTTATTGGGCTTTGACTTAGTTTTGTTCTTGTTTTTGTTTTTAAAGAATTATACTATTTGAGTTTACCATATAGTCTATTACACGTTAGTTAATTCATTTATAACTTGCACACCATCAAGTGTGTTTACTTATAGATACATAGGCACAGAAAAGACTTCTAATAATGAGCTCTTCGTTGAGTTTGATTCATGATGTGACCATCAATTTCCTATCTTCATGAAACATGGGTTAAGACTGAGCTAAAGTAATCAAATTAACAAATAATTATAGCTTGTTTTCAGGATAACAAGGACAAAATTGATGCATATATAAGTTAATAAAAGTGAGTGAGTGCTGTAGATGTGATGATTATGGTATCAGGCAATCTATGATTTGTAAAACTTGTTTCAGTCACAGAGAAACTAAGTATGAAATTGCAATATGAGAAATGGTCTGATATGCTCAAAGACCTGCTAGGACAATCAGCTAATGGAGATCATAGAGAGCATAAAATAGGAGATTATGAAGATAGTCTATATATTATACTGGTTTGTCTTCCCAGGTGACCTTGGTGATGGTATGTATTCTGAGAAAGGTGTCTTTACCTGCTTTCATCATTGTGCAAAAGTCATAGAGTCATCTTTCACTTAGATGGTACAGGTCAGTCATAGGATATGGCCTCTTGATATACCCACAATAAAGGCAGCAGATGGCTGTTGCCATATTGAACATGTTCAATTTGAGCTCATAATTCTAGATGGGAAGATCGTAGACTTGCTGTAGTACATGCTTATCTCCACATCATATGCATACATGTATGTATTTGTATATATATATACATATATATATATATACATATATATACATATATACATATTTGATGGCAGCCTGACATAGCATGGTTTTGAAACAAACATTTTTAAAGTATACTCTTCCAAAATAATAATAAATACAAAGATTCATAAAATTGTCATTTACCGTCATTACTGGGGCTAAGGATCATACAGAGTGTGGCTTTTTAAACTCCATATACTGATTCATCTATTCTGGTTAGCAAACTTGAAGCACTTTTTGATTAGTGTATCCTATTGTATAACTATGTCATAGCTACCTATGTTTGATAGAAATTAAGATTCTCCAGTTGTTTTACGATAGATAGTATTTTTATGAGTCTTCCAACATATACAATATACAGACATATACATGCACGAATATATTTAGTAATCATAAATATGCATTTTGGCAGGTATGAAAAATGGAATGAGTGAGTCACAGGATACCCATATGGACAGCTTTAAGAATTCTGCCAGAGACTATATTTAAGTGATTGTAACAATTTATATTCCTACCAGAGAACATTTTTAATTTTCCATCCTTGTCTTCCTTCCTTGCATAGAGTATATTTTTGGTATGATATTATTTCAATGTCAATTTATTCTCACTCCATATTTACAATGGTATTGGTTATTTATTACTGAATTATTCATAGATCACTGCATAACTAGTTTTGCTTCTCACTGGCTGCAAGTTATCTCATCAGCTTCTTGGCTGATTTCAGTGAGATTCATTCATGCAGCATCATTCAACTGATGGTCTTTGTGATTCATATGACTCGTTCTGGTTTTCAGATGATAGAATTTTTGTTATGAATCGAGACACATTGTAATATATAAAACATGTTTGTGCACTTACATATGTGTTTGTGTATTTATTCCTCCAGGTGTAGACAGAAGCATTTCAGCTCAGTCTGTTCTAAGGAAGTTGTGCCAGTAAACATTGGATGGCAGGTTTTCTGTGTAGAAAGAAAGGCACAATCATTTGCTGAAAACCGTTTAGAAGGTTGAGGCATCACAGAAGTTTTCAGACAGGGAAAACATTTTAAAAGGGTCCATATCAAATGTGTAAATTGAAAGTAGATTGACACTTGAGCTACACCTCTACTTCAGAAGAATGTGAAATAATCTGGATATCCTTGAGTCACCATATAAAACTTGTTACAGTGGATTTGTATGATGTCATGACAACTGTTTCAATGGTTTCATGTAAAACATTCAGTAATTTTCTTAGAAGACAAAGAAAGTGAATATTTAGAATAGTTTTCTGGTTGAGATTTAAGGAAAAAGAAACCCTTAAAATATAAGTAACAAGCATGGTAAAAGAATGGGACATCTTATAAAGACCCATAGAACTGAGAACTGATAGGGTGTTCATAGAAGACAGTATTCAAGGCAGGAAGCGATTGTGAAAGAAAACTGGGGAAAGAGAAAGCAGAATATTGTAGATTTTAAATTGAACTGTCTTGTTTTATTCTCAAAATGAGAGAGAACAGTTGTTAAATATATATTAAGAAAATGCATGGGCATGTTATTGGGACAAAATCAATCTATCAATAAGTGGGAAAATTACAGACTTAAGTTCTTTGAGAAAAAGACAAATGAATCTTTCATTTAAGAAAGCATTATCAGGAAAATAAACTCTAACTGGAGAAAGAATAGTTTAGCATTTGGGAGAGATGTTGGTAATAACAGAAACATACTCTATTAAGAAATGTAATGTAGTTGAGACTGCTTTTTAATCAATGTAAAGAAAGAAAAGAAGTGAGAAGTTTGCCTAGATTTTTTTGTGAAATATTTATCCATGTGCCCTGCCTCATCCTAAATAAAAAGGCATGCAGACAGACACATACTGCTCTCCAATTGTCCCACGACTCTAATAGTTTTTCTTTCTTTTCATAGTAGGTATATATATATATATATATATATATATATATATATATATATATATATATATATATATATATATATATATATATATATATGCATTTGTGACTTCACTGTCTAATCTTAGTGTGTAGCCATTTCTTTCTTTTTTTTTTTTTTTCGGGGTCCAGTCGGGGGGCCTGAACTCTGGGCCTGGGCGCTGTTCTTCAGCTCTTCAGCTCAAGGCTAGCGCTCTACCACTTGAGCTACAGCGCCACTTCTGGCTTTTTTCTTTTTGCATATGTGGTGCTGAGGAATTGAACCCAGGGCCTCATGCATGCAAGGCAAGCGCTCTACCACTGAGCCACCTTCCCAGCCCCAGCCATTTCTTTCTATATTCAAGCCATCTAGGTGTTTGGGGAGCAACTTGTAATTTCCAAAGGATTCTTATCTATGTTGATTTTCTCTGTGGAAGTGACTTACAACTACTGTGAGGTGAGTACACTTTACCAGCAGACAACAAAGGAATGGTTTATTCCTAAAGAACTTCAAAGCTAAAACAAATAAAATGCACAATTCTAGTATTTTCATTGATAATATATTCATTACTGAACAATATGTGGCAACCTAGTTTCTAAATAATTGCTGCCATTACTTATCTTTTAGTTCAGATAATCTTTGCTTTGTGTTTTTTTTTTCATGCACACATCAGTGACTGTGTTGTAGTAACATAATGACAATGTTTCAATAGCACATTTCACTTTTATTTTTTTTGGGGGGGGGTCTGGTCATGGGGCCTGAACTCTGGGCCTAGGCGCTGTCCCTCAGCTTTTCAGCTCAAGGCTAGCAATCTACCACTTGAGCCACAGCGCCACTTCCGGCTTTTTTCTTATGTGGTGCTGAGGAACCGAACCCAGGGCCTCAAGCATGCAAGGCAAGTGCTCTACCACTGAGCCACCTTCCCAGCTCCCACATTTCACATTTTAATTAACATCATCTGTTGAGTTTGTGTAGTTACATAAAATATAAATCTCACAGCTAGTTCTTCATTGTACAAACACACTTTTAGGTAACTAGCAGTTGTACATTACCATTAACCACCAAGCAAATCACTTCTATCAATGGCTGCCAGTGATTGCCACTGATGCTGTTATTCAGAATGCTTAGACAGTGAAGTCTAAATTTGTATGATGTCCTTATTTCATGGTGATAAACTGACATGAAGATTCAAATGAATAAAAGAATGAGGCTTTGGCCAACAAATGTAGCGAAATGAATTATAACTCTGACAAATAAGATGCAGGTTGAATGGAATGTGAGTGGAAGAACAGAAGAAAGAGTTCATCATGGAGACATTGAACATTGCCAATAATTCTAGAGACTTAGGAGTCCCTCGTGGGAGAAAATTTAGAGACATAGAAAAATATTTGCAAGGAATTAACATTGGTGACATCCTAAAGGAATCTGTACATTAAATGAATGTTAAATGAACACAAGTAAAAAAATACTGGAAGATGATTCACAACTTAGAATCAAATATGATAATTGTTGGTGCAGAGAAAATATGCCCACGGGATATCACAAATTATATGGCAAAAGAAAATGAATTTGTTTAGTTACTTAGAAGTGGTCAGTTTAATTTCAATATCTTATTGGCTTATACTTCATGGCAATGGAGAGATTAATGTGAAATATTTTTATATAGATTTTAAATTCAAGTTGGTTTTGTATTCTACTGTTATGGTAATAAATAATACTCAAATTGGAAATTTAGAAAATAGAAGGTAAAAAGAATATCCTTTAAATCAATTCCTCAAAAATATATGTATGGTAGACATATACATGCATATATTTTCTTTAATGTATTTATAATTTTATTTCTTATTTAAATATAATCTAGTAATATTGTTCATGTTAATAAGTATGGATTATAGTAAAATTTTTAATTTCTGCATAGCATAGTTTTCTATGAATATAGAATATTTGTCAAAAATTTTGTTACTGAACAATGGCTTGGAAAAATTGAGACTTTATGTTAAAATTAATTTTACTACTCTTCCTCCTCCATCTCTTTTTTTTCCAGTCTTGTATTGTAGACCATTCAGGTAACTCCTAGACCTTGACTATTCTTACAGTAACAAATTAGCTGCTTTTTAATTGTATTCTTACTCTACTTTCAGTACTGCTCTATAACAAATTATAATTAAAGACAATATGCAGTTCATGAAATAATCAGCACATGAAGAGGAACTATAAGTTGAAGGCAAGTGATTTTATAAAAATAATTTTATTATAAAGACACCATAGGTTTAACAACTTTTCCAGTAAGTTTCTAAGTGAGTAAAATAAAATAATAAATGTGGCCGGGTACCAGTGGCTCATGCCTGTAATCCTAGCTACTCAGGAGGCTGAGATATGAGGATCGCAGTTCAAAACCCCCTGGGCAGTAATGTCTGTGAAACTCTTATCTCCAATTAACCACCAGAAAACCAGAAGTAGTGATGTGATTCAAGTAGTAGAGCACTAACCTTGAGCTGAAGAGCTAAGGGACAGGGCCCAGGCCCAGAGTTCAAGCCTCATGACCAACAAATAATAATAATAATAAATGTTTTGTTATTATAATTTTCTATTAGCCTCACAAAATATCACATAAGGGATATTTTCCCATATTATCTCAGGTTTTAAATTATGCAAATTGAGTCTGTAGGCAAGATATTACCCTAAGGTTGCTAGTGTATGTGTACATGTCATGCATATGCAAAAGTCAGGGAGAAAGGAATTACTGGAATGTAACTGTTGTGAGGTTGAAAAGCATGCTTATAATAGAAGTTTTAAAATTTCATTTGCTTGTGATTTGAGAGTTATTTCTTCATGTGGCAGCTATCAGTTTGTTTCAGAACAAATTATATAATTTGTCTGAGAAGCACATTTTTCTACATTATATTCAGAAGTTAGAAACAAGCTGTAACCCTGAGAGAACATTATCAGGATATACGTGAGATGAGCTCTACAGTAATCTTGATTTAAGACTAGATTAGATGGATGTCAAGATTTTTTTGGTAACATTGGTACATGATTGATATTTTATTCCAGTAGAAGATTGAGTTACCAAGTGGCCAGTTACAGCGAGACAACCACTAAATGTATTACATTCTATCTTAAAATGCACTCTTGTCACAGACATGTATTCACACACATATACACACACACAAATATGGTTTCATATATGCATTGTTATCTTTAATAATAAAAAATAAACACAGCTTCAAAGAGAGACAGATAAATATGGAAGAATATGAAACTACTTAACAAATGATCATAAAAAAGAAAATTTCTAAAGAATTATTTCTGTCATGTCAGTAGGCTTGTTTCAATAACGTGACTCACCTGAAAGGTGCAGTTATAAAGCATGTAGGCAGAAATCTATGTGACTTGATCAGTAATATATTATGAGACCTCCTCCCTCTCTATAGCATACACTCTTGGCATGTAAAACAAAACATTCAGCTTCATCATGGAAGTTTTTCTAAATTAAGCATAAATTAAATTGAATATTCTATATACATTTATACTTCATTGTTTTGACTACTACAATAATTGTAAACATGCTTCAGCTTGTAAAATAGCTCACAGTCAAGTCTCAGAGGTAAATCTGTGAATATTAGAGCACGATATTAAATATTACCACTTTAGTCATTACAGTACACTAAATGAAGACAAGTTGGTTAGCATTCTACTATTAAAATAATGTAAGCAATCTAGTTCTTAGGAATTGGCATTGTACCATGGGAATTAATAATGCCAATTTTAGATATTATAAAATGTTATAATGCATTATTTTTTATGATTTTTTAAAATAAAAATCACATGTGAATATTAAAATTTGAAGAAAAAAAAGATTTCAATGAACTGTTTGCATTTTCTTTCTTTTTTGTTGTTTGTTTGTTTGTTTTTTGGTCGGTTGTGGGGCCTGGGCGCTGTCCCTCATCTCTTCAGCTCAAGGCTACCATTCTAACAGTTGAACCACAGCACTTTCAGCCTTTTCTGCTTATGTGGTGCTGAGGAATAGAACCAGGACCTCATGTATGCAAGGCAAGCACTCTACTACTGAGCCACCTTTCTAGCCCTGCATTATTTTTTTAAATGAAAAGTTGTCTCCAGGTAAATTCCCACATAGACTTGTGTATTCCTTCATTTTTCAATGCTTGCTTTTCTATCTGAAATATTTTTTCCAGCTTTACCTATGATCCAATGTATACCCAATGACATCTATTGATGTAAGAGGATACCTTGATGAGAGGCTTGAATGTAGAAAAGCTTATGTAGAATATATATATATATATATATATATATATATATATATATATATATTTGTGGCATGAATTATTGTCACTGGAAACAATAATAGGGAAAAATCACTAGGTTCTGTACTAAAAATAATTTGTCTCTGGAAAATACATTATTGGAGGCTTTTAAAATCATACCTTGATGAAATATTCTTAATAAAATCAGAGTTACACACACATTTAAATGTCTGTGAACTCCTGTTAAATGCAAAATGAAGATTTCCTATTTTTCAGTACTTTTGCTTTAATAGCAAGAAGCTGAATAAGAAAAGAAGTTATTGTACTCCAATGAAAACTGAAGGATAGCACTTGATAATGACAAGAAAGGCACTCAGTCTGATATTCATTAAGTTGTATTTCAATAACTTTTGTTGTTGAAATATATAGGAAAAGCAGGGCATTGGTGTTTCATGCCTGTAATACTAACTACTCAGGAGTCTGAGATCTGAGGGTTGCTGTTCAAAGCCAGCTGGGGAAGGAAAGGCTGTGAGATTCATCTCCCATAAACCACCAGAAAAACAGAAGTGGTGCTATGGCTCAAGTGTTAAAAGGAATATATAGGGGAAAATTGGAGACAGACATCAGTGGGAAAGGGAATATTCAGCTAAACTAAAGTCATTTATCTATCAATCTGAACAGATTAATTTTAATAACCCTAAACCCCAGATATCTATTTGGGCACATGTTGTTGCTGGTATGAACTCACGTATGTACTGACATCAGTAGCTAATGGTGACATATGATTTACTTATGCATATCATTTTCATTGAAAAAAGATATTTATGATATTGTAATATTACTTTTCAAAATTTTCACAATCTAGTATTATCAGAACATTCTCTAATATTTGGTTAGGTAAAAAAGAAAAAAGAATTAAAAATGGTTTTATTTTTCTTTTGGTATCTGAATTGGGGCTTCAATTCAGGTCCTTACCTAGTTTGGCTGGTGTTTTAGCTCTTGAATCATGCCTCTCCAATCAGCATTTTATTGATTAGTTGGGGATAATCTAGATAGATAGATAGATAGATAGATAGATAGATAGATAGATAGATAGATACATACATACATACATACATACATACATACTTACATACATATATATATTGGCCTGGGTTAGCGTTGAACTACAATCCTGAGATTTCAATTTCCTGACTAGCTAGGATTTTAGCCATGAACTACAAGCTCATGGCTAACAAATATGCAGGTTTTGATGGTTTACTCTTAAAGTGCAGGCTACAAATTATAGTGAATCTTTATTGCTTTATAATCTTTAAGTCCATATACAATGATTCCAATTATATTTGGAAAAAAAAACTTTGTCTTTAGGTCAGTTCATCCTCAGGAGTTACAGTGTATTAGAGTGACTAGTTTTAGTTTTAGGATAGACAGTTCAGTCACAAGAGGGCAAATATTAATGGAGAAAGTTGAGAAACTAGTTCTTCAGATATAAAGTTACCAAAATAAAAGGAATAGCATTCCATTATTATAGAAAAATCTTCAGCTAGCCTAGTTTTTGAAAACAGCACAGCCAATTCACTTACAGGAAGATACTTTTTTCTCTTATTAGCGAAAAATGAATGTGATAATTTATTTTAAAAAGCAATCCATCCATATTTATTTTCCTTTTGCATAGTTCAAGCTTTGATTGGCAAAACATCAAGCTAATGGAATATTTTAATGAGTTTTTAGCTGCCTACATATGCTGGAACAATCCTGGCTAAGTACCTGCTGTCTACCACTTACAGCAGGGATTTATGCTTTTTGAACCAATGTATGGAGCGCCTTGAGATAAAGAAAATAC
Source organism: Dipodomys merriami (assembly GCF_024711535.1). NCBI lineage: Eukaryota > Metazoa > Chordata > Mammalia > Rodentia > Heteromyidae > Dipodomys > Dipodomys merriami. The sequence continues at coordinate 33,001,340 of NW_027202270.1, forward strand.
ATTTCATCCAATTATAAAAAAGTTAAAAAAATAAAGGTTATAAATACCTATAAGATTGAATAATGAATCTTAATTTTATAATTATTCTATTCCCAAATTATTCCCAAATTATATTATTCTATTCCCAAAGCATATGTGTACAATTTAACAACATATTAATTTACAGTGCTATTTTGTAAATTATCAAAAGAGATAAGTTAATAATTTAGTTATTTTTGTTCACTGAACTCTCAAAATTTAGCAGTGCATTACTTACTGATAATGTTACTTAGAAAGGTTATCCACATTATTATAGAGTGGCTTCTCCAGCTAAAGTAAGGTACAGTCTCACTTAATCCTTTTATATTTTTAACAAGTAAAAAATAACTTCAAAGGAGGAAATGCAGTTTTATTTAGAGAAATAGAAATTTTAAACTTACGTAGCCAAAGCACAAGTAAATCACCATAGATTTTTCTCTATCTAATTTATATGTTTATATATGTGCAGAATCACAAAACTTTATTTTTATTGTTTAGTTCTTTCTCATAGGGAAAGAGGACAGCAATGTATTGATTTTAGGAAAATATAAGAGATAAAGGATGTAAATATAATATCTGAAATACTTAGGGTAATTTAGTAGAATCACATTCATGTTTAAGTCAAAGAAACTATAATATAAAGTGTTAATCCAAAAAAAGATGACCAACAAAGATATGTAAATAAGGAGACATTACAGGACATTTACATATTTGCAAATAGTGTTCAGAGATAAGAAAACCTCAAAAGCAGTAAGGACAATATGGAACTTGTTTGTTTTAAGGAGCAAATGCTCTGGAAATAAGGCTTCTACTTCACATTATGATATTATATGGAGAAATACAATTACCAATGCAATAAACATATGTTCAATTGTGATCTTGGAAAAGAATTATGGAGGTGATTGGGGCTTTTCTTATTGCAGATTAAGATTTAGATCACAAGGGAAAGCAGTTGATGGAAGTATAAATAAATTACTTTGAATCTGAAAGCTCTAGAGGGCTCCTAAGTACTCACAATTTCTGAAGTTACTGACTGTAGACACTTCAGAGGAAGCAGTAAATTATACAGCTTCATATTCTGGTTATTTCACATGTTTTGCCCTTTGTAATCTCCAACTGAAAGAACACAGTCTGAGAAAAGGATAGATTTCTCTCCACTGATTGTGTCTAAGTCAGCTGTAGAGCTGAGAAGTATAAAATATGAAGCTTTGAAGCTCTTCTTGTTCACACCATCACCTTAGAGTTCTGCATTCCACAAAGAAAGATAGAGGATGCGGTAAAGATACTCAAGGAAGTCATAGGGGAGATTTAAAATAGTCAATATATGTATGATATATGATAAGAAATGGCAATGCTGTTTGTCACCAGCTCTTACTCATCAAAACAAGATGGAAGGGAGATGTATTTATATTTTGTAAAATATTAGTAAGAAAGCAGTTTGCCTATTAATCAAAATTACCTTCTTTTTCAGTGAGGTAATTTGTCTAGCCAGATTATTTTAGCTAAATTCAAGTTCTAATCAAAATACAATTTTATCTGGGTCATTAAAAGCATATATAAATTTTATCTTTAATTTTAATTGTAAAGTTTATAATGGCATGTATCTTTGATAACTACTATGCTATTCCTTATTACAAGTAGAAGCAAATAAATGCTTTACAATTTTTCTTCTCCCTACACGTATTTTGAAGAGATTACTTAAAATAAGCTGAAGTTTTCCAGGGGATAGTTGTACAATAGAACCACCTAGGGATTGATTTATGATAATAAGGAAATTCAAATCTAAATTGAATACACGGATATATGAATCTATTTGATGAGAATGATGAAATTGCTTGTGTTTGAACAATGTGTTGATAGGATTTTCCACTTTTCATTTCAGTGGAGGCATGATCTTTTTTGAATCTTCAAATTCTCCAGCACTCTGTAGTTCAAGTCAATTGGGAGCTATTGTGGATCAGTAGCTAAGCAACAGATTTAAAGTCCAGAGGCTATTCTCATACACTTCCTTTGCCAATAACTTAGCATGAGATACTGGGCAAACCATTTAACCTTCCAATTTCACTATCCCTCATCTTTTCAACAGGGAGGTAATATAGCCTATTTCTCACAACTCAGTGAAATGCCTCTTAAAAATATCCCTCAAGTGCAATGGAAAAGATGCCCTACTGTATTGTTGTGAAGCAAAAACAGTTCCTCTTGCTTTTCACACATTTTGTAAATCATTAAAGTCAGTATTTTCTAACAGAAATATTCCCTCCATGCTTTGGTGCCTCCACAATAACCTTTATAACTTTTTAATATCTTATCAACTAGCAAAGCATGGAAAGCATTCATAACCGAGGCTAGATTTTCTTAGTGCCTTTGTAATTTGTAGTTCTATATGTAATATGCTTAGAGTGTTAATAATTGTGGATTGTTTCTGGGAGTATATACAGGGAAATAGTGCATTTCAATTCTATTGTATATCAATATAGACATAAAATCAATTTTTTTGCTTCTTTTTTAAACCCTTGGACTTCTAGCTTGTTATTGAGTGCCAGTTAAGGTCAAAAATTAAACAAAACAAACAAAACAAAAAGAAAACAGATAAGAAGTGCCAAGAAAGAAAATTGCTCAATATTTTCTTATTTAAAAAGTAACTTTACTTCTTTTAGTTTGTAGAAGTAAGGCTATCTCAGGTGGAATCCTTCTGAAAGGAACCAGAAAAAAAAAAGTAGAACAGTCAGAGAATTATGGCATGGAGAGTTTGCAAGTAGCAGAATAAGCTTATTAATCCAAACCTATTTAACCTTAAAATGGATTAAAGAGTTACAAAAGAATAAAAAAGCAAGAAGGAAAAAAGAATCCTTGGATAAGGAAGGAGCTTGGGGGGCCACAACTTTACACGAAACATAATAGCCACCAATAGAAAACATCTTCAAAGATTCAATTCTCTCTATTTAACCCAAGGATAACCAATGTAAAGAGGAAATTGATATAAGATGTCAGGGATAAGCTGTTACTTATAAAATTATCATAGAATGGCTTCTCCAATCCAGCCTCAGCTTCTGACTGGTTATTCTGAATCAGTCCACCATGCTCTGTCCTACCCAATCATCAGATATTAATCAGTCAGGAGTAGTCAGGAATAAGATCCACCAAGTCTAGGACTGCCTGGAATGCACGAGACAGGAACTAGCCAAGTCATCCAATTTTTTCCTCTTCCATCCTGAACAGATGGCTTCCCTTCCCTCTGGCATTTGTAGGCCCTCTAATATTGTTTATCTTTTCTTACTGTTCAGTCTCTGCCTCATAAGACTTCTTTCAGATTTCATCCGAAGACATATACATGCTTTCATGTATATGTAACTGGTGTCTTCTCCTGGACTGGTAGACATCTTTGGCTTCTGTCCCTGCGGTCAATAGTCCTTTTCATCAGGAAGTAGCCAGAGAGAATCAATGGCCCTTTATAACTATCAAAAGCTAGAATGTTAGTTCTGCCTGGGAAAAATGGCCCTTTCCCTTTGTTTTCTCTCTGTACAAGACTGCACATGGCTCTCCATAGAAGTCCCCACCCAGCACCAGTGACCCAGGTAATACCATTCCTGAGTGTAATGGGAGGCTCCCCCATGCTCTAAGGTCACTTCCTCATCCTCTGAGGTCACTTCCTCACCAGCTTCAGTTACAATTCCTTCTCACCCTCCTCTATATAATACCTCTCCACTATTAGTTCCTGCTTTGCATGTGTACATCTGGAGGGGACTGGTGGGTTTGGTGCTCTTAATAAACTCTCTTCTGCCTGAGCCACATGGAGGTCCCTTTTTTCCAAACTTTACACTTCGAAAGAAAGTGCAGTTTGATTTAGAAAATAATAAACTTTAAACTTAAGTATCCAAAGTACAAGGGAATCACCACAGATTTTTCTGTCTAGTTTATATGACTATATGAGGGCACAATCAACTTTACTTCTATTTGTTTAGTTCTTCCTCATATGGTAAGTTTACAGGAATGTACTAATATGAGTCCTCTTTCTCTGCCATATTTCATTGCTAATAAACTTTTCTATCATCTTTACCTTGGCTGAATTCTTCTCTTGCCACACACAAGAACAGAGTTTGTTTAGCTGCCCCAAACTTTCTGCTAATATATTTTGTACATTGGGCAGAAAGTTAATGATTGAGTGTCCTTTTCAGTCATGGACTCATCAAAAGGAAAGATTTCTAGGATCTCAGGTGCTACTTCTTTCTGTATAGCATAAAACAGTCTAGTCTAGTCTAGTCTTGAGGCCAAATTCCAGAGTATCCAACCAACCTGTCATAACCGGTTAGTTGCTCTCAACAAGCACATAAAGATTTGAGATAAGGTAAAGGGTAGAAGAAGATTTATTATGCAACAATAGCAAAGGAAGAGGTGAAGTAAGCAACCCACCTGAATAGCATGTATTGTTAGTGTTACATTGTAAAAAGAACTATCTCAAGGAATAAAAAGTGAGGATAATTATTAAACAGTATTGATCAAGGGTGTGGTTGAGTTGATCAAGACCTGGTCAAACAGGTATTGTTATGATAAGGAAGTGATAACATTGTTGATAGGATTAGCTTAGCTTCTTCCTAGATTTAAGTCCTTCAGATTGATCTTTCCTTGAATTCAAGCTGACAGCAGGAGAAAATGACTCAGAGCAATGACAGATAATACATGGTGGCAAGTATACTAAGCTTTCCCTGTTTTTAGTCCATTTGTAGTCCCCTGTAAAAGTGTTTTTGTTGTTTTGTTTGTTTTTTAAAATTTGATTTTCTTGTAAAGATACTGTGCAGAGGGGTTATAGCTACTTCAGTAATGAGTACATTTCTTATTGATCATTGTTATTCCCTCTTGTTTTTTTCCTACTATCTCTTCCCTCTTCCACCTTTCCCACTCCTCCTCCATTTCTTCCACTCCTCCCCCCGAAAAAAGTTGTAAAGTTCATTTCCAACATAGGGTCTTGTTAGTATCATTGTTGCAGTGGGTCATCCTGTGTCCTTGTTTCAGCATTTTGTTATTCCCCTTCCCCTACCCAAATTAGATAAATGCATATATAAAATGCAATGTACCAAAATTAAATACAGTGACAACAGGGATATACCATAGGAGGAGGAAGAACATAAAAAAATAAACAAAAAAAATCACATAGTACATTAAAAACAACAACAAAGAAAAACCTCTTGTGTCCATATCTTAGGGTTCATTTCGCTTAACATCATCTTATATGGTCATATGAACATAGCCCACAAACTGGGAGAAGATCTTCACTAGCTATACAACAGACAAGGGCCTCATATCTGAAATATATGTAGAACTCAAAAAATTAAAGCCCCCCCCCCAACAAAGCCTCAAAGAAACAACCACAGCATTAACAAATGGGCTAAAAACTTAAAAGAGAGACTTCTCTGAAGAGGAAATAAGAATGGCCAATAGACACATGAAAAAAAGCTTAACAACTCTGACCATAAAGGAAATGCAAGTCAAAACAATATTGAGATTCCACCTTACCCTCTGTTAGAATGGCTGTAATTATGAAAGCTAATAACAACAGATGCTGGAGGGGATATGGCCAAAAGAAACTCTACTATAAACTTGTTCAATCACTCTGGAAAGAAGTTTGGAGGTTCCTCAAAACACTACACATAGAACTCCCATAAGGAGTGCTTTTTTAAAGTAAATATTTCTACATACTTGTTACAAAAGGAGGAATGATTTTCAGCTTGTTTACTTTCCCAATATTAGTTCAAGAATCTATAAAGATATTTGCTTGAGTATTTTCTACTACAAACCCAGTTCTATTATTTGTGTGACAATAAGAATAATAAGCTTTCAAATGAACCTCTTCATATACCTTTCATTAATATGAACATACTTAGCAAACATGTGTACATCCTTGTGGAGCCAAAGACAATACCATTGCAGAGCACTTTAGGCATTTGTTTGTTATGTGATAAATTTGTGATTTATGTTTTCATTTTTATTCCATTTGTTTTTATTTTATTTTTAAAGAGCTGCCTAACAAATGCAAATATGAGAGAATATAGACAGACAAAATATAATTTTCCATTTGAAATTTAACCAGCTCATCTTAAGAGCTGAAGAAAGTTGCTGCCTCTGACATGATTAAAAATCCTTTAGAATCATATTACTGTAGCATATATTCTACAATCAGGGCATATTTTAATAACTACCCATAGTTGATGCTTTGCCACTGAATCAGCAGAGAGAGAGAGAGAGGGAGAGAGAGAGAGAGAGGCAGGCTACATAGGATGAGAGACAATGGAGCAGAAATCAAGGCTTAGTAGAAAGCAAGGCTTTACAGGATTAGCATCAAAATAGAAACGCTAAGCTCCTTTGCACTTCAAATTCATTTGCATATCCCTGATGACTTGGAAATCACCATTGAAAAACTGACCAATCTTTCTCTTGCCAGGTATTCTTCTTTTCTTATTCAATTTTTGTGTCACCTCAAACAGTATAAAATACTTGATTACTGACTGACAAAATATCACGATGTGTGTTGATTCATGCTGTGCCCCTAAATCATGTGATAAACTTCTTTTTACAAACTATGATAAAAAACTTCTGTTATTATATTTTGATGTAATTGTCAATTGATATAATGTAATGGTTTTAAATTTTCTATATAAGTTTACCTTTTCGAAAAGTGGAAGATAATTTCCTTTTTTTGAATTTTTGAAATTTTATTTTTATTTATTTATATTTATTGTGAAAAAAAACCGTACAGAAGGGTTACAATACATGAGCAAGGTATTGAGTACATTTCTTAGCAAGCATTGTTGCCTCCTCCTTTGTTTCCCCTTCCCATACCTTAGCATCCACCCCACCCCCCCGTGTGCAAGTTGTAAATTTTTTTTACGACATAATGTCTTGTACATCTCATTTTGCAATGGGTCCACCTGTATCCCTATTTAAACAATTTGTTTTTTTTTTCCCTTCCCCTCCACAAATTATACCAACATCAAATACAGTGAAAACAGGGGTTATACCATGGGGGAGGGACATACAAAGCAACAAAGAAATCATCTTATAAATATGTTAGAAACAATAGCAAGAAAGAAAAAAATATTTGAGTCCTTATCTTGGGGTTCATTTCACCTAACATCAACTTATCTGACCATTTCTGCTTGTCTCAGACATGTACTAGTTATTACAAATAAGAGAAACCATGGGACCTATGTTTCTTTGGGCCTGGTTTACTTCACTTGATAATTTTCTTAAAGAAAAAACAACTCCTCTAAATTATGGAAAATTATACACTACCATCTGACACATGAAATTCTCCATCAACTTGACAAAACAGTCTTCTTCCTTAAACAAAGTAAAGAGTAATCAACCAATTTGGTGATTCTTGATATTTCCAGTCTTATTTATAAATAGCTGTGTTAATTAACACACTTAAAGATCTTAGACTCAAAGTAGGACATTTCAATTTAGGATTCACGTATGACTGCTCACATCAGTGGAAATAGTTAGCATAGATTTATCTGGAAGTTATTTTTAATACCAGTGAACTTTTTGCAAAGATAAATCAACCATAAAGGAACAAGATTGCCTTAATGTTTGATTAGAGAGAACTGGCCTATATGTTAAGGTTCTACAGAGGAACAGAAACCAATGCATGTTATGTGCATATATATGATAGCATATATTTCACATATGTTATATATAAATTATAAAAGGAATTATAAAATGACTTCCATGATTAAAGGCTGGGAAGTACAGCAATACCTGTCTGTATTCTGGAGAGACAGACAAACAAATAGCTTTGCAGTAGAAGAAGTTGAAAACTTAAAAATGTAAACTAGTGAGTGGTCAGAGACAGAGCTGGAGGAGTGGAAGCTCCCTGGAGACTTGCTGGTGGGAATTCACAGTAAAAGCTGAAAAAGAGGGAGAGAAGCCTGAAGCCTGATGTCTAAAGGTGATGTCAGCAAAGCTAAGAAGAATGGAGCTTGCACACGGGTTCCTGTCCTCTCTTTGATATTTTCATTACATCTGGATCCACATCCTATTTTTGGTGCTGTCCATATTTGTGGCAGGTCATTCTTCCAAAGGTCCATCCTCTCTGGAAAAGTCATCAAACAAACCCAAAAGTGTGAGCATCTCTAAATCTAGTCAAGCTGACATTCAAGATTAATCATTACAATATTTGAGAGGGACCTCCTTACTTCTTATTCAAGTATTATGTTTGTACTTTGGAGTCATGATTCCCAGGTTTCAGGTAAGAAAGCATCAAAAAGAAGTGGATAGTAAGGATATTTATAAACACTACTTTAACTCAGAAGATTACAGTATAAGTAGTGTCTAAATTGTGAGAGAATGTGGAGGTTCAGTTAAATTTTCAGTATCAGGAAAACATATAGGAGCTAACATCAGAAAGATGACACTGGACAAGGGTAACTTAGCTTGCCCATCAGCCACTAGTCCATACTCTTGACCTACTGACAATATTAGTAGTCATTATATATACTCAATTTTCATTTTCCATTTATTTACAAATTTTTACTTTCGTATGAGTCACCAGATGATCTTCACTAAAATTGGAGATTCTGATGCAATAGGTTTGGAGTGAGTGTTAACAACTGCATTTTAAATTGTCCCAACATGAAATTGATGCTTTTAGTCTGGACAGGCCACTGGGATGGAACTAGTTAACTTAGGTAAACAGATAGAAAAGCAGAAAATAGCAGATCATAGGTGACAAAAATGTCTTGTGAATAACTGTAATAACTTAGAAGAAATCTAAAGTGATTCCAAATTCCAAGAAGCAATGTAACACAACTTTTTGAATCATTTTCTAACTTTGATTCAATAACATGAATTAGGAACAAATGTTACATGTAATATGCTCTTCTTTCATAGTCAAGCTAGAAATATATAAGTAGGAGGACATTAAAAATTTTTTGGGGGGATCAATGGCTTTTCTGTATGCCAACAATGAGAAAAGTGTGGCTGAAATTAGGAAAGCAACTCAATTTGTAATAGCCCCACAAAAAATAAAATACCTAGGAATTAACTTAACTAAAGAAGTGAAGGACCTCTATGATGAAAACTTTAAAATCTTAAAAAAGGAAATCAACACAGAACTTAAAAAATGGCAAAACCTCCCATGCTCCTGGATTGGAAAGATTAACATCGTGAAAATGGCAATACTTCCCAAGGCTATCTACAAATTCAACACAATACCTATCAAAATTCCAACCTCATTCTTCAAGGAAATAGAAGAGGCAATCCAAAAATTCATATGGAACAATAAAAGACCTTGAATAGCAAAAACGCTCCTCAATGGAAAGAACACTGCTGGAGGAATATCAATACCAAACTTCAAACTCTACTATAAAGCCATAGTAACCAAAACAGCTTGGTATTGGCATAAGAACAGACCTCAGGACCAATGGAATAGAATTGAAAACCCAGAAATGAACCTACAGACCTATAGCCATGTAATCTTCGATAAGGGAGCTAAAACAATAGAATGGAAGAAAGACAACCTCTTCAGTAAATGGTGCTGGCAAAATTGGTTAACTACATGTAGAAAACTTAAGCTAGATACTTATATATCACCCTGCACCAGAATCAACTCCAAATGGATCAAAGACTTTGAACTCAAAGCAGACACTCTGAAAACATTACAGGATGGAATAAGAGAAAACCTAGGTCTCGTTGGCTCAGGCCGAAATTTTCTGAATAGAGACCCGGAAACACAACAAATCAAAGAAAGGTTGGACAAATGGGATTGCATAAAGTTGCAGAGCTTCTGCAGGGCAAATGACATAGCTAGCAAGATCAATAGAAAGCCCATGGACTGGGAGAAGATCTTTACTAGCCATACAACGGACAAGGGTCTCATATCTAAAATATACTTGGAACTCAAAAAATTAAACCCCAGAACAACAAATCCTCAAAGAAACAACTGCCCAATAAATAAGTGGGCAAAAGACTTAAAGAGAAGCTTCTCTGAAGAAGAAAGAAGGATGGCCAATAGACACATGAAGAAATGTTCAGCATCCCTAGCCATAAAAGAAATGCAAATCAAAACAGCATTGAGATATCACCTCACTCCAGTTAGAACGGCAAAAATCAAGAACTCTAACAACAACAGATGCTGGAGGGGATGTGGACAGAAAGGAACCTTACTTCATTGTTGGTGGGAATGTAAACTTGTTCAACCACTTTGGAAAGCAGTATGGAGGTTCCTCAAAAGACTTCACATAGAACTCCCCTATGACCCAGCAATCCCACTTTTGGGCATTTGCCCAAATGTTTACAAACAGGACACACTAAAGCTACCAGCACAACTATGTTTATTGCAGCATTATTTACCATAGCTAAGATATGGAACCAACCCAGATGCCCCTCAGTAGATGAATGGATCAAGAAAATGTGGTATATATACACAATGGAATTCTATGCCTCCAACAGAAAGAATGACATTGCCCCATTTGTTAGGAAATGGAAAAACTTGGAAAAAATTAAATTAAGTGAAGTAAGCCAGGCCCAAAGAAACATAGGTCCCATGGTTTCCCTTATTTGTAATATCTAGTATATGTATGAGTCAAGCGGAAAAGGTCACATAATGTGATGTCAGGAAAATGAACCCTTAAATGTGTATTTTAATGTTTTTTTCTTTCATGCATGTGTTTCTAACACATATATAAGATTATCTCTTTATTGCTTTGTATGTCCCTCCCCCACAGTATAACCCCTGCTTTCACTATATTTGATGTCAGTATAACTTGTGGAGAAGATGGGGAAAAACCAGTTGTTTAAGGATACAGGTGGACCTGTTGCAACAATGAGAAGTACAAGTTGTCATGTCCAAAACGAGCTTTACAACGTCGGTGCGGGGGGGGGGGGGGGGGGGGAAGGTGGGGAAGGAGAAGGATTGGGATTGGGGGGGAGGGGGGAGGCTGGGAAGGGATGTGAAGGGTAAACAAAGGAGGAGGCTGCAATGCTTGGTAAAAAATGTACGCATTATCCTGCCCATGTAATTGCAACTCCTCTGTACAGTATGTTCACAAATAAAATAAAATTAAATTAAAAAAAATTTTTTTTGGGGGGGTCTGGTCGTGGGGCCTGAACTCTAGGCCTGGGCGCTGTCCCTCAGCTCTTCAGCTCAAGGCTAGCGCTCTACTGCTTGAGCCACAGCACCACTTATGACTTTTTTCTTTTTGCTTATGTGGTCCTGAGGAATTGAACCCAGGGCCTCAGGCATGCAAGGCAAGCGCTCTACCACTAAGCCACCTTCCCAGCCGACATTAAAAAATTTTAAAGCAGCAATTACAGTGTTTTTGTCTTTCTTTTATAGTATCATTGTTGATTCAGAGCAGGGAATGAGCTCCAAAAATACTTAAGTCATTCAAGGAAGAAATACTGTCAAATAATGTTTTCTAGGTTTAGAAAATTTGAAGGAAAAATATGGGCAACAGCTTTCGCAAGCATCTTTCTCTGAGATCTAAGCAGCCACATTGGCCATCTGTACCAGATATGGTTTTCATTTGATTCATGTGATGCTTTCATTGCATGATTCAAGAATCCTTTATTTTTTTAAAAATTATTTTGACTAAGATCTTTGGATTTAGAATCAAAGAGATGTATGAAGTAAGGCTAATTGCTTCAAACAACCATTCAGAGATGGTTAATATTTATTTCACCCCACATAACTATCATGTTCCTAGTATACAGAAGGTGAAACCATATATATTAAGCAGCTATGTATATATAGACAAATGTATGGGTTAGGAGAGGAAGCAATTATCTTATCTTTACTCTTAGGATTACTCTATTTTATTGTTGGGAAATGCTGCTAATCTCAACACAAGATGCTATTTCCTTCCCAATTAGAATCTATTCTTCCCCTAAATCTCACATTGTTTTTATTTCTGAGCCTTTCTATTTCCTTACGGTGAAACACAAACTTTCACCTGTAGAAATAAGTTTTCATATACTCACAAGCCTCTCCTCTCGTGGACATGACTGACAAAAACTTTTCAAAAATTTTGGTTTATGGTGGAGGGCAGACTGTGACTTTAAATTTTAAACTTTCCACCAAACAAAGGATTCTTTGTTTCCTTAATTACCCTGAGTGACAGAGAATTTATCTGCACTTAGTTGAAATAGTACCATGAGTTATTTTTTACCCATAATTTAACAATGATTTTTGCCTTATTTTCTCTATTATTTGATTTTTAGATATTTGGCCCATAATGTGTTTGTTTTCATGTATTTTCTTTCAGGTTGAAAAACTAATATAGTCTTTTCACAGTACTTGTCAACGTTGAAAAATACCAGGCCTTTCTTGATCAATGTCAGGGACATACAAAACATTAGCATATTAATCATAAGGTTTTTTTTTTTTTTTTTTCATGAGGCCTGAACTCTGGGTCTGGGCACTGTCCCTCAGCTCTTCAGCTCAAGGCTAGCACTCTACCACTTGAGTCTCAGCCCCACTTCCGGCTTTTTCTGCTTATGTGGTGCTGAGGAATTGAACCCAATGTCTCATGTATGCAAGGCAAGCACTCTACCACGGAGCCACCTTCCCAGCCCCAATCATAAGAATCTTAAATTATTAAACGAAGGAAACTTCAGTGGCAAAGCAAAGTGCAACTCAAAGAATTCCAAAGTTCAACTCAAAGAATTGAAAAGTTCCATGATTTGTTTTTGTTTGTTTTGTTTTATTTTTTGTTTTGTTGTGTGCTGATCCTGGGGTTTGGACTCAGAGCCTTGGCTCTGTCCCTGAGGTTTTGTGATCAAGGCTAGCACTCTACCACTTGAGTCACAGCTCCACTTCTCACTTTTGGCTTTTTCTTTGTTTGCTTGTTTGAGGTTACCTAGAGGTAAAAGTCTCACAAACTTTCCTCATTGGGCTGGCTTTGAACCACAATCCTTAAACCTCATCCTCCTGAGTATCTAAGATTACAGGCATGAGCCACCAGCACCCAGCTAGTTGTTTTTAACAATGGGATAAAATATTTCAAAATAAAATATATTATCTTTTATAATGTGCCAATATATACCAAGAGCTAACAAAAGTAACATTTATTTTTTCAATATTTTAAAGCTTTTTTTGGGGGGGGGGTATCTAAGTATATTCCATACCAATTGGTTAAAAGCTCTATTTAATATATGAACTATTTCTGAAAGAATTTTTACATTGCTTTTATTATGGTTCATAGTCTCCTTTCCTTTGATAAAGTTATTATAATAGCTTAGGATTTTCTATCTCTGGGATAATTACAATGTAGGCCCCCTCATCTTTGCACTAATGGCCTCCTACGTATACCATACTGTGCAGTATGAATTAAAATTTTTAAATGGAGCCACAATGCTGCCATCCAATGGCTTTCATGGAAAATTAGGGAGTATCACTAAATCAAATGCTTATTTCTTAAAGAAAATAAAACACTGGTGCTTTAAAAACACGTCACTTTACACATGTAGTGGCATAAGGAGAAAGCTGTTACACGTAAAAACATGTCAGTGGTAAGTCAACCTTTAAAACACAGCTCAGGACAGAGTTCAATTTATTGTATGGCCCATATCTGAAACTCCTCACAATTTCAAGTTTATCTTCTTTTACAGAAGATCAAAAAGTTGTGCAAGACCAAGTTGTAAATAGAAAAACAGGAAATTTATTTTGAAGTCTTAAAAATGTGATAACATGGAATATGTCAATGCACTTCTATATTTCCTTATGTGTCTGCAGCATTGAAAATCTATCTCTGGAATCTATGAGGTGGTTCTGATTGCTAAACTTAGGTGTTTCTACTGCAGTTTGTGTAACATATTTAGTCTGAAGCTAAAATAACCTTTTACCATATTATGAACATAATACATTTCTAGCTGCCTTATTTAGTAGTCCATTGAAGGTTTTCATCTTAGTTATCTTTAAAGCTTACAAACACTACTTAACAAGTAACAATTTATTGTCGCTACCGCCTCGACCAGCAAGGAAGACTCGACACCGGACTCTTCTCTCTGCAGTTTATTCAGGACCTTTGAGTAATCTTCTGACCCCAACCCCGGGGAGAATTCCCCACAGCCTTAAGTACCCGCTGGGTAGCCAACCCTGATACACCATGTGGGAACCACCAATAGGTTCAGGTGCACGGAAGCAAGCCAGATTCTTTGCCTTAGCCATATAAGGAGTTGTTTACCACGAGAGCACTCGCCATCGGGAAGGCGGAGGGCGGAAGCCGGCGCCATCTTCCAGTTGCGGCCTCTTGCAGCTCTCTACAATTTATCATGCTAAATTTTATGTGTCTGCACTTTTGGCATTGCTCCTGGTAACCGACTGTCCATATTCTTTAAAATAATTGATCACCTCTGTAGTGTGTTCATCTTATAAAGTCAAAGATGTTCAAATTGAGAAAGACACCTCGCTGAAGGCAGAGTGGTACTAGAAATCTCACATTTGAGCAATGTTTCTGACCACTACATGAAACACTATGAGCTGTGAGTACAAGATAGGCACATGTGAATCCTGAATGGTGGTTCCAAGGGTGTCAATCCAGTGTCTCATAATTATGTGACTTCGTAGGCTCCACAGTCTTTATCCATAAAGCTCTCCAGGACAGACAATGCATTATGACTTAAGAAGTATGCATCCAGCCTGGCCCTGGTGGCTCACTCCTGTAATCCTAGCTACTCAGAGAAAAAACTTCATGAGACTCAGGGCAGTGCCCAGGTTCTGTGTTCAAATCCTAAGGCACATGCACGTGCACGCCCACACACACACACATGCATACTGTTTACATTGTCACTCAAACCTTTTGTAACATTTTCCTCAAACCATATCCATTTATTTCTTTTACTTAACTATTGCCATTCAATGTTCTGGACTAACCTTTTTCTCAAACATTTTCTGCTAAGGTTATGACAGTAAATTTTTTTTATGATTTTTAGATCACCTCCTCCTTTTTTCTTCTCCTATTACTTATAAAATCCTTCAAAAAAGTCTAAGAAAAAATAATTTTTGGTACACAAGGCAAACAAAAACAAAATCCCCAAGAGCTGAATTTGACATTTGTGAAGTTGTGAAAGCGCGCCCAGAGTTCTTTTAATGTGGAGTGATTTGTCAATATTTATTCCTCTGGGCCATTTTAATCCCTTTTCCTTGAAAATATTTTCCTCCAGAGTTTCTAAATTTGCTCTCACTAGAACTTCTGGTGCACATCTAGTCTCTAGAATAGTGGCAATGTCAGTGTCACTATGGTCAGCTTCTTCTGCATCTTCATTTACATTCTGCTCAACCTGCACCTGGTTTGTCAGCATGATAACTTTTCATTTCTTTACTGCATTTTCATCTTTTTGGCCAATTTTCTCATCCTGTCATCTAGTTTTGAAACTGTCATGTGGGTAAATCTGTGAGATAAAGTCAGTCCTCCTTCAGGCTTCACTGAGGCTCTGATAGAAATGACATGGTTGGTCGCCGATGTGAATCTGTTACTTCATAATGGGGTACATGTTTGTGTGCTTCTGCATGTGTATGTGTGAATACGTAGCAGTGACACTCATGCTTAATGCAAGCACTCACACAATGGTGTACAATGACTAAAATATAAATAGTATTTTTGAGAAACATTTTCCTAAACTGTGGTAAATTCTAAAACATGAAGATTTAATACATAATATCATTTTCATTCCTGACTAACTGCATTTTTGCCTTTTAAAAATAGTATTATTTCCTTCTAGGTTGTTGTCAAAGTTTATTTAAAATATGAGTATATGCATAGGATAAAAGCAAGATTAAATTTTGTTTGCTTAGTTCTGAAATAAATGGGTCACTAAAGTCCAGAACATCTTAACTATGGTATAGGCATGCAGCAAACACTGGATAGTTGTATACTACTTACAACAAGATTTTTTTTTACTGGATAATAATTGTTATAAATCCTTTTTTTTTTTTTTTGTGGAGAGGATGGTGCAATTCTGAGGCTTGAACTCAGGACTTGGGCATTGTCCCTGAGCTTCTTTTGCTCAAGGCTTAGCACTCTATCATTTGAGCCACATCTCTACTTCTGGCCTTTTGTTAGTTTATTGGAAATAACAATCTCACAGACTGTCATGCTAAGGCTCATTTCAAACTATGATACTCAGATCTCAGCCTCATGAGTAGCTAGGATTACAGGCATGAATCATCAGAGCTCAGCTTGTTATAGATGATCATTTGTACATGTAGGTTTGCTTCATTCCTCATAATTGCTCTATATTATTTATTATCCACAGAATTACATTTTATACATTATTTCCCTGTTAATAGAAAATAAATTCTATTTATTCTTCCATTTATAAAATAAATGAAACATTACATATTATATATGCATACACATATTTATACATATATGTATATACATAGCATAATATATATTGCATGCTATGTATATAGTATGTTTTCTCTATTATTGTTAATTTTTTGCCTTCTATTTTTATTCTCTTTATTTTAAAATACATTAAAATAATGAATCTTTCCATATTTTAGAGGACATCAACTATAATCTATTTAAGCCCATCAAAATCAATATACAGTGTACTTGTACATCTTATGATTTTCCCTTGGGATAAAAGACATTTGTCATTATCTGTATATAGAAAAGTTAAAGTAGAATTTGAAATGACAAACACAAATATGTATTCAGTCCATGTGGAAAATGAAACAAAAGCTTATAGCTATAACGATATATATCATGACTTGTTTTAAAATCATCTATTTTTGCTCTTGAACTGACTCCTAGTCTGTCTTTGGGTAGCAAAAAAATATTGCTGTACTTCTTTACTTTCCAAGGTCAATGTAGCTAAAATAAGTTGCAGTTGTGAAGATCTTTGTCTAAATAAAAGCAAAGTCAATGATTAGATTTCAAATGAGCTGTCCATATCCCAACCAGTTTGTTGGGAAATGCATTTTTAGGATAAAATAATTTTCTAGTAGGTTTATATGCTTCCACATTATAATAATATTCTCATTGACCTATATAATGTTGTATTTCAAGGTTGAGAAAGTACAATATTAATAATTTCAAATCAACTATATGACAGTTCTGTAATATATTATAAATTCATATTTTTTATCATTTCTCTAAGGTAACTTTTGAAAGTTTCAAGCACCACTCCCTGGTGCTTGAAACTCTTGGGCCTGTCCTTGATTGTTTATGCTCAAGGCTAATATTCTACCACTTGATCCACACCTCCACCTTTTGGACTCTCTTGTCCTATGCTGGCTGGCTTTATATCATAATCCATAGACCTCAACCTCTCAAGGAACTAGGTTAAAGGTTCTTGCTAAGTGCCTGTTAAGTTATATAAGATATATGGCTTTTATTAGTTAAAAGAGGTTGTATTTAACAAACTAAAATGAAAAGCTTCTTCATTATTTAATGTCTTATGATTATTTTAATATTTTTTCTGATTTATCTCTAAAAATAAATTATCTAGCCATAGAATTATTTTTTTCTCTTTATTTTATTTTATGGTTTGGTAACTTCAATGTGAGTTCAGGGCTTTGCATTTGCTAGGGCAGGCACTGCTAGAAGCCTAATATTTTCTTTCTACTCTTCATGAGTCTCTACATAATTGAAGAGAAGCCTATTTAGATTACTTTTATTTTACAACTGTCTCTTCATCTGTTTCTTTGTCAAATAAGCATTACTCTACCTCTCTCTCTTTCTTTCTCACTCTCTCTCTATCTGTATGTGTGTATATGTGTTACTTTTGCTTTGATTTTACATTTCTGAAATGGTTAACATAGTATTTATGTTCTTAAAATCTGCATGTTTATAGAAAAGTCATGTAACTAAAGACACTAGCATGACCTTAGTATGTAAATATATCATTTTGCTTTTTATTTCTGGTTAAAAATTCTGAATCTGCAACAACATAGTTTAGAATAGAGTTACTTTCTTGTTTTTCTCTACTTGATCCAATTTTCAGAACCTATAAACAATGGCTTCTCACTTATTGAGGTTTTTCTTTTCCTTCCAATTAATAATGGCATTTATTTAAAAATAAAATGTGGGAATAGGTTAGTTTCTTGTGTGAAAGCACTCCTTTTTATAGTTATCTGTGTATATGCAAGAAATAGTCATTGCCTTCAGGTGATAAATCTACACCCTTAGGAATGCTTAATTTCCTCTGACAACCAATTTGCTTTTGAAATATTATTCTCCCTACATAATGACCAGAAAATGTAATTGGTACAGTAAAGTACAAATAGCTGAGCATATTAAATGGTAAACTACTTTGACAGTATTGGGATTTTTGTTTTCCAAAATAATACTTCAAGAGAAATATTACTTAGCTACTATGAGAAAGGAAGAAATTAAGGTTACTTACTTGGCCACAGCTGACTTTTTCTGGTCTTATGTGTGTGTCCTGCACATTATTTGATTACCTGGTGTTGATTTATATAAAAAAGACATTGTGAACTGGAGAGCAGTTGTTTAATACAGAAGGCAGAGAAACATTACATTATACACAGGCTTTACATCTGAGTAGTACCAGGGAATCCCAACATGCGCAATTAGACTTTCAGTGTTTGTTATTTTTTTGCCTGAAATAATAGGAATCATTGTTAATCTCATGATTTTGGAAACAAATTAACTTAATGTTATGTTTTACTTCAGCTTTAATTTATTTTTTTGTTTTATAGATCTATATTACTTTAATTAATTTTGACCAAGGATTTGTATATGTTTGTGATTTGCTATGATAGCTTAAATATTATTTAAAGCAGTAACTCATGTCAGAGTTTCAGAATAAGATCCATTTTGAGGTTTAATTCTTCCATCAATTCAAATTTCCAACTGATAACACAAATAGGAGTTACAGCTCTATGCCAAGGAATTGATTCTTAAAGCTTCTTAAAGATCTTAAAAAATTGATTCTTAACACATTCCATCATTTTGCTCAGGTAGTTGTTGCTTGAATGCATGGTTAGAAATGCTAAGACAAACATAGAGAGTGTAAAAAATGATCATCATTAGAGATAAAGGCAATATTGTTCATTTTATTTGAGGATTCTATAGATAATGTACATGAAAGGGTACTAAGTGTTTTAAAAAGACTATTGCAGTAATATTACCTAGCTCACATGTCACCCTCCTTCAGAATAACCTCTGAGACCTGAAAGTTTTTTTTGGAAGACTAAAACTGCATACGTGCCCCTGCTTTCTTTCTAGAATTTTAATCATATAGGCCATCGATTCTGAAACTCTATAGATTCTTTCACTCTACTTTCAGATTTAAAAATTAGATTGTGAGTTTTACACTGGTGACAAAACCCTGTAATTCTAGCAACTATTCAGGCTGAGACATGGAGAACCATAATTGGGGTCAGTCTGGGAAGAAAAGTTCACAGGAATTTCTCTCCAAAATAGCCAGCAAAATACTGGGCTGAAAGAGGCATGATTCAAACGGCAGAATTCCACTAACAGGCAAATCAAACAATTATGAGACTAAGTTCAAATTTCAGAACCAAGAAAGGGAGAGACAGAGAGACAGAAAGAGACAAAAGAAACAGAGCGCACATACAGAGGTGCAGACAGAAGAATTATAACTTAGGCTTAGTTAAGGTAATAGTCCTTTGGAAGCATTCACTGTTTTTCTCCAGTCACTATAATCTCAGATTGTAAAAGGACACTTCTTTCTACAAAAACATCCAGGAGTTAAAGTCTATCCTTGCTGGATAAAGTAGTAAAGGAATCCCACACTACACATGTTCACAAATGGAAGCTGCACCAGACATTGAATACACATGTAATATCTTGCTACATGATAAAACAAACATAGGAAATGCAAAAACATTACATGTCACCATTGTTAGCCACTACATTTTAGTTATGTAATTATTAAAATATTAATAACAAAAATAATTAAATCATATAATATAAAATTATAACAACAAAATACTTTAAAATAGTAAAATTTATATGTAAAATATTAGGAAGTACACTAAAAATCATCTAAAACAAAACTGAATCTTTTCTTACATTTTGGGATTAAAAGGCTTAATAAAGTTGTCATTTCTAAGTTTATGTAATTCTCATAAAATATCAGTGGTGCTACATTTAATGATACTAAAGACATTAGTCATATTGGATAAGGACCAACCCTAATGATTTCATATTAATATTTATTACTTCTGTAAATGCTTGCAACTCTTAAAAGTATGACCATTTTGAAGCACTTGGATTAGGACTACAATGTGTCTTCTAGAGGAACAACACTGAACAAATAAATGAAGTATAAAAGAAAGTACATGTGTGCCAATGCATTGGAAAAAAGAGTGATTTATAAAATTGATTAATTTCTAGACTGATGATATATGAAATGAATAACTACATGTAACCTTAACCTTATGCTATTGAAAACAGCTATAATCAATGGAAAAATCTACTCTGTAGTTTTAGAGCCTGTAATCATGAACTCAAAGTTTTTATTGTTTGTTTGTTTGTTTTTTGGGTCCGGTTATGGGGCCTGAACTCTGGCCTGGGCGCTGTCCTTCAGCTCTTCAGCTCAAGGCTAGCGCTCTACCACTTGAGGCACAGCGCCACTTCCGGCTTTTTTTTCTGCTTATGTGGTGCTGAGGAATCAAACCCAGGGCCTTGAGCATGCAAGGCAAGCGCTCTACCACTGAGCCACCTTCCCAGCCCTCAAAGTTTTTAAAAAAGATTATTAAATCTTCCCAGGCAAAATCTTTTCACAATTGGATTACAATAATGTAGGAATATCAGTGAGATTATTCATTCTGATTTTTTAAATAGTGATGATTTAAGAGCTTCCCTATGAATGCCTAAATGCAATCCCATTTTTAGGCATTTGCCCAAACGATCACAAAAAAGGCCATACTAAAGCTCCCAGCACAACTATGTTTATAACAGCCTTATTCTCCATAGCTAAGATATGGAACCAGCCCAGATGCCCCTCAGTAGATGAATGGATCAAGAAAATGTGGTGTACATATATCTCTCTCTATATATATACATACATACATACATACAATGGAATTCTATGCCTCCATCAGAAAGAATGACACCACCCCATTTGTTAGGAAATGGAAAGATTTGGAAAAAAATCTATTAAGTGAAGTAAGCCAGGCCCAAAGAAACATAGGTCCCATGGTTTCCCTTATCTGCAATGACTAGTATATGTCTAGGACAAACAGAAAAGGTCAAAAGCTAATACATATGACATATAACATAACACTAAGTGAAATGAACACCAAGATAGGGACACAAGAGATTTTATCTTTATTGTTGTTCTTTTTAATGTACTTATAATGTATTATGTGATATTTTGTTTCTTTGTATGTTTTTCTCCATGGTACAACCACTTTTGTCACAGTATTTGATTCTGTGCCCTTGTATAAACAATTTTCTAATTTTAGGAGGGTAAGGGAAATAACAAAATGCTGAAATAAAGATACAGGATGACCCATTATAATATTGAGATGTACAAGACCTTATGTTGAAAACGAACTTTACACCTTTGTGGGGGTGGCGGGGAGGAGTTGAGGAGGTGGGGCAGAAAAGGATGGTAGGGAAAAAACAAAGGTGGGGGTAACAATGCTCGATAGGAAATGGACTCAATACCTTGCTCATGTAACTGTAACCCCTCTGTACAGTATTTTTACAATAAAATATATTTAAAAATTAATAAATAAACAACTTGTTCACCTCAAAAAACCATGCATAACTTCTTAGACCATGGTCAATATATGGCCATTCTACACATTATAATAAAACAGAAGACACACTATGTAGAATCTTTAATAATATCAGAACATCATTAGAAATCTGCCTATGAAAGAATTAAAAAAATCTCATTAGCTAAGCATCCTCTGCCATGACAAGGACAGCTCATGAGCTGAAATGAAATAATTTACAGAATATTTTCTTTTCAGCAATTAGGTCTAGAGTAAACAATCAAGCAGGTTTGACCTCTCATCATTTTAATACCAATTACTTATGAACATGACGTTATATTTAGCCTTATTTTCCCACTAACTTCAGAATGTATATTGCTATTATAATCTGTTTATTATGAGCTAAATGAATCATGGTCAGACAGTATTTACTGAATATTTATAAAGTCTCACTCCTATTTGTATAATGAGCTATGTCTGTCAGAGTCATACCAGGAAAAGGGATGATATACTCCAGTGAGGATATATATATGTGAGGACATCATTTTCTAGTCTCTGACAATCTTCTGTTAATGTCACCAGAACAAGAGGTGTAAACTGGAACTTTACCTCCTCCTCCCCCAAAATGTGTATATATGGATACTCTACTGAATGAAAGTGTTTATTCAAGTTTCTATTAACAAATAAACAATCAAGGCATCAGTTGGAGATGTGGCAGTTGTATCACTGAGAGAAAAATTGAGAGCCATTACCTTTATCTTGATCAGCACTGCAAGAGCTTGTGAAACTATTTTATAAGTGACTGTACTGAGTAATTTTTCTCAATATATTAGTATATGGTTTCTCTTCAATGTTAAGTAAATAGCATAAGAATGGTCAAAAAGTACAGATAAGACAGAAAAGCAAGAGACAAAAGCAGGGGGAATAATTTCCATATACTCAGTCTTATCAAGCCTGTTGATTAGATAAGTCATATCAGTTAGACTATCATCAAATCACCTTTAGCCTACCACAAGGTTCGCCAGGAGTGACTAGACATTGTCTTGAATTAACTCAATAGGATAAACATATACATATTTATATGTATATATATGTGTGTGTGTTCTGAATATCCCTTGTCATTGACACTACAATGTGTACACAATTTTAATGTTTAAAGTTCTCTTACTTACAACTTTAGAATATGTAATATTCATTCCGTTTTAATGTGTTTTTTTGTTTTGTTTTATTTTTAAAGAATTCCTAAAATTGTGGAACAATGATTTATCTTTAGGTAAGAGAGAGAAGGAATAAAGTTAAGTGTATACTGTTTAAAAGTTCAAATTTTTCTGTTATGTCTTCTTTCTCTCCCTCCATTGACCCCTCTTTTCCTCCCTCCTTAACCTCCTCCCAATTTCCTTCCTTCATTCCTTACTTTCTTTCTCTCCTTCTCCTTCTCCTACTTACTTTCTTTTTATTTTCTTTAGTGGGTTCTCCTCATTTGGTCAATCTAGAACTCACAATCCTCCTGCCTCATTCTTACCATTATTGTCATTGTCATTACAGGCATATACTACCATCAAATACCTTAGTAAAGCAAACGTGTGTGTGTGTGTGTGTGTGTGTGTGTGTGTGTGTGTGTGTGTGTGTGTGTGTGTTTGGTGCTCCTGAGGAACTGTTTCATTTAATTGCTATCTGTGGACACCTTTTGAGATATTTCTAACTAAAGCATGGCAGTAAAAATGCTATTGTTTCACATTTTGTGCTCTTGAATTTTATTTTCTATTAATCTGATACCTCTGACTTTTCAATTATGTAACCGACATTTTGTCTTTTATATTTTTAATATAATTCTTAGAGCATGAAAAATGCGAAGAGACAAGTTTTCCAGTTTGGTCACTCAGTGTAAGTTAAGTTCTATCCCCCCAAATCAGTGTCTTTGCATGCCTATGACTACAGAGGGTAGGAAGGAGGATTGGGTGAGTCGTTGAGCTTGAACAACATAGCAAAACCTTGTCTAAACCAAACAAACAAAACAAAAGAAATCCCATTACCACTACCACCACCACCAACAACAAAAACTAAAAACTCTTGGTTCCCACAAAAACCTAATGGACCATTAATCAATTCTACATTCAAGATCCCTACATGATTCCAAGGTCTTTGGATGATTCACAAGGATATGAAAATGTAGAAACCATTGCTCTAGTTCTTTTCAAGGACCTTCATAATTTTTTTCTTTTTAAATAAAGTTCTCTTCCTTTTCCTTTACAATTGTTTTTGTTAGCAATTTGAAAAGGAAATGATTATGTTTCTTCAGTAAAAAAATTACTCTTTAGCTCCTTCTCCACCTAATGTATTCACATATAAGCTTATTTAATTGCTACGCATCGACAATCACAGTCTCTTTCACCACATCACCAAGTTTTGAATACCTGTCAATGTACTTTGTACCTACTCTGACTCTGGATACTCCTAGGAGAAGGTTTATATGTTTGTAGATAATGCCAATCAATGTTTTCTTTATTTAGTGAGGGACTCATTTGATCTATCTAGAACATAACTATATTATTGACATGTGCTGTTTAAAATCTGTAATGTTTGACTAGGACACTCTATTCTATCTTGCTCTGTTTGTAAACACTCATGATCATCTCCCTCTGATATCCACCACTACCACTCATAACTCAGCTTCTTCTCCTCTCCCTAAAGTTATTCAACATAGTGCTAGAATTGTGAAACAAATCAATAAGACAAAAGAAATAAAAGGAATTTAAATAGCAAAAGGAGAAACCAAATTGTCCTTACTGACAAGTGATATGTACATGTACCTACAATACTTTTAAAGTTAATTCACTTAATAGAGAATACTAGGATGTAAACCAATATTGAAACTTGGAGGCTTTGAAAAACATCAACAATTAACAGATTAAGAAATCAGAAAAACAGCAATATTCACAAAAATGTAAGTACACAGAGGAATAAATCAACCAAAGAACTGAAAGAACTTTACAATGAAAACTACAATAAATCACAGGAAAAAGAAATCAAAGAAGGCACCAGATGTGCAAAGACCTGTCATGCTGCTGAGCCAGAAAAATCAATATTGCAAAATTGACCACACAACCAAAAGCAGTCTCTATATCCAATGGACTCTTCATCAAAATCCCAATGACATTCATTGGAGAAATAGAAAAATCAACGCTAAATTTTATATGAAAACACAAAAAGACCTCAAAAATCTAAAATAATCCTAACAGAAAGAACAATACTAGAAGTATACAATGCCTGACTTGAAAATACAGTATTGAGCCATACTAATAAAAACAGCATGGTACTCATAAAAAACAGATATCTAGCTGAGTGCTGGTGGCTCATGCCTTTATTCCTAGATACTCAAGAAGCTGAGATCTGAGAATCTTTATTTGAAGCTAGCCATGGTATGAATATCTTTGAGACTCTTATTTCCAGTTATCTAGCAAAATGCAAGAATGCAATGTATGAGAATAAATATCTATAGCAGCATCACAAATAGTTAAATAGCCAATAAGAAGAAAATAAATTATGTTTGACATACAATTTGTTTGTTGAAAACATTATCATGACAAAACATTCAGTAATTCCCTATAAGAGGTAGAGTGCCAGTCTTGAGTTAAAAAAAAAACAAACAAGAAAGCAATTGAGGCTCTGAAACTTCAAGCTGAGAATTGGCACAATATCAACAACAACAACAACAACAACAACAAAACAAGACAAATGGTATTGAAAAGAAAAATAGAAATAAGCCAAAGCAATGAGAACACAATGATTTTTTTAAATTTAATTTAATTTTATTTGTGAACATACTGTACAGAGGAGTTACAATTACGTGGGCAGGATAAGGTAACAAAAGCATATTGGTGAAAGACAGCCTCTTCAAATGATGTTAGAAAAACAGGATATCAACAATGGGAAGACTGAAAGTAGATATGGGATAGTTTATCCCATATTAGTACCCATAAACAATATAAGACCTAAAAACTTGGAATCTACTATAGGAGAACACTAAAAAATATAGGCATACACAATCAACTTCTGAAATAAAGCTCAAATATCTCTGTACACAAGCAAAGATGGACACATGGTGTTACATCAAACTGAAAAGCCTCTTCAGAGCAAAGGAAAGCGTCACTCACATAAAATCACCCTACAGAATAGGAGAAAATCTTTGCCAGTTACACATCTGACAAGGGATTTATAGCCAGAATATGTAAGGATTTCAAAACACTGAACTCCTCAAACAACCTAATTAAGAAACAGACAAATGAACTAAAAAGAAGTCTCAAATGGTATAAGAGAATATATGAAGAAACATCAAAAATATCATTTAATAATTAATTTTAATTGTGGTTTGTTCTCACACTAGTAATTTCTAGTATCTTAGAGACAAGTTCTGCAAATAACACTACATTTTTCAATTACTTTCACACATTTCAAGATACTTAATAAATGTGATGATTGATGATATGATTGATATTTAGATATCATTTTAAGTTTAATATCTTCAAGCATTTTTCTCAAAAGTTATTGAAGTGTTTACTTAGTAAAAGTGGGATGTATTTAATCTCATTTTTGATTGTATAAGAGAGGGCATGGCATCATCCTCCATCCTACAATGTGAGCTTGAAAATATTCCTCAGTAGATTTCCATGTGCAGTGAATCTATTTGAAAAGGAAGTCATTCTGTAAACGATTGGAGAATTTATTTACATGCCCTAAATGTTGAAATTTTGTGTGCATAAATACATTAGTAAAACATTTTATAACATGCTTTATTTTCTATTTAGAAGTTGATTTCTTTAATTTTTAAAAATTCAATCCATTTTCCAATCTGCTTAATCCTCTTAAATTACAAGTGCTTGGCATATTTTCAATTCTTAATAGGTGCCTCTAGGGGTCTGTAAGTTGGTTATATTGGAGTGTATTTCTCACATAATAAAAAAAGTACTTAAAGGGAATTACTGAATGCTTTTTTCATGCTCATGTTAATCTTTTCAACAAACAAATTGTATACCAAGCATAATTTATTTTCTTGTTACTGGAAATTTCTTAAAACAGTAATTATGATACTGTTACAGATATTTATTCTTTTATACATTTTTGTCTGTGTCTCTATTTCTCTCACACACACATCACAAAAAAGATCCTGAGGAAATTTAATTTATATTTATTATTTTTATTCATTACTGAAATTTATGTTTCCTTTTCATTTCTTACTCTATGAGTTTTAATTAATTTCTGCAGTTTTATATATTTTTCTCCAGAAATTTTATAGAAATAATATTTAAAAATTGGTTTAGGTTGGTCAATGAAAGTTAAGTATAGTTTAAGTGAAATTTCTGTGAAGGATATCTTCGGAAATTTATTTTTGTTTAAAACTAGGACAGCACTCCACAATTACAAAAATGGGTAAGCTCAAGAACTGTGGAAATGGTAAGTGGAAGTATAGATGTGTTAGGAATTCAAAATGTAGACTCTGCAAACAATTTGGTTATTTCTTACAAAGTTTGCTTATAAAGTTAATTTTTTCCTACTACATGGCCCAGCAATGTTATTTTTAAGTATTTACCTCTGCTTTGCAAATCAAAACTTACATATGTATGAATACTTTTACCAAATGATTAACTTTATAAATAACAATCTGAAACTGAAAATGAACCTGCATCCATCGAGTGGGGAATACATTGTGCTGGATAGAGAAAATGAATGCTACCAACTACTAAACAGAATGAGCTTCTGATACATACAACAACATGGAAATACCTCAAAAACACTGTTTCAAATGAAAGAAGCAAGACATAAAAGATTGTTTCCTCTGGGAAGGCATCAACAGACAATTCTAGTAAAGATGAATCATTCAGGACAGAGAGATGACCAGCCATTCCTCATGCAGCAAAATGGAGAGTGGAGGAACTCTCCAAGGAGCCAGAGTTCAGAAAAATCTATACTTCAATTGAAGATGGCTACATATCAGTATACAACTCCAAACTCTTAAAATTGTTTCAGTATATTGTATATAAATTATTCCTCAAAGCACTTATGGCAAAAAATTAGAATAAGTAATGTGATGTTTCTGTAAGATATACTAAAAGAAAGATGAATGCATACCTTTTAGGATAGGACTTGAGAGGAGTATTTTTTTCAACACATGGTATCCTTCAGTTTATTTGACTGTTAAATTTTCAAGCTTATGGAATGTGTGCTGTGGAGTTGATTCTCAGTAATCCTGGAATTGGCTGAGTAGTTTTGCTGAAATAAAATCATGACCCTCATCCCAGCTAAGGTATCTAGTAAACAATGTGGCTTTCTAATCATGCTTGTTATGGATGTTTTGAAGAAGTATGTATTGAATTATAGGTATTACTTCTTGGTAAGTTACCAGGGTTATCAGCCAGTTTTGGTAGCTTTGATTAAGCCAAATGTCCCTTGAATTTCAAGAAGTATTACTTAGTCCTCTTCTGTTACATCTTAGTATGAGTGATAACATTGATGTCTTTACAAGTTCTCAGTAGTACTGAATGACATAAAAAATATTGTGTTCACAGCCTGAAAGTTAAGTCAGTCTGCCAGGTTCCCATTATTCATTCTTTTACAGATTTACCAAAACAGAATTTGCTTATATATGGATGAACTCTAAATTTCTGGGAAAGCAGAATGTCTGGAACTCCTTTCTTCTGTCCAGTGAAGGTTAGAAAATGTTGCCTATACATGAGTTTTAAATTATTTTATGATGTTCTTATCTAATTTCAATGAAATATATTACTTCGAAATTAAATTATTTGATATTCAGTAATAATCACAGAGTAATTTATGCTCGTATTTTATGTTCATAAATTATGTTCATATAGGAAAAGGCTTTTCTTTTAAAATCTTGTATAACATAGTCTTTTTCCCTCAAGTTGTCATTGTACAGCTGTGCATTCAGAGAGGAATGTTTCCATTTTTAATTTCTAATTTATTAAAACAGACTCCAATTATATACAGATACTTCCTTACTTGCAGAAGATGTCAGGTAGCTGAAGCTATTTAATGAATCTAAGAAATTAACAGAAGTACTAGTTGTAACAAGAGATTATACCAAGAAAAATGTTTGATAGTGCAGCTATAAAAATATAGGTCAAGAACAGAAATATATACATATATATGTATACATACATTTTATATATGAAATATCAGATTTTGTAATGATAATATTTTTGGGTATGATATATTTTAAGTCATCTTTTCAATTTTTATATTTCTGTACTAGTTCAGGGCCTTGAATTTACTAGGTAGGCATTCTACACGTAAGCTATACTCCTAGGCTTGGGGGGGAGTTTCAGTTGTTTGTAAAATAAGTACTTGCCTTCTCTCTGGGAAGGCTTTAGTGTATAAACTTCCTTTCTCTGCCTTGTATTGATGGAATCATAGGTACATGCCATTATAACTGACCGACTGACATGAGATTTCATTAACTTTTTGCATAGGTTGATTATCCTACTGATCTTTTCCTCTCATAGCCACTGGGCCAAATCCTAAGGACCGTTTTTTTGTAGTGGGGATGGAAGGAAGGTTAGGCCTTTGCATTTGCTACCTAGGTGCTTACAGCGACATTTCTACTCCATCTTTTTAAAAATTTTTGCACACAACTTTCAAACTTTCACATTTGTAGCTGGAAAATTTTTAAATTGTCTCCACAGCTTTCAAGTTAACTCCCCAAGTTGAAACTAACACATCACTTTGTATGTTGACTATTTTTTAAAAAATAGCTTGATTATATATAGACAGCATACAAAATTACATCACTCAACAATTGTGGACAAATGAGTTTTTTTTGAGAAAGCTTTTCCTTATGTCCATAGGTGCCCAGAGAACATTTTAACACTTTAAGCAATTCAGTATATCTATTTCAGCGTGTGAGTTACAGACTTGGTAGAATATGAATAGAGGAAAGAATGAGCAAGTAATCCAGGATTAATAAAAGGAATTTTGTGTTTATTTTCTAAAAATACATTTGTTCTATGTAAGCATTGATATTTAACATATAGTATATTCATGTCAGGAATAATGCTATTATAAAAATTTTGTGTGCTGTGCATGTGTCTATGCATTTATGTGTGTGTTAGAGGTACATATGCATGTGTGAGAGATATAATTGTTATCAGTTGAAGATTTTCAGTTAATATTTTAAAAACTTACCATAGCTTTTTGTAACAGTGATTTTAGAGAATATATTAATAAAATATTAGGTAGCAGTTAGGATAAATGATACTACAAAGAAAAAGATTGGCTTTCTTTTTCTATCTCTTAATTCTCATAACTAAATCAAGGAAAAATGACCAGGTTTTTTTTGACATCAAAACTAAGGATTTTTATTTTAAAAAGATGATAACTATGATATTTGTTAGAATAATATTGTTACTGTTATTAGTTTTCTTTTGGAAATATTATATTTTAACTTATTGGGAGATTATAAAATATATTAAATCCATGTATTTAAGTAAAAGCATGTCAATATACATCTAAATTAATTATTTTATAAAGTACTTCTTGCTTATATAATCCACACATTGAGGCAGAAAGGAGTACTGAGTTACAAATTAAGGAAACTCAGCCTTGATTTCATTTCTTCAACATGGACAATCCAATCAATACTATAGAAGAAAATGACATTCTACCAGTTTACCGGATGACTCAAAATGTTAATAAGTTAAAATACGGTTTGGAATGGATTGGGAAATTCACGCAAAAGATCTTTAAAGTGTAGATATATTATCTTCTCTATTTTTAAGAGAAGATTATTAACTTTATTAAATATAGTATAAGAAATCATAACAGAATTCAGAGCTGTAATATTCAAACAGTTTTGTTTCTATTTTGGAGAGGAGATACACCTATACATGTGAACACCCATAACTTTCTTCTTCATTGGATTTCCTTAATGCTACAGAAAGCAGCAGCAAATGACAGAACTGTTTTTCGTAGATATAGGATGACTTGAAATCATCATATCCCACTCTCTTTTGACCTTCTCATTTACACATAAAAACATAAACCAAACTATTTCTTACACTAACTTACTGTAGATCCTAGCCACTATGTTGCGAAAATACTGGCTATACAATGTAAAAGTTCTATCTTTTGAAAGCCTGGGTCTTTTCATTCCTCTTCTCCCTACCTTCCTCATTCTCTAGTAATGATCACCCTCCTCATAACTTCCAGGAGGTCAGCTTTCTTTAGATTTTTACATATACGTATTAGACTTTTCTTTTTGTGCCTTGCTTATTTTACAAAGTAGCCTCTGGCATCCTGTTCTTGCAGATGACTAGAGTTTGCTTTTTTTCTGTGCATGTGTGCCACATTTTCCTTATCTGTTCTTCACTTGATGGAGTCACATTGATTTCACACCGGGGTTTTTGTGAATAGTGCTCCAGTCAATCTGAGAGTACACATGTACCCTAGACAGACTCATTTCATTTCCTGTGGAAGATATATCCAGAAGTGGAAATATTATATCCCATGGTATTTCTATTTCAAAATTTGAGGAAATGTTGTACTCTTTTCCCTAATATCATTATAAATTTATGCTTTCTATTATAGTGTACAAAGATTCTCTTTTCCCACATCTTTGTTGTTACCTTGTCCCCATTATATTTAGATTAAATCATACTTTCTAATGACTCAGAGTATTTTAGGTGGCTAGAACAATATTAGTTTAGTATAATAATGAAAGAAAATGATTAATCAATAATTAAATTAGTTTAGTATAATAACCAAAGAAAATGATTAATCAATGATTAATCACAAAAGCTCAGGGGCAGCACTCAGGCTCTGAATTCAAGCCCCAGAATTAAAACACACACACACACACACACACACACACACACACACACACACACACACACACACACACACACACACACAAATAGACTTTGAGATGATAGCCTGCTATAATTTTAAAAAAAGAACATGTATATTATGTAGTGCACAAACTTTAAGGAGAATTGAAAATCACGAATTGCTAAGGATTTCTCTTTAACCTATTCCCGAGTGCCCTCTCACGATGATCATAGGATGAAGATTTTAGAAAATGCAGATGTGTGGGCCCTACCTTGGCCAAATAAGCCAAACTATACAAAAAGGATTATAATTGCATAAGTGAGGCAATGAGTACAATGTTTCCTGGACAACGTTTTTCCTTTCTTCACGTTTCCCCCATTTCCCTCCTCCCATTCCTGCCCACAAGTTCATAGATAATTTTTTACACAGTGTACATTGAATCCAGTTGACTACATTTGGTCATCCTTCCTTCTTTCATTCCTGAGAAGTTTGCCTCCACCCTGACCCAATGAGCAACAATCAAAAAAAGTTTCTATATCTGGAATTTGTTTTAGTAAATAGTACTTTAGATGTTCAGAGGAGTAACATCTTTGGGTTCCTTCCTTAAGCGTATCCTCTTTTAGTCAATTTGTTTGTGTGACAGTGCAGAGACCCTGTATAGGTTATCATATCCAGTTCTATTTTAGCTCTAGCTTCCACATACTAGAGGTAATATGTGCAATTTTTCTCTCTGTTCTTGGCTTACTTCACTTGTTTGTTCTAGATCCATCCATTTCCCTGCAAGTGACATGTTATTTTCTTTAATGTATGAGTAGACTTCACACGTTTATATGTACTACATTTAAAAAAATCAACTCAGCCGGGCGCTGGTGGCTCATGCCTGTAATCCTAGCTACTCAGGAGGCTGAGATCTGAGGATGGCGGTTCAAAGCCAGCCCCGGCAGGAAAGACCGTGAGACTCCTATCTCCAATAAACCACCAGAAAACCAGAAGTGGCGCTGTAGCTCAAGTGGTAGAGCGCTCGCCTTGAGCTGAAGAGCTGAGGGACAGCGCCCAGGCCCAGAGTTCAAGCCCCACGGCCGACCAAAAAAAAAAAATCAACTCATCTATTGTAGGTCATCTGGGTTGTTTCCATAACTTATCTATTGTGAATCAAATAAAAATTTTTGAGACTAAGCTAAGTCGTTATTGATTTCATTAACTTTTCAGTTTCAAATAGTTCAAATGATTTTCAAGTGCAATTACATTGTTGAACCACTGTTTCAGTAATGGGCCACCATTTAAATCTTTCTGCAGAGGCTCAAGGAATTTAGATATTCTTGATAATCATGTCTGTTTTTGGATATTAAGTTACTGAAGTAGCAGAGAATGTCAAAAAAGGACATTATTATAAATATAATAGCTTGCAATTTAAGAAATAAATAATGTTGGTCCAGTTAAAATATCTTATATTTTGAGTCCAAATAGTAAAGATGGAAATGGTTGGATGGAAAGTGAACAACTGGTAAGGGATTAGGACTATGAGTTTACCAGCACAATATTTAGAACAAATTGTGTAAGATTTGTTTTGTGGTGGAGATGGTGCATTTGTGTTCTTGTGCATCCCATTCTTTCATCATTTAATGCTTGACACCCCATTGTGAGGAAATGGATTGCTGCTGGATTGGATGTTGATAAATAATCAAATATTTACTCCATACTGACTCAGTTGTTTGGATTGTTTGTAGCTTTAAATGGAGAAATATAGCGATCAAATTTAGTACCTGAATTGATTTTCTCATTGATTTAAGCTATATGATTTTCAGAATCAGATCCATTTGGATGAAAAATGTGTACTCTGAAGTAACTTTTATATATAATTTTATGTATTCTTAATCATTGTATTTTAATATTAAATATTTATGTTTACTTGATCATTTATTCTGGATTGTCTTCACATAGGAAAACTGAAATGAAAGTAAAATTTAAACTGAAATAAGGTAAGCATTAAAGATCAATGTTAATTTTTATGTTTGTAATCATAGAGAAATTTACATATATTTTTAGATATTAAAAATATGACAGGCATTTTGAATTGACTTGTATAAAATTATTGGCAAGTACACATAAATGATTTGGATTATTAATAAAGAGAAGTACCATGGCAAGCAATATATATTTAAATTATCTTTTTAATTGTATGCTGTTATATTTTATGTATGGTGAGCTCCTGAGATAAATAGAAGGAAAAAAATAGAATTCTACCTAAAACATAGACAGTGTGACAAATATTTTTGCATCCAGCCACCAAAACAGTTTTATAAAAAAATGTTATTTGACATAAATGATGAGAAATAATGTATTAATTTTAAATAAATCACTCTGTTGATAATTCTAAAGAACTTTGGCATATATCATGTAAATAAGGATACGGTGGACCTGTTGCAACAATGAGAAGTACAAGTTGTCATGTCAAAAACGAACTTTACAACTTGGGAGGGGGGGAGGATTGTGGAGGGGGTAGGGAGGATGGGAAGGGATGGGAAGGGGAAACAAAGGAGGAGGCTACAATGCTTGATAAGAAATGTACTCACTATCTTGCCCATGTAATTTTAACCCCTCTGTACAGTATTTTCACAATAAAAAATTTAAAAAATAAATTAAAAAATTAAAAATTAAAATAAATAAATAAATAAAAATTAAAAAAAGAGCTTTGGCATAAGAACTATATCTATTTACCCACAGATATGCAATTTACTCATGTCTTTAAGGCAGATAACACAGTATTTTCTGTTATGCTCTGTGTCCTATATGATTTTAATACTACATTTTACCTAATATGTGGTTTGCAGAATAAAATAAATATACTTTTTACTATATCTTTAAATATATAGATAATACTGCCATGAAAATACTATTAATATATTGTTTGAATATTAAACATAGGTATATATAAATATTTTCACCATTACTAATATGTAGGAATAGTATTTAAAATATTTTCTACAGATTTGGGAAATATCTTACTGGAAGTTCTTTTACTTTCCTTATATGAAACAAAGGATTTGATCCCCAGCACCACAAAAAACAA
Organism: Dipodomys merriami; assembly: GCF_024711535.1. Taxonomy (NCBI): domain Eukaryota; kingdom Metazoa; phylum Chordata; class Mammalia; order Rodentia; family Heteromyidae; genus Dipodomys; species Dipodomys merriami. The sequence continues at coordinate 33,035,926 of NW_027202270.1, forward strand.
AAAAACTAAAACTAAAAAAACAATTAAGGAAAACATTCCAGAACATTACAACTTGTGTTTATATATCACTCATTATTAATTTATTTTTAAGCATTTTGTATACATTGTTTAATAATGATCTTTTATATGTATCTGTGATCAACTCCAATCCATTTTAATAGTCATCTACTATTAAAAGATGAAATACCTAGAAAAAATTTAATATAGCATCACTCAGTAAATGCCATGAATGTCTCTTATTATTTACTATTGGCAAGCTGCCAGTCATTTTTCTCTTATCTTTTAAAGTTTATGCAACTTGAAGTGCAAAAGCATCTCATTAAAATATTCATTTAGGGCAAATAGCTCCTTGGGTAAAACCCCAATGGGAATGCTCAAAGAGAATAACTGAGTAGAAACTGTGGTAGAGATTGATATTTCAAATGATAGATGTAGACACTAATCTATTTTTTCATTCCTTAGATACTACTCAAGAGATGTAGAAAAGCTGTCAATACTAAAATACAAAGATAGAAGCTAAATAGTTAGATAGCTGGCAGATTGACAAGTACAGAGAGGTAGATGAGGAGGATGTAGAGAGAGAGGAACATAAGTAGGTGAAATCTATAAACAATAGGAAGGTGAGATACGATTTAGGAAACAAATATGTAACTGTACAAGAAAGAAGTTATTTTACTGTGTACAACTATATGTTGGCAAGAAGAGAGAAAGAAAAGTGTGCGTCTGTGTCACAATATTATGCAAACAAGACACATTTAGGGTAAAGTGTTCAGAATTGCAACTTCCAGAGAATTCATTCCTAGATATTTACATTAATTTAACAATTACTACATACACATGAATGTGTAACATATTTTTCCTTTATTATAGGAAGCAGTATTGAGAATGATTTCTCTTAAAAATCACACACACACACACACACACAGTAAAAAAAAACAAAACAGAGATCTTACATGGAGGGGTTGGGAAGGTGGCTCAGTGGCAGAGTGCTTGTCTCGCATGCATGAGGCCCTGGCTTTGATTCCTCAGCACCATACAAGCAGAAAAAGCAAGAAGTGGCATTGTGGCTCAAGTTTTAGAGCACTAGCCTTGAGCTGAAGAGCTGAGGGACAGTTCTCAGGCCCAGAGTTCAAGCCCCATGAACGACAAAAAAAAAAAAGAAAAAGAAAAAGAAAAAAAGATTTTCTTCAGTTTTGTTGCTGTACTTTTTTTGTGTGAGGGGAAAAGTCAGCTAATGTAGCATACTTAAAGCAATAAAAAGATACAGTAATTACCAAGGTTGACACTAGCTTCTTTAATATTTCATGAATATTTGAACTCTAAACTGCATCTGTGTTTTTAAATTTCCTTTCCTCAATTAGAGATATCTATATTTTTTGAATCTTCAGATTTAGAGAAACAAAGAAAATTCTCACATTAGGTTTCCACTCTTGTTAGCAGCTTATATATGACTTTGAAACACTTAAAAAATGAAAAAGTATTGTTGCTATGCTACTAAAGTAATTATTTGATTTTATGTAAAAATATTTTGAGTTAATAAGTATTTGTAATATAAATGGGTTTCACATACATCTTACATTATACTTTGAACAAAATCACTCCTGCCACATTCCCATTCCTCTTTCCCTCTTCTAACACATTTCAGAGTATTTGCAGGAGTTAATTACATATTTCAATATGTCCTTGGCTTTCTTCAACCTCACTCTTTACTTTTCTCCCACTCCAGCCTTCAGTCTTCCTACACAACCCCCTTCCTTTTACATTCCTGTCCCATTGTTATATCATCATCATCATCATCACCATCATCACCACCATCATCATGGTCATCATCATCATCATTGTCATATTAAGTCTATAAATGAGTGAGAACATGTAATATTTGGCTTTGGGGACATGGCTTATTTGCTCAACATAAAGACTTCCAGATCCATAAACTTTCCTAAAAATGACATTATTTCAATTCATTATGTTTAAGTATTAAGTAGCATTCATTTATATATATATATATATATATATATATATATATATATATATATCATATTTTCTTCATGTATTCCTTGGGTTTGAATTCTTCAGTTGATTCCATAGTGGTAAGACAGAGCCAAAAGGTGGGTCAACTTTTAAATGTTTGTTTGTTTCAGTACTGGGGCATGAAATCAGGTGTAAATTCAGGGCCTCTCACTTTTTTTTCTCAGCTTTCTGACTTACTACTAACACTGTACCACTTGAGCCATGCTTCAAGTTACAGCTAGTTAACTGGAGGTAAGAGTCTATTGGATTTGTCTGCCTATGCTGGCTTTGTACCTTGATCCTCAGGTCTCAGCCTCCAGCATAGCTCAGATTATAGGCACGAGCAACATGCATCAGATCAATAACTTTTGTTGTTGTTTATCTTTAGATTTTTTCTCTCACCCAATGATTGTTTAAAAATGAATTTCCATGTATATGTAATATTCCCACTTGCATTCTTTATTTCTGATTTTATAATGATTTGATTTAAAAATGATACCTTGTTTTGGGGCATAGTATGTGATCTATCCTAAAGGATTTTCTTGAGAACATTGCAGGAATGAATTTTTTTAATATATATTTTTATTGTGAAGATACTGTACAAAGGAGTTACAGTTACATGAGTAAGGTAATGAGTACTTTTCCTATCAAGCATTGTAACCCCCTCTTTTGTTTTTCCCCTACCCATCCCTTCCCTCTCACCTCCACAACTACATTCCTCCCAATCGCCCCCTCCCCAAGTTGTACAGATCATGACCAACATATTGTCTTTTGAGTATCGCTGTTGCATGGGTCTGTCATTTGTCCTTTGTCTCACCAGTTTGTTGTTCTCCTTTCCTTTCCTATTTCAGATAAACAAATATACAATACCCAGGCTACCAAAATCAAATACAGTGACAGCAGTGGGCAAACCATAGGAGATAACCAAAGCTAAAAGAAAAAAAAGTAACTTTACATGGTACATTAAAAACCACAGCCATAAAGAAAAACCTGTTTCCATATTTTGGAGTTCGTTTCACTTAGCATCATCTTGAGCTATTGTGATCTTCTAGGAATATCTTAGCTTAATTTTGTAGGATAGAAATTAGATTCTTGTCTTCATTTTTCCCTCTTCTCTCTATTGTTAAAACTGGCTTTGAACGTTTCCTTTTTAATGTATTACTATCTCTCCCTTTAGTTACATTAATATTTATTTTATGCATTTCAGTGCTCAGATATTGTTTGCATATGTTTATAGTTATTATATCTTCTTTATGAATTGTTGCTTTTTATACTTCTTTTCCTATAACTATTTTCATTTTATTTTAAGTCTCTTGCTTTGTTTTATTCTCCATTTTTACTGGAATGATTTTGTGTTCCCTTGAAGTTAACTGTAAACATATACAATGGATAGTTGAGTCTTGATGTCTTTAAAAGTAAAATTTGTCACTCCATGTCTTTGTAATAGGAATTTTAATGTACTTAAGTGAAAAGTTATTGTCCATAGATAAAGGACTTATTGTTACTATTTTAGTAAATGTTTCAGATTCATAGTTCTGTTCCTTTTTTCCTCTTTGCAGAAGTGATAAAAGATAAATTGTTGCTGTTTAAGCCACCATGTATATGTTATTCCCTTATGAGAGCACAGCCTGGCTAATCTACCAGTTTGCTCATCCTAAAACACATTGCTGCAGCCCAACTGGAACTTCATGAAGCAAAAGGACATACTTTTTCTTCCCTTTGCTTTGTTGGTGTCTTATAGTAATATTCTTTTATTTGTTTCTTCTTTTCTCTTGTGTAAATACCATGAGGCTACATGAAATACGTTACAGGTTTAGATTATGATGATTTCTTATTTTCATTTTGGGTCCGGTCGTGGGCCTGAACTCTGAGCTTGGGCGCTGCCCCTCAGCTCTTCAGCTTAAGACTAACACTCTACCACTTGAGCCACATCACCACTTCCGGCTTGATTTTTGCTTATGGGTGTTGAGGAATTGAACCCAGGGCCTCAAGCATGCAAGGCAAGCGCTTTACCACTGAGCCACCTTCCCAGCCCGATGATTTCTTATTTTCAATTGCATATACACTTTTACTCTGGATACAAACATTATATTGTTGTCAATCCTCTTTTTCTCCAAAAAATAAAATCTGAGAATATTGAATTCCTGCTCTTTCTTTCCTACACAGGCTGAGAAGAACTCTCTCAAGATTAAGCCACATTGAAGTCTTCTTATTTATTTATGAACCTTTTTCTTGGTTCAGTTTCATAGTATATTATAAGTGCAACTTTCAAGAAAGTCTGCAAATAGAAGTTTGTAACTCATATGAAAACATTAAGTTTTAGGAGCTTCTGAATTTTAATTTGTCTAATACCCGTAGAAGAATCTGAGCCAATATTCAAAGAAATCATTTTACTCCAGAAATATTTGTAAGTATTCAGATTAAGTGAGATCAATCAGGATTATATAAGGCTTTTTATATTATTCCAGATGAAGTTTTACTGCAATAAATTACCTTAAAAATGTTATTTGTGAGCATTTTTATTTTGGGCTCTTTGGGTTTTGACAACATTTGTTAATGACTTTATTCTGACTGGGTCAGTTGCAACCATTCAATATGAACTATAATTTCTAATAATCTTATAAATATAATGAAAATACATATTATATAATAATTTGTTTAATATATGCCCTAACCACTGAATTCAAACCCTATTAATTCAGAAGCTAGCCCTTATTATCTATTAGTGGATATTTGCAGATACAAGTATGTCTCACACATAGTTCATTCTTACTTAGGAAATTTATGTTTATTGAATTCTGTATAAAAGGCTTTTGTGCAAATTGTTGTTTAATAGTTCATATTGTGTGTGTCTTAATTTAAATGCTATTAAGTTTAAGAGCTTTCCATGAGAGGTACAGCAAAAGGAAGATACTAAGAGAATAAAGAAAAGAAAATGGCACTCACTGATGATAATAACTACAGTGAACAACAGTCTATCAGAGCCACAGTTATCATAGTGAGCATCTAACTTCAATATGTGTACAGATCACCTGGGCCTCAAAACTCTGAAACCTACACATGGATTAGTTATATCAGCTACATCCACACTCAGATGTTTGCCACATAAAGGCAGATTGTGTAATCAGCTGTTTATATACAAGTTTCCACTGCTTATATGACTCTTGTCTTCCACCTTCAACCCTTTCCATCCATGCATGTCCTTAGCCTGTTCAGGGGTACAGTACCAGTGCCTATGATATAATCTCCACCTTAGTTACCACCAACTAGGCCTCCTACGTAGCTCAATCTATATAAAATACTCAGTCTGCTTACCTGCCTATTGACACCAGTCAGCAGCCACTACATCTGCAAGACCAGAAAATGGTAACAAGCCTATCAAAATTAGTCAAGGTAAATCTAGTATAGAGGGTTATAACCAGTCCAGCCTAAGAATCATATGGAACAACTACAGCTGTTCAGAATTCCTATGAGCTATCCCATATGGACAGTCATTATACTAGCATTCTACCCTTTACCTACTATGCCTCTACATAGCTGAGTAATTGTGCCCAGAGCCCATACTCTCACCAGAATATATATAGGTAATTAAAGAGCTATGAACAGAAGAGCAGCTATGGTCAGCAAAGTATCTATCAGAATTTGATCTCTTATTAGACACAAGCCCCCTAGACTGGATATTATAGCTAGGTTCCAAGTAAATTTAGCCAATAGAAAATCAGCTATGAGAAGCAGAGTCCATTCTAATAGGACCACCAGCAGGACTGGTGTTTATGCCCTACTAAGGGCAGCAACCTGAAGAATATTCTATGCCAAGATGAGGATTTGATGGTGGAGACATGAGCAAAAGTTCTGGAGAGTAGAACACATGGAATGGGTACAAGAGAACATAGTGACTTAAATTTCCTAGAAGACCTACAGCAAAAAAATGAAATCTTGAATTAGACCTTCTTATACATTCTGATGTGAATATAATTCATGTGCAAACATCAAATGACAGTGTAAGTGTAATCCTCTCTGATGTGGAGGACTTCTACAAACAATGTGGACTGGTTATACCACATAGGAGAACTCAGCAATTTGTGGTCCACAAATTACCTAGACAAGAAAACAGAAAACCCCAAATGTAGAGCTATGATTTCTGATGAAGACTCATTGACAGCTGAGGTTTTACTTTTAAGGCTTTCAATAAGTGGATAAGACCCATTCACATTGCAGAGTCAACTGATAGAAATGTAATTATATGTAAAACATATAAAATATAGATAAAGGCAGGCGCTGGTGGCTCATGCCTGTAATCCTTGCTACTCAGGAGGCTGAGTTTTTTTTATGAGGATCGCAGTTCAAAGCCAGCTTGGGCAGGAAAGTCCCTGAGACTCTTATCTCCAATAAACCACTAGAAAACCGGAAGTGGCACTGTGGCTCAAGCAGTAGAGTGCTCTTCTTGAACTGAAGAGTGCAGGGATAGCACCCAAGCCTAGAAATCAAACCCCACGACCGACCCCCCAAAAATTAGATGGATAGCTAGCTAGCTATCCATCTAGCCAGCTAGCTAGCAGATAAAATATAGACTGCTTTTTCCCCCAAAGAAAAAAATAACAAAGCTAGCCAAATTGAAATGCAAAAGAAACCATAACGAAGACAAAGTGTACTTCCTGGGAGTAGAGAAGGTCCTGCTAACTGCTATAGCATCTTCTGCTATTAACCTGATTGCCTATAGAGGCAACAATTTATTATGTTAAAAGCACAACATTCTTTGCTATCAGAAGCTAAACTACTTTGTATACTTCAAATTGTCTAAAACAGGTTCTGTTTCCATGCAATTTTAAAAGTGTTACTTAATAAGCTATAGAGATGATGGGAAATAACAATGGATCATATGTAGGAAAATAAGTTTCTGAAGTGCCTATGGCAATTAATATCTATTGCTGTTATGTTATCAAAAACACTTTATATAATATTAAAAACCATTATTAAACTTCAGAGCTCTATACTCTCAGGCTAAAAGAAAGTATTTTTAAAAATTTAGTTTTTATGAATTTTCTTTCAAACACTGGTTTTTCTATAACATTTCTAAACTGAATATTGAGGTCTGCAACTGCAATAAAAGTCAGTTGTATAGAAAGATAAACTTCATATATCATTTTTCTTTGCTTTTCTTCATACATCCTTTTCTGTGTTCACCTTACATCTGACAGACATTTCTTTGTTTAATCTAACATGCTTCCATTATTGAGAGTATGTATGTAAATACTTCTTATTAAAATATAGTGTGTGTATGTGTTGTATGTGTGTTGGAGAGTGCCTTATGTTAGTGCTTAAAGGATATAAAATAAACTATGGTATACTACACAATTCAAAGCATACTTTTGTTTAAAACTTAATGAACTCAAGTCTGTTTTATTATTACTTTTTGTCTCTGCGTATTGCTGCAACCAAAAGCCAACGAACCAAAGCTGAAAACACACTCATGCATTCACACAACCTCACACACACATATGTGTGTACATACACACAGAACCATATCGTGTAGCTGCAATGTTAGACTGTTAGGCTCTTCTTCATCCTGACATATAATAGAAATCCTCATGAGGTAAAGGGCAACAAAATAAAATTAAAATCTAAATGAGATATTGTTCAGTCGAGTGGAAGAACTGAGAAGTTTTTCAGATTTGCTTTTGTATTCTGTTTTACCACTTCATGCTTCACTGAATTGACTGTAAGACAAATTTAGGTGAGACTCCTGTTCTTGAGTTTGAATATAAAATAACTCTATACAGATTCTCAGAACTATGAAAGCACACAGCTTTGTTAGAGAGAGACTTGCCCATCAAATGATGAGTGGATAAAGAAAATTTTGTGTATGTACACCATAGAGTACTACTCAGCCATAAAGAAAGAAAATAATGCCATTTTAGGGAAAGGAATTGAAGACTATAATTTTTTGAGAGAGATAAGCCAAGCTGAAAACATCAATAATAATATTTTCATTATTTCTGAATCTAGACTAAATTGATGACAATTATAGTAATAACATCAGTAATGAAATATGAATGTAAATGTGCATAGTTGGTAAATTGGTTGGAGGGAACAGTGGTATATGATATTGATAAGTAAGGAGCGCAAAGTTTGCATCATGTATATATATGCATAATATGTGTGCATATGTAGACATATGCTTGTATAGACATATATACACACATATTGTGCAGATGATAGATAATAGATAAGCATGCATTGATGACTGATTACAGATAGATAGATAGATAGATAGATAGATAGACAGACAGACAGACTGAGAGGCCGCATAAAGAAACACTGTCTGATGCATGGGTAATAAAAGGTTTGGGAATGTAACAGCAGAGGTGAACTTGTTCAGAGTTCACTGTATGCATGTGTAGAATTGTCACAATAAAAGCACCTTGTAATAATAATGTGTACAAAATTTTAATGTGAAGTAATCTTCAGATCTATTGAATTTCTCTGTCTCTTTAGCCATTCTATCCATTTAAACTGGAGAATGTCATTCATGTATATTCCCAGTATTTATTGGCAAGTAAGGAATTATGTCATTGATTTTGTAACTAGTTTTCTAATTTTATTATAGCTCTTTTCTTCTTTTATCATTCTCCTACAAGTTTATTTTTAGGTGATTTACTTTACTGCTGTGTTTTGGTTCCATGATGATTATTTTTGTTCGATTTTCTATTTTTGTTTTGTGATTACTATGAGACTTACACAAAATATCTTTTATTACACCATATTATTTTGAAGTTAGAGTAATTTAAACTGATTTTAAAGGTAAGAAACAAACAAAAAGGAGGAAAAGAAAATATAAACTAGTAAACACTAAACAATACTCCATTCCTTCTGATTTAGTTTGATTGTTTGGCATCTTTAATTTACTTGTTACTATATTGCCCATCTTAATACAATAATAAGTTTTAGGTGGATTTGCTTTTGTCTTTACAAAATATATGATCTATTTACATTTCAAATTTCTGATATTAGAATATCTGAATCTGTGTATGTAGTTATTTTTAGCAGTGAATTTTATACCTTTGGATATAGTCTTATTATTCAGTAGTATCCTTTATTTACAAATTAGAGAGCTTTAATTTTTATTAAAGCAGGTATAATAGACATATATTTTCTAAAGTTTTGTCTGGAAAATAACATTTGCTAAATGATACAATTAATTTCTGAATGTATTAAAAATTTAGCTTTTAAAAGGGGAATTTTCTCTTAAAATAAAAATTATAAATGACATACTAAATATTAATGAAATATAAAGAAAAATAAATGGGTATACAGTAGCACATCCAAATTAGTAGTTATTAAAGACTTGAAAAGTGTAAACCAATAAAATACACAATAGAAATGTTCAGTATTTTGAACATTCTAGAGTAGTAGTCACTTGCTTTCTTAACATAAGGAAGATAAAAATTTAGTGTTTTTAATTCATGTTCTTCAATAAAAATGACTGTATGATGGCAATAAAATATTCTAGAATTTGGTTTAACACAAATTCCAATGTTTTTAATTTCATTCTTTAAAAAATGTCAACAATCTATTCACCAACCAACTAACAAAATATACTACTAATTGGAAACTTATTAAGAAGGTAACAAAATTTATCAGTGATTATAAACTTATTCAGAACTTTTCTATACTTAAGAAAATAACCTGCCAAATATAAAACTTGGTTAGACATGTTAATTTAAATCATTTGTTAAAGCAACATACATAAAAGTACATTAATTATAAATATTATGGTGCTTTTTCAGTTTGTAACTACAGTGCTTGTGATAATTTTATAATTTTCTTACAGGAAACAAGTGAATTCCCAAGGCAGATCTTTACTCCTTAGCTTTTCTGATTTCTCTCTAATTTTTTTTTTTTTTTTGGCTAGAGACTGCAACATATATTTGTGCTGCATCTGGGTGACAAGCTGACCTTGACCTAGTTATAATGAAATGTGTTGTCACTCAGGCTTGAGAAGCCATTAACGCCTGACAGCCTTGGCTCCCACCAGCGATTTCCAAATCCCTGCTGAGCAAAAATGTCTACTAGAATTATGACTTTGTTTCACTCCTATTTCTTTGGAATGACATCTTAACTAATTAAAAGTAACCTGTTGGATTTTAGTTCTGGATGTCCAGGAGCTAAAGGTCAGCCTATTAATGGTTTTCTTATTGACAAGGCAGCAGCTTTGCTTTGTATAGCTACAACTTCATAGCTGAATATGGAGGGAACTAAACCCTACCTGTTCATCATAAACCCTGAATTTGACTTAGGATGTTTGAATTTATGGTTTCCTAGCCAATAATTAATTAACTCTGAGGGGAAATGCACACACATACAAAGTATAACATGAATTTAGAGAAAGGTTTTAACATAACAACACAAATCCTAAGCTAATGTGCATTTTTGATTACAGTAAAAATAATACTAGAAGATCAGCTTGACTCTAACTTAACAAGACATTTAAATATACAAACAAAATGTGCATATCAAAGAAGGAAGGATAAGTCAGAAGGATAAAGTGAATTTCACAGAAGAACAATTTAAGTAAATTTACCATTCTTTAGGATTAAAGAGAGATGAAAGAGGCCACCATTAATGTCTGGGAATCATAGCTAAGCTGCAATTTTCATCCATTAGCTATTATCATATTTTTAAACATAAAAGAACTGGGAAGAAAAACAAAGAGCAGTTTGAATTAATTCCCACAGTAGTACTTTAAAATGCCTTTTTTCTGTTCCAGCTTCAAATTTAACTTAATTTTATCTGTGATTGCCCTATGAATATTGCTAAATGGCACAAATACAATAAAATAAAGGGAAAAATTAAAAAGCTATTAAAATTAAAAATGCATTCTTTCTGAGAACAGTTATGGAAAAGAGAATATATTAGTGACTCCTAGACAAAAGCAATCCATCATGCAAATTATTGTGCTGCCTTACCAAGTTTTAAATGCAGTGGAGAGTATTTTAAATGTTATATTTGACAAAGAGATGAGAGTATCAGCAAATAATTATTTTGGTTCAAGAATTAAAGAAACAGACTTTCTTTGATGACAAAAGGCATATTTAGTTCATAAGGAATGCGATTCTAACTCATCAGTGAATTAACAATGATAGGAGCCATTTAGATGACTGCTTACTGTGTATTTTATCTCTCCAATGATGAGATTTTCTTGGTATCTCAGCATCCATGTTAATTGTGACCTTTACGGCATGTTTGCCTCATTATACTCCTAAAGTGAAACTTCTGATAATAAGGAAAGCTTCTAAGGTCCCTTGTAAACTATTACTACTTCAATGCCTGTGCTGAATAGAGGACAGGAAAGACTGAGACTGATTTGGATTGATAAGAACTGATAAACATTATTTATGAAAGCAATTCTTAGCTGGACACTGGTAGCTCACACTTGTAATGCTAGCTACTCAAGAGGCTGAGATCTAGAAATCACAATTCAAACCCAGCCAGAGCAGGAAAATCTGCAAGACTCTTATTTCCAATTAATCACCATAGCTGTGGCTAAAGTGGTAGAACTCTGGCTTTCTGCAAAGAAGCTCATGGACAGTGCCTAGGCACTGAATTCAAGCCCCAGGACCAACACTAAAATAATAATAATAACAACAACAACAACAATAACAAAACAATAATAAAAAGCATCTCTTGTAACTCATAGGATGATAATGTATCAAAAGGAAGAAAATAGTTGGAGGATAATACTGGAATCCAGAGGGAAATCTACACCAGGAAAGAGCTAATTAAAAATATTGGCTAGGGCACTGGTGGCTCCTGGCTATAGAGGAGGCTGAGATAGGAGGCTCTGTTATTTTTTGTTTGTTTGTTTTGGTTTTATTTTTGGTCAGTCATGGAATTGAATTCTGGGCTTGGGCAATGTCTGTCAGCTTTTCAGCTCAAGGCAAGCACTGTATCAATTGAGCCAAAGCACCACTTCGACCCTCTGTTTGAAGTCAGTGCAGGCAGAAAAGTCCATGAGACTCATATGCAATTACCATTAAAAAAAATCTGGACATGGAGTTGCAGTTCAAGTGGTAGAATGCTAAGTTTGAGTAAAACAAAAATTAAGCACAGTGACCAGGCCTTGAGTTTCAAGGGCAGGACCAGCACAAACGCATTGACGATAATACTCTATGAAGACTTGGTGAATGACTAGATGTATTGAAAGAGAGGGAAAATGGTGGGGGGGGGCGGGGTCAAATATAACTTGTAGGCTTCCGCTTTGGGAGCACAGAAAATCTTAAGCATTAAGGTTAAACATTAGGAGAAAAAGAAGTTGATAAACCAAAATTACTGGATTCAGTTGAGAATTTTGACTTACATGAATGTAGGTGATTAAGACATTATAAAAAGGGTCTCATATCTAAAATATACTTGGAACTCAAAAAATTAAACCACCCAACAACAAATCCTCAAAGAAACAACTGCCCAATAAATAAGTGGGCGAAAGACTTAAAGAGAAGCTTCTCTGAAGAAGAAAGAAGGATGGCCAATAGACACATGAAGAAATGTTCAACATCCCTAGCCATAAAAGAAATGCAAATCAAAACAACATTGAGATATCACCTCACTCCAGTTAGAACAGCAAAAATCAAGAACTCTAACAACAACAGATGCTGGAGGGGATGTGGACAGAAAGGAACCTTACTTCATTGTTGGTGGGAATGTAAACTTGTTCAACCACTTTGGAAAGCAGTATGGAGGTTCCTCAAAAGACTTCACATAGATCTCCCCTATGATCCAGCAATCCCACTTTTGGGCATTTGCCCAAATGTTTACAAACAAGACCACACTAAAGCTACCAGCACAACTATGTTTATTGCAGCATTATTTACCATAGCTAAGATCTGGAACCAACCCAGATGCCCCTCAGTAGATGAATGGATCAAGAAAATGTGGTATATATACACAATGGAATTCTATGCCTCCATCAGAAAGAATGACATTTCCCCATTTGTTAGGAAATGGAAAGGCTTGGAAAAAATTATATTAAGTGAAGTAAGCCAGGCCCAAAGAAACATAGGTCCCATGGTTTCCCTTATTTGCAATATCTAGTATAGGTATGAGTCAAGCGGAAAAGGTCAGATAATGTGATGTTAGGAAAACGAACCCTTAAATATGTATTTTAATGTTTTCGTTTCTTTCATGCATGTGTTTCTAACGCATTTATAAGATTATTTCTTTGTTGCTTTGTATGTCCCTCCCCCACAGTGTAACCCCCGCTTTCACTATATTTGATGTCAGTATAACATGTGGAGGAGATGGGGACAAACAAGTCGTTTAAGGATTCAGGTGGACCTGTTGCAACAATGAGAAGTACAAAAAGTCATGTCAAAACCAGCTTTACAATGTCGGTGTGTGTGTGTGGGGGGAGGGGGGTATAATTGGGTGGGGGGAGGGGGGAGGCTGGGAAGGGAGGTGAAGGGTAAACAAAGGAGGAGGCTGCAATGCTTGGTAAGAAATGTATGCATTATCCTGCCCATGTAATTGTAGCCCCTCTGTACAGTATGTTCTCAAATAAAATAAAATTAAATTAAAAAAAAAAGGAGCACAAGGACATTTTTGCCTATCAATACATAAAGAGAAATTATATAGGAATACTGGCCCAAGGTATTGTTAAGAGATAAAATTTTCATGAGAAATTGTAATTACGTGTAGAAATTCACGTTTTAAATTTAAGTTTTTATGGTATGAACATTTTAATGATATTAAATATTTCAATCCACAGACACATGATGTACTATCATTAATTTTTGTTCTTTAACTTCTTTTATGAGTGTTTTATAATCTTCAGGAACAGGCTTTCTACTTTCTTGGCTAAGCTTATTTCTCAGAAGTTCATTGTATTATGAGGCTAATGTAAATTGAGTTGGTTCATTGTTACTATAATGAAATAATAGTAGTTTTTATATGTTGTCTTTTTATATCCTGAAAATTTTCAAATTTATTTATTAGTTCTGTCTGATTTTTCCCTTTTTAAATGAAGTCTTTAGTGTTTATATATGTAATAATCATATCTTCTAACACAGATAATTTCATTTCTGGTTTGGATGTTCTGTTTGCTTTTCTTGTTTTCTTGCTCTGCTTTTCTTGTTTTCTTGCTCTGTACAATATTGATAAAAGACCACAGTCTTTGTATTTCCCAAGGTTCTCTTCTTAGCAGTTTCTTACTATTAGTGTGCTGTTCTCACTGAACATGTAATATATAATCTTTGGTATGTGACTTACATTTCCTGATTGCACTGTTGATTTTTGTTATAATTTTTTTTGTCAGTTGTGGGGCCTGAACCCCTCCCTCAGCTCTTCAGCGTAAGGCTAGCACTCTACCTCTTGAGCCATAGTGGTACTTCTGGCCTGCTTATGTGGTGCTGAGGAATCGAACCCATGGCCTCATGCATGCAAGGCACACACTCTGTCACTGAGGCACCTTCCCAGCCCCTATAACTATGTTTTTAAATTTGGAAATGTATTTTATTTTTGCATACATGTAGATAATATAAATTTTATTTTTAATTGTGATGAGGTACACTACATTGATACATTTCACTTGAAATATTGCAATAAATATGTGAACATAATTCTGATAAAGCAACAGATGATCAATGAAAATAATCTGTCATTATTAGTTATTGAAATGACAAAACAAATGAATTAATAAGCCTGTATTTACAGAATAATAGCAACTTCATGATTTCTACAAGTGAGATTATGTAGCTAAATTCTACATTCTCAAAAGGTTTCTGTTTTATGGAGGCTAGAGATATAATACATTCACTTTAAACATAAATCTCGTAAGGAAAAGAAAGGCGGATTTTTGGAACGGAGCATGAGCATCAATATATGCTTTATGTACACTGCTGCCAAGTATCATGTGCTTTAAGTTATGTCATCTGTCATAATACAGTTGCATAACATGATGTGCTAAGCAACTACTAGTTGATATTTTAAAGTAAAGATCAATGCTACTTAGTGATTTAGAAAGAAAAGTTGGAATAGGATTTAATAAAAATGATATCTAATCAAATGATATTTAAATAGAAGAGAAAGCTAAAGGTGGAGAGAAATGCCGATAAGCAGAATGAAGACCAGGAATTTCTGTTATGCATTTTGAAGTTGCATTATATTTGCCAACGTTGTGGAGGAGTGGAGTACAACACAGTGATAACTCATAACTGCAGAAACATAATTGTATAATACACCGGGGAGGACTTAGATTCTCTATGAAGGCCTATACTTTTGGGATATGTATGTTTTAGGCTAAGTAGAACTGATGTTGATGCTGTTGGCCACAAAAATGACAAGATCATATTTTCATATTAAAGAAGTGAATTCTCCTTGTAACATTATTTACCATACCTAAGATAGGGAACTATCCCAGATGCCCCTCAGTAGATGAATGGATCAAGAAAATGTGGTATATAAACACACAATGGAATTTTATGCTTCCATCAGAAAGAATAACATCATCCCATTTGTAAGGAAATAGAAAAAGTTCTAAAAAATTTTACTAAACAAAGTAAGCCAGACCCAAAGAAACATAAGCTCCATAGTTTCCCTCACTTGTAATAATAGTATATGTCTAGGATAGTCCTAGAAGAGGCTACAATAGCTCAATAGCTATGTACATGTGACTATATAAAATGATACCAATTGAAATGAACTCCAAGGTATGGAAACAAGAGCGTTTTTTTTTGTTTTGTTTGTTTTGTTTTTGTACTATGTGAAGTTATTTCTTTTTTTCTTTCATTTTCCCCCGTTTGGTTTATTCACTGTTGTCACTGCTTTCAGATATTGGTCCCCTGTATATCGTATATATGTTTATCTGATTTGGAGAAGGGAAGAGGAATAACGAAATGGTGAAAGAAAGGATATAGGGTGAACCAATACAACAGCAATACTCACAAGCCACTATACTGGAAATGAACTTTACAACTTGGTGGGGAGGGCCAAGAAGTAGAGAAAGTGGGAGAAAATGAGGGAGAGGGTAACAATGTATGACAAGAAATGTGCTCATTACCTTACTTATATAACTGTAATCCCTGTTTATATCAACTTTATAATAAGCTAAAATGAAATAAAAAAAAGAAAACCAAAAAAAAGGAAGTGAACACTCCTAAAGTATAAAAAAAGAAAGCTTGTATAAATAAATATGTTTGTATCAGGAGAGCAATTATCATGTTAAATGTGGAAACAATATGAGAAGAAGCTAACATATAAATGGTGACTTGAAATAAAGTAAATAGTAGTTGTAATATCAAATTTTAAGAAGAAATTTTAAGAAATAATATGTTGATATTTTCACTACACTGTGTACTAAAATATTACTAAAAGTTAAATTACAATACAAATCTTTGTTAAAATTTATCTCTCCCTTTAAGAAATTGTACAAAGGAGTTGCCATTTAACACAGTAGTTTATAAATGCAACATATCAGGATCCACGTCACTCCTTCCAACAATCTCAATCCACCCTTTCCAGTCCATCCCTTCCCTTACTTTTGTTAATTTTGTACAATGTACATTGTCTTCTTGGCTGCAATCTCCCTGGCTTCTCTTCTTCATTCATATATCCCTCTCCCCTGACTTCACTTCATCTCTTTCAAGCCTGTTTTCTCACTTCTAAAACAAACCTAAAAATTAAAGTTGAAAATTGAAACGAAAAACAGTAAAAATTTCACTATACAATGAGACATTGCTTGCCCACAATAAAATACAGGTATATTAGTGAATGGCTGCAATCCCAGTATTCATGAGGTTTTATGAATTCAACACCAGCCTGAACAATAAAGAGTAAGTATAATGCCAGCCTGGACTATTATAGTTAGGCATCTGAGTCAAAAAAAAAATCTCAAAGCAACAGCAATACAAACAACAAAAACCAAAACAGCCATGTTCTGGTGGCTTGTGCCTGTCTTCCTAACTACTTGGGAGGTGAAGGTGTGAGGAAAGTTTGTGAGACTCTCATCTCCAAATAACTACCAAAAAGCCAGAAGTGGAATTGGCAAATGATAAATCTTGTTAATTAAAAACACTAGATGAAACCTTACTGTAATGATCCAACATTAGAATAGTAACTCGGTAAATTGCAAAGAAGCAGTTTTTGAAAGAAATAGTTTAATCAATACTAAGCTGATATACTAAAGTATCCTTTAGTACCCTAAGAAAATTTTATTCATATGAACAGATATGTCTGGAAAGTACAATTAAGGAGCATTAAAATTTCTTTTTAAGTTACTATTGTTGCAATAATAATTATAAAATAAAAACTATAGATATCTTTTACATGATCAATTGTACTATTTTACTATAGCACAATTAAAATAGCTATGTCACCAAATATTTGTTATTTATTGCTTTCATTTATTTTTTATTAGGATGCATGAGCATTTATTAGGATGCAGGAGCATTTCACTGTGGTATTTCTACATATGTCTACATAAAATGTACCCAGATCCATCCATCCTCCTTTGAACAATTTCAACAGGTTTAATCATTCTATTTTTGTTAGCATGCTGCTAATCTTCAAAATTCTTTTTTGTTGGCCATTGATAATATACAATACAATATTATTGTATAGTCTTATTGTAATGACAAAGCAACAGGAAGTAGCATATGGGCACATACAATTTTTGTCTAACTATATCTTAGCTCCTATAAGACAGCGCTATCTGATTATCTTTTTCTATAGAGAAATCAAAATCATCAAAGAGCTTCAAAAAGCTCTTTCCCTTTGGACCTATGAATATCCATTTTTCCAACTTGAGCATCAAATAATAATTACTCAAACCAAGCATTCAAAATTAATCCTTTCTTAGTTTGCTTAGATTTTGTGCATACATGAAAAACAAAGTTTAACTTACCATCCTTTAAATTATCAAGTGAACAGAGAAAAATGTGTCAGATTAATAGTAAATGCAAGCTTGGTAAAAGTTAATATCCTAATAAATTCACTCTTTTCAGATGAGCTAAACCTTTATCTTCAGTACAGCCTATTGATACAATGGTTCATTCATCCAATATTAAATATATTCCCTTCTGGTGAAAATATGACTGAAAAAATAAATGATCAAGCAATAGATAATTAAATCAGTGAGGATGTCTTATCAAATGAGCCATGAAAATTGTTGTATGGGATGCATTCAATTGGAAACACCACTTAAAATGCAACCTTTTTCATGCTGTTAAATGCTTATTGCTCCTTAAGGAGGCCCAGCCCGGATCTCAGCATCCTCAACCATGCTCTGGTTCCTTGATGGGACCCATAAAAGGCTGTTTTCACTTCTGCAGGGTCTAAAGTGTGGTGGTGCTACTTGTTTTGTAGTATTTCACTAAAGGAAAGCCTCATCACAATGAAGAGATAAGCTACACAATGGAAAAAGCTGTGCTTTACAAGGGATAAGTATTCAGGCTGTATAAGGAACTCAATAAGGAATAACTCAATGACAAAAATGCCTGATTAAAAACAGGCGACAGAACTTAGTAGGTATTTCTCAACACAAGACATTACAAATGACCAACAAGGTACAAAACAATGTTCTTTATCACTGATCATCAAGAAAATGCAAGTAAAAGTCTTATTCCATGAAGAAAGGTTGTTACCTAAAATATTAAAGATAACAAACGCAGTCAGGAGTATAGGGAAAGTGAAACTGTTCACTGATACCATACATGTAAATTAGTATAAAAACATTATAGTTATTTCCACCCAAAATTAAAAAAAATAGAATTGCCATAAGGCCTAGAAATCCCACTCTTAGATCTATATCCAAGGTGGCATACATACACAATGGAATTTTACTCATTCTTTAGAAGGAATGATATTGCACCATTTGTAAAGGAATGGAAAGACTTGGTAAAACTATATTAAATGAAGTAAATCAGGACCAGACAGACAAAGGATGCATGTTTTCCCTCATATGTGGAAGCTAGATTTTCCCTAGAAGCCTATAAGTAAACAATGCATTAACTATATAAAATTGCATACAGATATATGTTTATATATACATGTTCATCTATATGTTCTTGATTATGAGTTATGAAAAAGACAAGGAGTCATTTCTTTAAATCAAATGATTATAAGAAAAGTATGAAACAATTAAAACATTTTGCAAAAAGTAGAATTGTTATTTTTATTGATTAGTTTGTAAGTTTTATTTTGCTTTTCTTACAAAGGAGATCCAAAGAAAAAGATTATGGTAAAACTAATTTATGAGAGAAATAAAGAGGTAGGTATTCCTATCTCCTTACTTGTTTGAATAAAACTCTGAAAAATAAAATCTATTAAATATGAAATATCCAAGTTATTGAATACTTAATTATTTTTTCGAACAATATATATATATATACTTATGCATACTATGTACACATGTACACAAACATATATATTAAATGCAGCATTTCAAAATATGCAAAGATCTTATTTTGCAGACTTGTTTTTAATTATGTTTCCTACACAACCAAGTAGAAAAATAAAATATATAAATTAAAAAGTCATAATTTCTCCTCAGCTAAATTTTCGTTCTATTCAAACAATGAAATTAATAAAGATTGTCCTTGCCATGTGCTGTTTGCTCATATCTATGAGACTAACTACTCAGGAGACTGAGATTGGAGTATAGATTGCACTGCAAAGCCAGCCTGGGTAAGAAAGTCTGTGAGAATCTTATCTCCAATTAACCACCAGAAAGCAAGTAATGGTGTTGTGGTTCAAAGTGGAAGAGCTCTAGCCTTGAACAAAAGAACTCAGGGATAGTGTCCAGCCCCAATTTCAAGACCCAGATCTGACTTTAAGAAAAGTTTCATTCATCATTGTAGTACTATTTTTATTTATTGAGGAAGAAAAATACAAAAAATAATTCATAAAAATACAAGTTACATGTTCATGTTAAAAATATGTTTATTTAAATATATATGCTATAAATTATAAGAAGGAGTTAGAGAAATGAGGAACACAAGTATGGAAATATGAAATGATAGTTAATAAGGTAAAGTTCAAGTACTTATACCAAGTTCATAGGACAATTTCAAGAGTAATAGAAAATTTAATTGTTCCTACACTAACACTGTCTCAATGGAAATCCAATTTAAGCACCTAGTTTAAAAGCTGTATTTTTACCCTCTTCTTACTTTAGGAAAGTGTTGTCTCAATATATTAAGAATCTTGAGAATATAGAAAGGGGTGACATTGATCAAGATATATTGTATTCCTGAATGGCAATTCCTTTGTATAACTTTTTAAAGATAATAATGAAAGAGTCCTTTATACTAGTTCTTATTTTCCTTTTGTTCTTCCCTATCAACTCCTTTAATCTCATCAGTCATCTGCTGACATTGTGTTCAAATCCTTTTAAAAATTCACTAGCCTTTCCTCAAAGTATTCTATTCTAGTTTTTATCTGCTGCCTGGTCCCAAGGCCACTTCCATATTTTTAGTTTCTAAAATGGTGTATGTATGTGTGTTTGGATCTTGGTGCAGAAGTTTTATCTGGATTTCATCAAGTGTTTGTCTGCCTGGCATAGCCAGTCCCTAGGTAGAACCGCAGGAAGGACCACCCTGTGTCAACTTACTAATAAAAATCAGATATAATCTAATGGGATTCACTATGAAGAACACAATATTCCTATAATGTGGGAAATTCTAAGAGTTTTTGTAGCTCTATGCCAGGATACTCTGATAAAGATCAGATATACACTATATTTTATCCCAACAAATGATACAATGACTTAAAAACTTCCTGTTCATTTCAACTCTGCTTTTTAAAAAGACATGCATGAAGTTATCAACGGACAGCAATTGGTAAATATTATCATTATTAGTGTGAATTTTGCTTACTTACATTTTTAAATATCACTAATTTTAAAGAAAATAGATTGCTAAGGTAGATTTGAAAGCTTATTTCCATAATTTTGATAGAATATGCATCTCAAAATTTGAGTAAAACATTTCATTTTCAGAGAGAAACTGATTTAATTAATTTTTCCACGATATGGATTGAGGAGGTTAGAGTATAGGTGATTAGTAAGATTATACTATATGAAAAATGGAATGTAAGAAGGTGCCTTAACTTTTTATCAAAATAAGATTTATTGTAACATATGTAATTGATAAAAGACATTTGATGTTAACCTCTACATTTATTGACTTGGGAAATTCTTTTGCAAAAGCAAGGTATAAAAATAACTCAGTACCTATTTTAATGTAGCTAAAGGTTTCATTTCTATAAAGTCTTTTTTTGTATTTTTTTGGCTTTCCTTCTGGACTTCAATTCACAATGATCTTCTTTTAACTTCATGTCAATCCTGTACAATGCAGGAGCTGTATCTGCCCTTTAAAGACATTTCCAGCCCTGCCTGAAACTCTTTGATTTTAAAATATATTTATTTATAGGATTATTTGGTGTCAGAGCACCTCATTTTCCTCTATTCAACCTATCTTAAAATTACCACAATGCAACACTCATGCAAACAATTATCACCACACATCTAGGTCAAATTCTAGGTCCTTCGTGACAATTAAAAGGAGCTTTATTTTTATACTATGACTGAATTGACTCTAATTCAGTTTAATTCTCATCAGACTCTTGTTTTAAAATCTAAGATGTGGAGTTAAAACAATGCTAGAATAATGTCTGAATTCCCAATTGAACATATAAATCTCAAAGATGCTATATTTGCTTCCTAACAATGGTGGTGCATGAAAAAATTCTCCCCCTCCAACTAAGAATAAATGATCTCTGATACCAACAGGATGTACACTCCTGTCTTCATTTAGAAACTCAAAACCACACTTACGTGAAATATCTCATCCTTTAGTTTAATTCCTATCCTCTGATTCTGTTTGGAGCAGGATAGAAATAATGAACTTAAGGTTTGATTTTGTTTTTCCTTTCCTTTTGTAAAGTTATATTTAAGTAGTTGTAGAAAGGAGGTTTCCATTCAACATGCCAGTTTTTAAGTACAATACATCTCTTGTTTTGACTGTGTTTTCTTTTAACACTGCTGACCTACTGATCCCTTCCTTTAGTCTTATTTTCTGTTACACTCGTCTATCTCATATGGATCAGTATGTTTATTTCTGTTATGCAAATGAATGGACTTTGACATGACGAGGACTATTGACAGTTTTTAATAGAAAGTGCATGTCCTAACCATTCTAGCACTTTCCTTTAATGTGAGATGGTTGTTACCTGGACCAAATGCATAGCATCTGTCTTGGTATCACACTGATACTCCAGGTTTCCCCAACAACAGTGTAAGTGGAGAATTACACAACGCTTTTAAAGATTTTATCCCCATTTTACCAGCA
The DNA here is from genome assembly GCF_024711535.1 of Dipodomys merriami. Lineage (NCBI taxonomy): Eukaryota > Metazoa > Chordata > Mammalia > Rodentia > Heteromyidae > Dipodomys > Dipodomys merriami. The sequence continues at coordinate 33,058,275 of NW_027202270.1, forward strand.
ACATTCCTGTGGTAAATTCAAGACACATGACCAAATTCAAGGGTTACAGAGATACCTCAGTACTGATTTAGTTTTTCAAAATGACAAAAATCATATCACAAAAGATACTGAAATTGGAAAAGATGAATGCAATCATCAAATACAGTAGAGAAAACCAATCCATGAAAGTGAGAATGTGTTTTCTTAATGAAAAAAATTTAGTCTTCTCTTTGTTGGAATAAGACATATTTCTTTGTCTTTACAATTTTAAATCATGCTTGGATGTATTGTTTTATTGACCATTTGGGTCAACTTTTGCCTGGAATACTGTTGTATTTTTCATCCACAATTTTCTCTTTGAGTCAAAGAAAATTATTTTGAATTTTTTATAGCAAAAATACAATGTAATAAAACTAAAATGTATCCAAGACTTTGCCCAGTTAAATTGCAGTGGAAGAGAGAAGCCCCAACTCATCTGAAACTGAACTAAGTTGACACAAAACAGTTGAAGGATTTGTAGGACTTGGACTCTGATGATTAAAACTCATCTCTATTTGCTAATCAACCTTCTTCAAAGGTAAAATAATCATCCTTCTTCAAAGGTAAAATAATCATTCTTTTTTATTGGATATAAAGTTTAAGTTAAAAAAAGGCTTAGGTAGAAGTTAAACATCTGTTCAAACAAAGCTGGAGAAGGGATGGATGGTAGGTTTTTGAGAGAAACATTCCTGTGTTGAAAATTCTCTCAAGAAAGTTTTATATTGATTAACATTTCAATGAAACAGACAAAGTACATATAGTTATAAGGTTTTTGAAGTATATTCTATAAATAAAAGTGTTATTAGGTCAGGGGAAGTTGTTTGGCCAAATGACATTTTAAAATATTTGTTCCATTTTAGTTATTTTAGTTCTGCTAGTTTTACTTTTCTACTACCTCTATCAGGAACCAGGAAGGTGTTAGACTTTAAAGGAAAGTTTATCTCCTCATAAAACCAACAAGTTTTAAAGTTAGAAAACATTTTGTTAGTTGAAAGCAAACTTTTATCATGTATATTTATAATACAGAACTATGCAAATTCTGAAATTTGGAATTAGAAGTTTGTCTAGAGAAAATGCATAAGACCCTAATTCTGAAATCAAATTTTAAGTCAATGTTCTTCAGTCTAAGTACAAATGAAGATGCTCTACACAGGCCTAAAGGTCTAAGTTCCTGAAACTATTTTCAAGGGATATGTGCAATCACCTCTACTAACTTCACTGCATATTGGGACTATTGGCTAATTTAGCATTGATAAATCACTGATTAACATTATTAGATCTGTATACTGATAATCAATATACTGAACATCACCATCCAATCATCTTCTAAATGTCCTAACTGCTTGATGCTAAGTCTTTAACCCAGGAGTCTTTTGGTAATACTTCAAACCCAAATGAACATTTCTATGATAACTCCAATTTACCGTATTAGTAACATTGTCTTCTTTGGCTGCCAGTAGATTGTATTTCTTATTTTGATATGTGTTATGTTACTTGAGGAGTAAAGTGATTTTCATTCTGTTATATGATGATCTATAATTTTTGTGCTGGTTCTAGAACTGGCACTAAGAGCCTGAGTGCTGTCCTTGAGCTTTTTCTCTGAAGGTTAACACTCTACAACTTGAGCCACACCTCCATTTCTGGCTATTTAGTAGTTAAGTGGAGAAAAGAGTCTCATAAAATTTCCTGTCCAGGATGGCTTTGAACTGTGATCCTCAGATTTCAGCTTCCTGAATACCTAGGAGTACAAATATGAGCCACCTGTGCCTAGCTAATTTTTTTTAAATAAAAGTATATAAATACAACAAGGTATGGTGGGACATGCTTGTAATCTCAACACTCAAGGCTGAGAAAGTACGATGTAAAGATTGAGGCCAGCATGTACTATCTGCTAAGACCCTGTCAGTCTCAAAAAGGGAAAAAGTTACTTAAATCCCTAAAAGTAAGATTTGACATAGTAGCATATGTTCATAAATCCAGTTACACAGGAGGTAGAAATGGTAGTACTGCAGTTTGAAAGCGGCCAGGACAAAAGTCAGTGAAAACCTATTCCAAAGAACAATCCAAGTGCGTTGGAACATACTTATAATTTTAGTTACTTGGGAAACGTAGGTAGCAAGATCAGTCTGTCTGGTCTGTGAAAGGGCCACAAGATCCTATCTGAAGACAAACAAACAAACAAACAAAAACCAAGAACAAAAACTAAAATGAAAAAAAGCTGTAGACACGGATCAAATGTTAGAACACTCGCTTGGCAAACACAATGCCCTGAGCTTGAACCTCAGTACCACCATCCACACAAAAGTAATATTGTACTTAGACAAAAGTAAGTTTGTGAAATGACCATCTAAAGATATAAAAAAACAAATCTGATATGTTGAAAGGAGAAAAGCAAAATCATTGTAAGAAATAGTTTGACAATGTTTTTGCTTTCTAATTACCTCTACGTAGTACTTAGTACTCTTAAAATTTTAGTTATTAAATTAATACATTAGTCAATTAGTGTCTAATTGACAATTTTATGCAGTTCTAGGTATCACTAGCATGATATATCTAGAAAGGACTGACATAATACTAAAGATTAGTTGATATGTTTACAATAATTAAGTTTTCCCTGGGAAAGTTCCTAAAAAATACTTGGAAAATGATAGTGGAACCATTAACAACTCAATCACTCAAAGCTATTTATTTATTTATTTATTTTTTTGGTTGTAGGGCTTGAACTCTGGAGCTGGGCGCTGTCCTCAGCTCTTCAGCTCAAGACTAGCACTACCAACTGAGCGACAGTATCACTTTAGGTTTTCTGTGGTTTACAGGAAATAAGAGTTTCACAGACTTTCCTGCCCAGGCTGGCTTTGAACCATGATCCTCAGATCTCAGCCTCCTGAGTAGCTAGGATTACAGGCGTGAGCCACCAGCACCTGGCTCAACGCTTTTCATTAACATTCTGCTTTTCCAGAAAATTCATACCATGAAGATGAATTTACAAATACCTTGATCCAAGGAACTATATAAAATGTCAATCTTTCAAACCATAGAATATTGTACCTCTTCTAGATGGCTGCCCTCTAGCGACCATCCGAGAGTACTGTACTTGGCCTGTCAATGCTCAGTGGCATAAGCCCTCCCTCCTCACTAAATCGACCAGTGATCAATTCCACACCTTCAGGCAGATCTATAAAGTTATGTTGTCCTTGATCCTCCCGGTCCATTGACACTCAGTCCTGGTAGCTAAATCTCTGACTGCAAAAATCCTCATTTAATCAATGAAATCTTTTGTAGTTTTCCTAAAGAGGTTGAAGTGGTCATGTGCACTGCTTAGAAATGCTTAAGATTACTATGGATTTACTTACTAAAAAGTATATATAAATGAAATAAATTTTCCAGCATTGTTTTGCTATACTGAGCAGCTTACCATATGGTAAACATACATTAGAAGACAATTAAGGGTGAAAAGGAACTGCTTTTCTCTCATTGCACCAGTCCCTAGTGTGAAAACATTCAGGAGGTGTTTATGAACTCAGGAGACGATGAGACATAAGTTATTCTTCACAAGACATAAGGAATGTTTTTTTTTTAAAAAAAACAAACATTACCAATGTTTTAGCTCATTGCAGAGATCTAATTAGTATGACTTCCCAAAAAAAGTTGACTAAGATTTAGATGGTTTTCTGTAAATTTTAGTTACATTAAAATCTTCAGATTATAAGTCAAGATACAATCTTTTAATGCTTGATACTTTAGTATGTAATTATGTTATTATGTTAACCTAGTCCTTGAGTAAGTTGAACATACAATGCAATTGAGTCTGTCATAATGCCTGTGAGATTTAAATCTGTACTTATAAATGTGTGAAAAAAATTTTGTAGAGAAAAGCACTGCACAATACAGACATTAAAATTCAACTAGAGAATATTATGGGAGTTTTGATACACATGAGCACTGAGTTTTTTAAGTGATATGCTAAAAAACTTGTATAGTCAATGAAGTTCCATAAGCTGAGTTTCTGTGCTCCACATCCTGATGGAGAAATAAAGCAGCAGGTGAATTAACAAAGCTCCCCCTGCCAATGTTCCTTTCTGGTCACAAGAATGCTTCAAAAGTGTTAAATAGGTATTTTGTTATTTTCTTTTTTTGCATACTTATAACATATACCTTAAATGAATAAAGTTCATTTTATGTCAATTGTAACACAAAAATTAGTTTATAAAACCACACATATATAAGATGATTTCCAATAACGGTAAAAAAAATAACGAAATAATGAAGAGGAACAACATTAAAATTTAACTATTCTTTTGAGTATATTCATATTTTCAGATACAACTCGGATGTTTTAGTAAGGACAGAATTATCTTATAGAAGTGTTCCAAACCAAGAGAATAGTGAAAATATGCAAACATGTGAATGTGGTGCACCACCATATTTCAATAAAGAATCTAGGCACTATGGAGTATTTATCAGCAATGTGCTTTTTATAAAGTCAGAAAATGATTGAATATAATATTTATTATTAGAAGTCAGAAGAATAAATACCCCTGGAGACTAGGTTAAGACTACTAAGGGTATAAAGGGAGATTTCTTGGACTAAAAGGTACAAGGGAGGCATCTGGAGGCCTTTTAATGTTTTAATTTAGTCTCTGCTTGTCTAGCTATGTCCTACTTGATAAAATTTTGAGAATCATATATTTATAATTGGAGCATAATTTACTCGTATATACCCTGTAGTATTTAGACTGTAATTTAATTTAAAGTTACTTTAAACGTATGAAATATATATTGTACCCATATTTTAGACTGTCTCATGTTTTACTCAAGCATAATGTTCCTCTTATGACAGAGAGCTGTAAATTATAAACTTCCAGGGTACAGAGTGCATCTTAACATGTCAACCTTTAATACAAGAATTGTTTCTAACTTATTTATAAGGTACCATGTGATATTTTGTTGCTTTGTATGTCCCTTTCCCACGATATAACCCCTGTTTGTACTGTATTTGATGTTGGTATAATTTGGGGAGGGGAAGGGAAAAAACTAATTGTTTAATAGGGATACAGATTGACCCATTGCCAAAATAAGATATACAAGACTCTATGTCGAAAATGAACTTTACAATTTAAAGGGGGCTTGGTAGCTAAGGAAGCTGGAGGGAAGGGATGGTAGGGAAAAACAAAGGAGGAGGCAACAATGCTGGATAAGAAATGTACACATTACCTTGCTCATGTAACTGTAACCCCTTTGTACAGTATTTTCACAATAAAAACTTAATTAAAAAATAAACAAATTGCCCTTTATATATGAAGGATTGGCCCTAAGACCTTCACTGAATGCTTGAAATCATGGTTAATACAGCACCCCATCCATTAGCACTGTGATACTACTACCATCAGCATGATAAATGAGACAGCTAGTAAGTGATGAGTAGGTAGGTAGATATGAACGTGGAAGGAATGTGCCAGGTAATGGTTGACTCCCTAAGTTGAAGAGGATAGGATGTCATGAGATTCCCTCATGCTACTCACTGGGATATAAAATTTAAAAACTGAGAATTGTTTATTTCTGAAATATTTCATGTAGTGTTTATAAACTATGGTCAGATGAGGGCTACTCAGGGCTACCTCATGGCTGACATATTCATCCAGTGATTAAGTAGGGTTTCTGGTGGTTGGCTTGGTCTCAGCTAGAAGAGCAATAATTACACCACAAACTTTCTGTTACTCATACAAGAGAGAAGACTGCCTAAGAATATGTGAAGTAATGCTAGAGAAGTTTGCCAGAGGTAACACAAGTCTTACTTCAATACTGTAAAGCTTTCTTCCAACCCTCAACATGGAAATAGGTTTTGAGAGAAAGAGCTTAGAAGAAAAATCTTTTTAAAATTCAAATTATTTGAAGAGCCTGCAGATCTGAAGGTTTTGAGTCAAAATATTTTGAGGCTACTAACGCATCAGATGTATCCTAGACTTCAAGAAGGTGGTGATATGTCGCATATTGTCTTCCACTGGCTGAATAGTCTGCACACTGTGACCACAGGATCTACTGAGTAATGAGAGTATTCACTTGGAACCTGGTAGGTATTAAAGTCTAATGATGCAAAGTAAACACAGCTCCAGTGATACTTTCAACAAGATAATGTTTTTGAGAGTGACTTTATTAATATTATCAAGAAACCACAGATTTTTTGACATATGGTTAATGATCTCTTAAGTTTCATGTGCATGACATTAAAATTCAAACGCAATTTACTTTTCCATTTTTTCTGCATGTTTGTTATTTTGCAGTTATCCTATGGAGATTTCAGTTAATGAATAAATCTATTTAACAATCTGCTTTTGAGAAACAACATAAAATAATTAGAAAAAGACAATTTCTATTAGAACAAACCTTGTTTCTAAATAATTTGCAACAAGGAATTACTCTATAATGTCAGCTTTATTCAAAGTTTTGTTTAGTTAAATTAGTTCTTACTCCTCTTAGTTAACGTTAAAGATGATGATAGGTTGACACATCTAAACAGATTTCCTGTTTGGGAAGCATCAGTGTCTCCATGGGCTTTGTTTCTATAATTTATTGCCTCTCTAAAACAAATGACAAATTTCTACTTACATTGATAAAAGCTTTCTTATTTTTTTACTATCTTTAAGTAGTTATACAAAGGAGTTGCCTTTTAACAAAGCTTATGAATACAATGCATTTTGGTTACTATCATACCATAGAGCATCTTACCTCTCTTTCCCAAACCACCACCTTCCCTCAATTTTCTTAATTTTGTGGAACATGAATTCATTTTTTGACAGCATTCCCCTCCTCTCTTTCTTTTCTTCATTCCTCTACCCATCTCCCATTCCACCTCTTTCAAGTACCCATTTCCTGGTGTTTATTTTGCTGACCTCTGATTTAGACTTTCTAAAGAATTACACAATTTGAGTTGTCTCCTAAATCCACCTTATTTTAGTGTATACATTTGGGTACACTTACATAGCTCCCAAAGTATTTACTTGCATGTTATAAATTAATATGTGAGTGAAAATATATAGCCTCTGTCTTTCTGGGCTGGACTTAAGATTCTCTCCAAGTCCTTCCATTTCTTTGCAAATGGTGCCATATTATTTTTTGTAATGGGTAAGTAAAATTCTGTTATGTTTATATACCACATTTTCTTGATCCATTGGTCTTTTAAGAAGCGTCTATCTGTACTGATTCAATAGCTTAGCCATGGTGAATAGTGCTACAATAAACATGCTGGTGGCTTTACTTTATTATAGTTTGAAATCTTTTAGGTACATGGAATCACTGGATTATAAGGTAGTTCAGTGTATTCGGGCTCTCTGTGGCCCACATTGTCTCCAACATGTTTTTGTTTATATTCTTTCTTTTTTGTGTGTGTGTTGGTCGTGGAGCTTGAACTCTAGGCCTGGGCACTATCCCTCAGCTCTTCAGCTCAAGGCTAGCCCTCTACCTCTTGAGCTGCAGTGCCACTTTCGACTTTATGGGTGCTTTATTGGAGATAAGAGTCTCACAGAGTTTCCTGTCGGGGCCGGCTTTGAACCTTGATCCTCAGATCCCAGCTTCCTGAGTAGCTAGGATTACAGGTGTGAGCCACCGATGCTCGGCCTACCTTGCACCAATATCAAGTCATAATGAATCAAAGACCTCAATGTAAGATCTGAAATAAAGAAACTATTACAAGGAGTAGGAGAAACATCCTAACTTCTTGGCACAGGTAAGAACTTTCTGTGTAAAGATCCAAAAGCACAGAAAATCAAAGAAATGTTTGATATTTCTGTGTAGCAAAGAACACAGTTAACAAACTAAAAAGACAGCCTACAGAATGGGAGCATTTTCAGCTTCATTTTTGTACACATAGATAGGTAACATTGAGATTCTACCTAAATCCATTAGATTGGCAATTACCAAGAAAACTAACCTTAACTGATGCTGGCATGGATGTGGCCAACAAGGAATGCTACTTCAATGTTGGTGGGAATGTAAATTTGTTCAACCACTGTGGAATGCAGTATAGAGCTTCCTCAAAATGCTAAACATAGAACTTCCCTATGAAACATCAATTCCACTCCTGGGCATTATCCAATTTACCACAAACCAGGCCATACTAAAGCACAACCATGTTCTTTGCAACATTGTTTATCATAGCCAAGATATAGAATCATCCCAGATGCCCCTGAGCAGACAAATGAATCAAGAAAATGCTGTATACATACACAATGGAATTCTATGCTTCCATCAGAAAGATAGTGTGCCATTGTAAGGAAATAGAAAGATGGAAAAAATACATATGTGAAGAAAGCCGGACCCCAAGAAACATAGGTTGCATAGTTTCCCTCATACATGGTAATTAGAATGTGTCTATAAATCTACAAATAAACACACTGGATGGTAAAAAATAAAAAAAATACACTTGGACATGATAATATACAGGATTATAGATGTTTATGCAGTGAGACCAAAAGAAGATATGCTTACAGAGGATCACAAAAGTTCCATAGTTGTGGACATAGGATCACATAAAATATTTATTGAAATAACTCCAAGAAATGGAAACAAGAAGTTTTTACTATTTTGTTTTTGTATTTTTTCTCCTTTCTTGGTGTTTTTGTTCCTTTTGTGTTGTTTGTAAGTTTATGCATTTGGAGAGGTAAGAGGGAAAACAGAATTGGTAGGACAGAGTTAAACAATTCAGCGGTGATATTCAATAGACACTCTGTTGGAAATGAACTATATATCTTGTAAGGGAGTGGGGTGGGAGCAGGGTCAGGAGGAAAAGGGTCCATGAGAAAAGAAGATAAAAATTGTGAGAGAATGTGGGAAGAGGTGACACTGTTGAAAAAAAATGTACTCATTATTTAATTTATGTAAATGTAACCCCTTTGTACATTACCCTTGCAAGAACAGTAAAAACTTTGTGATGGTCAGGGCATAAAAGAAAAAAGAATGGTTTCTCCTATTCCATCCTGTAATGTTTTCAGAGTGTCTGCTTTGACTCCGAGGTCTTTGATCCATTTGGAGTTGATTCTGGTGCCGGGTGATATATAAGGATCTAGCGGGATACCAGTGGACCCATTGCAACAATGAGATGTACAAGTCATTATGTCAAAAACAAACTTTACAACTTTGGTGGTGGGGGGGGAGGAGGATTGGGTGGGGGGGTAGGGGGAGTATGGGAAGGTCTGGGAAGGGGAAAAAAAGGAGGAGGTTACAATGCTTGATAAGAAATGTACTCATAGCCGGGCACCAGTGGCTCACGCCTGTAATCCTACCTACTCAGGAGGCTGAGATCTGAAGATAATGGTTCAAAGCCAGCCCGGGCAGTAAAGTCCGTGAGACTCTTATCTCCAATAAACCGCTAGAAAACCAGAAGTGGTACTGTGGCACAAGTGGTAGAGTGCTCGCCTTGAGCTGAAGAGCTGAGGGACAGTTTTCAGGCCCAGAGTTCAAGGCCCGTGACTGATTGAAAAAAGAAAAAAAAGAAAAAAGAAAAAAAGAAAAAAAAAGAAATGTACTCATTATCTTGCCCATGTAATTGTAACCCCTCTGTACAATATTTTCACAAAAAATAAATAAATAAATAAATAAATAAAAGAAAAGAAAAATAAATAAAAGAAAATGAATGGGAGATTTTTGCCAGCTACACATCTATTGTATAGATAGCTTAAAAAGTTAAGCCCTCAAAGAATCAAAAACCCAATTCATAAATAGCCTAGTAACAGACTTATCAGAACTTACTTAAGTGGAAGATTTTTTTTAACATTTTTTTCTCCAATAATAAACTTAATATTAGCTAACATATGTGTGTGTGTATAGTGAAGCGTTGTTTAAACACAGCTGCATTTTAATACTAAAACATTATCTCTTCAAAAACTTCTCCAGTATAAGACTGAGTTTAATTTTCTTTTTTTGTATATATTTTTATTGTAAAAATACTATACAAAAGGGTTACAGTTACATGAATAAGGTAATGAGTACATTTCCTATCGAACATTGTAACCTCCTCCTCAGAGTTTAATTTTCATAGGAAAAGAATGAGAGACATATTTGGTGTAATCATGTGGGTTTATGTAATTTGTGTCATTAATGCCTTATTGCAGATCTCCAAAACATGAGATACTCTTTCCAAATTCATAAGTAAGAAACTTGAAAGTTGAAGAGATTAAAAATATTTTCCAAAAATTAAAGACCTGAGACAATTATTCAATTTAAGCCTTGGGATTTAAATGACCTTGCTTTGTCTGATCATATTTTTTACAACAGTAAGTTGAGGTATCACCTCAGTCTTTTAGGCTTACATTCATTCTTAGCACTTTTGTCCTTGAGATGTTTTTAATCTAGTTTGTATAGTACATTCTAGTTTGTCTAGTACATTCTTGGTCTCAAATACAGAGTAAAAATGGGGTTTATGTGTCTTTCCTTCAGATTATTATATAGAATTACTAACATTTGTTTCTTAAATATTTAGTAGAAGTTACACATGATCTTTATTTTTTTCTGATATATTACATGTATTTCATGGTTAATGTTTCCCTTATTGACTGCTTTTAATAAACTATGATTCTCTATAAACATGTACATGTGTATTATATATACATTTATATGTATATAATGTGAAATATTATATATAAAAGATTACATATGATATAAAATATAGAATTATTATATATAATATGAAACACACTGTGCATTTTACTGCATGTCACCATTAGCTCTATAAATGTGGTTAAAATCATTATATAATATTATTGAAGGACTAGCTCAAAGTGAAAACAAGTATTTTTTCTATGCATATCTTGAATTATTCTTCAAATCTAAATATCAGCCATATATTTATATATATACACACAAATGAATGTTAAATCCTGTGTATACATATAAGTTGTGAAGATTATCTGACAAAGCAACTAAAAGAGTAGGAGACCAACACACCTGTAGGAAAATGTTACTGCAATGTTTCAATCACTCACTAGATGTCTCTATGTTCTTTCATGGACTTCTCAAAAATTAAATTGATCACACTCACATTAACTTCAAGAATAATTAATTAGAAAAAAGTTCATAAAGTGTTTAAATGACATCTGATTGTATTTGTAGTAGCCAATATAAATCATCTACTCTGCATGAGTTATAGCTAGATTCTGAAATATAAATTACTTCTAACAATCAGGACTTAATTTGGAATTTATAAACACCAATCATTTTGTCACGATATCTGGATGCATGTAGCAATTGAGTTATGGAATGATGTGAAATATTGATAATGTGCCTAAATAAGGTTGGATGAATATCAACAGAAAATGTTAGTTGTACTTTCCCCATGTACTTTAAAAATAGTTTAAAACTTATTATGAGAGATAAGCAATTTTATTCCATCAGAAATGCCATAATTATTTTTATTGTGATTATGAAGGTGATATACAGATGAGTTACTGTTCCATAAATTGGGTTAATAGTAAGTTTCTTTTTGGACAATGTCACCCTTTCCTCCTTTTACTCCCAGTTTTCCCCTTCCATCCAACAAAGTGCATAGTGAGAACCATTGCTGAATTTGCTCAACCTTGTACCTCCATTTCTGTGCCTCCCCTTACACTCCCAAAGATCTATAAACAATCAGAACAAAAGAAAACAAAAACATCAAAAAACCCCTCCATTTCCTGGAGTTCATTTCAATAAATATTATTTTGTATGGTCAGGTGCATGTAGGCATTGCACCTTTCTGTTTTTCTCCTAAGAGTAATGCCATAATTATAATGATCAAATAAATAACTGCATTTAATGATAGATACTGAAGGGAAGCTAAAGAAAAACTAATGTATTAATTGAATGATGAAAAAGAAGCAGAGAATCAAGTGAATATCAGGGTAATTTGTAGTTATCTAAAATATCTCTGAGAAGGTGATGGGAATAATATGATTTTTAGAGAGCTAAAGAATTTGTTCAGTATTACTGTTCTTACATGAGACTTTGGACCGTTATTTTAAAAGTAATATAATTATTTTTCATATTTTGGTTTGATCTCAGAGATTTATGCTTAGATGGCTGAGAATATACCATTTGAGGCATGCCTCCAATCCCTTGTTGGAGTTATTTTACAGATAGAGTGTCAGCTTTTTGCTCAGAACCAGCCTGAACTTAAATGCTTCTTTCAGTTCCTCTAACATAACCAGGATTCAGTGTATACCAGTAGAACAAGTTTGTTCATTCAGAGGATTTCTTTAATTTTGTACTATGCTGGCCTTTATTTTTTTAATTTTTATTTTTTTTATTGTGAAAATACTGTACAGAGGGGTTACAATTACATGGGCAAGATAATGAGTACATTTCTTATCAAGCATTGTAGCCTCTTCCTTTGTTTCCCCTTCCCATCCCTTCCCATCCTCCCTTGTTCCCCCACCCAATCCTTCCCGCTCCCCGCCCCCCCACCAAAGTTGTAAAGTTTGTTTTCGACATAACGACTTGTACTTCTCATTGTTGCAATGGGTCCACCTGTATCCCTATTTAAACGACTTGGCCTTTAACAGCCATCCTTTTGATTTTTGCCTCCCAAATAGCTGGAATTAATCATGCACTATCTCATGTAGCTACAACATGCATTTTCTAATTGGTAATGAAGATGATACATTTTTTCCATTAAAAACAATGTTACAAGATTTGCTAGTATTAGGTTCAAGATAAAAGATAATAATGTCAAAGGTTCAATTCTAAGCAGGACATTCTTGACACCTTTCCTGGCAAGCATTTCTTTATATTAAAATGTTGATTGAGCAATCCCTCAGTGCAGACACAGCCACAGCCACAGCTACAACAGTGTTTTTTGTTTGTTTGTTTTGGCCTAAGTTACTTTATTTTAGATTGCTTTCTCTATCTCCTGTGCACATAATTAACAAGATGAAAGACAGAATTAATTTTTTTAAATAGTCAATTGTGAGAACAAAGTCACTGATTTATGTAAGGGAGTTAATTTTTGCCTTTATGAGAAACATACCCTGTTTTTGTGTAGCTATTGATTTATCAGACATACACTTGTGAAGTGTCTTTAAAGTATATCAGAAATTAAATAAACATTACAAGAACATATGTTACCATTAATAATAGTTTTCTTAATTCATTTTCTGTTTCCATTTATTATGGTATAATGGACAGAATAACACATGAGGCAATTTATTTCATAAAATGCATTTCAGTTTTCTCTAGTGGATTTTTCCAACCATTTATCATATGTATAATCAAAAACATTTTAAAGGTCTGGGCCAATTTAAAAATAATTGATACATAATATGAAGTACAGGGTTGGTTTAGCTCTTCATCAAGACAAGACTTCATTTTTATTTTATATAGATACTAAGTTTTCTTAATATAGGTATATTATAATTTTTAAAAATGATTATGCACAATTTATATTACATTCTATTCTGTGTATTTAATGAAAGGCCAAGGTACAAATTAATATAATCATTCTTATAATGAACCTGACCTTTAAGATTGTTTTACACTGTGTATGGCTTTATAATATCATGATACAATTGTAGACTTGTCACTTCCTCTCCTATTTAACTCCTTATGTTTTCCTATCTACACATCATGCCACAGGTTGTAGATCAGCACATGGTAGTAAGTGCACAGTACTCAGCTATTTCATATCCTCAAACCAATGTTTTCCTCAATCCCAGTAGCTAACACATGCATCTTGCATTTGCCAAGAGTTCCTCTAAGCCAGCAGAGTTCAGATATTTTATAGTAAAACTGACCAGCAAATATTCCCTTTATAAAGCATCCTGAAACAGTGACCTGTGAGAGTGCAAGCATTCTGCTCTACATAAGAGTATGACTCTGACATCAAATACAGTGAAAGCAGGGGTTATACCATGGGGGAGGGACATACAAAGCAACAAAGAAATAATCTTATAAATGTGTTAGAAACAATCGCATAAAAGAAAAAAAAACATTTGAATACATATCTTAGGCTCGGTACAATTTATGGAGGGGAAGGGGAAAAACAAATCGTTTAAATAGGGATGCAGGTGGACCCATTGCAACAATGAGATGTACAAGTCGTTATGTCGAAAACGAACTTTACAACTTTGGTGCGGGGAGCGGAGGGGGGTGGAAGATTGGGTCGGGATGGGAAGGGATGGGAAGGGGAAACAAAGGAGGAGGCTACAATGCTTGATAAGAAATGTACTCATTATCTTGCCCATGTAATTGTAACCCCTCTGTACAGTATTTTCACAATTAAAAAAAAAAAGAGTATGACTCTGACTTTGACAGAGCAGACAGTTGACATGCTGGTATATCTTTGCTTTCTTTTTCGTGTGTATGTGTGTGTGTGTGTGTGTGTGTGTGTTTTCTTGAGAAAGAAATTTACCCATGTAATTGTAACTCCTCTGTATGGCATTCTCACAAAAAAAGATGACATAGGGGAAAAAAAAGAAATTTTGAAATAAAATCTCAACTCCTGGTTGTATGAAGCCTATGGAATCCATTCTAAAAGAAACAAATCTCAAAACACTGATCTTGACTTTATGAAATCACCAAACTAAAAAGATAGGTCAAAATGATTATTGTAATGTGAGACAAAACTCATAAATGTTATTTTATCTAATTCCATTTCAGATAGGTATTTTAATATTTGAAGTTTTTGACTTATAGAGGATAGCCACTATATTAGCTTTTTATTTCTATAAATTTATTGCTTTCTTTTAGGTAAAAAGTAACATGCATGTCTTAGGAGAACATTATATTTAATTATTACATATTCCATGCTGATAAAACACCCACTGCATATATTTTAAAAAATCATTATTTTTCTTCATATACTGGGAATTTGTCTTTTCACCAAAACAAAGCTCAAAGAGGTCAAGTCAATAGCTCAGCATTTGATCTCTAATATCTAGAAAAACATCCTGTGAACTGGGAATTCAATAAAAATGGTTGAATCGATTTATTAAATAATATATGAATAAATGAGGTAGTAATGATAATGGAACATGGATGTAGAAGTAGAATTGTCTAAGATAGGAGGAAAACAGATGACAAAGAGGAATAAAGAGAACTGAAGGATGTTCATAGATAGGTATAGAAATTTGGCACAATAAAATGCAATGAACACTGAAAAATGAGGAGAGAAATGAGAATTTGCTTAAACTACCCTGTGCACATGTATGGAAATATCCACACGGAAACCTCTCATATAATTTATGTATGTTAACTCCATAAAAATGAAATAATAATAACATATATAGCACAGTGTAAGTTATATATCTTTTCAGAGTTTTTGTGAAATATTACCCATATCAGTCAGTTCCTCAAAATAATCTTAGAAAGTGTATTACAAGATTTTTGCATAAACTGTCCTGTCTAAATGTAGTTTATAGATAATATAGTTTCTAGTGTATCAATTAGGTAAGTATAAATGTAAGCATGAATAAAAATCAGTAATTTTGAGTGAGATTCTGAAAAGGATTAACTTTGAGATTATGAATGAATATATACTCTGAGAATTAGGAGTTTTGTTTGGTTATAATTTGTAAAGTTGGCTGGATAATAAGCAAAAGGAGAATATGAAGGTAAAATGAAATGCAAAATTCATTTGAGCCAAATAAAGGAACTCTGCTATATCACTCTCAGCAGTAACATATATTGAGTAATATTGACACTTGGTTAGTTTTTAGAGAGGAAGGTGAGTCTGACTTTGCAAAGCTGATTTTGCGTTCAGAACTGGCTATTCTATCCTTCCCAGGCCAGGGCACCAGCAGTTGTTCCACTTGTTGACATGTCCAGCACATTTATCATACAAAGTTATGATAAATGATATATTGGATCATATTATATGAAAGTATCATTTTAAAGTTAAAATGGCTGAAAATTGGTAATTTGAAATTAAACATAATTTAGATGAATCATATTTTAGAAGGTACTGTATTCAACAAAACCCTAACTTGTTCTTGATATTTGTACTAAAGTATGCACTGTGATAGCCATGTGTAAGACACTTAGCTCAGACCCTAAACTAAACAAAAACAGCAAAAAATGTGATGAGCAAATATGGTTTTATGTACATTCCTGAACTGCAAAAGTAATAACACAATTTACTCCACTCCTGTTTAGAGTCATACATTATTACTGAAATTGGCTTCAATGACTAAAGATTATTGAAGTAAAGATTTTTGGTATTTTTTTTATTGTAAAAATGCTGTACAGAAGGGTTATCGGTACATGAGCAAGGTAATGTGTACATTTCCTATTGAGCATTGTTGCGCCCTCCTTTCTCTCCTCCTCCCCTGAAGTTGTAAAGTTTGTTTTCAACATAGTGTTTTGTATATCTCATTGTTACAATGGGTCAACCTGTATCCTTATTTAAGCAATTTGTTTTTTCCCTTCACCTCCCTGAATTAGAGAAGTGTATATACAAGATGCGTGGCACTGACATCAAATACAGTGAAAATAGGGGTTATACTGTGGGGGAGGAACATACAAAGCAAAAAATAAAATAAAATCACATGGTACATTATAAATACATTAGAAACTATAGCAAGAAAGAAAAAAGATATTTGTGTTCCTATCTTGGGGTGCATTTTGCTTAACGTCATCTTATGTGGTTATATGTACATGGCTTTTGGCCGTTTCTGCTTCTCCTACACATGTATTAATTATTGCAAATAAGAGAAACCATGGGACCTATGTTTCTTTGGGCCTAGCTTATGAAGTAAAGATTTTTAAGGGCCAAAAGGAAAGTCAAGTTATTTTAATTACTTCTGATCATCAGTATGTTTACTTGAATGTTTTTTCATATGCTCATAAACTTATATGGATGTACTAAAAGTACTTTCCTCTAAAACAAAAAAAATACTATCACTTGGTATAATAATCTTGTAACAATAACTGGCAATTGCATATTCATCCCTATATCTTAGGGTAGTATCAAATGACAATAATATCACTGGAATGATTTGAAGACTGTAGGTCACATCTTTTGCTCTGTTACTGACAGAATTAACATACTTTCTTTAATTAAATGAAAATAGCTTTGAGGTCTTTTTGGTTGTGATCTCAACTAACTTCATAAGTTCAATATATTTATTTTAATTGCTTCAGTATACTTTATCAAATAAATTAATTCAGCAGGAAACTTATCCTTGAGGGAATTCATTGTGCATAAGTTGCTGACCAATCTCTTAACTTAATAGTGCTAAATTATCAGTGACTTTTTGTGGCATCAAGTGTAATCTTTACATACCATATCTAATAATTCAGAACAAAAGGAAAAAATTCCTTTCCAAGTCCTTAGGGAGAAAGTAGTTGCCAGTTTAATTACTTCTTTTTTATTATGCATAAAGTAGACCCAAGAAATTAGATGTTCTTTATTGCAATGTTTCAAGTGAGCTTTATATTTATATCAACTTCTAGAATCAGATAAAATTAATTTCGGAAGAGAACTTAAAGGTCATGTGCTCCAAATAGATAAGAAAATATTCTGTGTAGCTTTATGATTAATCAAAGACTGTGTGGCTAAGAGTATACAATAATGTACTGCATGAAGGGAACAGTATGAGGTAAAAGAGAATAGTTACCAAAATACAAATTACAGACACAGGAGTCAGGAGACAAAGAATTTTCAGAAGATTGCAATGCTAGCCTTCAAAGGTGTGGAATTTAAAATGGAAATATGCATTAGGCAGTTAGAGATACAGGTCGAGATGTGATCTTCAGTTCAGGCTCAGAGCTAGTAAGTACAAGCTCTAGGAACACTGCAGAAAGGTTTAGGACAGAGGGAAGATGAGATATAAAATGTATTCAGCAGCAGCAGACTTTGTGTCAGTTGTCCTATTCTCTTCTATGTATCCTTCTATAAGGCCAATACCTCATTATGAATGAACATTTTGCCTATTTTACTTGACATTTTGGAACTGAGTATGCTAACTTACCCTCACCCTTCATGTTCCCTTTTCTAGTTATTTCAAATATTCTGCCAATGTTACAGAACAGTCCTTTTTGACAGTCCTTAAGTGTTAGGAATTCTTGAACCACTTCACTTTCTTTCTTACTCAAAAACTATACCTACCTGGATAATTTCACTCAAAGCATGTTGTTTATATGAATAAGTGTTGTACAGCTAAATTTGAAAAGTATTACAATTTCTATTTAATTAGTAAGAGGTTAAAGCTATTTTCCTTGCTGTTTTGCACTTGTGCAAATTCAACTTGCCAACAATACAAAATCCTAGAAGTGAATGGGGCTGGGGGGGGGGGGAGTTCTACACACAACCTGATAAAGTCCACATGCACAGCAATCACTTGGCACTGTAGACCATGGACACAACATGCTTAAAGCTAAGTTGCATATTAAGATCTTTTGCTAACCATATATATATATATATATATGGCTTGAACTCTGAGCCTGGGCTCTGTCCCTGTCCTCTTCAGCTCAAGGCAAGCACTCTATCACTTGATCCACAGTGGCACTTTTGGTTTTCTGGTGGTTATTTGAAGATAAGAGTCTCATGGAGTTTCTTGCCAGGGCTGGCTTTGAACCATGATTCTCAGATCTCAGCTGCCTGAGCTAGGATTACAGGCATGAGCCATTGGCACCTGGCTCACGTTTTTTAAATAAAGCTTACATTATGTCTACATTAGCAGAAAACATCATACAAAAGACAACTGTTATTTTCTAAAATGGTGAACATTTTTCTGTATAATCAATTATTTAGAAAATTCAGCACTTACGACTATTATAAATTTATATCAGAGTGTTGACATTTGCTTATATGAGACATAAATAATGATTTTATAGCTATATTTGAATATAATTTTTTCTGTCCTACTAATGCACCCCCAAATAGATGATACCAGTTGAAAACCAATTCCATCATTGTATATACCTACTTCTCCCCCTAGATGGTAAAGTGGAGACTCTAAAATGTTTGAGTATTCAGTAGATTTCTGGTGTGGAAGGATGATGAATATAAGAATATTACTTTGGAGAGTAGATAATTTGAAAAATAGAGACAATACAATTAGAATTTAATCAGTGAACTTTGATAAAGGGTTAGAAAAATGAGAACTGAACATAAGTGAAGATGAATAGATGAAAAAATTTTGTCCAGGCCAGGTATGATTATGATAGGTGAATCTCCAGTCACAATAGGCTGGGTAATACTGACTTTAGCTCTACACAACTTCTAAAAATAAAAACAGAATGTTTTTCAAAGTTATACTATGTACAAGGATCCAGCTGACATGTTTCCATGGTCTGTTTGTTACTGCAACACATATTATATTATTATTCTGGGATATCGTATTTGCAGCAGAAGAAAGCTGGAGAGCCACAAATGAACCCTTTTTGCACCAATGTGAAGAGTTTCAAAGTCCAGGCCATGAGTCAAAACAAGACACATTGTTCTGCCTCTGGCTTGGAATATCAACAAAAGAAAGTTGACCAATGGAAAGTCTCTCAATGATTTTCACAGGTTCTCAACTGCAGAATACCCACAGAATTAAATTCAGCTTTAGTTCCTTACAATGTATGTGGGATCTAAAGTCAAAATACAAAATGACTTGAAACATAAGAAGGATGAATATTTTAATAAGTCTTCAGGCTAGCCACCATTTGCTGCTTCTTAGTGTTGTCTTTAGCTCTCTTTTGATTCATCTTTTCAATTTCTAGATTCTCTAATCATTTTAGGTTACTGTCATTATTATCCTGACTCTCTAACTTTTTCCTTTACACTATTCTTCTATTCCATAGTGTATCCTTTCCTTCTTGGTACATTAGCTTTAACTGATCTTAGGTCCGACCTGTTAAACTTGACACTGTTTTATTTATAACCTGCCCCAGGACACAGCATCATGTGGATTATGACTAGAAATAGGACTAGAAATAGTAAATCGTGCTCCTGCTGAAAGCAGCAGGATTACACTACATAGAAATACTGTTTTAGATTTCTAATCCAGTGTGTTATTTGATCATACAACTCAATCATACCTATCATATGACATACACATTCTAAAGATAGAAAGGAAGGATGCAATTTTGAGGTTTCTTTACTTGAAGATCTCACTGTTAAATTGTTTCATTTTTCTAAAGTCAACCACTTTGTTACGGACTTCTAGTAAACAATACTTGCTCTTTATATTCTTTGTTTTGATACAAACCAAGGTCAGGAAAAGTAAAACTAGCAACAAACAAAAGAGTATTCCATGGCATTCCCTTCATTGGAAAAGATAAGGAAATGGAATTCAAACAAGAAAATAAAGAAAACATGAACTTATACATCTGTTATAAAGCGTTACTTCCATAAGCAATTCAATTCTACAGTGCAACTCCCCCTTTATGAAGAGATGGGCTATGATTTGTCCAAATAGTGCTTGTTAAATCTAAATGACAAATACATACATTTTGATCATGGTGTTATAGTGTTTTACAGTTTAGTTTAAAATTTATAAATGTATGCTTAAGAGACTCTTCAGTACTTTACCAAACACTAACACATCTTGTCAAGTAGTGCTGAATATAAATTTTAATTGATATTCAATTTAAAAAAATCCACTAACAGAATAAGAGCAGGAAATCTTTTTTATTTAATTTTATTGTCAAGGTGATGTACAGAGGGATTACAGTTACATACGTAAGGTAGAATTCTAACTCAGACAAAGAGATTGAAATAAGGAGTCAGGACATTTAGTTTGGAAAAGTAAGGCATAATGCTAATTAACCAGGAAGAGTTGGTTTATTACATTTAATTATAATACACATATCATAATAAATTTATTATACTACACATGTACAGAAATAAAACTGTCTCTCAGAAATTCATTCTCTAGAGTATAGAATGTCCTGTTTAATCCCTTTAAATATTTTTTGTTTTATTTGCAATTTTCCCTAGTTAAGGCATTTACTGTTTTGCAAGTAAGTTAAACATGATACAAAATATTGACAAAACACTATTTTACAATATTAGTGCAAACATATAGAAGTGCACTATTTATTTTCCTTTTTAATTAAATTTGGTGTGTTTTTCTGAGATGCCAATGCATCTTGTTAAACTTTTATCATCGGACAAGATTCGGAATTATTTATCTATAAAAATAGGGGAATATCTCTTGCATAAATAATGCTGAGAAGCTAGCATCTGCATGCAGAATAATGAAACTGGACAATAACACCATATATAAAATCAGGTCAAAATGGCTTCATGTATTATGTGTAAAACATGTAATGGAAAACAATAAAATTACCAACTATATTTTTAACCTTCTTGACATTGATATGTGCATTTTTCTCTGGGTACAATACCAAACACAGGGACAAGAGAAAAAAAGACAAATAGAATGAAATAATCAGCTCATACATAGAAAGGAAGCACTTAATAAAGAAAAGATATCTCACAGGTTGGTTGAGGATTTTTCCAAATCATGTATGTGATGTGAGCTTAATATAAAAAAAATGCACAAGACAACTAAGTGAAATTCTAAAGGACATCATTTCTCAGAAAAGATTATAATTGCAAGTTACAAATAAATTCAACAAAAACATTCAGATAATAATAATATTAGTTGGTTGAGGTATGCATGTAGTAAATATAGACAATCAGGCAAAATTTTTGGTCATGACATGAAAGAAATATAAATTGCTAATATTGGTTATAATAACAACAAACAGTATCATACAAAAATTTTGGTTAAAATTACCCTTGCATTGTTGTGAGACTATTTAACATATGTATGCACACATATATATTCAGTTGTGTATATATATGTGGGGGTGTAAATATAGATATATACGTGAATATATGTATATAGATACATAGATGTATATGCTAAATATGCATATATGTGTACGTACTCATATATACACAATTACATATACACACATATACAAATAGACACATATGTACACATGTACATACATGTATACATATAGATACATGTGTACACATTTTACATATTTACATATATATATACAGCTGTGGTTACCTAACATATACTTAATATATATTCATATATATTTACATATATATATTTTGTATATATGCATGTACACATATGTATAGATGGATATATGTACATATTTATACAGTTGTGGTTATCAAACAAATAAATACTTATAATTTTTATCTATAGATAATTTTGTATTTATATATTTATAGGTGTATATATTATATGTTATACATATATATATATTTAAGTTTGATAATCACAGCTGGATCTTTCACTCTCTTTTCTCTTTTTTACCATTACAATTCTTTCCACTTTTCTGTTTAATTATGAGGAATAATACATTCTCAAGTAAGTGTTACTTTCTGTTTATTATTACCATTGTTAAACATGATGTTTGAAGTAATACACATTGTGGAGTAGATAAACTAGTGAAAGTCACTTGTATCACTTTACACAATCACCAATTTTGTGATAAGAGTACTTGATATTCACTTCCAGCCTTTTGGAGGAACACAATATATTGACGTTAAGATATTCAATTTGCTGTTCTGAAGGTATCTTAAACATTTATCCTTGTATTTAAGTGTAATTTTCATTCTTTGACCAACATCCTTCGAAATATCCTATTTCATTCTACTCTCTACTTATGAGATGGGCTTTCATTTTAAAAGTTTTGTAAAGTATTATTTAAGTATAACAAAATATGGTTATATTTAATATAACATTGAAATAGGAAGAAGTAAAAAAAGGAAGTGTTTCCTGTTCCCTATGAAAGAAATGGGAGATAAAGCCTTTTTGGGGTTTCTCTTTGAGCATGAAATTGTATGGCACATTATCTTTCTGTGCCTTGCTTATGCATGAACTTAAATGTTTAGAGCAATAAATCAGGCATAGAAATTCTCCTTTTCTATCAAGCAATGTAATGAGGGCCTCATGAAAATATCAACAAGTAAAAAGATTCCCAGTTTCTAATATATCTACTCTAGCAGCTATACAATTGTAGTTAGCAGGCAGACCTAATTTCAGACTAACATAATTTGTAAGTTCCATTTCACTTCTTTTATTAACATTATTTTAGTCTTTCAAAGTATTCTCTTCAGCAATAAAAGCAAATTATCTGAAGCTTTAAAAACATTTCATTGTTAATCACCATGTTTACAAACAAGCTTAATGCATTCCAAGATCTCTCAGTAATCAATCCTCCAAATTAGCTCCCAAATATTCTAAAAAATTAGAACACTCTCCTATTTACTTAAAATAAATTCAATTTTTTCATAAAACTTTGTGATAATTTACTCTTAGAGCATAGATATTTATGTGAGTATATATACATAGACAAAAAATATATGGATATGTGTATACATTTGCATGACTATCTAAATGTCTATATTTAGTTATAAGTTTATCTGCTCTATAGATAATTTTTCAGAGTTTGAATCTCCTAAAACTATTCATATTATTTTCCAAAATATATTTTAAAACCAACTTTATTAAGATATTTGTGATGTCCACTTTGCATGATCAATATTCACTGATTATCTTTGTCTTTTCTATATTTGGATGGAAATACATTTTACTTACCAAGAAGGTTGGTAAATAGTGATTATCTATAATCCATAATCAGATATATTTCCAATTATGACCTCATATAGGAAAGCACAATTCATTGTACAAATTAAATATTAATTAAATAACTGACCACAGATAAACTATTTCCATTTAAACTTTAACTGTCGTACTTTTTTAACACCTCTTTAGGCAATTAAAAATCACTATTCTGCCAATTGAAGCATGAATCAATTACAAATGGAAAGTACATTTTAAAAATGACTGGACATTTTGTTAATTTAATTACAGGGCTTTTAGAAAAGAACTTTACCATCTGCATGTTCAGTGCTGATACTCAGCTGATATTCATTGGCAATGTACTTATCAGTTGGCTCCATTTCTGTGAGCCATTGACCATGTGACACAAGTTAAATATTTTTAATAAAACCTTATCATGAGCAAAGATTTTGGCACCTATGGATCTGATAGTTTTACATTAGTTGTCAGATGAAAACGAGGAATATTCATACAAGCTGAGTATAATAGTTCAAATAATTATCTTAGGTTTTTGGAGACAGAGGCAAGAGTATCACAACAGCCCAGGGACTTAGCAAGAACCTATCTCAAAAGCAACACAAAGGGACTTGTTAATCATGCTCAAGGTAATAGGTCCAGTACCAAAAGATAAAGCTATAAAAACCAAAACAACAACGAAAGGTAAAAATTGAGAGAAAAAGATGCTAAAAGCTGATATATTATTAAAGAAAAATATTTTCACTTCGATAGACAAAAAGTAGACTGTGGAAAGCAGTGGTTGTTTTTCACACTTTATCAATGTAGTGGTCCATCAATCTATCTATACACAGGTACAAGAATTGTTGCCAAGATGTCATTGAAAAAGATATGTTCTAAAAAACTCCAATGTAGTATTCTGGATGCAATTTTCAAACTACTCATTTAAAATATATTTGGAATCCAGGTACCCGGGATTCACATTTGTAATCCCAGTCTCTTAGAAGGCTGAGATGCAGAGGATCATAGTTTGAAATCAGCCAAGGAAAAAAATCCAAAATACCCATCACAAAAGCAGGTTGGAGGTGTCCATCAAGTGGTAGGTCATCAGGTGAGTTAAGCAAGTTAAAGGTCTTAAATTCAATTACAGCTGTTCGTATGTCTTTGTGTTTGTGTGTATCTCTGTGTGCATATGTGTGTTTGTACGTGTGTGTGTGTATTGAAGTACTGATTTATAATCTATACTTTATTCTGAGAGGTAGGATTGACCCTGCCCTGTACTATTTATATTTTTACATTTAGAATAAACTGGCAATAGATTCTATGTAGGACAAAAGCTTTATGTAAACACTGATAGATACTAAGTATAATCATACTAAAAATACACTGGCACATCATAAGCTATACAGGTCTCTAAGCAATCACACACACAGTGAGACCAAAGGAGGATATTCTTAGGGGAGGAACAAAAAAATTGCAAAACCTATGTGCATCTGATCATATAAAATAATAGTTATTGAAATAAACTCCAGGAAATGAAAAGTGGTTTTGTTGCTATTTTTGTTTCCTTATCCTTTTATCTTGTTTGTTTATCTGTCTTTAAGAAGGTAAGTGGGGGGCACAAAAATGGAGGGATAAAGGTGAACCAATACAGCGGTGATACTCACCAGAAACTATGTTGAAAATGAACTATACAACTCATGGGTGGGGGTGGGAGGCAAAAATGGGGAGAGAGCAAGGAAAGAGGGTATGTTGTTCAAAAGTAATGCATTCTTTCACTTACCTGCTCTGTACATCACCTATATGATAACAAGAAAAATGCAGGAAAGAAAAAATAAATAAGTACACAAAAATAAACTGAAAATTAATATTGTGTCCCATCTTGTCTTTTCTAAAATCTCATAATATACAAAAGTGAGGCTTGAGTTGAAGGCACACGTGGAGTGAAGACCCCCTGCAGCACAAGCTGTAGAGGTCAGTGTCCCAGAGCACAAGGAGGTCACAGATGAAGAGAGTAGGTATTGCCACAAATTGTGCTACTGATGGTGCGGGATATGGTGTGGATGCATGGTGAACATAAATAAGTTAATCCAAATAGATCCTGCAACTGAATGTTTCATTTTTTAAAAGTAATTTTATTCAGATATTAGATATTAAGCACTATTCACACAGATTGTCTACGATAATATTAAAATGATTCTCTTGATTAATGATCTCTAAACACCAAATTAGTTAATTGGACATTTAAAAAATAAAAGATCATTAGTGGAGTATTCACTTTATTTAAATGCTTAAAATTTAATGATGGGTTCTCATTTTTGGTAAACTAACAGAGAATACTCTTTTAGGTCATCCTTAATAAAATGATGCAGCCATCTGTACAGTTCTACCAGCTTCAAGAGATAGGAAACAGATGGACAGTGTTCATAGAGTTGACCCCTGTTTAGATACAGACTGTGTCTTAAAAACCAGGTATCTTCATTATTTTTAGGCCTTGTTCTTTTACACTTAATATTTTCTAATTTTGTACTTCAATTTTACTAATTGAACTCAAATTATGACCTATATAATGCACTCTAATTTTGTGACACAATGGAGCATGCTAAAAATCTAAACTAAAACATTACTTATATAGCTGAGAAAACATGGGAAATGTTCTATCTAAAAATACAATGAGATGCTGTCATAAGGGTTGAAATTCCCTTCATCCAGCTCAGATTTTCTCTTGGAACCATTACACGAGATAAGTAAAGAGTATTTGAGTTGTGTATTCTGCTTCTTTACTAGGTTGGAGCACTAAATAGGTATACCACATTTAATTTATCATAACACAAATACATAGAAAAACAGATTAGCCAATATTTTATAGATGTGGAATAATGACAAGATTGAGGAATATATATGGAAATATAGATATGTTCAAGATAGTAATAAGCTCAATTGTTTTAGAAGATGATTTTGTGTTAATTACCTCAGGGCTGAGTTATTTAATAAAGTTGAGCAAAATGTCATTAGGGGGAAAGGGAATAATTTGAATATTTCCAGAAAGGTGAATGATCTAACTATGTGTATGGATTCCAACAAAAGGCTTATGGTGTTGGAAATTACTATGAGTAAAAACTGATAGGCTAGAAAGCTAAGCAAAGGAAAGATCATAGGAGACATTTTTATGCTTTGATCAATGTTAAGTGGTAAATGACACATATTTTATGCCAGGAACTTGGAAAAAACACGATATTTTATAGGTGGCCTCCATAAAATATTGCCATGAAAAATAAGAGGAACATTTCAGGAGAATTTTCTTTGCCAAATTAGAACTAGGAGAATTCAGTGCTATAGTAGCCATTCGAGCAGGACATTTTAATAATTGCTAAAAGAAATAACCATCTTAACATTTTTGTATCTTTTTTATTTTGTATTTCCTGTGAATATGCATTATAAACCATAAATCTTAATCACAAAAATGCATATTATTAGGTGGCTATTTTTAAAATTTCAATGCACAAACTTTGCAAATAAATAGTATCTAACTAAACATAAAACATTAAGGCTGCTCAGAAGGCTGGGATCTGATGATTGTGATTCAGAGTTAGTCCAGGCAGGAAAGTCTTCGAGAAACTAACCAAAAAAAAAGCCCAAAATGGAGCTGTGGCTCAAATGGTAGAGTACCAACTCTGAGTAAAAATGCTAAGGGGCAGGGTCTAGGTTCTGAGGTTAAGCTTTAGTAATGGTACCAGCACACAGACACACAGACACAGACACACACACACACACACACACACACACACACACACACAAGAATTAAGTGTAATTATTCTTTGAAACACTCAAGTTTACATTGATTTGAAATTGACCTTGTATATGGTCAGTAGATGACTTGTTTATCAAAGATAATTGGTAAGTATGAGAGTGGTGTACATTATAAATATAAATATGCAAAGTTAGAATACTTATGCTAACCCTAAGATATGTATTCAAACGTTTTTTTTTTATGCGATTGTTTCTAACATATTTGTAAGATTATTTCTTTGTTGCTTTGTATGTCCTTCCCCCACGGTATAATCCCTGCTCTCACTGTATTTGATGTTGGTATAATTTGTGGAGGGGAAGGGAAAAAAAACAAATCGTTTAAATAGGGATACAGGTGGACCCATTGCAACAATGAAATGTACAAGTCGTTATGGCGAAAAATGAACTTTACAACTTTGGTGGGGGGCGAGGGGGAGAGGAGAATTCAGTGAGGGGGGCAAGGAGAGGATGGGAAGGGATGGGAAGGGGAAACAAAGGAGGAGGCTACAATTCTTGATAAGAAATGTACTCATTATCTTGTCCATGTAATTATAACCCCTCTGTACAGTATTTTCACAATAAAAAAGACAAAAAAACAATGACTTAGAATATAGCAGTAGTTATATATATATATATATATAATGTTTTTATAAATAAAAGCATTTTTAAATTATATGTATTTATTATATGTATAAAGTAAAATGATGATTCTGTATTTAATAGAAATTCATAAAAAGAAAAATATCATCTTAGAACATGGGATTTAGATTTAGAAATACTTGCTTCAAAATCTTATATAAGATCTTAGCAGTACACATTTCAACTTGTACTGGATATGCATTAAATAAACAGTGACAAATTCTTTCTTTTCTCTCCTTCCTCCCTCCCTCCCTCCCTTGCTCCCTCTCTCCCTCCATTCCTCCCTCCCTCCCCTTCCTTCCTTCCTTCCTTCCCTCTTCCCTTCCTTCCTTCCTGCCTTCCTTCCTTCCACTTCCTCCCTTCCTTCCTTCTTTCCTTATTCTTTCCTTCCTTTCTATTTTCCTTTCTTCCTCTTCTACCACCCCTAAGAGAAATACTGTCTTAGTCTAAGTGTTTGCAGACTGTCTGATAAAAGTATCCTTAACTGTAAATATTCAACAAATTGCTTTCAATGAACTTAAAGATATTTTGTTCACTTGTAAGAATATCTTAGCTGTACATCTCATAGAGATGTACAGCTGCTTCATAGCAGTATAAATGATGGCTTTAGAGTAGCTTATATAAATTAACTTCTTTTTATGGATTAAGAGGGATGGGTGACAATGTTGTCAGACACTTTGTACTCATATACTGTTTTGTAGAATGGGAACTTCTTTGTGCAACTACTTAAAGATAATAAAAAATTAAAAAATGAATTAACTTCTTTTTAATTCTTAGAACTTACCAGTAATTTTTCTGTATTGTGAAAAATGTTGTTGAAGCCCACTGAGTGTTAGGAATAACTTCTGTTTCACTCAATTAAATAAGAGCATTGCTTAACTAGTATATGTCTAGGACACGCAGAAAAGATCATATGACCATATATCCTGATGCTAAGTGAAGTGAACCCCGATAGGGACAAAAGAGGTTTTATCTTTGTTGCTTTTGTTTTTAATTGTACTATGTGACTTTATTGTTTCTTTTGTATGCTCTTTACCCATGGTGTTTTCACTGTATTCTATTCCAGTGTCCCGCATCCTGTATATACATTTTTCTAATTTGGGAGGGGAAGGGAAATAACAAAATGCTGAAATAAAGATACAGGATGGCCCATTATAACAATGAAATGTACAAGAACATTATGTTGAAAACAAACTTTACAAATTTTTGGGCAGGGGGAGCAGGTGGGGAAGAAAGCAGGTGGGGAAGAAAGGGATGGTAGGGGAAAAACAAAGGAGGGGAAACAATGCTAGATAGGAAATGGACTCATAACCTTGCTCATGCAACTATAACCCTTCTGTGCAGTATCTTTACAATAAAAAATATGTATTAAAAATAGGAGGATTGCTGGATTGTTTCAGGGAAGAGTGATTACAATAACAAACATATATTTTATGTTCAAAATCTCAAAGAAAAGATTTTTAAAGTTTTCATAGACCAAGAATCAATGTTCCGCAAGGCACCTATATTTAATCTGATGTAAACATTAGATATTGTATACATGTGTCAAAACATCACTAGCCCTTAGTAAGTGTAGTTTTATGTCTATGTGCCAGTTAAAATAAATTTAATTAAAAATTTAAAAATCAAAAATCCATTTGGTGAAAGTGCTATAGAGCAAAATGATCATTATATCATTATAAGAAATTGTCATGTAGCTTATATCCTTTATTAAAATATATCAGCCTAAAGTATTATAGCTGTTCAATAAATCAGTTTTTCTTTCCTGTTTATAAAATTTTTTAAAAATACAGAAATATGAAATGCATCCAATATGATACCATTCCTTCCAATATTTTATAGCTACCATGTAGCACTGATAGATTATTTTTAACTTAAATTGTAACAAAAATGCAGTATGTGTAATTTATAGGGTATTCTTGAGAAATTGTTATAGTATATTTCACTAATTAAGGATGATAAAGTTTTGAAGACATAAAAAACATTCACCTTGGAAGTGTTGCTGTGGCTTAAGTGTTAGAGCACTAGCCTTGAGCTGAAGTGCTGAGGGACAGCACCCAGGCCCAGAGTTCAAGACTTATGACCGAAAAAAGTATATATATATGTATATATATATATATATACATATATATATACATATATATACATATGTATATACATATATATGTAGTGCAAACACTATTTATAAAATTGAGCTTGAGCATCAAATAGATTATTAAATTATATTCCTGTTAATAGTGAAAATTAAACAAATGTGTTTTACCCCAACTGCCACCCTGTCAGTAAAGTATTTATATAAATAAATAATGTGACCTTTAGTAAAAAAATTATATAAGAGAAATCAACAGCAACATAATTGGGCAGTTCAAAAACATATAGGTTAGTGATAAACATAAGACTCAAGCTATAGCAGAAGCTCAGAAATATAATTTTTTTCTACTGTATAAGAAACAAAAGGCCTCAAAACTGGCAACTCTAGAGATGGGGGCAGAGATGGCTAGCAACCAGAAGTGGTTTTCTTTTTAATGGGTAGAGTCCAAATCTTAAGTTATACTTTTAGAGAAAATGAAGATAGGTCTTTGGAAAGTATTCTAGATACCACTTTAGGGCACTCAGGAGTTCTAATAGCTGAGTTACGAAACTGAAACTGAATGCAAGAGGCTGTTGGGAGTGTACAGACCACGCCTGCCTCATCATCTCTTATCATTGACAGCCAGGCTCCTGTGCTTGGGCTGGGAAGAGGAGGACTCTTACCTTTGAATAAACCCTTGAAGCTTCTAACAGATTGACTATGTTTGAATTCACTTGATAAGCCTTTCCTTAAAATATCTGCTCAATTTTTGCTGTCTCCTTTTCATTCCTGAGCTTAGAGCCGTGGATTAACAACTATTTGAGAAAAGCCTTAAAAATAGAAAATGCACAAATCTGGAGGTAAACCTACAGAAAAAAACAGACTTAGCTGATCTTGGATGACTTTCATCTGCAACATAAGAAAACATATACTGCTAGGAACTCAGATAACAAAATGGATGTCTGCATGCCTAATACTGTGGCAAATATTTTGTATCAATAAAGTTTTGAAAATCTGTAAACAGTCTTATACAAGGAAAAAAAAGGATGAGGCTTAGGTGAGTATAAGTAAATTTCAGGAACACTTCAGGAATTTAATACCAAATAGTGAAAATTCCAGAAACTGAGTAAACTGTAGGTCAGAGTGCATGCAGACTTAGTGGAAAGAGTATTTGCAGAATTGTGTGTTTTCTGATTTTTTTTTTCATTCTCCAATAACCTTTATTTCTGTCTAGTTTCTGGGTGCTTTGGTGTTTATGGCATTAAGGTGGCATGCACCACCTTAATGGTTGTAGTGGAGGAACCAACATCCTCATCCTCATCCCTATCCTCAACATCATCCATTCTTCTGCTCTTTTATTTTGTCTTGACTTGGGACATGAACTCAGGGTCTGAACACTGTCCCTGAGCTTTCTTGCTCAAGGCTAGGACTCTACTACAGGTAGAGCCACAGGTCTACTTCTAGATTTTTTATGCTTAATCAGATCTGAGTCTCATGGAATTTCCAGCCTGGATTGGCTTTGAACCACAATACTTAGATCCCAGCGTCCTGAATAGCTACACTTATTGGCATGAGCCACCTCGCCATGCTCTTTTCTACATGTGATAGTAATTCAAGCTGTGTCCTGATATTGAACAACCTTGCAAATATATTTTGACTTGATGATTTTGTCCATTACTATGACAGTTTCTTGACCTAAATACCTTGCTCTCTTACCTTATCATAATGGCTTCCAAGATATCCTATCTAATAGGAATTATTTACAGTAAGTTTTGATTACTTATTGTTGTTGGGTCACTTAGCAATGAATTTTTTTTGCTCATCTTTTAACTAAGTTTTTTTTAATTGAATAAACTTAGTACTCAGACTGGTTTACTTTGCTTTTTCTACAAACAATCAAAATGGTAAACAGAAAAGGTTAATTATGACACTTTAGTTAGGTGCACATGATTTATGCCTATCGTCTGAGCTAATTTGGAGGCAGAAAATGAGAGGAACTTATTTTTAGGTCATGCTGGACAAATTGCTTAAAAAATGAATAGCTGTATGCGGTGGTGTGTACCTGACTACAAAGTGAAGTGTAGGTAGGAAGTGTAGGTACAGACTAGTCCAAGAAAAAAGTACCAGAGCACAAAGGTGCTTGGAGAACATTTTATGTGGTGGTAGAGTGCCTTCCTTGAAGATAGAGTCTTGAGTTCAAACTCCAGAAATGCCTTCTCTCCCCTAAATATTAAGATTTTAAATACATGTGCAAGGTCATGGTTTCATGGAAGCATTCTGCACATATCACAAATACTTCTACTTAGAGTTAAAACTAGAATTTACCTGATTACAACAGATGCAATGTGAATGTTCAGAGGGAAGTTGGAAAAAGCAGTAAAGATATTAGTGTAAGTGCAGAGCCACTTCCATTCAAAATGGCAAGTATGAAGCTTCTTGCTGAATTCAAAAGAGTAGGAAAATTATTGAGCTTTGGAATCAAGTACAGAAAACTTGTAGAGCATCCCTGGAGAGCAATCCTTGTAATTGGTAATAAGGATCAAAATAGATTTTAAATAATCAAATGCCTAAAATCATAGATTAGACCTTATTTTATATGTAAACTTCCAAATGCAAACAAAAAGGCCAACAAATGCATAAAAGAACAGTAGCAAGTCTAATCTTTAATAAATCATCAATTTATGGCTTTTCACATACATGTACACACAAAAAATAACAACAGTCTAATTATGAAGACTTAATTAAATTCTAGGACTTAATGCTTATTTATAGATGTGTTTTTAGGGGGTATTGAGACCATCAATTTTTCCTATAAAGAATTGACTGCACTAAATATTCATATGTGAAGAAGCCTGAATATTTTCCTAGCTAAAACATTCCTTGAAGAAAATAAAAATCAAACGAAAAGTTGTCATGAACTTCAGTATGTTTAAATATTTTCATTTTATTTCTTAAGCTTGATCTAAGTTTCATGAATTTTACAGAATATCTACGGCTGCTTCAGTTATAAACATAAATACTATTGCTGGAAATACCACCTCATTTTATAAAATTTTGATTGATTTAGTCAAATATTACCTAAAATAGTCTTAAATTACATCATTGTTTGTTTTCTGTCTAAAAAAGTACACTTTTTCATATTTATATTCATGAAGTATGTCTTTTGTTCAGTTTTAATTATATTTCTCTCTAAAATTCTTACATTGGTTTCTAAATATGATGATAAAACATTCTAATCAGCTGGGGATTACTAGAGGATTATGGAGGATAGAGGAGCTCAATACAAATCAATACAAATGTCAGTGCTTCAAGCTGTTTCAGGAAATAAATACAATACTCCTTTCTGATTTACATTTTAGGATTATTATACTTGTATTCCTTTAAAATAACTACTGGAGCAACTATCTGCATCATTCTTAGAAAGACTACAAATGCACACAAATGACAGTTATTTTTACATATTAAATGCTCATAAAATGTGATTTATAATCAACAGTGCTTGGTAAATAGTGTACATGGGACTTCCATACACTTAGCAATACTTGCTTAAGATTTCTGACTTGAAATACCTGTCAATATACCATCCAATGACAATTCTTCAATGCAATTGTTTTTTGCATACTAAGTAAGTTTCCAATGAATTGTTTTTATTTTTACCAAAACTTTTGACACTCTAGCTAGAAATTAATTTACTTCAGCCCTAGTATATTTGGTTTTTGCAGACAAGCTTCTGCCTCTTAGGTTGCACATAAAAAATTTCATGAAGTTGCTCTTTATCCTTTAAAATTGGTTTTCCATAATTTTCCACTTCCATCTAATATTCTATCTTTAGCCAAGAATTTTTTATCTCTAGTTCAATTTCCTCTTGTGTAAAATCAAGAAGTAGAAATAATTTGCCATTGTCTCTGCATTTCTAACATTCTATATTTCATATTTACATTAAAATCATCTAGCATTTTATAATATAATAAAACCATAAAATAGCATATGATATATATTACTATAATTGACTAGGATTTCAGAGACTTTATATTATCCTACAAAACTCTTCTTACGGTCTTATTAGCTACTATAGGAATTATATAACTTGAAAATCCAAACTAAAAAGATCAGTCCAACAACTGCAAAGTTTTAAAATAGGAACAGGTTGTGTTTTTGTCAAGATCAGCCATTTTCATACAACCTTATATTGAAAGTATTGCTTTGTTCTGCCATATTATGTTCCAAGTATAAAGATAGGTATATAGAAAAACTGAAAAAAAAAACACCCAAAGTAAAATGAATAGCCTCTTATTTCCATTTCTTGTAGTTCATTTTGATAAACATAATTTTATATGATCATATGCATATAGCTAATGAGCCCTTGTGATCTCCTAAGAATATCCTATTCTCACTGTGTGAATGTTTAGAGTTCTGTTTAACTTATCATGTCCAAGTGTCCTTCTTTGTCTTTTACTATCCATTGTGTTTACTTGTAGATTTATAGGCTCATTCAATTTACTACAAACGAAGGAAACAATGCAACCTAGATTTGTATGGGACTGGCTTACTTCCTTTAATATGTTTTTTTTCTAAGTCTTTCCATTCCTTTGTGAATGGGGTAGTGGCATTTTTTTTCTGATGGAAGCATAGAATTCCATTGCATTTTACTATTTTTCACCTTTTGTTACTGTTTTTTATTTTTGTACCTTTTGTCTTTTATGTAACTTTATCTGATTTGGGGAGGGGAAGGAGAAGCACAGTGGAACAAAGGGTTAACTAATTCAGCAATGATATTCATTAGATGCTGTGTTGAAAATGAACTATACAACTTGTGGGAGAGGGGTTGAGGGCAAAAACTGGGATAAAAATGAGGAAAGAGGTGACATTGTTAAAAAAGAAATGTACTCAATATGTCACTTATGTAACTGTACCCATTCTGCATATCACTTTTACAATATTAAAAAAACAAACAAACAAAGAAAAATCCACCCAAAAATCCCAAAAAGGTAGGTACAAAGAAATCTATTTCCTACTCCCAATTAACCTTCATTTTTTTAAGGTAGAGATAAGAAAAGAATGCTTCTTTGCTTGTTTTCATTATTCTTTGTCTATATTCAGGGTTATGGATTTCCTAGTTTATAACTGGGCCTTAATGACCTTGAAGAGTACTAGTGATTGAAATTAGGAGACATATACTAAGTTGTGTAAATTCCAAACAGACCTTCTTCGTTCTTTATTTTGTTTCAGGAACAAACCAATACTCATTGACTCAGAGTTAATCACAGCAGACATTACAATAATTTCTTTCTGAATCACATTTCATTGTATCAGTTTCCCAACATGGCTTTGTTGTAAATCTCAGATCTCTATAGAATCTAATAACACTTCTAAGATAATCTTATCAATTGATCACCATTTAGAGAAATGATTTAAACAAAATAACAATTTTGATGCAATAAAGTATGAAACTCTATGTAGTAAAACATATAATGTACATTATGTACATATATCTGTGTTAGTGTGTAACCTCATTTTCTCTTCCCCTTCCTCTTCATCTACTAGCTCTTCTTCCTTTTTCTTCTCTGCTTGTGTTCAATCTTATTTTCCTCATATTTACTATTACTTGTTTTTACATGTATTTCCTGAATTTTGGGGAATATATATTTCTTCCACAATTACAGTAAAATATTAATGTACCTTGTTTCATGACAAACAGCTTAAGCCATCTCTACCCTATTCCATGACAATATTTATTAGCACAACAGTCATTACACATAATTATAAAGCTCACTGTAATGTCTTCATACATGCAATGTGTAATCATCATGTCTAATCCCCTTATATTACTGCCATTCCTTGCTAGTTATTTCTGTAGTTCCAAACCAATATTTATTTTTTTACTTTCCATATTCTCCATGAGAGAGGATATATGCTACTTGGTGATATTTTTCTTGCAGTATTTTCTTCCTGGTCAGTGGATTTCAGATGTTAAATTGCCTTATTTATGTATAAAATCTATTTGGTGTGTAAGGCCAATTTGTATTTCTTTTTATTTTTCCCTTTTGTATAACTTATTTTATTTTAAAGTAGTATACATTTGTGAGAAAGAGAAAGTTTCACTATGATATTCCCATATATGCACCATGGTAAGCATTGAGAAAATCATTTTCTTTTTAAAGATTTTTTATTAGCATATGATAACTGTACAGAGGTTAATTATGATTTTGCACACATACAAGTAATACATGTTGATCATATTTAGCCCCCTCTGTTACCTCTATTACTCTCTCCATCCCTTATTATTTTTTACAACTTTAATGGTAGTTTTTATTCTATTTATTAGTTTATATAATTTTATTGTAATTAAGTGATTACATATATTTCACAAATTTCACAGTATTGTGAGATAGTGATACAGTCACAAACACATTCTAACCTTCATGAGGCAAATTGTTATTATCATGGTTTATAAAGTTTGTGAGTTCTATGAGCTTTGACAACACAGCTATTTCTTCCACATCAGGTAGTATATACATTTCTTTACTTTTGCTTAGTGTTAGCTGTTCCCTCTTTCCCGCTCATTCCCTCCCTCCCATCTTTGCCGTTGAGTTGCTTAGTTCATTTTCATCAATGCCCCTCTGTTGTATGTTTTCCTGTTTCCCTCTGATTCTGTGTCCTCCTCCTAGTTTCCCTCAGATGTGCGCATATACCATATATGTGGTCAACAGCGTGGGGTCATTTAGTAATATGACTGGAGGTCCTTTGTTTCTGGACTCCTGTTTACTTTGTTGTATCTCCTTACATTTTGTATTTAACATCCACATATCAGGGAGATCATGTGCTGTTTGTTTCTTTGCTCTTGGCTTACCTCACTCAAAATCTTTTTTTCTAGTTCCATCCATTTCCCTGCAAATGCCATTACTTTGTCCTGTCTAATGGCTGCACAATATTCCCTTGTATATAGGTACCACAATTTTTGGATGCATTCATCTGTAGTGGGGCATATGGGTTGTTTCCATATCTTGGCTACTGGGAACAGTGCTGCAATGAACATGGAGGTGCATGAGTTCTTGTATCCTGGTTCCTGTTGCTCAGGGTAGATACCTAGGAGTGTTATGGCTGGGTCATAGGGGAGGTCAATATTTAGCTTTCTCAGGTACCTCCACACTGCATTCCTATCAGCAATGCAGTAGGGTTCTTTTCTCTCTGTATCCCCACCAGCATTTGTCATTGGCTGAATTTCAGGTACAGGCCATTCTGACTGGGATAAGGTGGTATCTCAGGGTTGTCTTCATTTGCATTTCCTTCACAACCAGGGATGGTGAACATTTCCTCATGTCTTTCTTTGCCATTTTTATCACTTCTTCTGAGAAGTCTCTCTTTAGTTCCCTTGCCCATTTAGTAATTGGTTTGTTAGGTTTGGGAGGGATTATTTTCTTGAGTTCCCTGTGTATTCTGGATATTAACTCCTTGTCTGATATATTGCTGATAAATATTTTTTCCCAATTAGTTGGCTGTCTTTCTAGTTTGGTTTCTATGCCTTTAGCTGTGCAGAATTTTTTTTTAATTTTATTTTAGGGTAGTCCCATTTGTTGAGTCTCTCTCCAATTTGTTGTAACCCTGGGACTCTGTTCAAGAAGTTCCTGCCTGTGCGTATAAATTTAAATGTCTCTCCTACTCTGTCCTGAAGTAGTTTCAGAGTTTCAGGTTTATATTAATGTCTTTAATCCATTTTGAGTTGATGTTGGTGCATGGTGATAGGCTGGGGTCCGCTTTTAGCTTTTTGCATGTGGCCGCCCAGTTTTCCCAGCACCAGTAGATGAAGAGGCTATACTTCTTCCACTGAATGTCTTTGGCTCCTTTGTCAAATATCAGCTGACTGTCAGCATGAGGTTGTATTTCTGGATCTTCTAATCTATTCCACTGATCTTTGGGTCTGTTTTTGTGCCAGTACCAAGCTGTCTTTGTTATTATGGTTCTATATTAGAGTTTGAAGTCCGGTATCATGATCCTTCCCATGTTTTTTTTCTTCTTCCTAGAATTGCTTTGGCTATTCTAGGTCTTTTGTTGTTCCATATGAACTTTTGGATTGTTTTCTCTATTTCAGTAAAGTACATCATTGGATTTTAAGGGGAATTGCATTGAATTTGTATATCAATTTTGGTAGTATGGCCATTTTCACTATAGTAAGAGATAGAGACTAAGAGCACTATAAATAAAATTAATAAAACAAAAGGCAGGTTTTTGGAAAAAATCTATAACCTCTGGCAAGATTAACTAAAAAAAGAACAGGGGAAACCCAAATAAATAAGATCTGGGATGCCACGGGAAAAATTACAACAAATATCCAAGACATCCAAACAATTATAAAGAACTATTTTCAGAACCTATACCCACTAAGGAAGGAAAACCTAGCAGAATGGATGAATTTTTAGAGAACTACAAATTGCCCAAACTGAACCAAGAAGAAATAAATGAAATAAGCCAATAACAATGAGATAGAGAAAACAATCAGAAGGCTTCCAGTAAGGAAAAGCACAGGACCAGATGGTTTCATCACAGAATTCTATAAGACCTTTAAAGAGGAGTTAATACCAATACTGCTCAAATTCTTACAAGAAATAGAAACAGAGGGAGCTATACCAAACTTTATTCTATCAAGCTAATACCACACTCATCCCCAGAACAGGCAAAGACCCAACAACAACAAAAGAACTACAGACCAATCTCCTTGATAAACACAGTTGCAAAGCTCTTCAATAAAATTTTAGCCAACAGAATCCAGAAACATCAAAAAATCATACATTATGATCAAGTAGACTTCATCCCAGAGATGCAGGGTTGATTTAACATATGTAAATCAATAAATGTAATCCATCACGTCAGCAGATCCAAGATCAAGAACCACATGATTTTCTCCATTGATACAGAAAAGGCTTTTGATAAAATGCACCATTCATTCATGTTAAAAACTCTGGAGAAAATAGGAATAGAAGGAACATTCCTTAAAAACAATAATAGACATATATGAGAGAACAATAGCCAATATTATACTTAATGGGGGGGAAAAACTACACCAATTATCCTAAAAACAGGAACAAGGCAAGAATGCCCACTCTCACCACTCCTCTTCAATATAGTTCTGGAATCCTTAGCCAGAGCAATAAGGCAAGAAAAAGACATTAAAAGAATCCACATAGGGAAGGAAGAAGTTAAACTATCCCTTTTTGCAGATGACATATTATACCTCAATGATCCCGAAACTCCACCCCCAAACTTTTAGAGCTTATCAACCACTGCAGCAAAGTAGTAGGATACAAAATTAACCCACAAAAATCAGTTGCCTTTCTGTATACCAACAACATACAAGCAGAAAGGAAAATCAATGAAACAACCCCATTCACAATAACCTAAAAAATATTTAGGAATTAATCTAACCAAAGATGTAAATGAGCTATTTAATGAAAACTATAAAAGCCTAAAGAAAGAAATCATAGAGGACACCAGAAAACGGAAAGACCTACCATGTTCTTGGATAGGCAGACTTAATATTATATTTATTATTTTATTTATTATTTTCTTTTTCTTTTTTTTTGGTAGGTCGTGGGGCTTGAACTCTGGGCTTGGGTGCTCTCCCTGCACTCTCCAGCTCAAAGCAAGCACTCTACCGCTTGAGCAACAGCGCTACTATCAGTTTTCTAGTGGTTTATTGGAGATAAGAGTCTCATGGACTTTCCTGCCCAGACTAGCTTTGAACAGTGATCTCAGATCTCAGCCTCCTGAGTAGCTAGGGTTACAGGTGTGAGCCACCTGTGCCTGGCTATTATATTTATTTTTAAATGAACATGATTTTACATTGCAGGGCCTGGAAGAAGTTTCTGACTAGAGTAGAAGTAGATGGGAAGTACCATAGTTTTTCAGACAAGCTCATTTTTTTAGCACTGAAGGTCTGCCCTTCTTTAATCAAAGGCTCTCTTCTGCTATACTAACATGACATTATTCTTATAGCTCACCTCTTGAATCAGGCAAGATCCATAGAAGTTATGCCTGCCAACTCATCTAACTTTATTTCTCAATGTTAATGAAAGTGATTTTTAGTCCTTT
Source organism: Dipodomys merriami (assembly GCF_024711535.1). Lineage (NCBI taxonomy): Eukaryota > Metazoa > Chordata > Mammalia > Rodentia > Heteromyidae > Dipodomys > Dipodomys merriami. The sequence goes on from NW_027202270.1 coordinate 33,098,382, forward strand.
TTAATTCCTTCTGCTTTTGCTAAAATCTCCAGTACCAGGCCCTCTTTCTCTCTCTTCTCTGTCTTTCTATTCATTATTTCCATGTGTGTAAATTCCACTGAATATGTATGCTTTGGGTAACTTGTATTATCTGATATGTAAAATATATTTGTGTCCAAATATATTGGGATATAGTTATGCACGTGCTAGTATGAACATATATACTTTGCATTAAAATATATATGCTAATATATAAAATTTATGAAAATGCAAATTTTAATTTATCCAGAAATAGCAAATAACATGACTGAGGTGCATTTATTTCATAAGGCTAAATGTAGGTGTTAGAGTTCCAGTTAACCTTGTAAACTCTGTTTGGACAACCTATGCATGTGTGTCTCTTCTATTTCTTAACTTATTTAGCACTACATAGCAAAAATCAGAAAAATGTAACCATTTGAGTGTAAAAAAGATGCATTTGAAACTTTCAGATTAACATAGCAAATAAAAAATAATTCAATGCTATCACATTTCTGCCAGCAATATTTTTTCTTGTATATATATATATATATATATATGTATGTATATATTCCATCAGCTTCTAATGCAAAGTGATTTGAAAATACTTATTAAGAACCAGTAGTGCAATATTATTATCTTGGTATGGAAGCAATACATTCATCAAGATTTTATTACATGAAACTTTCAGGATATAATCTTACTTATGTCTGGTGGCTTCAGATTAAAACTTAGCTCAAGAGTTTGTTCCTATGAATATATTATTTACAAATTATTTAAATTCATATGTACAAATTTGATTTAGAAGTCAATAAAGTGAAATCTCATGTTTTCAGCCTACTTTTAGTGTTCTCTAGATAGGGTAGGGCTTGTAGAAAAACAATTTTGTAGGTTTTAATATTTGTATATTGAATCAAAAGTGCTGTAAAATCTGTCCACATTTTTAAGTGTCAAAATTTATTGCTGAGCATATGTACTAGGTAATTTTAGTTCTTTTTTTTCCCCTCTCAATCAGTACTGGAAGTATGTAAGAGACTTGTAGTGACATAATTAAACAGACCATTTTCCAAGTTTCCCACTTCAATTATTCCTAAATGCACATATTTTAAAGGAGATATTTAAAAGTATGGGCACAGAGATGAGTTTAGTGAGATTTTAGAGGAGTTAGAACAGTTCAAAGGATAAATCTCATGTGTTAAAGAATTGAACATATTATAATATGTATAATATGGATTTTTAGATAGTAGAATGTATTGTGTTAATACAGAGATGCATTTTTTTGGTGGTTGTGGGGCCTGAACTCTGGGCCTGGGCACTCTCCCTCAGCACTTTAGCTCAAGGCTAGCACTGTACCACTTGAGCCACAGCACCACTTCTGGCTTTTTCTGCTTACGTGGTCCTGAGGAATTGAACCCAAGGCCTCACCAAGTAAGGAGTTCCATCATGATATCTCTATACACTCATGTCATCTACTTTAAGTTGATTCACCTCCTTTGTTGCTTTCTTATACTCTATGTCTTTCCATTCCCCCCACCTTTTCCTTTCTCTCCCCATATTCTTGGTAGGCCCACTTCTAATTTCACTGCTGTAGTTTTTGGTTGTTGTTGTTTATCTCTAGCTCCTCAAAATGAGAGAAAACATTTATCTTTGAAGGGCTGTTACACAAATATAAATTTTTCCATGCAGCATGACTGAACTTTCTGATAAATACAAAGCAGCTTATTCACACTATTAGACTATACTCAGCATTAAAAATAAAAGTATTACAGATACATGTAGCAAACTGAGTTGTCTCAAAATAATGTTTAAGAGACTTAGAAAATTGAAAGATCCTTGAAAATCATAGTTTGAGAGAATAAATATTGTTACAATGGCAATAGTCCTGAAAATGATGTACAAATACAATTCACATACAAATTCCAAAGACATTGATTCCTTTTGCCTAATCGTGAACTTGGCCTAAAACAAGTCATAGGACATGAATGTAAAATTATTCCCAACCTTGAATCCCAGAGGTCCTCCATCTTCTATCTTCAAAGCTTGATAGTTTGTATTATAAACATCTTCAACATCTCTATTTTCTGTTTTGGACCTGTGGTAAATGGAATGGATTTTCTACTTTTTTTTCTACTTTTCTTTTTACTGAGTGTGCTTTTGATGCATAGAAAAGCTATTAATATTTTTGTGGTGATTTTGTACCTGTAACTGTACAATTTTGTTTCCCAAGTTACTCACGTTTATATTGACATCCCTTTTGCTTTTCCTTATATTTGGAGTGTTAGTCCTATAAATACCCATATCATATTCTGACTTTTCCTTATACATCTATGTCTGATTTATGTAGGCCTTTGGATTGATGTGGAAGATTGATGGAATGCAACATTCTCTGGCAGCCAACATAAGCTCTTGAGGGTTAAACCTTTACCCCTCATTGGCAATCATCATTGTATTCCAACTGCAAGCTAACTTCCAAGTAAGTAGTGCTATCTATCCATGTCAAAGAAGTTGCACAGAAATACCATTATGATGCCTTCCTATTTCTGTTTTAAATTTATTTTGAGATTAGGTACAAAGTAATGTTGATTAATGTTAATGTTAGGCATTTATCTTGCAAATATAGAAATAAATGATTTTTTTTAAATATGAGGTTTGCTAAAATGAAATACAGGTACAGGCGGTTGGCATAATGAAGTTGAATACATCGGGAGTACAAATGAAGCAGAGAGACACCTATTATATCCAGATTATCTCAAGTTTCTTGATAAAAATCAGTCCAGAATAACAAAATGCTGAAATAAGGATCGAGGTTGACCCATTGTAACGATGAGGTGTACAAGACACTTATGTTGAAAACGAACTTTACAACTTTGGGGGTGGGGAGGGAAGGGAGGAGTTGCGGAGCCGGGAGGGAAGGGATGGTAGGGGAAAAACAAAGGAGGAGGTAACAATGCTCCTTAGGAAATGTACTAACTCATCTAACTGTAACCCTTCTGTACAGTATTTTTACAATAAAAAATATGTACAAAAAAAACAGTCCAGAACTGTTCTCCACTGTTCTATCTCCACACAGAAGCATTCTTCCTTTTCCCCTCACTGAATTACTCTTAATATTTCTTCAGGATGTTTTCTCTGTCAGAGAACTTATTCTTGATGGTCTTTGGTGAGGGGTTTTAAAAATCTTGTAATTTTGATGTGATTTGGCCAAGACTCTTGTGGCAATATAGTAAATTGTAAAGAAAAAAATGCTCATATTGTGTCTACAGCTACAAGAAATGAACTTATTGATGATTCTAAGGGAAATTAATAATGGATGTATATTGAAATATTTGATTAAAAACTCCAGAATTTTTTTTGTTTTCCTTACTAATAATATATAGATAGGAAAGAATAAAGAAAAAGATAAAACTAAGTGAGGCTGAAAATAAACAAATGTTACCATCTCTTGACTAATGCACACATAAAAAGATGTGAAAAGACTACATTATTGATTAAATCTGTCAGAGTTCATAAGAAAAATTTCATAAAGTTATGTATTGAAAATTATTATTTGGATAATAAAACTAAATGAACCTAAACTATTGATTTTCTTCCTTTTACAATTACTAACTTATTTCATTACCAGCTATCTTTGGATTTCTTAAATATTGTGCTCTTGGCATATTCTTAATTTTTCTTTGAAAAATAATATTAAATTTTGAATTATATTTATTGTCAAATGTTTAAAATAGTGTCTGCCATTTCTTTATATATTTATTGCTTATCCTTTTAGGTTTATTCTTTGTACTCTTATGTATTTTGTATTTCCTTAAATAACACTAACTCCAGAGTGAAAAGTAACTTTAAAATATAAAAAGTTTTACCCTCTAAAGATTATTTAGCTTACTTACTAACACTTGGTTAATACAAAACTTTGATCTTTCATACTATAAAAAAAAACACAAAGATTGTGATTGTTTGTAAGTCCTGAAGCTCCATTAGCTTAAAAATATTTTGAGAGTTCATTCAAAAGCTGACACTATTAGAAAAAAGACCACTAACCTAAGAACTTTAATTAAGCAGATGACAGTAAGAAATAGGATGCTTCTACCCAAGACAACAGGTAAAATTATATTTGATTACATTTCTGCCATCTTTTAGGTTCATTTTCATTCACCTGTAAAAGACTTTTTCTTATGAGGGAGTGGTAACATGTTTCACAAAGAAATGTACTCATTACCTGACTTATGTAACTGTAACCCGTCTGTATATCACCTTTACAATAAAAAACTTTTTCTTTCTCTTACATCTGATTGCTCATATTCATTTCCCCCTCCTCATCAAATATTAAAGGAGTCTTGTTAGACAATTTAAAGGACAGATAGCCTTTCATAAGTTCTTTCTCATGATAAGGAGGAAAATGAAGTTTAGTTTTGGGGAAAATAATAGACCACCAAATATTCCCACTGAAATCATTATAGTGTTACGTTTGGAGTCAAGGATGTCAATAATTAGAACAGATACTATAGAAATCTTGCAGCTGTTGCCAAGTTATTTTCTGTGGAGACTCTTCAGTTGTTTGCTGGAATTATTCAGATCAACATAGGAAAATTTTCTGTCTCAAGGGACAAAGAATCAGTTAAGAATCAGTATGGAAGCATATCTAATTTTCTGTTGACAAAAAAGGAATATGTAATTAATGACTTGCCCCAGAACTTCGTGAGCTCTACTATGTGATTTATGGGAATTTTACTGTCTTGATTAGTGTAGGAATTTATGTTGATCTGCTTTTCTTGACATTAACCTCATATATTACTAATCAGGAAGTAGCAATACCACAGATACATACATATATATGTATGTATGTCAGAAACTTCAAGATAGATGCTGAAACCACTGGAAATCCTGGTTTGATTAGGTATAGCTACTTTCTTGCCATACTGAGAGAATAGTCATCATAAAGCAGAACAAAAAATACATGATGGCCCATTTTCATTTTAGAGGAAATCAAATTTTGAATAGGATACTGTACCATCTTTGGGCATACTGATTAAAACCTATTTCCTTTACGGCTAGAGGATTTGAGCATTTCTTCAAGTGTCTATCGGCCCTTCTTATTTCCTCTTCAGAGAAGTCTCTCTTTAAGTCTTTAGTGCACTTAGGAATCGGGCAGTTGTTTCTTTAAAGATGTGTTGTGGAGGTTTATTTTTTTTTATTGTGAAAATACCATACAGAGGGGTTACAATTACATGGGCCAAGTAATGAGTACATTTCTTATCAAGCATTGTTGCCTCCTCCTTTGCTTCCCTTTACCATCCCTTCCTATCTTTTCATACCCCTCTCCCTGTGCCAAAGATGTAAAGTTCATTTTCGACATAACATCTTGTACATCTCGTTGCAGTGGGTCCACCTGTATCCCTATTTAAACAATTGGTTTTTTCCCTTCCCCTCCACAAATTATACCAACATCAAGTACAGTGAAAACAGGGGTTATAATGGTGGGGAAGGGACATACAAAGCAACAAAGAAATCACCTTATAATTATGTTAGACACAATAACAAGAGAGTTCTAAGAAGATTTTAAATATGAGGCCCTTGTCTGTTATATGGCTAGTGAAGATTTTCTTCCAATCTTTGAGCTTTCTATTGATCTTGCTAGCTATGTCCTTTGCCATGCAGAAACTTTGCAGTTTCATGCAATCACATTTGTCCAACCTTTCTTTGATTTGTTGTGTTTCTGTATTTTATTAAGAAAAATTTGGCTTGTGCAAAGGAGCCCTAGAGCTTCTGCAATTCCTTCCTTCAATGTTTTCAGAGTCTTTTACGTTGAGGTCTTTGTTTCATTTGGAGTTGATTCTGGTGCAGGGTGATATATAAGGATGTAGCTTTAGTTTTCGAAAGGCGTTGAACCAATTCTGTGAGCACCATTTACTAAAGAGACTGTCTTTCTTCCATTCTATTTTTAGCTATCTTATTGAAGTTAAGTGGGTATATGTCTGTGGGTTCAAATCAAAAAAACATTGAGATTGCACCTCATCCCAGTTAGAATGGCTATAATCAAGAACTCTAATAACAACAGATGCTGGAGGGGATGTGGCCAAAGGGAACCCTACTGCCTTATTGGTGGGAGTGTAAACTTGTTCAGCCACTTTGGAAAGCAGTATGGAGTTTCCTCAAAAGACTCCACATAGAGCTGCCCTATCACCCAGCAATCCCATTTCTGTGCATTTACCCAAATTATCACAAACAAGGCCATACTACAGCTACCAGCACAACTATGTTTATTGCAGCATTATTGACCATGGCTAAGATATGGAACCAAGCCAGATGCCCCTCAGTAGATGAATGGCTCAAGAAAATGTGGTATATCTATACAATGGAATTCTATGCTTCTATCAGAAAGAATGGCACCATCCCATTTATTAGGAAAAACTATATTAAGTGAAGTAAGCTAGACCCAATGAAACATAGATCCCATGGTGTTATTACTAGTATACGTCTAGGATAATTTTACCAGACAAATAGAAAAGGTCAAAAGCTATGTACATAAAACTTTATAAGATGATGCTAAGCAAAATGAACCCCTAGATAGGGACAAAACTGCTTTTTTTCTTGTTGCTGTTGATTTTAATGTATTATGTGGATTTTTTGTTTGTTTTGTATGTTCTTTCCCCATGGTATAACCCCTGTTTTCACTGTATTTGATTCTGATGTCCTTCATACATTTTTCTAATTTGAGGAGGGAAAGGGAAATAAAAAAAATGCTGAAACAATGATTCAGGTTTACCCATTGTAACAATGAGATGTACAAGATACTATGTTGAAAACAAACTTTACAGCTTGACAGGAGGAGGGAGAAGTTGGGAAGGTAGGGAGGGAGGGTAGGAGTAAACAAAGTTGGGGGTAACAATGTTCCATAGAAAATGTACTCATTACATTACTCATGTAACTGTAACCCCTCCATACAGTATCTTTACAATAAAAAAATATAAAAAACTGTTTTCTAGAAAACCTTGGATCTTTCAGTCATATCTCATGCAAAAAGCTGACCTTAAATCACTGGCTCTGGTGCAAGTTGCTTGGTCTAAAACTTATGACCCAGTAACTCATGTAAAATGAAGTGGTTGTAGCCTCTATAGATATACTGCACAGACTCTCAGTTAAAGGCTCACTGTCCTGGGAATCCCAGCACAAACTATCATGCATTTGGTGAAATCTGGAATTGCTGGTAGTTGCTGGTAGAATATGAAACCTAGACTATATGCCATCTGAATCTCTTTTTTTCCCTGAATTGGTCGTGCAGCTTGAACTCAGGGCATGGGTACTGTCCCTGAGCTCTTCTGCTCATGGCTAGTGCTCTACCACTTGGAGTCACAGTGCCATGTTTCATTTTCTGGTGTTGAATGGAGATAAGTGTCTTTTCAGACACTTTTCAGTTGGACTTTTCAGCCTGGACTGGCTTTGGATTGATCCTCAGATCTCAGCCTTCTGAGTACTAAGATTATAGGTATGAGCGCCTGGGGCCTGGAATCATTGTTTAAATCTTACACATAACCATAACTACAAAGATGAGTATTAAGACCAAATTAAGTTAAACAGAATCATTATAAATCATGATTTAATACTAGTGATTTCTTTAGTCTTAAATATTGTATCCTGATGATTTGGTTATACTAAATTATACTTTTAAAAAGTATACTTTTAAAAGTCATATCAAATCAAAGTGAATGATTTCTACATTATGAGTTTACTCTGAATAATCTTCCAGGTAGCTGGTAAAATGACACCTCTAGGGAAAACTTCAGACATATCCACATGTCTATTTAATATGGTCTATAGTATGGACTTAAAATCATTTCGAAGAGCTAAGTGTTTTTTTTTGCTACATAGAAACTTAGAGAAGACATGAGTGGAAATAAATCATGGTAACATGATATAGATGAATACCTAGAATGTGCACAGACTATGAACATTTTGTGTCCTCTGTGAATGCCCACCAGAAAATATCCATAAAAAAAGAAATGTTCTTCATTTTTACGTAAACAGGTGGCCAGCCCTAGGAAAATTAATCAATCTATTTCCTAGTTATCCTAGTGTTTACTCAATGGGAAACTGGAATAAGTGGTCATGGAGAACACGGTATTTTAATAAACATAAGTTCTACCACCCACTTCTGCAGATTGATAATTATCTGGATACTCTTGTCAGTAAATGTTACACGTTGCCATTTCCTGGGTGATCAGATAGCTACCAGGTGGCAGATAAATTTTATTACAGCCCTTCCATAATGAAGTGGGAAAACTTTTGTCTTCATACAAGTAACTGCATATTCCAAATATGGGATTTTACTCCCAGTTCCAAGAGCTCTGCCAGCCCCATTATTCACAGATTTACAGAATGTCTCATTCCACACTGAGGCATTGTCCAAGGGACACAGATGAGGCAGTAGGCAATGCAATCTGTTATTGGACTATTCTATGTTTCACATGCCATTGATCCAACAGACATGAGTAGGGACGGTGGTCACTAAATTATTTTGAGTGATAAAGCCCAAATACAAATGGTAAATTGATTTGCTGTCCCAAAATGCGAATAAAGAGAACTGTATTTGGAACCAAGAGGATTAATTGGTATGCTTTTATTCTAACATCTTTCTCAAATGTACTGGTGAATGGCAAATTGCAATAAAAGAGACTGGGCTGAAGGACTCAGCTTGCAAAGGATTTATGATTTGGACAGAATAACCTATGCAGCTGAGGGACTGGCAGAATGCAGAAGGAATATAGAATGAGCAGTGAACTAAGGAAGCCATATGACTATTATGAGCCATAAGGCTATTATAAGTTGGCTAGCTGCAACAGTTTTGCTTTACTTTAATCAACTTTTTTTGTTTCCTCCTATACATGCAGAATGTAATGATTAATGTTTGGATTCTGGTAGACTGAGTTAACACTGTCTTACAAATAGTGGACAATGCTGGGAAGTTACATATGTCAAGATAACCAAGCAAGGGACAGCACAGACAGGCTGTGACATTGTTTTTATCAGCCCTGGGGCTTGAATTCTGGGCCTGGACACTGTCCCTCAGCTCTTCACAAGCACTCTACCACTTGAACCACACTGCACCTTCCAGTTTTCTGGTGGTTAATTGGAGATAAGAGTCTCACAGACTTTCCTGTCCCAGCAGGCTTTGAACTGTGATCCTCAGATCTCAGCCTCCTGAGTAGCTAGGATTACAGGCTTGAGCCACTGGTGCTCAGCTGTGGCAATTTTTTTAATTGTCAAGGTGATGTACAGAGGGGTTAGAGTTACATAAGTAAGGTAATAAGTACATTTCTTGTCAAACTTGTTACCCTTTCCCTCATTTTTCTCCTACTCCCCCCCCCCAAGTTGTACAGATCATTTCAAACATATTGTCTTGTGGATATCACTGTTGCATTGGCTCTCCCCCTTCTATATTTCAGATAAACGTATATAGAATATCAAAGTACCAGAATCAAATACAAAGACTTACTATAGGGGGTATACTATACGAATATACTATAAGGGGAAGAACACACAAAGGAAACAAAAAGAAATCACATAATACATTAAAAACAGCAAAAACAAATGAAAACCTCTTATGTCCATGTCTTGGACTTCATTTTGCTTAGCATCATCTATATAGTCATATGTACATAGCTATTGACCTATTCTGCTCATCTGCTAAGATTATCCTAGATGTATACTAATTATTGCAAATAAGGGAAACCATGGGACCTATGTTTTTTGTGTGCTTTTACCTTTGCCTTCTGCCCAGAGAGGATTCTTGAAGGAATTAAAAAAATGGTGTCTCCATCTTCTAGCTTACAGTTGAATGGGGTCAATGAGGTGGCTGAGTAGGAAATAAGAAGAATGGCATTGAATCGTTTGTTCTCTTAGCTCCTTTCCTGTGACATCAGCTCAGGCATGCTCTGTCTTCTCACATGACTTGGCTGTCTTCTCTTGGGCTGTCTTCTATGTTACTGACTCCTTTTTGCCAATGGTAGCATTCTCTTCACTTTTGCTTCAAGGCTACGTAAATAACTTTTCCTCTGTCATCCCTGAATTACTCTATCATACAATATGCTTTTAAACTATAAAGCCTTTCCTTTATTTTTAATGTTTTATATTCTATGTATTTCCAGAAGGAATCTTGGTTGAATCATGATCCTGCTTTACAATATAATTATTGTATTACACCAAATTCAAAAGCATTTATAATTTAGAGAAAATGACTTAAATAATTGATTTAGAGTGTTGAACAATTATAGACAGTTCTGTGGCTACTAAGATATCTAAACATATCATCTTTTGGATATGCTATAGAAATTATAAGTCTATAAAGGGATATTTACTGAGGAAAAGGAAAAGTATAGTAAACTTATGGGCTAAGAAGTTACAGAAAGTTCCTAATGAAGTCATTGTCTTAGTCTATGTGGAATAAAAGGCAAAATACAGTAGATGATCATGATGATGGTGATAGAATGTTCATGCATAATTAATAAAATAAACTGCTAATTCCTCTATAATGCAGAGATGATATAAAATTGATCTTCATGAAAAATCAAACACACAGATCTGTCCAAGGTAGATAGTTATATTCTTCAATATATGTTGATGAAATTTAAAAAAAGATTAGGTTATAAAAATCTTATGTTTATTTGCAATTCTTGATTCTGAGTAGAAATAGATGACTAATTGGTCTGATAAAATCTATGAAACCTCCAATATGAACTTAACTGTAAATAACAGAAATTATTTATGTGAGTACCAAATACCCTAAAATAAATCCTTGCCTCTGACAGAGTTTAAACCATAAGAAATGGATTAGGAATAAGTGCAGGTTTTTCTCAGAACTTCCTAAAATAAAAAATGGGAAAACTTTACTAAAGTTTATCATGTGGTAGTGTCTTGAATTCTTAGCAAGTAATCTGATAGATTTAGGTGACATACAGATTTCCATAATATGGAATATTTTTCATAGACCTGACTTTATTAAATCTTACACAATCTGTAAATAGATGTGCTATTTAAGTTGTCCCCATTATTCAATATGGAACCCATGAATCAGAAGGACAAATATATTGCCAGACGTATTCAGCAAGTAGAAACTGAGTGAAGACTTAAGTTAAGCTCCTAAAAATTCTAGCATCTACACTGCTTTTCACAGCATCAAGCATTTCCACTCCAAAGTTGCAATTTTCATTTAAAGTGCAGTCAGCACTAAACAGATAGTAAATTTAGTTTGGGATTAGAGTCTAAGATATTCTCTAATTACAGTAAAACTATTGTAGACATCTTCATTATTCAAACTCTATCATTATCTCATACTTTTATGTCAGTGAACAATCATATATTGACTTAAAGGAAGATTGGGTATGTTGCAATTTAAGTTAGTGTCAAGAATTTTCATGTAGCTTTAAACTACAAATTTTCTTCAACTGACAGCAAAGAAATATACTGCGTGAAGCCAAGCATTTTAGTTGTTTTCCAATTAAACAAACACGATTGGATTTGAAGATTTGACTTTACCTAAATAATCGAAGTTATTAGTTCATAACCAGCGGCATGGCTGTGAATTTAGAACACAATCAGGGGCATCACTCAAGCGGAACGGGAACAGCTCTGTTCACATATGTTCTGTTTTAAATGGAACATCCATAACAGCTCAGTGGAGCTCAAAATTACAGCTGAGAAGCGATCAGTTAGCCACCCTCAAAAACTGCATATGAGAAATAGACTGAAAAATTAGTTTCTTAGCATTGACATGTGGCTATGTCATTAGCTTCATGGGAATATTGAACGTAGGTGAGCTCCAAAATAAACATTTCAATATACATTAACTATTTAAAGGGAAAATGGAATGCCCATATACTTTTAAAACAAGTTCTGAAGACAATTCCAGATATTAAGAAACTATGAAGTGTACTTTTATCATCATGTGTGATCCTTAAGTCAAGAAAGATAATCCAGGAAAAGGCTCAGTTTTTAAAAGAAACAAAAGTTACATATGCTTATTATTTACAATTCCTTGTTGACTGTTCTTTCCCCCAAAACTCCCATCATGTCTAGATATTCATAATATACAATCCTGTAACAAAAATTCCACAAATTGTATGTTACAATATCGTATCTTTTAGACAGGAGGTTCCTTTACAGTAGACATCGTTTAGTACCAACTTGTTCATGTAGGTGTTAATTTGATGTTCCAGTTACTTAGAAGAAACAGATTTTGTAAATAACAGTGCATGAGAGTAGAAATGATGACCGATGGTCTGCTATATTTTTGTAAGTAGTATGCAATAACACAAAGATAATTCTGTGATCTGAGCTCACATGGAACAGCAGCAATGAAAACGGTGAAGGTGAGGAACAAAATACTTCATATGCATGTTTGAAAACAGAATGGTGTAGAGTTATGGACATTAAAGACATAAGAACAGAGGTGAGGGTGATTGAGGGAAATAATGAATTTGATGAGGGGACATTTTACTCATTTATGGACATATAACAGTGAAACCCCTCTGGACAATTAAACTATACTAACACAAATGTAATAAAAAGAATACAGACTCTGAAATGTCAAATCCTAAATAATCCATTTACCTTGTGACTATAAATAATCTTATTCTGAATCTGTTTTCCAGATTTCTATTAAAAACTGAAGACAAATCTGGACACCTGTGGTTCATGCCTGCAATCCTAGTTACTCAGGAGGCTGAGACCTGAGGATCACCATTAGAAGCCAGTCCAGGCAGGAAAGTCCTTGAGACTTTTATCACCAATTAACTACCAGCAAACTGGAAATGGTGCTGTGGCTCAAGTGGTAGACTGCTGACCTTGACCTGAAAAGCTCAGGAACAACATCCAGGCCCAGAATTCAAGCCCCAGGATCGATCAAAACCAAACTAAACAAACAAACAAACAAAAAAAACCCTGAAGACACAAGTATCTGAAGTATCTGATTCGTGGAGTTATTTCAAGAAAATGTGATATATATATATATATGGAATTCTATGCTTCCATCAGAAAGAATAGCATTGTCCATTCATAAGGAAATGGTTAAACTTGGAAAAACAAAACATCAAGTGAATGAAGGCAGACCCGAAGAAATAAAGACTCCATGGTTTCTCTCACTTGTAATAATTAGCATATCTCTAGGTTAATTCTAGCAGAGGATCACAACTATCTCAATAGCTTTGTACATATGACCATATAAAATTATGCTAATAGAAATGATCTTCACAATACGGATCCCGGTTTTTCCTTCCTTCTTTCTTTCCTTCCTTCCTTTCTGCCTTCCTGCCTTCCTGGCCTTCCCTCCTTCCTGCCTTCTTGCCTTCTCACCTTCTTTCTTGTACTGTTTTCAATTATTTCTTTTGTCTTCTGTTTTTTTTTTCTCCTTTGGTTTATTCCACTTAGTCATGATTTCTGATTTCAGTACTCTTTCTTTCATATATAATCCGATTTGGGGAAGGGAAGGGAAATCACAGATGCAGGGGGGTAGCAGACAAAGGGTGAACCAATGAAAGAGCCATGTTCACTAGACACTATGTTGGAAATGAACTTTACAACTTGGGAGCAGGAGAGGTGGGGGAAGCAGAGGTGGAGGGGGAGGGAAAGTGGGAGAAAACGAGCGTGGGGTAACACTGTTCGAAATGAAAGGTACTCATTATTTAGGTAAATGCAAACCCTCTGTACATCAACTTTACAATAAAATAAAATTAAAAAAGAAACCTAAGAAATAAAGCCAAAAAAGAAAATATTTAAAAATTAATAATTAATTCTGTATTTACATTTTTTTGTGGTATTGGGGGTTAAATGCAGGGCTTGAATTCACCAACACACTTAGTCCTGTTGGTTTTAGTTTATTTTTCACCTACGATCTTACCTTTGCAGAGAATGTTAACTTTCTAAACCTGACTCCCAAATATTTGGCCTCCCAATATTTTTTTTCAGTTCTAGGGTTTGATCTTAAAGCTTCAAGATTGCTAAGCTTTTGATCTGCCACTTGATCCATACCACTAGCAGTAGTTATTTGCTGGATATACATGAAGTCACATTTTGTTTTGGCCTAAACTAGTCTCAAACTAATTCTCCGTGTTTCAGCCTCCTGAGTAGCTAGGATAACAAGTGTGAGCCACTAGTGTTTAGTTTAAATGCTCTTTAAAGAAAAAATATATTAAGAAAAATGTTTGGCAGGTTGCTGTCCTACATACACATATCTGATCTCTGTCATTATTAGTATATTCATTTAATTAAAGCACATTCTTCAGAGAGCTAACTCAGTGAAAAAAAAAGTTTTAAGTGTAATTTATATCAGTTAGGCATTGATCCACAATTGCATTCTTTTCTAATTCAGTAAAGGTGAATCTGAGAGCCAATGTCTTCCTATTCTAGGGGAAAAGTACCCAGTAATAAAGTTTCTTGAATTTCACTGCCTCTGATACCAGACATGTTATCAAATATTCATACGATTAATTTCTCTCCATCTTTAATTTTTCAGGTTAAATTTTATCTAAGTGAGGTCTTCTTTGCTACCAAACTTGAGAATTTGTATCTCTCTTTATATATGTCTAAAATTAATCTAACACCTCAGGGAAAAAATCTAATTTTATTAGTTGAAAGTGAAGAAACAGTTTCTTGATGTTATTTGTGTTCATTTCCAATAGTGTGCCATTGTTTCTGTTTCTATTCTAACATGATACTAGATTTTGTGATCTGAATGTTTCAGTTTCCATATTTATAGCTGTCTTCAACAACTTCAAGAAACCTGCTTCTATCTACAACACATCCTTTTTTCCTACAAGTTCAGAATGTGTCGGTTTTCACTTAAAAACTGTGAAAATAAATAATCAAGCAAAGACAAAGTTGATGACTAATGTTTAGTGTTGCTTTGCAGTTCAAATATATTTTAAGTAAATTTTACATAGAATGAAATTCCCAGATCTTAAAAATACAATTTAATGTGTCTTGAGGAATGTATACATTCACAGAAGAATGCTCTCCATTGTTTTATATTTGTAGATCATTAAAAAAAAAACTCTCCTTAGAAGATTCCTATTTGTTTCCAGGTAAGTTTCTCAAAGCACTAACCATTTCATATATTTTTTTTTCTTGACAGTTTTGTTTCTTTTTTCTGTTCAAGAACCATAGATAAATGGATTTCTGCAGTGCTTCCTCTTCTGTCTCCTGTCTCTCAACATTGTGTTCAACAGACATATCCTTTAACCAGAAGATTTGAAGGTTGCTTGTACACAAAGTGTGTACAAAAACAAATAGTAGCAGGTCTCATTTTATCTGTCTGTCTTCTAGGAGTTGAGTTGTATCTCTTGGAATAGATAATATTCTGCTAGCTCCTCTGTCCACTCTGCCTTTACCAAGACTACACATCATCCATACAGAAGAGTAGTATTTTATCAACTTTCATATCTCTTCTATATTTAGCATATATGTTTGTTAATTTGGAGCCATGCTATTTGTCTAGCTAATGATAAGTTTTCATTTTCACTAAAGAATTAATATTACAGATACAGCGAAGTAGAAGTGATAATATAATGTGAGTGAGCCTAATATTATTGCAAAATATATGTTTCAGGAAGTGATTTTACTTATAAGGATGTAATAATATATGGGTCTTATTCTCCTCAAAGACACACAACTAAAAATCATGAAATTGTATTAATTTTCATTTTTCATCTACGAGAGGAAGTGTCTTAAATAAAATAACACCAGAAATGCTTTTTAAAAATTCAAAGAAAAGAATTCAAAGAAAAAAATTCAAAGGAGAAAACATGATTATGCAATTTGAATGTTATTAAAATTAATTAAGACTTTAAAAAGAAACAATATGTGATAACTTAAGGAAATTATATAAAATTGTTTTTTAAAAAACTGGATATGATAGCACATTCCTGTAACATCAGCACTCTGGAGGCAGAAATTTAAGGATGACAATTTCTAGGAAAGTTTGGGGAAACAGGAAGGCCCTGCCTCAAAATTAAATAAATAAAACATGTATAACATAGCATTCTGATACCACTTTAGAATCAAGTACTAATGGTGATTTTGAATAGATTTTAGCAGAGTTCTTTCCAATATCCAGCAGAATATATTTCTCATGTCAGTAAACAGTAAGATAATGAAATTATTATTAACAAAGGAAGAAGAAATTATTGTCTTTATAAAATTAATAGTGTTATAAATTGATTACCAAAATGTGTCTTATTTCAAACTGGGCCATTTTTTGTTTCTTGAAATCTAATAAAGTTGAGATATAAGGACATATTAGAAATTAGTCAAAGCACCTGATCATAATTGCTTGCGAAAGATTATTGGTTATGCAAAGCAAATGCAAATGCAATTTTGAAATCTGTAGTTTGCTTTATCACTCTCTAACAGCTTGACTTTCATTGACATCCAGTATAACACTACACCCAGATAATTAAGTAATATTTTCTATTCCATTACTTCATCTTCCTCTTTCTGTATCTTATTATACTCACTATTCCAACATTTTAAACAAAAACATTTACTTGTAGTGACACAGAGAAGTCAAAATCACTGCCATACTAATGCTAAGGTTCACATTTTATCATACATAATACTCTTTTCTGATTGGAAGATTTTAGACATTGTATGCCACTCGACTGGAAGACTGTAGACATGCATTGTAGGCCACTAAGTTGGACAGTCAACTCTCCTGGGCAGCAGGAAAGCAGGTACAGAAAATGTGTGAGTGAATTGTTGCCTAAACAATTTTATTGATTCACAATTATATTTGATTATCACAAAATTTTATTATCCAAAAATATACCATTTTCATCTCTATATAAAATTATTTCTAGGTTGTATGCATATAAACTATAGTTTTCTTATGCCTAATTTAAATCTCTTTAAGTATTAATAAAATTGTCACTTGTTAAAAGATATTTCACTCACCTTCTCAATCAAATCTAGTACTCTTTTCCCTGTAAATTCTTGATTCATAGACAACTACAAATACTTAATGGAGCTTGATTTGTGTGTCAATCCCCTTTTCCCTCAGAAGACTGAAATAAACTATGGGTTTACCATCTACTTGACCGTAGAACCTAAGGAATAGTATTTCAGCTTGAGAGGAGGAAACTTATCTTGGAAGCAGTGAGAACATTTGGTAGACCTGAGTGTTAAGGAACAGCAAACGAGTGTGAACAAATTTACTAACTTTTGAGCTTTCATTTTTAATCTGGGAATTTAAAGAATATTATGAATTTTTATTTAACACGTATTTCTTTTTATTTCTATTTAACCTCCATTTCTTTCATGTTTTAATTATTCCATAATTTTAGTACATTAAATATAAGAGGAAAGGTTAGATCATGGGAATCCAAAATAGGGAGATTTGTATGGAAAGGAGAAGAAAGGGAGAATGTCAAGGGATTATACAATGGGAGTAAATAAAAAAGTTCAGTAAATCTCTCAGTATATGTATGATACAGTGATTGTTGAGTGTAGTGCTGTAGTTATAATGTAGTCTCTGCAGACTTGGAACTCTATCCTCATACTAACTTGAGAATTCTTGGACAAAGTCTGAGATGAGGAGATTCCCTGAGCTAATTCACAGCGAGACATTTGAAAAAATAACAAAAAAACCCAAACCAGAAATTCTAGTTTCACCAGATCTCGAGAACTGATATTTCTAGTCTCAGTTTACATGATTAATAATGGTGCTATTCTATCAGAGCTTTGTAACTGACATTTATGCATCGTATATTACCTAATATTCCTGTCATTTTTACAGCAGCTGCAAATAAAAGCTTCATTGATTTCTATTATCATACCAATGGTATTCTGAGGTTATTTACTTAATTTAATTCCCAATATCTTCCTGCAGTATTTTGCACATAGTTCTTTGCAACATTTTATTATCCAGTATAAACATCATCTCATCGAAGACATCAAACAATTCAGAGGAAACCTTGAAATAAATGAATTCTGTTTTTCCATAGGAAAAGTAGAGGATACTGAATATGTTCACTGAACATATTCTTTGATATTGAAGGATAAAATTGGCTTCTTTGTCTCCAAAGCACTACTCCAAAGTAAGTTAATTACAATGCTTTATAGGAAATATATTCATCATCTTACTCATGTAACTGTAACCTCTCTGTACAGTATTTTTACAATTAAAAAAACTTTAAAAATAAAAAAATTTAAAAAATTTAAAAAAGAAAATAAAGTCTAATACTTGGACAAAATAAATTCTATTTCTCCTTTGTGACTTTTAAAGTATAATTTTTGTTGTATTTTTAGATATGGAAACTTATTCTTTCTTTCTTTCTTTATTATTTTATTTTGTTAGTCCTGAGGTTTGAACTTAGGGTCTGAGGACCATTACCTGAGCCTCTTTGTGCTCAAGGCTTGCACTCTACCACTTGAGCCACTGTGCCACCTCTAACTTTTTCAGGGTAGTTTATTGGCAATAAGAGTCTCATAGATTTCCCTACCCAGGCTGGCATCAAACTGCAATCTTCAGATCTCAGCCTAATGAATAGCTAGGATTATAGGCATGAGCCACAGGTGCCTAGCTTGTATTTATTTAATAAGCAGTTTAATAATTTTTATTTCTGTTATTGCAGACTAAGTAAACTGGAGGGATAATATATGGTATTGTATTCTTAGTTGCCATGTTTCTAAAACTGTAGAACAGTGAGGAAAATTCGGACTTCAAAAGTTTACCATTGATTTTATCCACACTTTGATCTGAATAATAAGTATCATTCATAGTATAGGTAAAAGAATGCTTCAGAATATCAATTGAGAAGCACCTAGATCAAAATAGATTTCCCTCTTTATCTTACAGGATCAGTATAGTATATAGTCATCATATATGTAGCTTTTCCTCACATATTTACTATAGTGAATTCATCTTGCTTGTTTCTTTGGTGTTTAATTAACTTTGAACTTCTTGAGGAAAATAATCTGTGTCTTTGTGTTTGTTGATTTATGTTTCAGTTAGTATATAGCTAAACGTCTTTCAGGTAGCAAATTGTTCATACTTACAAATAAGACATTAACTTCTTGGTTATATGCAGAAGAGTAATTGAATCTAAACAAGATATTTTTTAAAGCACAATGGACCAGAACTCAGTTTTATAATTTTCTATGTAATTTTTACAGCCTTACTTTCTTTTATGTCAAATTATCTCTTCTATATTCAATCTTAAATTACAAATTTTATAAACATTTCAAGTGTTTACATAGACATAGAATTATATCAGTGTAACCTTAGCTGTCAGTAAAAAAGAAATGTATTAATGGGAGATATCTATAATACTTATGAAGCCACTGTTGGATAAGCTGGCACTAGAGGAAAAATGTGGAATTTGAATTCCCATAGCACTTTATCATTAAACTTCTTGGAATTCAATATACTTCATTTCAGATGAATTTTGAAGATACATCGTTTGTTGAGTTATTTCTATTGATACATTCAGAGATAAATGTTTTTATTTCTAAATTATATATGTGTGCATGTACACATATTATATTAACTTATAATAAAAGCCCATGCTTTCCTTTTGAAAGAGTAAATAGATCAGTGTCACATCTCTCAAGATCTCTAACAAATAGTTATTTTTCTCTTAAAACATATAAAACTTTAATAAAGGTTAAATTACATTGATAATAATTCATACTGTCAAATTAATGAAAATTGTTGTATATATTTGAAGCCAATATATTATTATGGAGTTTAGAGAAAAACGATAATTTCGGTCATGTCAGTAATTGAAATATTTTAATATTAGATATACTACATCTAGATAGAATATAAATCAATAACATATTACAACATGTAACAGAAAGTTAGTGGCTCTTCCTAATTTGATTTGCCTTGCTATGTCTTAAAAGAATTGTCGCTGGGTTGTGGAGATCTGTCGATTGAGGCATATCTGTGTCCATGCAGAGTACTATGCATGCATGCAGATTTGACTTCACCTTGCCACAATGCTTTCCTAGCCTTTTTCAGCACTCTTGACCAGCTTTGACACAATACATCTGCAGATCACAGAATTATCAACAATGTTCCACTTACCTCTGAATAAAAATAAGACTACTCTTTTCCATAGTGATTTTTCTCCTGTTATTGTTTATGAACAGAAAATATTTTCCCCATGTAATCACAGAAAATTTCTTTCTTAAGTAATAATGATCATTTTCCCTTTAAATTCTGTTATTAAAAATATATTCCTCAAGAAATTTTGGGCTATATTGAGAATGCAAACATTTATATTTTGATTTGTATACAAGTCTAATTAAGTTTGAAATACATTCAATCAGTAGTTATTGAATCATGATTAGGTAGACCTTTAAAATTCAATAATCACTGATATTGATATATTTTAAACTCACTAATGAAGAAATAATAACTTTAAAAGTAGTCAGATACTTATTTCAAAATGCAATTGAAGTGCAATCACTACTGAGATCTCATCCAAATTGTTGATGAAATGAAAGAATAGAAAAAATAAAATAAACCCAAATAAACCCTAACATTCAAAATGAGAATGACAAGCATTTTGTCAAAATTGACAACAAATTTGGAGGAACTATAAGTAGACTTTAAAAGCTTAACCAAGACTAGCTAGTTGTGCTTTCATATTATGAAAAAAGAAAGCCTAAGAAAAGAATGGCTAATTTTGTTGTATATTTCTCAGTGCTACCTTCTATCTAAAGCAAATCAGTATTTCACTTCTCTGATGTTGCTTTGGGCAAGAAACCATGTCCTTTTATGTCTTATCTGCTGCCCTTATAAATGCAAGTCAACTCATGTCTGACAAAAACCAGAAAGCTTGAGCAAAGTAACCAGATACATGGTGCTTTATACTTAAAAGTTTGGGGATAAAAATCTTTACTTCACCATAAGAAAGACAATTAACTGTAATGAAATAAATAATAACCAAATGTTATCTCATAAAACACACACCATCAATATTGCCATCAGTCTATAAAGTCAGATGTTCAAGATTAGACTGAATGATTAAAATTCTTGAGATCGTGCCATGCAAATGAATTCTCATGTAGTTAATTTTAGGAGATAGAACCTCAAAAACAGTAGAAGTAATACATTACTTGTAATATCAGCTATCAGTTAATTGTACTTACTCTATGCCAAGAACTGTGGTAGGATTTTTGCAGGATAGATCTAGTTAGATCCTCTTGAAAACTGTATGTTGGGAAGGGTGATTATGACTCTGTCTTATCTGTCAGAACAAAGGCTGTCAATCAAAGCAAAGACTATTTAATCAAATCAAAACAAGTATAAATGACCTATTTGACTTCACACCTTTGACACTGATACTCAGGCAGAATTGACTCAAACTATGTAGGAAATTTCACCTGGTCTGAAACATTATAGACTGTCTTTCTCTGGAATCGTTATGATTTGTCATTTCTACATGTTAAACACTGTAAGACTGTGGGATTGCCACATAGACAGTGAAAGACAATAATTACAAGAGCAAATAAGAAGAGTAGGGGGTAACAATGTTGGACAAGAATTGTACTAATTTATTTATGTAACTGTAACCTCTCTGTATATCACCTTTATAAGAAAAAAGAAGATCAACCATGGTCTGATAAAAGAATAGAACACTAAGAAAACCAATGCACAGGAGTGAAAAAGTGAGCCCAGATTTCTTCCCCTGCCCATTGCTGAACCAACCTGACACCTAGTTGCCCTTCCTTTATTGAGGCTAACTCCTCTGTGGTTGTGTTATAAATTTCTGGTAGAGTTATTTTTATGCAATACTTATGTGCAGTGACAAAAACAAAAGGAACAGTTATTTTGTGATGGATTTATTAATTTATATTTTCATTTTCAAAATGTTCTATTACTTTAATAAAATAAATGAAATATTCAATTAAATTCAGAGAAGCTTATTGAGTAAATGTGCACTCAAATATAATGTTAAAAGTTATTAAAGACCTGTATGATAACAAGCAAGAAATACTCAAATTTGGGGCTGGGAAGGTGGCTCAGTGGTAGAGCGCTTGCCTTGCATGCATGAGGCCCTGGGTTCGATTCCTCATCAACACATAAGCAAAAAGAAAAAAACCAGAAGTGGCACTGTGGCTCAAGCGGTAGAGCGCTAGCCTTGAGATGACGAGCTGAAGGATAGCTCCCAGGCGTAGGGTTCAGGCCCCACAACTGGACCCCCACACACACCAAAAAAAACAAAAAAGAAATACTCAAATTTGAACTCTGTGAGCTTAAATCAGATGCTTTTTTATTTTGTTTCCGGTCCTGGAGCTTGAACTCTGGGCCTGGGCACTGTCCCTGAGCGTCTTTGCTCAAGTCAAATGCTCCATCACTTGAACTACTTCTGGCTTTTTTGAGTAGTTTATTGAAGATAAAAGTCTCACTGAATTTCCTGCCTGGGCTGGCTTTGAACTGTGATTCTCAGATCTCAGCCTCCTGAGTATGTAGGATTACAGGTGTGAGCCACCAGCTCCTGGCTTCAAATCAGATGTTTTTAATTGGTGATTTAAAGAAATGTTTATTAATCTTACATTTTGTACATATTTTTCAAAAGATACTTTAAAATAGCTTTGTGTATGAATTTAAGTTTTGAGTAAGGAAGAATTTACATTATTATTTTACAGGTCCTTCTCAATTAATAATTGCAAAGTGAGACTTTGAGTATCAATCTGCCCGTTAGTTATTACTACAAATGTGATTCAGGCAAGACAATCCTGGCTTTCTTGATAACTGCTGAGTATAAATGACAGAATTATCAGACCTGTCCTATGTGTGCCAATTATCATCCCACAGAGAACCAACTACATTAAAAAAAAAAGTATTTCTACCAATTTATTAAATGCTCATTTGACATCCGTTTTAAAAGGTAAATGGCTCTGAGAATCACACAATATTCCCTTACATTATATGTGAGTTCCCATGGTTCATCCCATAGTGCCGGCAGACAATTCTGAATTAAAAAGATCCTAAGACTGCATGTTTGAACTATTAAGTTCTCAAGACATGCTGGTTTGTGAGGATTTTTACTGACCAAAATTCTAAAGGTGAATTTATGTCATTGTTTCAAGAAAACATAAACGTTAAAATTCAATGTTAATCTTACCTGAAAGCGTACAACTTCCTTTAAAAAATTAGTTGTTATCATAAAGGTGATGTGCAGATGTGATTACAGTTACATGAGCTGGGTAAGGAGTACATTTCTTTTTGGATATTTTCATTCTTTCCCTTGCTTTCTCTTAGTTTTTCCCTCTCATCCACACCAAGTTGTATAGTTCATTTTCAACACAGTGTCAACCTAGTGAGTACCACTCACTGCATCTGTTTACCCTTTGTCCCTCATTTCTGTGCCCCCCTCACCATCCTGAAAATAGATTAACAAAGAAACAAGACAAAAAACAAAACAGCACCAAGGAAAATAAAGCCTTCCTGTTTTAATTTCTTGGAGTTCATTTCAATAAATATTATATGATCAGATGCATATATGTATTAAGCATTTGTGTTCTCCTAAAAGTAGCTTCCTGGGTTTTCAATTCTATTCCATTTGTCCTGGGGTCTGTTCTTATGCCAGTACCAAGCTGTTTTAATTACTATAGCTTTGTCGTAGAGTTGGAAATTGGGTATTGATATTCCTCCAGCACTGTTCTTTCTGTTAAGGATTCTTTTTGCTATTCTGGGTCTTTTATTCTTCCATATGAATTTTTGGATTGCCTCTTCTATTTCCCTGAAGAATGAGGTAGAAATATTGACAGGAATCACATTGAATTTGTAGATAGCCTTGGGAAGTATTGCCATTTTCACGTTGTTGATCTTTCCAATCCAGAAGCATGGGAGTTTTTGCCACTTTCTAAGTTCTGTTTTGATTTCGTTTTCAGGTTTTTGAAGTTTTCATCATAGAGGTCCTTCACTTCTTTGGTTAAGTTAATTCCTAGGTATTTTATTTTATTTATTTATTTATTTTTTGCCTGGCTATAACAATTTTTTTTATTTGTGAACATACTGTAAATAGGGGTTACAATTACATGGGCAGGATAATGCATACATTTCTTACCAAGCATTGCAGCCTCCTCCTTTTGTTTACCCTTCACATCCCTTCCCAGCCTCCCCACTCCCCCCAAATCCCAATCCTTCTCCTTCCCCCCCTTCTCCCCCCCCCCCCCGCACCGACGTTGTAAAGCTCGTTTTGGACATGACAACTTGTACTTCTCATTGTTGCAACAGGTCCGCCTGTATCCTTAAACAACGGGTTTTTCCCCATCTCCTCCTCAAGTTATACTGACATCAAATATAGTGAAAGCAGGAGTTATACTGTGGGGGAGGAACATACAAAGCAACAAAGAGCTAATCTTATAAATGAGTTAGAAACACATGCATGAAAGAAAAAAACCTTAAGATACATATCTAAGGGTTCATTTTCCTGACATCACATTTTCTGACCTTTTCCGCTTGACTCATACATATACTAGATATTGCAAATAAGGGAAACCATGGGACCTATGTTTCTTTGGGCCTGGCTTACTTCACTTAATATAATTTTTTCCAAGTTTTTCCATTTCCTAACAAATGGGGCAATGTCATTCTTTCTGATGGAGGCATAGAATTCCATTGTGTATATATACCACATTTTCTTGATCCATTCATCTACTGAGGGGCATCTGGGTTGGTTCCATATCTTAGCTATGGTAAATAATGCTGCAATAAACATTGTTGTGCTGGTAGCTTTAGTGTGGTCTTGTTTGTAAACATTTGGGTAAATGCCCAAAAGTGGGATTGCTGGGTCATAGGGGAGTTCTATGTGAAGTCTTTTGAGGAACCTCCATACTGCTTTCCAAAGTGGTTGAACAAGTTTACATTCCCACCAACAATGAAGTAAGGTTCCTTTCTGTCCACATCCCCTCCAGCATCTGTTGTTGTTAGAGTTCTTGATTTTTGCCGTTCTAACTGGGGTGAGGTGATATCTCAATGTTGTTTTGATTTGCATTTCTTTTATGGATAGAGATGTTGAACATTTCTTCATGTGTCTTTTGGCCACCCTTCTTTCTTCTTCAGAGAAGTTTCTCTTTAAGTCTTTCGCCCACTTATTTATTGGGCAGTTGTTTCTTTGAGGATTTGTTGTTGGGGGGTTTAATTTTTTGAGTTCCAAGTATATTTTAGATATGAGACCCTTGTCCGTTGTATGGCTAGTAAAGATCTTCTCCCAATCCGTGGGCTTTCTAATGATCTTGCTAGCTATGTCATTTGCCCTGCAGAAGCTCTGCAACTTTATGCAGTCCCATTTGTCCAACCTTTCTTTGATGTGTTGTGTTTCCAGGTCTCTATTCAAAAAATTTCGGCCTGAGCCAAGGAGACCTAGGGTTTCTCCTATTCCATCGTGTAATGTTTTCAGAGTGTCTGCTTTGCCTCCGAGGTCTTTGATCCATTCGGAGTTGATTCTGCTGCAGGGTGATATATAAGGATCTAGCTTTAGTTTTCTACAAATAGTTAACCAATTTTGCCATCAGCATTTACTGAAGAGGCTGTCTTTCTTCCATTCTATTGTTTTAGCTCCCTTATCGAAGATTGGTATTTTATTTTTTGTAGGGCTATTACGAATGGAGTTGCTTTCCTAATTTCAGCCACACTTTTCTCATTGTTGGTATAAAGAAAAGCCATTGATTTTTGAGGGTTAATTTTATACCCTGCTACTTTGTCAAAGTTTTGAATGACCTTGAGTAATTTGGGAGCGGAGTCCATAGGATTCTTTAAATACAAGATCATGTCATCTGCAAAGAGGAAGAGTTTTACTTCTATTTCTGGGTGGGGGGAGGTCCAGTCCTGGGGCCTGAACTCGGCCTGGAGCTGTCCCTCAGCACTTTAGCTCAAGGCTAGCGCTCTACCAAGTGAGACCCAGTGCCACTTCTGGCTTTTTTCTTTTTGTTTACGTGGTGCTGAGGAATCGAACCCAGGGCTTCATGCATGCAAGGCAACCATTCTACTACTGAGCCACCTTCCCAGCCGCTAGTTTTACTTCTTCTTTCCCTATTTGGATCCTCTTTATGTTTGCATCTTATTGCTGTAGCTAGGCATTCCAATACTACATTGAAGAGCAGTGGGGAGAGTGGACATCCTTGTCTCATTCCTGAGTTTAGAGGAAATGGCGTTAGTTTTTCACCATTAAATATAATACTGGCTGTAGGTTTGTCATATATAGCCTTTATTGTATTGAGGAAGGTTCCATGGATTCCTAATTTCTCCAGAACCTTCATCATAACATGGTGTTGTACCTAAAGTCTTATAGCCATCTAATCTTCGATAAGGGAGCTAAAAATATAGAATGAAAGGAAGAGAGCCTCTTCAGTAAATGCTGCTGGCAAAATTGGTTAACTACTTGTAGAAAACTAAAGCTAGATCCTTATATATCACCCTGCAGCAGAATCAACTCTGAATGGATCAAAGACCTCGGAGGCAAAGCAGACACTCTGAAAACATTACAGGATGGAATAGGAGAAACCCTAGGTCTTCTTGGCACAGGCCGAAATTTTCTTAATAGAGACCGAGAAACACAACAAATCAAAGAAAGGTTGGACAAATGGGATTGCATAAAATTGCAGAGCTTCTGCATGTCAAAGGACATAGCTAGCAAGATCATTAGAAAGCCCACGGATTGGGAGAAGATCTTCATTAGTCATACAATAGACAATGGTCTCATATCTAAAATATACCTAGAACTTAAAAAATTAAATCCCCCAACAACAAATCTTCAAAGAAACAACTGCCCAATAAGTTAGTGGGCTAAAGACAAAGAGAAAGTTCTCTGAAGAAGAAAGAAGGATGGCCAATAGACACATGAAGAAATGCTCATCCTCTCTAGCTATAAAAGAAATGCAAATCAAAACAACATTAGGATATCACCTCACCCCAGTTAGAATGGCTATAATCAAGAACTCTAATAACAACAGATGCTGGAGGGGAGGTGGACAGAAGGGAACCTTACTGCATTTTTGGTGGGAGTGTAAACTTTCTCATCCACTTTGGAAAGCAGTATGGAGGTTCCTCAAAAGACTCCACATAGAGCTCCCCTATGATCCAGCATTTACCCAAATGATCACAAACAAGACCACACTAAAACTATGTTTATTGCAGCATTATTTACCATAGTTAAGATATGGAACCAACCCAGAAGCTCCTCAGTAGATGAATGGATCAAGAAAATGTGGTATATATACACAATGGAATTCTATGCCTCCATCAGAAAGAATGACATTGCCTCATTTGTTAGGAAATGGAAAGACTTGGGAAAAATTCTATTAAGTGAAGTAAGCCAGGCCCAAAGAAACATTGGTCCCATGGTTTCCCTTATTTGCAATAACTAGTATATGTCTGAGTCAAGCAGAAAAGGTCAGATAAGTTGATGTTAGGGGAATGAACTCCAAGATAAGTATTCATTTATTTTTCCTTTCATGCAATTGTTTCTAACATATTTATAAGAATATTTCTTTGTTGCTTTGTATGTCCCTCCCCCACAGTATAACCCATGCTTTCACTGTGTTTGATGTTGTTATAATTGTGGAGGGGAAGGGAAAAAACAAATCGTTTAACTAGGGATACAGGTGGACCCATTGCAACAATGAGATGTACAAGTTGTTATGTCGTAAAACAAACTTTACAATCTGGTGGAGGGAGGGGAGAGGATCGGATGTGGGGAGGAAGGGAGTATGGGCAGGGGAAACAAAGAGAAGGCAACAATGCTTGGTAAGAAATGTACTCGTTACCTTGCCATGTAATCATAACTCCTCTGTATGGTATTCTCACAATAAAAAAAAATAAATAAATAAAAGTAGCTTCCTTTGGTTTCACTATGTGTGAATGCCTGCAGTCCTATGTGTAGCTTTCTAATCATTGGAAAGTTAAAAACAGAAGTTGAAATATATGTGCAGATCATCTGTCACCCGGGCTTGTTTCTCTAGTTTTTCTGCACATAGATAGGGCCAATAAATTTCTCAAAGTATGGCTATGATACTCTTACTTTCTGTAGAGTTTGGAAAAAATTGTCTAAAAAAATTAGAGCAAATGAAATGACTCTTTTAATTAGTATGAGGAGAACATTTTCGGACCTATATTCAAGTTTGATGCCTGAAATTCTGACCTATGTCTAAAGTTAAATGTCATCCTCTATAAAATTAGAAATACAAGTGCTTAGTCAAACTCAATACAAGAGAAAGAGCAAAAGATACAAAATAAAAAATAACTGAAATTAAGCAGAAACTATATTAGAAAAAAATCTACAAAACCAAAAGCCTGTCCTTGAAAAATATTAACATCTAGTAACTGTTAGCCTGATGAACACAAAAAGATCAGAGGGAAAAACTTAAATATTTCTAACATAGAAATTAGAAAGGGTTAAAAATAACAATTACTGTATGGTCAAACATTCATAATGATAGAAGTGAAGACAAAAATCTGTTAGTAAATACTGATATCACATTTATTTGTAAGTACCATAAATGAAAAATGATTCAAACACTCATATTGGATGAAAAGGTTAATATTTTCTCATCCATCTGTACAATGTGACATAGTCCAGGGAAAGGACTGAGTGTGGACACTTACATCACTAAGTGGAATCTCAAAAGAACTTAATGAGTCTATCTATCTAGTCTCCAAAGTTTCCCTGCTAAAAGATTCCACCTAAATGACCTTTTGAAATTAAATTTATAGAAAATGCAAATCACTGTTACTATGAACTACAATATTGATAAGAAATTGCCTACAAAGGAGTATAAGAAATGATTCTCATGTTAGAAATTTCTCCTAAGTCTCATTCTTTGTTTTGAAATAAAAATAATCAATGGTATGTCCAGGATCCGTTTTTGCCAAATATTTTCATAAGGTGGCAGGAGTTTTACTAATATGGTAGTTATGGATCTGTTTTATTTATCACATGGTTACCTTGCTTACCATACTATCTAAATATTTTTCAGTTTCTTGATAAAGCAGATTAATCATTCAACTCCAAATCTACAAAATAACAACCTATGAGTAGCATCTCCAGAAAGATAATTTTTAGAATTCACAAATAAATCTAATTTTCTAGTTGTTTTTGCACTATTATAGGTGACCAATTTTGCTCTAAATAATGTATTTGACATGAATAATGATTGACAATTTCTGAGCCTAGAATGTAGATTCTTTAGGTTTTAGTTAACTGTTTCAACAAGATTACAAGACAGCTTGAATTATAAAAGAACAAATAATTAATATGTAGGGTGAAATGTGCATAAATATGAGAAATGTCAAATCAAATTTCCTTTACCTTCTAAAGCTAATGTGAATAATATTTCTGAGAATATTTAATAGGTGATGGACTTTTTTCTGATTTGAAATTCAAGTCTTAAAAATATTTTTTTCTGTTCAGTATTGTAAGTATTTGTATTGTTGGTTAATTTTATCTTTAAACTTAATTAGGGAAGGTTCTCCAGTTATTTTACCATATAAATCCTAGATATTGTAGTGAATACATTTTCGAAGTGAGATGAACTTTTAAGTAATAAAACTAAGCCAAGAGATTTCCTTCCATCATATGAATAAACTACAGCCACTATGTTTAAAGACCTAAGAAAAGTACACACTTGCTTGGATAAAAAATCTTACCATAAATTTTCCTTCAAAAGACCTTCAAAATAAATTCTTCCATAGATGTCCAGCCTTCTGCCTTTTCCTGGAGACTTTTTATTCATTGGCCAGCTTCTTTAATTACCACATGTTGACTCTTTAAAAGAAGACTCTCTCTTGATATATAGATAACTATAGTGTGCTGCTTCTCTTTAGTAAACTGTCTAATATTTTGGAGTTTGCACTAAATAGAATATATTTTAAAAGCCTCAATATGAATTTGATATGACCATTAACTCTTTAACATATAATTGTCAATTGACCTAATTATGTCATAATTCTCTGGGAAGTTATGCAAATAGAATGAATATCCTAAATGCCAAAATGTTTTTTATAAAAGGTATTATTTTCATCCATAGAACTTGTAAGCTTATGAAATAGGTATAGAAGTAATTACTAATAAAGATTTGAAGCACATATTTTAAAGCAAATTCTGAGACCAGATTTTCTGGTAAAAACCCAACATTCCACTCTACAAAGTAATCCCATTAAAGAAATCCTAAATCATATATTTAGCATAGTAAAGCTGGCTGATCCTGGATTACAAACTAGTCATATACAGGTAAAAACTCACACTAAAAGAGTATGCAGATGCCAGAGAAAGATGACAGAGAAAAGCTGGGGGCTAATCAAACTCTCACTTAGAAAGCAGTTTTAGTGTTCCAGTGAAAAGTCCTAGGCTACAGAGTCACACCAAATAAGGAGTTTGGCCAGAGAGGAAAAATCCAGGAAGCTTGGTTCAGGAGATGGATTTGAGCAGTTACCGGTGTCCACGAGGAGCTGGAATCTTCATTTTGCTGACCACAGACAGTCGCAGACCAGGGACGGCCCGGAAACCAAGGGATAGGTGTGAGGACTCAAAGATGTCCTCACTCCTTCTCATGGAGCAGGGATGGGAAGGTAGACCCTCCCCTACCACCAGAGAAGAACTCCATCTTTGATACTGACAAAGACCAGGCCAGAGAAGCTAGCATGTAACTCAGGCCTTGGAAGAAGACAATAGGAGCCATTCAACAGGTCACAGGAACCTGACCTGCAGGGCTCAGCTCCACCCAGGGGAAACTTGCCCTTTCCAGGCAGAGGACTCTCTGCCCATGGAGAAGTGACATTCTTCATTGAGCAAACAGAGCCAGAGGCTGCCCCCTCTCCACTGCAGCCTAGGCAGTAGACCCAGCAGCAGGAGGAGTAAAAGATAAACATTTGAAACTCAGTAAACATAAATCCTGAGGATGGCTACAGGCTGGATTCTGTGAGTGTCTCAGGATCTAGCCCCTCAGGGTAAAAGGTACTGATTGCTGACTGGCTTCAACCCTACCCACAACTTAGCCCAATCACAGCAACTCCAAGCTAGAGTAAACAGCAATCTCCCTCTTTTGTGATACTCAAAGTAGATCTCCCTCCCACTGAACTAGGGAGGATGGTCATAAAGTCCCAGGTGAGACAGAGCTTCTTTCTAGCTGCTCAAACTTACTTAAAAAATGAATCAAGCCACAGGAAAACCAAATGCCACAAGCAATCCAGAGACTCCACCAAGAGACTAGTTACAGATACAGGGGAGACACAAGATTCCCCCACCCCCCTAAAAAGAAATCAAAGAATTTTTTCAAACTAACTTTTAAAAAAAATTAAAAATTGTTTTCTTTTCCCCCCCATCATTTTCATTTTAGTTGTGTGTGTGTTTTTTTAAACTCTTTACTCTTTTCCCTTTTGGTCTTCTATGGGTTATTTTTGTGTGACTTAATTGCTGTTCTGTTCATCCTCAGATATATACCCATATTTCATTATTAGACTTTATCATTCATTGTTTACATACCTAATTTAGAAATTGATTACTCAATTCATAAACTCTTAGCCTTAACTCCTTTAATAGTAGTGTTATTTCTTTATAGTTATATAATTTTTAAGTGTTTTATTTTTTATTTTTATTTTTTCATTTTTCCTTGTTTCTTCATCTCTCCTCCTTTCTATCTGTTTCATCTCTCTGAATTTCTGTCTTGGTTAAACTCTCTCCTTTTCCTTCCTCACATTCCTCCTATCTTATTTTCTTCCCACAATTCTTCCTAAACATATTGATTTCTGGTCTACGATTCCTTTTTTGATATTTTTAGTCCATTAATCCATAGTAGTTTGTTGTTGAACTAAATTATATCTGCTGAACTAGATTGTATCTGTACTCATTTTGACTGCATCAAACAATCTGTGCAACTACAGGGTTCTCGTTGATGCTTGCCTTAAAATAGTGTTCTAGTGTAAAATTGGTTTTGCTTTCGTACCAAAAGAGGAGAACAAACGGAGAAACACAAGAAAAATGGTAAGTCCAGGTATCTCAACTCCCAATCATGATAATCAGGTGACAGAGAAGTTAATGAATAATCCAGAGGAGAGAGTTCCCAAAATGCTCCTCAATCACTACTGGTAAGCATGTTGAATGAAAAGATTGAAAGTCTGCAAAGGACTCTGTGTGAGCATGATGGGGAAACACATTAGCATTCTGTGTTCCTTATTCTAGGAAATGCATGAGTGTGATGAGGGTAACCAGAGATGAATACAGGAATTTCATGAGCATGATGAAGTTAACCAGAGATTAATACAGGATTTTCATGAGCAGCAGAATACACAAAGATTAATATAGGAATTTTGTGAGCATGAGGAAGCTAAATAACACTAATACAGGAATTGCATGAGCGGGATGAAAATAGACAAAGATTGATGGAGGATTTCATGAAATCCACAAACAGACATTTGAAAGAATCCAGGGAGGCCCCAAAGGCAATGCTGAATGGAGCCCATCAGAATGAAAGAGAGTCCAATGAAACCACAACCAATCAACTAAGGGATTTGAGAATGAACACTGAAAACCAAATTATGGAAGGAAAGAAGTCCATACAAATTAGGAAGTAAAAAAGTCCACACAAGATCTAAAACACAGCTCTATCAAATCTGACCAATTAGAAGAAAAAGAAAAAAAAACAACAACAAAGAAAATCTTGACAGTAGGTTAGACCATGCAGAAGATTGGCTCTCTGGGATAGAAGACAGCCTAGATATTACAGAGAAAGAACAGACAATTATTCAAGACAATTACAAGAAATATGATAGATCTATTCAACATTTAGAAGACACAATTAGAAG
Source organism: Dipodomys merriami (assembly GCF_024711535.1). Taxonomy (NCBI): domain Eukaryota; kingdom Metazoa; phylum Chordata; class Mammalia; order Rodentia; family Heteromyidae; genus Dipodomys; species Dipodomys merriami. The sequence continues at coordinate 33,131,179 of NW_027202270.1, forward strand.
CGCTAATCTGAGGCTAATGGTTTTGAGGAGCAGAAAAGTGTAGAGACAGAAGTTAATATTATAGAAAATTTATTTAACAGGATCCTAGCAGAGAACTTACCAAACATGCAAAAAGATAGGCCTATTCAGATACAAGAAGCCTTAAGAACCCCAAATGGAAAAGACCAGAACAGGACATTCCACTGTCACATTATAATCCACACAGGATCATTTCAGACCAAGGAATGGATCCTTAAAGGTGTCAAGGAGAAAAGATCAATCGCCTAGGAAGGGAAACCAATCACAATAACTTCAGATTTCTCAGAAAAGAAAAAGCAAGAAAAGCCTGAAATGATGTATGCTGTGCCCTAAAGACAAACAACTATCAACCAAGAATACTGTATCAAGATGAGCTCTTCTTATAATGGAAAGTCAAATAAAAACTTCCATAGCAAAGAAAAACTAAAACAATATATTTCCACCTAACCAGCCCTACAAAAGATACTTAAAGATGTCTTACACATAGAAAACCAACAATAGAACAATATAGGTCAAGAAACAGCTCCCAAACAGAGAATACAAGAATCATAGGAAGAACCCAGTTGTCAAAGCCCTCAAGAAGGTGGATAACATGGCAGGAACTAACAAACACCTCTCAGGTCTAACTCTTAATATTAATAGATTTAACTCTCCAATTGAGCGACACAGACTGTCTAGTTGGATTAAAAAGCAAGATCTTCTACCTGCTGCCTTTAAGAGACACAACTTGCCCACAAAAACAAACATAGTCTCAAAGTAAAAGGATGGAATAAAATCTCCTAAGCAAATGACCCCCTGTAAACAGGTGGGAGTTATAATCCTAATATCAGATAAAATAGACTTCAAATTAAAATTAGCAAGAAGATTTAAAGAAGGTCATTACATACTAATTAAAGAAACTCTTATTCAGGAGGATATTAAAATTCTAAATATCTATTCACCAAATATCAGCACACCCAGTTATCCAAGAAACACTATTTCCCCTCAAATCTCAAATAGATCCAAAATAATTAATTGTTAGACCACTATCACCACTGTATATATCAACCGAGCAAAAATTCAATAGTGACACCTCAGATCCAAAAAACTGCATAGATACTTAACAGATATCTACCGAATATTTCACCCAACAGCATCAGAATACATTTTCTTCTCAGCCCCACAAGGAACAGTCCCCAAATAGACCATATTCTAGGTCACAAAGCAAATTTGTCCAATTTGAGAAACGTTAAAATTATGCCCTGCATTATCTCAGACCACAGGGAATAAAATTAGAACTCAACACCAAAGGCACGAAAGAAAGTTCTGTAAAACATGGAGGCTTTACAACATACTGTTGAACCACCAGTAGGTCCTGGAAGAGATTAGAAAGGAAATTCAAATATTCATGATATTCAACAAATATGAATACACAAATTATCAGCTTCTCTGGGACACAGCAAAGGCAGTACTCAAAGGCAAGTTTATATCTACAATTTCCTATATAAATAAATTGGAGAGATTGGAAACCAAAGAGTTTAACAGAGCACCTGAAACACCTTGAAAAAGAGCAACAAGTTAAAGTGAATCCAGTAGATGGAAATAAATATTTAAAATTAATTCAGAATTAAATAAATTAGAATTAAAAAACAGAATCAATAAAACAGAGTTGGTTCTTCGAAAAATTAACAAAATTGACAGAGTCAAAACAAATCTTATCAGAAAAAAAGAGAACACACCAAATAAAGTCAGAGATGAGAATGGAAACATCACTACAGAAACAACCAAGATTCAGAACATTATAAGGGAATACTTCTCAAAACTTTATGATATTAAGTCTAAGAATCTAGAAGAAATGGATAATGTTCTAGCAAATATCAACATGCTGAAACTAAACCAAGATGATTTAAACCGACTTAACAGACCTGTATCAAGCATCGAAATAGAAACAGCAATAAGAGTCCTCCCACCCAAGAAAAGCCCAGGACCAGATGGATTTACAGTGGAATTCTACAAGGCCTTCAAAGTAGAACTTGCACAATTACTCCTCCAACTCATCAATGAAATTGAAGTGAAAGTTCACTATCAAACTCTTTCTATGAAGCCATCATAACCCTCATCACAATACCAGTCAAGGACTCATCAAAGAAAGAGAACTATAGACCCATTTCTTTGATGAATATTGATGCAAAATTTTTCAACAAAATTTTGGCCAATTGACTTCAACAACTCATCAAAAAATCATGCACCACAATCAAATAGGATTCACACTTCAGGGATGCAAAGATGGTTCAATATACACAAATCAAGTAATGTAATACATCACATCAACAAGAGCAGGGATAAGAACCACATGGTTATCTCAATAGATGCAGAAAAAGCATTTCACAAGTTCCAAAATCCCTTTGTGATGAAGGCACTGGAAAAACTAGGAATCCATGGAGCATTCCTCAGTATAGTAAAAGCTGTGTATGACAAACCTACAGCCAGCATTAAGCCAGCATTTAGCGAAAAGCTAAAGCCATTTCCTCTAAACTCTGGAATGAGACAAATATGTCCTCTCTCTCCACTTTTCTTCAGTTTAGTATTAGAATGTATAGGTACAGCAATCAGAAAAGATGCAAAAATAAAGGGTATCCAAATAAGGAAAGAAGAAGTAAAACTCTCCCTCTTTCCAGATAACATGATCTTGTATTTAAAGAATCCCACGGACTCCACTCCCAAATTACTCGAGCTGATTCAAAACTTTGGCAAAGTAGCAGAGTACAAAATTAACCCTGAAAAATCAATGGGTTTTCTGTACGCCAACAATGAGAAGAGTACAGCTGAAATCAGGAAAGCAACTCCTTTTGTAATGCCTTACAAAATATAAAATATGTAAGCATTAACTACAGAACTGAAGGACCTCTACGATGAAAACTTTAAAAACCAAAAAATGAATATTAAAGCAGAACTTAGGAAGTGGAAAAACCTCCCAGGCTCCTGGATTGGGAGGATTAACATTGTGAAAATGGCAATACAGCCAATGGCTATCTACAAATTCAATGCAATACCCATCAATATATCAACCTCATTCTTCAATGACATAGGGGAAGCAATCCAAATATTCATATGGAAGACAAATAGCAAAAACAATCCTTAGCAGAAAGTACAGTGCTTGAGGAATATCTATACCGGTTTCCCTTATTTGTAATATCTAGTATATGTATGAGTCAAGCGGAAAAGGTCAGATAATGTGAGGTCAGGAAAATGAACCCTTAGATATGTATTTTAATGTTTCTTTTTCTTTCATGCATGTGTTTCTAACGCATTTATAAGATTATCTCTTTGTTGCTTTGTATGTCCCTCCCCCACAGTATAACCCCTGCTTTCACTATATTTGATGTCAGTATAACTTGTGGAGGAGATGGGGAAAAACCAGTTGTTTAAGGATACAGGTGGACCTGTTGCAACAATGAGAAGTCCAAGTTGTCATGTCCAAAACGAGCTTTACAACGTCGGTGGGGGGGGGGAGGGGGAGAAGGGGGGGGAAAGAGAAGGATTGGGATTGAGGGGGAGGGGGGAGGCTGGGAAGGGATATGAAGGGTAAACAAAGGAGGAGGCTGCAATGCTTGGTAAGAAATGTATGCATTATCCTGCCCATGTAATTGTAACTCCTCTGTAAAGTATGTTCACAAATAAAATTAAATTAAATTAAAAAAAAAGAAAAAGAAAAAAAGAGGAATATCTATACCAAATTTCAAACTCTCTTACAAAGCCATAGTAATAAAAAACAGCTTGGTACTGGCATAAGAACTTACCTGAAGAATAGAACTGAAGACCATAAATGAACCCACAGACCTATAGCCACCTAATCTTCTATAAAGCAGCTAAAAAATTAGAAAGGAAGAAAGTCTCTCCAGTAAATTCTGCTCTCAAAATTGGTTCAATACCTGTAGAAAACTAAAGCTAGATCTTTATCTATCACCCTGCACCAGAACCAACTCCAAATGAATCAAAGAGCTCGAAGTCAAAGTACACATCCTGAAAACATTACAGGAAGGAATAGGAGAAACCCTAGGGCTCCTTGGCATAGGCTGAAATTTTCTTAATAAAGACCCAGAAACAACAAATCAAAGAAAGGCTGGACAAATGGGATTGCATGAAATTGCAGAGCTTCTGCATGGCAAAGCATATAGCAAGCAAGAGCAATAGAAAGCCCACAGATTGGGAGATCTTCACTTTCCATACAATGGACACGGGTCTCATATCTAAAATCCAAATTGAGATTCCACCTCACCCCAGTTAGAATGGCTATAATCAAGAAATCTAATAACAACAGATGTTGGAGGGGATGTGGCCAGAAGGAAATCATACTGCATTGTCGGTGGGAGTGTAAACTTGTTCAAACACTTTAGAAAGTAGTATGGAGGTTCCTCGAAAGACTCCACATAGAGCTCCCCTATGACCCAGCAATCCCACTTTTGGGCATTTACCCAAATGATCACAAACAAGATCACACTAAAGCTACCAGCACAACTATGTTTTTTGCAGCATTATTGACCATAGCTAAGATATGGAACCAAGCCAGATGCCCCTCAGTGGATGAATGGATCAAGAAAATGTGGTATGTTTATACAATGGAATTCTATGCCTCCACCAGAAAAAATGACATCACCCCATTTGTTAGGAAATGGAAAGTCTTGGAAAAATTATATTAAGTGAAGTAAGCCAGGCCCAAATAAATATAGGTCCCATGGTTTTCCTTATTTGAAATAACTAGTATAAGTCTAGGACAAGCAGAAAAGTTCAAAAACTATGTACATATGATCATATAAGATGATGTTAAGTGAAATGAAGCCCAAAATAGGGACACTATTGTTTTTAACATATTTAAAATGTACTATGTGATATATTTGTTTCTCTTATATGTTCTTCCCCCATAGTATAACCCCTGTTTTCACTGTATTTGATTCCAGTGTCCTGAATCTTGTATATACATTTTTCTAATTTGGGGAGGGGAAGGGAAATAACTAAATGTTGAAACAAGGATACAGGTTGACCCACTGTAGCAATGAGATGTACAAGTCACTGTGTTCAAAATGAACTTTACAATTTGGGATGGGGAGGAGTTGCAGAGGTTGGGAGAGAGGAGGTGGTAGGGGAAAAACAAAGGAGGAATTAATAATACTCAATAAGGAATGTACTCATTACATTACTCATGTAACTGTAATGTAACTGTAACACCTCTATAAAGTATTTTTACAATAAAAACATATAAAAATAAAAGAGTATGCAGTAACTATAGTAACCCAGCACCAAGAAAGTTTACATTTAATTCCCAATAAAACACTTGTATTATAACCCAGTTTTCAGTAGATAGAAACAAAGTTATTTTCTTTATTAAGCATTTTTATACCCTTGATTCTACAGAGGGATTTCATTGCAACATTTCCATCCATATTTCCATCCATTCATACAAGTTATTCTGACTACCACATTCCCTCCCTCCCTTTCCTCTATTTTCTTTCCCCATCATAAAACAATTTCAACATGTTTCACTTTTTTATTTTTATATATTCATATCAAGTTTTTTTTTTTGCCAGTCATAGGACTTGAACTCTGGAGTCAGCCTTTGTGCTATCCCTGAGCTCTTCAGCTCAAGGCAAGTGCTCTACCACTTGAGCCACAGTCCCACTTCCAGTTTTCTCATGGTTAATTGCAGATAAGTCTCATGGACTTTCTGCCTGGGCTGACTTTGAACCATGATCCTTAGAGCTCATCTCCTGAGTAGCTAGAATTATGAGTGTGAGCCTGGCTCATATCAAGTGTTTTTAACCATATTTACTCCCTCTATTCACCTTTCCTCTGTCACTGAAACATCCTTCCTCAAACGTCTACTTTCACATTATTCTTTTATTTTTAATGAATACTAATTGTGCCATAGGGTTTGAATATGGGTTTTTGAACATGTATATATTATGTTTAAACAGATTTACCCTCTCTTTTCTAATCCCTTCCTACTCTTCTATCATTCATTGAGATTCCTATATAATCTTCATGCCCATGTTCATTGTATTTTAATTATATCCCTTCACCACAGTATATCCCTCACCCAATTTCCTCCTGACCTCTCAAAGAGTCCTATAACCATGGTCATGTTCAATATGGAGGTAGATAGGTCATTTAAGTGTAATAATACAATTGAGGGAAAGCATGCCATATTTGAATTTTTTGTACTTATCTTTCTCACTCAACACAATAGTCTCTGGTTGAATCTGTTTTTCCTACAGATGACAAAATTTCTTATGACTGTGAAATATTCCCTGCAAAACAGGTGCCATATTTTCTTTTTCTATTCATCAATAGTTAGAAACCTCACCCAAACTGGTAATTTGTCTATTGTGAACAGAACTTCAATAAACATGAATATTCAAGTGTCAGTGTCTCATGTACATTGATTTATATTATTCCAGATAAAACCGCAAGAATAGTATGGTGGCATTAAAAATATGTCTACGTGGAGATTTTACTGAGCAACCTTGCTTATGATTTCCACAATGACTGCAGAAGTTTACATTCCCAATATTGGTGGTGTGGGGGAAGAGTTTACACATTCTCTTTAGCAATTGTTTGTTTTCTTAACAATTGCCATTCTGACTGTGGTGATGTGCAATCTTAGTGTAGTTTTGATTGGCATTTTGTTTATGCTCAAGAATGGTGAAACTTTCATCTAGAAATTATTCACTTTTTCTTCAAACGAGAACTGTCCAATTCATTTGATCACTTTCTTGGATTAGGTATTCTTTGATGTTTTGTGTCTTTGTATATTCTATATATTAAACCTTTATCCATTGTGTAACTGACACAAATTTTCTCCAATATGTGGATTATTTCATGATTCTGGTAGTTGTTTTTTTTTGTGTCAAAAGTTTTTAATTCGATGGAGTTATATATCTATATTTTATACTTGTTTGCTGGGCAATTAATATTCTATTTGGAAAATAATAGAGTGTAACCTTATATTTTAGTTCCCGTAGCAGCTGCAAGGACTCAAGTCTAACGTTAAGATCTTTAATCCATTTTGAGTTGATTTTTGTTCAGGGTGAAGGTCTAAATAGAGACATCTGAGTTTATGAAACATTTTCCCAGCTCTATTTCTTAACATCTGGTAAAACAGAAGTTTGGACTGATTGCAAATCTATTTTTACAATGAAATTGAGACACTTTGACATTAAAGACAAGTAAAGAGTATAAAGGAGCTAATAAACAATAGCTTCTATATTTTTCTGCATTTCTTAATTGATTTTGACATCATTTTTTAGTTGGAGACATAATAGGAGACAATCATGTTTTTATTTGGGGTGAAAAGGATCAAGAGTTTTATTCTGGATTATAAGGCGTGAGTCACTAATAACACTCATAAGCAGATACATTGTATAACAACTTGTGTTTCTCCCAACTCAGTATCCACAGAGCTCTGCATTAGTGCTTAATGTTGGTACAGATGCAATAGAGGACACTTTTCCTGGAGAGCACCATTTATCTTGTCTTTCTTTTTTTTAATGAGTTTTTTTTTATTGTGAAACTGCTGTACAGAGGGGTTACAATCACATGATAAAGGTAATGAGTACATTTCTTATCAAGCATTGTTGCTTCCTCCTTTGTTTTTCCTCTACCCTCCCTTCCCTCCCATTTCTACAACTACAGCCTCCCTCCCCCGCTCCCCCCTCACCTAAATTGTAAAGTTCATTTTTTGACATAGTGTCTTGTACATCTCATTGTTGCAATGGGTCCACCTGTATCCCTATTTAAACAATTTGCTTTTTCACTTCTGCTCCCCAAATTATACCAACATCAAATACATTGAAAAACAGGGGTTATACTGTGGGGGAGGGACATACAAAGCAACAAAAAATCAGGACACAAATGGTTTTTTCTTTCTTGCTATTGTTTTTAACAGATTTATAAGATACCACATGATTTATCTTGTCTTTCTAAATATGTTTTATTCTGTTTTAAAATCAAACTCATGAGTATAAATGAAGTTCAATTACCCCTCCTCCCCCATGCACTCACAAAGCCTACAATACAATATGATTACAGAAGTTACTAGTGTTTTGACCTACTGAGTAGAAAGTCATAGGAAATATAATTGGGGATGTGATTAGAGAATGGAGAAATACAATATGTAAATAAGAAGAAAAGAAAGATTTATATTGACATTCAAAGAAACATATGAAGACCTACTTGTAAACTATAAACATTACTTTTTAATTTTTTATTGTTAAGGTGATATACAGAGGGATTACAGTTACATAAGTAAGGTAATAAGTACATTTCTTCTCAAACTTACTACTCTCTCTAACTTTCTCTCCCTCCCAAAGTTCCTCCCCACCCCTGCAAGTTGTACAAATCTTTTCCAACATATTGTGACTATCACTGTTGCTTTGGTTCCCCAGTGTTCTTTGTCTCACCCTCATTTCTTGTTCCCCTTCCCTAATTCAGATAAATTTAAAAACAATACCAGGGTACCAAAATCAAATACAGGTACAACAGGGAAAAAAGAAGAGGGGTCAGAACACACAAAAGAAAAAAGCAATCACATAGTAAAAAAGAACAACAACAAAGAAAAGCCCCTGTGTCCATGTCTTGGAGTTCATTTTTGCTTAGGATCAACTTATATGCTCATATGTACATAGCTATTGATCTAGTCTACTCATTTGCTAAGATTAACCTAGATATATACTAATTGTTGCCAATAATGGAAACCATGGGACCTTTGTTTCTTTGAGTCTGGCTTACTGCAATTAATATTTCCAAGTCCTTCCATTTTCTGACAATGGGGCGGTGTCATTCCTCCTGATGGAAGCATAGAATTCCACTGTGGTGTGGTGGTGTGGTGTGGTGTGGTGTGTGTGTGTGTGTGTGTGTGTGTGTGTGTGTGTGTGTGTGTGTGTGTGTGTGTGTGTGTGTGTGTGTGTGACATTTTCTTGATCCATTCATGTACTGAGGGGCATCTGGGTTGGTTCCATATTTTAGCTGTGGTGAATAATGCTGTGATAATGAGAAGAGCGCAGCTGAAATCAGGAAAGTAACTCCTTTTGTAATAGCCCCACAAAAATAAAATACCTATGAATTAACAAAAAATGTGAAGGACTTCTATGATGAAAACTTTAAAAACCTGAAAAAGGAAATAAAAGCAGAACTAAGGAAGTGAAAAATCTCTCATGCTCCTGGATTGGATTGTAGATAGCCAATCGCTATCTACAAATTCAATGCAATACCCATCAATATCCCAACCTCATTCTTTAATGAAATAGGAAAAGCAATCCAAAAATTCATATGGAAGAATAAAAGACCCAAGTACCCAAAACAATCCTTAACAGAAAGTATAGTGCTTGAGGAATATCAATACCAAACTTCAAACTCTATTACAAAGCCATAGTAATCAAAAGAACTTGGTACTGGCACAAGAACTTACCTGAGGACCAATGGAATAAAAGTGAAGGCCAGAAATGAACCTGCAGACCTATAGGCACCTAATCTTCAATAAGGGAGCTAAAAAAATAGTGACAGTGAAGAGTTACAGTTTCTTCAGTAAATGGTGCTCGCAAAATTGTTTCAACACCTTTTGAAAACTAAAGGTAGATCTTGATATATCACCCTGTGCCAGAACCAACTCCAAAAGGATCAAACATTACAGGAAGGAATAGGAGAAACTCTAGGGCTCCTTGGCACAGGCCAAAATTTTCTTAATAAAACACAGCAAATCAAAGAAAGGTTGGACCAATGGGATTTAATGAAATTTCAGAGCTTCTGCCTGGCAAAAGATACAGCAACAAGACCAGTAGAAAGCGCACAGGTTGGGAGAAGATCTTCACAATGAACAAGGGTCTCATATCTAAAATATACTTAGAACACAAAAAATTAAATCCACCACCAACAAATCCTTAAAGAAACACCTGCCAGATTAATAAGTTGACTAAAGACTTAGAGACTTCTCTGAAGAGAAATAAGAATGACAAATAGACAAATGAAGAAATGCTCAACTTCTCTAGCCATTAAAGAAATGCAAATCAAAACCACATTGAGATTCACCTCACCCCACTTAGAATGGCTATAATCAAGAAATCTAATTACAACAGATGCTGGAGGGAATGTGGCCAGAAGGGAACCCTACTGCAATGTTGGTAGGAGTGTAAACTTGTTCAACCACTTTGGAAAGCAGTATGGAGGTTCCTCAAAAGACTCCACATAGAGCTCCCCTATGACCCAGCAATCCCACTTCTGGGCATTTACCCAAATGATGAAAACAAGGCCATACTAAAGCTACCTGCCATTACTTTTAACTGATAAAAGTGCAGGCTCAGAGCTAGAATTTGACAGTATGTCACTGGAACGTTGATGATAACACCAAATTCTACCTTATAGAATCACAAAAATTTCATAGGAATGGCATGTCCAACAAATATCTATCAAAATGATAATGCAGTCACTCATTGATTGAAAACCTGATTTAAAAATCAATGACAATTTATTTCTTTTTTTGTTTTTTAAGTTACAGTTACATGAGTAAGGTAGTGAGTACATTTCCTATCGAGCATTGTTACCCCCCTCCTTTGTTTTTTCCCTACCATCTGTTCCCTCCCCACCTCTCCACCTCCTCCCTCCCCCACCCCAAAGTTGTAAAGTTCATTTTCAACATAGTGTCTTGTACTTGTACATCTTATTGTTACCCAGATGCCTCTCAGTAGATGAATGGATCAAGAAAATGTGGTATATATACACAATGGAATTTTATGCCTCCATCAGAAAGAATGACAACACTCCATTTTTTAGGACATGGAAAGACTTGGAAAATTTATATTAAGTGAAGTAAGCCTGGCCCAAAGAAACTTAGGTCCCTTGGTTTCCCTTATCTGCAATAACTAGTATATGTCTAGGACAAGCAGAAAAGATCAAAAGCTAATACATAGGACCATATAAGATGATGCTAAGTGAAATGTGCCCCAAGATAGGGACACAAGAGGTTTTTATTTCTTTTTGCCATTTTTTTAATATATTTATAATATACTACTACTACGTATTTTTTGGTTCTTCTGTATGTTTTTCCTCCAAGGTATATCCTGTTTTCACTGTATTTGGTTCAGGTGCCATGCATCTTCTATATAATTTTTTTTTCTAATTTGGGGAGGGGAAAGGAAATAACAAAAGGCTGAAATAAGGATACAGACTGGCCAAATGATAATTTATTTCATAGCTAGAAAATAGGAAGTAAACTTGGAAATTTCCTCAAGAATAGCTGTAAATCATTGATTTCCCCTTAATTTCAAAAATTATGTAGGATCTTAATCCAATAAACAAATAATAACAATTTCATTTCTTATATTTGTAGATGAGTTGCTTGAGTCTTCTAACCCCTTTAGGTGGAGTGAAAGAATCATTAGAACCATTATTCAGAAAGTTCATGTACTGTTAACAAATTTGTGAGGTAGACAGAAGTTGTTTCACTTTAGTTTTGCAGTAGCAATTTGTAGTGAATCTGAATCTCTTTTGTTTCAGTAAGGGTAGCCATAAGTGATAGGGCATATTGATTATAACCCAGAGCCAGAAGCTGTGTTTAGTGGCTGCATGTTTGCTAAGATGAAATTCCTAAGTGGTTTTTAATTTTGAAATGTTGGAATTAGATATTGAACAGTGTCATACTTTTCAGCACTGGATTTTATATGGCATCCATTGATGCTTATGTATTTTCTCTATGCATTTCTCTCTTGAGGGCCTCATTCTCTATTTGATAAGGCTACTATTAATTCATGGGGACTAAAAATAGTGATCATAGTCCTTAGCAAATCATGAAGTACAGACATTTATTACAAGTATTTTATCTAAGTTATTTGTACTGAAATATTAATAATGAGTTGATGTACACATCAGAATTCCAGGGTTTGGAAAAGAAGCAGATAAGAAGAGAGCAATTGAGTCCTGCTTCACACTGCTTGTATGTTTTCCTTAAGACAAACATTTTGCTTTATCTTTAACTCAATAAACACATTTATCAAAACCTATTATAGATTTTTCCAAATGTTATATAGCATGATGCTATCTTTAAATGATTAATCATTCCTATATTTTGCACTAATGACCACTTTATATTAATTTTGACTCATGATTGGTTTTTACTATTATATGACATATATTTGACATTTGTATTTATTTATGTAGGAGAAAACCCATGAAAAGATAAAATGAATGCTAGATTTCCTTTTATGACAAAGAAACTAGATGAAATGGATTGGCCTATGGTGCATATCAATTGTACCAATTTTGAAATTTATTGGGGAGAAATTTCTATTAGACTTTATTTAGTGCAGAAAATTGGACCCTGCTACAAGCCCTATAGTATTCCATGCTCCAGACATGCTTGCAGACCTCTCCATCTGTCAAATATCATGCTCTTTGGTTTGGAACATATTCCTTGGTTTGGAGCATTATGTTTGAACAGATGGAGTGGCCTGTTTGTAGATAAAATTAACAATGCATTTCTGTATATATTAGTTCGTTCTCATTTTCATAATTTTTTCCCTGTGGCATTTAAAACACAAATTATGTGCCTGTCCGATAGAGAGAAAAAGTGTGTGTGTGTATGTGTGTGTGTGTGTGTGTGTGTGAGAGAGAGAGAGAGAGAGAGAGAGAGAGAGAGAGAGAGAGAGAGAGAGAGAGAGAGAGAGAGAGAGAGAGAGAGAAGGGTAGAGATGGAAAGAGACAGAGAATTCTGAGCTTGAGCAAATCAAATAACTCCATGGGTATTGAAGCTAACAATAATACAGGTTTGCAAAAATGACTGCACAAAGAAGGTACTGTTTTTTGGTATTTTAAATATACTTTTTACCTGATATATATAAAAGTAACCCCACTGTATATCACTTCTAAAACAACAATAAAGTAAATTAGAAAATATATTGAAGATACATTTTATATTTCTTAGCTTCTAAATCTCTAAACTTGTATAAATTAGAGAACCATGACATTCCACAGTCAGTATGACTTAAGGCTTTCCATTAAAATGATATTCTAAGATATGACTGCAACCCTTAGTAGTAGATTGTCATCTGTTAAGATTCTTCAAAAGGAAAAGCATTGATGCCTGAAAATATCTGTTAACTGCAAAGAATATTTAATTCCTTCCTCTCTATAAAATATAGACATTCTGTGTATACATTACATACATACATATACAAAACACACATAAACATTGTTAATAAAATTCTAAATATTTTGTTATCCAGTTTCCTTTCTAAAGATAACAGTTGATGTCTGTATATGTTACAAACATACATATATACAAAACAGCTTAAAATAATAGTTGAAACTATTCTTCCATTATTTAATTTAGCTCTTTATATGTTGAGTGTCAATTATACAGATGAGAAACACTTTAGTGTAATTCTACTTCCTTCCATTATCTGTATTTTCAGGTAAATATATATCATCACTATTGAACTTTACACTTATTTGTCTTTCCTTCTTGATGAACTATGAACTTATCTATTTCCACTGGCTCAGGTAAATGTTTTCATTATTCTTTTATTTTATTTTCTTATAAAGATGCTGTACAGAGAAGTTACAGTTACTTCAGTAAGGTAATGAGTACATTCCTTGCCAGACATTAATACTCCCTCCTTTGTTTTTCTCCCACTATCCCTTCGATTCCCTAACTCCCCCACCCCCCAACCAAAGTTATAAGGATCATTTCCAACATAGTGTCTTGTGAATATCATTGTTGCAATGGGTCATCCTGTGTCCTTGTTTCAGCATTTGTTATTCCCCTTCCCCTCCCCAAATTAGATAAATGCATATACAAAATTCAAGGTACTCATTATTCTTGAATTCATTTTGTATATCTAAAATTACAAGAGCATAGGTGCCATATTTGAAATTCTTTTCAAATAAGGAATAAGACATATTTTCTTTTTTATTTAATCAATTATTTTTTATTTTTTCCTTTTTTATTGTGAAAATACTGTACAGAGGAGTTACAATTACATGGACAAGATAATGAGTACATTTTTTATGCAATTTTATTAAATGTCCTCTATGTTGTAACTTGAAAAATCTTCTTTCTTTTTAAGGCTATATATCAAATTCTTTCTGTGTGTGTGTGTCTGTGTATGTGTGTGGTGTGTGTGTGTGTGTTTGTGTGTGTGAGAGAGAGAGAGAGAATGAGTGAGAGAGTGAGTGTATATGTGTGTATTTGTAGCAGAGTAGAAAAAATGCTAGAAAGGTAAGACATAAATCAAGATCATAATTAATATGACAAAGTTGCAGCCATATACAATGATTATATCTAGAAAGCCCATAATTATTGTAATGATTACAATCCATACTGTACTATGTACAATACTCACTAGGAGGGGTAGGTATCAGGTACTCTCAGTACGGGAAAAATAAAAACAAACTATATGAGAAAATGTTAATTTGCTTTAATATAGTTAATCATTTTATTACATATGTGTTCTTCAAAACATATAATGTCCACCTTAGATGTACATAACAAAAATAAACATAAAAGAACTGAATTTCTCGTTTATATGTCTTCTGAATTGTACTTTTAGGAATCAATGCTCTCTAGTAGTGTGTGTGTGTGTGTGTGTGTGTGTGTGTGTGTGTGTGTGTGTGTGTGTGTGTGTAAGACAGCTTCTTTATAACATGAAATTTCACATCATATCTTCTCAATGTATATAATACCAATATATCAAATCAGTTTAAGAACGACCACTGCTATAAGATATACTCAAAGAATTTTTCATATGATAAATTATTTCTGTAAGAATTAGATATGCAATTTTTGGCCTGTGGCCTCAAATATTTTTATAGCACTACCACTTGGATTTAGGGTCTTTGTGTTTCATAAGCAAATACTCCATCTCTCAATCCATGCCCCTGCCCTTTTTGCTTTGGTTAGTTTTTAGATAGGGTCTTAAGCTTTTTTTTTTCTTTATTTTTTTCTTTTTATTTTTTATTTTATTTGTGAACACACTGTACAGAGGGATTACAATTACATGGGCAGGATAATGCATACATTTCTTACCAAGCATTGCAGCCTCCTCCTTTGTTTACCCTTCACATCCTTTCCCAGCCTCCCCCCTCCCCCCCAATCCCAATCCTTCTCCGCCCCCCCCTTCGGGGTCTTTTATTCTTCCATATGAATTTTTGGATTGCCTCTTCTATTTCCCTGAAGAATGAGGTAGAAATATTGACAGGAATCACATTGAATTTGTAGATAGCCTTGGGAAGTATTGCCATTTTCACGTTGTTGATCTTTCCAATCCAGAAGCATGGGAGTTTTTGCCACTTTCTAAGTTCTGTTTTGATTTCGTTTTCAGGTTTTTGAAGTTTTCATCATAGAGGTCCTTCACTTCTTTGGTTAAGTTAATTCCTAGGTATTTTATTTATTTATTTATTTATTTTTTGCCTGGCTATAACAATTTTTTTTATTTGTGAACATACTGTAAATAGGGGTTACAATTACATGGGCAGGATAATGCGTACATTTCTTACCAAGCATTGCAGCCTCCTCCTTTTGTTTACCCTTCACATCCCTTCCCAGCCTCCCCCCTCCCCCCCAATCCCAATCCTTCTCCTTCCCCCCTTCTCCCCCCCCCCCCCCCCCCGCACCGACGTTGTAAAGCTCGTTTTGGACATGACAACTTGTACTTCTCATTGTTGCAACAGGTCCACCTGTATCCTTAAACAACTGGTTTTTCCCCATCTCCTCCACAAGTTATACTGACATCAAATATAGTGAAAGCAGGGGTTATACTGTGGGGGAGGGACGTACAAAGCAACAAAGAGATAATCTTATAAATGCGTTAGAAACACATGCATGAAAGAAAAAAACATTAAAATACATATCTAAGGGTTCATTTTCCTGACATCACATTATCTGATCTTTTCCACTTGACTCATACATATACTAGATATTGCAAATAAGGGAAACCATGGGACCTATGTTTCTTTGGGCCTGGCTTACTTCACTTAAGCTTTTTGACTAGGCTCACCTTTAACCACAATTCTCCTACCTATGCCTTAGTATAGCTGGGACTACACATACTACTATGAGTGGCTTTCTTTGTTAAGATGGAGTCTTGATGATGTGTGTGCCTACACTGGCCTAGAACTGTGATCATCTCAATCCCTATTTCCCACATATCTGGGATTATAGTCATGAATCACATCATGTGGCCTTTGTTGGTAGCTTCTTGAAAATGGAAGAGCTTTTTACTCAGCATGTAAGCAAAATCCATATAATTAGGCGTAGATAGATCATTGGATTAAAAGTTATGATTTACTAGTATTTACAGTTATATAATAAACACTATTACCTGCTCACTAATAATAAAAAAAACTTGATGGTGATCATTATTTAATGAGCACATGGTACCATACAAAGAGATCAGTGATGTCAATTTTTATAGAAATAGATTTATTTTTGCCAGTCCTGGGGCTTGAACTCACAGCCTTGGCACTGTCACTGAGCTACTTTTGCTCCAGGCTAGAGCTCTACCACTTGAGCCACAGCACCACTTCTGGCTTTTTTACTGAGGAATCAAACTTGGGCTTCATGCATGCAGGCAAGCACTTTACCACTAACCACATCCCCAGGTCCTAGAAACAGACATTGATCCTTGTTATCTCTAGTGGAAATCAGATATGATTAAATACTTTTATTTAAATATAATGAATTTTCAAGAGTATTTCTACCAAATAATATTTGATAAAATATAAACCATTATAGAAAGTAATATTTTACAATATATGTAACCATTGTAATGATTTAGGTTTGTATCAGGTATCCACTAGCTTCTATGTATTTTGTATTTAAAAATACAATCTTGCAATAGGGTTTGAGCAGACTAGAATTTATTGTATTTTGAATGAAAAAAATCATAAATTAAAGAGGAGTTTCTTATCAATCAGAGATTCTTCTCAGAGTCTGTAGATATTTTGAGTGTATGTAGTTCAAGGACATGAAAAATTCCCCAGGGGGGAAATAACATCCATATTTTTAACTTTCCAGCAAAGATCATTTCAGAGGAAGAACAGGACAAATTCAGACTATTTGTCGTGTCCATAACTTTTACTTTCACTGAAAGGATAATCTCCAATGAGGACACTGATGCTAAAATAGCTTATGTGAGAATAGCCAGCTGGTGAATCATCTCTCGAGAAGAGCCAGAGAAGCCAACCATCTTAGTATCAAATCCTTTTATCTGTAATTTCCGATAACAATTTCCTCTAATGTAGATCACTCTGTACCAAAATATTTCCGTTCTATAAAACTCAAAAAGGTCATTCTGCCTCCTTTGTTTTGATCATTTTAAAAACGTGTTTTTAGGTGAGACAATTGAACATTGAAGTGTTACAATATGTAGAGATGGCTTGTCTACCAATAAGAATTGCTGTTATCTTCTTTTAATCGTTGTTCAAAGAGGCTTCAATTCACCAAGTCAATCTATGAGTACCAGTGCATCTTGCACAAGTATATTATAATTGGCTCATATCACAAGCACATCTATTTCAGTTTCTCATACTCTTTAATCTTGTTCTCTACCTCTGCAGCTCTATCTCCTTCATTCTAGGTAACATGGGAATTTTAAGTTCTCCATGATTCCATTTCTAATGTAAAAAGTAGAGATACATCAGGAATTGATTATGGTGAGAAAATTATTACATGTAAAGCATTTTAAACATGATCTGTCATATACAGAATAGAATTAGAATATTAGAGTACTATTCTGATTATTTTAGAAGGAATATCCTATTGGGAAAATTGTGATGAAATGAGCTAAGAAAGGGGAAAAAATAAAGTACCTATTAAGTACAGTACAAAAGAAAGTGCTATGAGACAGAGCCTATGGATTTCTACAATACATTTCTTAACATATAACTTCAAAAGACATGTTTAGATGTCTAGTTAATGGTGAATTTGTGGACATCTGGAGTTTTTTTGTAATGTAATTGGAGATTTTTCTCAACTTTTTAGTATTTGCCTCAAATTTTGACAGAAATGAAATCATGGCTCAGTTAGGGTAAACAGGAGTAGCATCTGGCATTGAAAGTACCACACACTAAGTTTAATGAGAAGGTGCAGAGCATACTCGCTTCACTGTGCTGACAGCCAAATTCCCCAGTGAGTAGGTCTTCAAGAGTAGAATGTCTTCCTACTATTTTCTAAGGGTTAAGGGACAGAGATTTTTAACATAATCTTCGTAAGTTCGAACATCTGATCCTTGAATCTGAAGGCAATGCTTCAGAGAAACCAAGGAAGCTGGACAGAATTCAGAGGCATGATGAAGTTGATTGTGGAATGAAGCCCAGTGATTATGCAGTGGTGTCAGCCTTCTCAATACACTGCCTGAGGTTCTAATATGGTTGTATTTTCTGCCATCTGTTTCATCAAGGTTGCTTCTTCAGACTTTTGACCTGTCACATTTTCACTGTGCTTCCTTTAAATTCATGTTTATTATTTCCATGTTTTATGAAAGTAAGTGATTAAACTTTTTGTATGAATTCCTCAAATACAAAATCCATTGTTGAGGATTATCATGGTTATTAGCACCATCAGATGGCAAGACTTGTGGGTATGGTGAGGTTCATGACAGAAGATAAGTCAGAGAGGAAGATGTGTGTTGGTGGATGGAGCAGGTCAATGGTGTATAGTAGATTTTGGGGCTGGATTCCTGATCTATGAAGACATAAGCCACATCTATGGAAAGATTGCCAGGAATGATTCCTGAGCTTTTTGTGGAGCTGAAACGACAAAGACACTTGGGAGTCAGTAGATCTTTAAAATCAGGCAAAGACACAATTCTAAGGAAGCATACATTTCCTAATATATTACTGTTACCATAGACTGTTGATACAGCCTAGAAAATCATAATGGAATTTTAGTATTTACTATTTACCACATATTTATAAAAGCATTATACTATATACACATTATTTCCCTATTGCACCAAACAGGAAAATTCATTAGTGTCTTCATTATAGGAACCAGATTGAGATAAAACATAAACAAGCTATACAGAGATGCAAATTAACTTGCTCATTAATGAAATGGCTTCATTTTCAATGACTTTTTTAATCCTATATTTCACTTTTTGGTCTCAGTTAAACATAATTTAGGACTTAATTTAGGATGTTAGCATAGAAGGTGATTTCTTTTGTTACTACTGTTATATACCTGTTCACTTCCTATTCCACACTCCTGTGGCTCTTTCATCTACTTGATAAAAACAATACTAAGAAATGTTTTGTGGGATAACAAAGACAAAAGATGTGGCTTTACATTTGGTTCATTTACTGGCTATTTATGTATTTGGTGACTGTTGCTGCACTTGCAATGTAGATGGAATACTTCTATCACCTAATCCCAGGGTCATTGAAAAGACTAAATTAATAGAACCTCATGAAACTTTCAAAATAATACCTGTCACATTAAAAAATACACTCAAAATGCATCCCATCCCATATTAAGGGTTAAGAGGACTTTCTCTTATTCTGAATTTAATGTTTTAAAATTTAATTAAAATATATTATGATCATCATAAGATGGGGTTTTTTAGTAATTCAAAGGTATAATATGACAAAGACACTGAATATTATTCATTTAACTAATTTACATTATGTTCTTTAATTTGTAACTCTATCCATATGTTTGTATAATTATTTTAGCACAAAATATATTAAATGTTATCATATCTAAGGTCCTTAATTGACACAACTAATTTCTGAAAGCTTCCAAGTACAGGAAAATGATTCTACATTAAATTTTACATTAAATTTGATATTGTTTCAAATCTGATTCAAATTTAGAAAATTTATGTGTGACATTAAAGTAGTATTTACTGTCATTTTAAAACATTTACATTCACAAGCACACCAATATGAAAATGACTAGGATCAGGATGCTTGGAAGAAAATTAGGTATAACACAACATTTGGAAACTAGTATAATGAGAATATTAGAAAAATGCATATTCCAATTGGTATAATTTTTCTTTCACACCTGAAAGACATGTTAGAATTTTTCATTTTGAATAAAATAATACAAAAATTATTTCCTAAAATTATAACTGATTTTCTTATATGGTTTTAGGAATTCAAATATTTTAACTTTGTGCCATAGACATTTCACAGTTGATTTATATTTTAAATTTCATTTATTATAAAAAATTTCATCATAGTTTATCTGATGATTAATATTTGTCAACAAGACTATAAATGCTTTAAGTGATTTATAAAATGTATTATATTTAATTCACTGAAGTGGCCTGTTGTGTCCTCAAAGGATCTGTCTTAAGGCAAGGGGGAAGATTGCTGAGAAACTTAAAGAAACAGATTAAGGTACTGCATAAAATTTACTGGCAGAAAGAAAAAGAAAAAGAGATACAGAAAAACAGAGATATAAAGTCACCGAAAGAGTCAATTGATGTGGGTTTCAATCAGTAGCACTTTATTATTTTTGATGTACATATATATGTATATATGTAATCTTTAAGTCACTGCACAAAGAATTTGCCATTTAGCAAATGCATCTTGATCAGTGTCACCCTTTTAACCTCACTCATTTCTTTCAAACAACTTTTTTTCTGACTTTCCTTAACTTTGTAGGCAATGCATTTGAGCTTTTTTTAAAAAAAAATCTTTATACAGTGACAACAGGGGTTGTACCATGAGGGAAGAACATACAAAGAAACAAAAAGAATCACATGGCATATTAGAAGTAGATTAAAAAGAACAGTAACAAAAACAAAACCTCTTGTGTCCTATCTTGAGGTTTATTTTGCTTAATATCATCTTATATGGTCATATGTACATAGTTTTTCATCTCTTCTGCTTGTACTAGACATATACTAGTTATTGTAGATAAGGGAAACCATGGGACCTAAGTTTCTTTGAGTCTGGCTTACTTCATTTAATATAATTTTTCCAAGTTTTTCCATTTCCTAAAATATGAGGTGGTATTCTTTCTGATGGAGGCATAAAATTCCATTGTATGTACGTATATATGTGTATGTATATATATATATATATATATATGTATATATATATCACATTTTCTTGATCCATTCATCTACTGAGGGGCATCTGGGTTGGTTCCATATCTTAGCTATTGTGAATAATGCTGCAATAAACATAGTTGTCCTGGCAGCTTTAGTATGGCCTTGTTTGTGATGGTTTAGGTAAATGCCTAAAAGTGGGATTGCTGGGTCATAGGTGAACTCTATATTCCGGTGTCTTGCACCATATATATATAATTTAGTGAGGGGAAGGGAAAAAACAAAATGCTGAACTAAGGACACAGGATGACCCATTGTAACAATGAGATGTACAAGACACTATGTTGAAAACAAACTTTACAACTTTAGAAAGGGTGGGAGAGGAGAGGGAGGAGTTGGGGAGTTGGGGAGAAAAGGGATGGGAGGGGAAAAATAAAGGAGGGTGTAACAATGCTCCATAGGAAATGGACTCATTACCTTGCTCATAAACTGTAACGTCTCTGCATAATATCTGTACAATAAAAATATATATTTAAAAAAAAAAAGAAAAAATACCTTTGCCAGTTCTAGGGTTTGAACTCAGGACCTAGGTACTTCCCTGAACTTTTTGCTCAAGGCGAGTTTTCTACCACTTGAGTCACAGCCCCAACTTCAGCTGTGTGTGTGTGTGTATGTGTGTGTGTGTGTGTGTGCTTCAGCTGTGTGTGTGTGTGTGTGTGTGTGTGTGTGTGTGTGTGTGTGTGTGCTTCATGGAGCTTGATTGGAGATAAAAGTCTCATGGTCTTTCTTGCCCAAACTGGCAATCATCAAATTTCAGCCTCCTGACTATCTCTGATTACATGCTTGAGCCATTGGAGCAGGCTTGCATTGAATTTTTTTCATGGACAAAGATCATTCACCTACACAATGATGCCTTTTTATTGCCTGGCTTGCCACAGAAAAAGCATTTTATAGGTTACACTGCATGAGCATAGCATTCTTGCCTTATTAGCTTCCTTTGCCCTATGGTCAGCATTCCAAGGAACAGCTGATTTGATGTACATACATAAGACAAATTCCTTCTGAGATAATGACAATGTGTTCTACTCATATATGATAAATTCAACAGTATTCTTTCTATTTTCTGGTTATTTGTATAAGATTTGTAGTCCTTTCCCTCTGAATTTTTCTTCATAAATAGCTTTGAACATAATGTTTTTTCTTTTTAGTCAGCTATAGATAAATTGAACTTTTAAACACTTTTCAAACACTTTTAAATACTTTTGAAACTTTAATTTTAATTTTAAGTGTTTAATTTTTAACTTTTAAATGTTTCTATGTTTACTATATTCCAAAAGGAATATGTTTTAAGCTTGATTATGTATGAAATCCCACATTAGTTATATGTCTTTAAGTACTTTTGCATTCAAAAGAAAAGGAAATACTTCTTATCAAGCCCTGGGAAAAGTGTGATCTCCCTCCCCAAGTACAAAACAAGCTAAAGCACATAGGAAAAGTACTTGTCTACCAAACACTTGGCCCTAAATTCAAACCCCAATTCTAGAATAACAAATAAAGAAATTAAAAGTTTAATGGGATGTTCCATTTGTCATGTAGCCTACATTAACAACCAATTTTATCAGTTGTTTTGGAAAAGACATGATTTTCCCTTCTGTTTGTACATTGTTTGTTACAGAAAAGACTTGATTTTTGTGGATTAAATTTGTATCCTGCTATTTTATCACACTTATTGATCAGCTCTATGTTGGAGGATGGAGTCTTTTGGGTCCTTTATATAAGATCATGTCATCTGCAAATAGGAATTGTTTGGCTTGTTTTATCTGTTTGAAACCTTTTTTTTTGGTCCTTTTCTTGCTTTATTTCTGTGGCTAGGATTTTCAGAACTATATTGAAGAGGAAATGGTTTTAGTTTTTTATTGTTCAGTATGATGTTGGCTATTGGTCTGTAATATGTAGCCTTTATTATTTTGAGGTATGTTTCTTCTATTTCTAGCTTTGCCAGAGCTTTTAACATGAATGGATGTTGGATTTTTGTCAACAGCTTTTTCTGCATTGAGTTGATGAAGTGGCTCTTGCCTTTGACTCTTTAAATGTGATATGTTTATTAATTTGTGTATATCAGACTAGCCTTGCACCTCTGAGACAAACTTGTGTGCTCTTGTTTCACTGTACTGCATGCTTATGTATCTAGCCTACACTGAAGATTATGGAGCATTGCAATTCTCGATTCCCCATTTAAAATAATGTTGATAATTAATGAATATAGAAATTCACTTTAGATACTTTTACTTTAGAGCTACGATGTTTTATGTTGGTATTTATGGAACTCTATTTGTTTTTCTTATATTTTCACTTTCCTTTCTGCTTCCTTTAAATCTTAGCAACTAGCAATAGGCTCATTTCTCCAAGTCATATTAAAATGACAGTGGATACTTTGTTGAAGATTGTTTGAAAAATATTCTGAATTTTATTAGGGAAAATATAAATGTGAAAACAAAATAATCCTAGGGGGAATTTATTCTTATGCTCATTACATACAAGACTGTTAACTTGCAGAAGTTAGAGGCCTAGCTTAATCTGCTGGGTACATGGCTTCCAGGGAGATTTGAGAAATACAGTATTGGAACATTTCTTTTCACTTCTGAGAGGGATCAGATGAATTCCAGGACCTTAAGACACAAGTCTAGAGACCTGTGTTCCAGCATCAGCTGCTTCCTGTGTTCTGAAACTTTGTAATCTCTGACACTAAATTCTCTTCTCTTCTGTAAACACTGAGGAGTTAACACCTAAATTGATGGCTTCAAAGGACACCAGTACTCTACAATGCATTCATAATCAACAGTAATGTGTTGCACAATTGAAACTTATTAAAATGATAGCACTTATTTTAACTGTTACTACCATAATAAAATGAAATTTACAATATTTTTAATATATCATTAAAAGTACATGTATATGCTTGAACGTATATGAAAGGGTTACAATGACAAAATTCACTGGAAAACTGCCATTCCAGGCCTCTAGCCCTTTTTTTTTCTTGTCACTTGTGGGGCTTGAACTCTGGGCTTGGGCGCTGTCCTTCAGCTCTTCAGCTTAATGGAACGCTCTACCACTTGAGCCACAGCACCACTTCAGGTTTTCTGGGCGGTTTATTGGAGATAAGAGTCTCACAGACTTTCCTGTCTGGGCTGACTTTGAACCACGATCCTCAGATCTCAGCCTCCTGAGTAACTAGGATTACAGGCATGAGCCACCAATGTCCAGTTTAGCCTTTTTTTTAAAAAAAAAATACGTTTTTTATTGCAAAAATACTGTACAGAGGGATTACAGTTACATGAGCAAGGTAATGAGTAATGAGTACATTTCCTATCGAACATTGTTGCCTCCTCCTTTGTTTTCCCCCTACCATCCCTTCCTTCCAACCTCCCCAACAACCCCCCTCCCATCTTTCTCTCCCCTCCCCCCCCCCATTCGCCGAAGTTGTAGAGTTCGTTTTCAACATAGTGTCTTGTGCATCTAATTGTTACATTGGGTCAACCTGTATCCCTATTTAAGAATTTTGTTTTTTCCCTTCCCCTCACCAAATTAGAAAAGTGAAGTGTATATACTAGATGCAAGGAACTGGATTCAAAGACAGTGAAAAGGAGTTATACCATGGGGGAGGAACATGCAAAAGAAACAAAACAAATCACATAGTACATGTCTAGGACAAGCAGAAAAGGTCAAAAGTTATGTACATTGGACCATATTAAATGATATTAAGTGAAATGAACACTAAGACAGGGACTCAAAAGGTTTTATCTTTGTGGCCTCTAGCCTCTGTACTAAATATTTCAATATGTTCTAGAGCATTGTCCTTCAATGACATTATCATTGAGTTTTGAGAAAACACAGCATAAGAATTTTATTTTCTAATTGAACATCATACAACATCTAGACCACTTTAAAAATCAAAGTTTTCCAGATTCACAACCCACTTCAAGTCAGATTATTCCTTTGTTTATTCTTTGTAAGGCATATAGAGACATTATTTAAATTCTATTAGCACAGAGATAAATTACCATCATGTGAATGAACATGAATTTCTACCTGTAACAATTTTGCTTTTGCTTGTATTTAAAAAAATGTATCTCCTCTTCAAAAAGTGAAAGGGAAATGAAAAGTGGAAATTAAATGATTCTATAACATCTCATAAAAATGCATGCCTAAAGGATATATGATTTTGTGCATTTAGATTTTCTGTGCTTTTTCTCATTTGATTTAATCCTTTGCTTTTGAAACATAAACTTTCTATTACTGCTACCACACATTCCGAACATAATGGCATTTGACAGCAAATACACAGCCTATCAAATCACTTACCTCCCCAAGCTTCTGCAGTAATATTGAGGGAATCTGAATAAATCACATCTTGGAGGGTACAGCTGCTCTCCGACAGCATAACTAATGAATTGCCTTGACTGGAAGAGAGCAAGTAATGTCTTGCATTTATAATTGAAGACAGCTGATGGCCCAGTCCTTGATCCGAATCAGTCACCATAACTAATTACAACCTGAAAAATTATAACCACTTTTTAAGTTAATAATTAGTAAACACATAGTAGGAACTTCTATGAAAAAATAGACATACCTTTTACAGATTAGTTAAAAAAATAAAATGTGCTCTGATATACAGGTCCATGATTAAACTAATTGTTTGTTAGTTTAAAACATTAATGATAATAAAACAATAGGGTAAAATAATAATAGCATGACATTGCATTAATTAAAAGTTATAAACAACTAGTTATAAAGTAATATTTTCATTGTATGTATATTTATATTTATATATAAATTGCACAATCTTTTGCTATTTTCACAGTGCCATAGAGGCAGATTTATAACTAATAGTAAGAGTCCTGCTGGACATATGTAGGAACTCTTTTTAACATATGACAGTTTGGTATTAAATTAGTTTATTTAACTTGACATGTAGATTTTATAACCACATAATTCATTACACAACTAGGTTACCAAACTCAAAGATAAAATGTATATTTAAACAAAATGCAGTAGCCAAGATGAATAAATTTCCTAAGTAATCACATGAATTAGAATCTCATTGTGATGCTAACAAAGGATGTAGGGTATGAGAGAGCAGCTGAGCCATACTAACCAAAGAAACATGAAATAAAATTACACTTAGTAACCTGCAATAAAATATGTCCTCTTTGTAGTTCTAGGGAATGTATTAGTTGTGAAAGGTTTTCAGGAAAGCATTTCAAATTATTTCAAGTTGCACAAAAGATAATGATAAATCTTTAGCCAGTAATTTTATTTCTGTGAATATTTACTAAGTAAACAATATGAAATGGAAAATATCAAAATTATGTCTACAAAAATGTGTGATAATGGAAAAGGAAAATGCAATATAAAAATGCTTTCATGAATTACAAATAAAGAGCATGGTAATATTATAAAGATGAAAGATTCCTCAGGGTAAAAAACACAGCAGTTGTACACTTTCCTTTTCTGTTAGCAGATATTTCATGGTGATCGTTTCCTTCAGCTTCAGAATTAAAACATCTATTTACCATAAATTACTGTTAATGTCCTTCCTTTGGGTATATATATTGCTTAATTTAAAAATCTGGAATCCCAGAAACCATTTTATTTCAAATGGGAAATAGAAACTGAATCGCTCTGTATATTACCAGTCAATCATATTATGAAGAGAATACTCATGAAACTTTTAAGTTGGTGTTGTTTTATCTTACATAGTCAGTACTCTTTTTTTTAGTTTTCTTTTTCTTTTTGCCAATACCAGGGTTTGAACTCAGGGACTGGGTACTGCCCTGAGCTTTGTTGTTCAAGTCTAGTGATCTACCAATTGAGCCACCACTCCTGTTCCAGCTTCTTGCTGGTTAATTGTAGATAAGAACTTCATGGATTTTGCTGCCTGAATTTGCTTTCAACTGTAATCCTCAGATCTCTGTCTCTTGAGTAGCTAGGATTAGAAGAGTGAGAAACCAGTGCCCAGCAAAATAGTCAGTACCTTTTAAAGATAAATCTCTTAATTATGGGATTTTGAGAAATTTATCACTAGTTGAATTAGTTATTATGAAGAAATCACAGAGTATACTTAAACAAAGCATGATGGTCCTCTTTATTTAGCTATATAACACAGATGATGCTCAACCCTACTAACCTTTATATTGTGTTACTAAGTATTGCAAGTTCTAAGTTCTAAGTAATTAGAACATAGTGATAAGTATTGGCACTTTTTTTTTTTAGTGCAAGGAACTGAAACTAGAATATCTCAAATGTTAGGCCAGAACTCTACTACTTGAGTCATGCTCTCAGTTCTATTAATTTGGTTCGTTTACATGACTAGGTCTCACCTAATTTTCTCAGGATTTCTTTAAGCTCACAATCTTCCGGACTACCCCTTGAATAGCTGAGATTTCAACAAAATACTAAAATAGCATATGTTTGTAGACACAGAAATGTTAAGAATAAAAATGTGCCACAGGAGATAAAAATGGCTCTTCTTGCCAGGAATGGAGCTTGCACAACTGTAAGTTACTCTGCAGATAAAGGCTGAGGAGATGTGGCGTCCTTCGACATTGCTCTGAAATGGAAAGTTTAAATCAGTACTAGATTCAAGGTCACCCCAAACTTAAGAAAATATTTCAATTTCTTCAATAATAATCAAAGTTCAATTTAATTAGTTTTTGCTTTATCCACTTTAACTTCTTTACTTATAATAACTCTCATCTTAACACTCAAGCATACCATGAAAATTACCCCATAAACTTTTTAAACTTGCAATTTTATCTATTTGCTATAAAAATTGAGACAACAAAACACATGAATCTATTGCATTCTGGAGCAGGATGATCAGTGTTACAATATTCCAACTTTATTTCATGTCCCACTGGAATAGCTGATAATGCATTCTTCTGTTTTCCTTCTGCTTGAGGTTGCTTTACAGGGCACAGACTTTAATAAGTAGAAGCACACTAAACTATTAAATTTACAGCAACTATATAAATTAGTAGGATAGTCATACCCTTATCAAGTTCTATGTCTTGTACATAATTTTACATACTCTAGCACAATTTTATAGACTTTTATACCATAAGCAGCACACTAGACTGGTTTTAACAGCATCACCACAAACGCAACATTAATGTACTGTACTATAATCTATATTTCCATACCTGAATTACTGTGCCATAGAAAATGTTCAGCTCCATCATCATTCATGTCCATTGGAACCACCATTATTTATAATTTTCATCACTTACTAAAATGTTACTAATATTTATGACTAAGTCGGTATTGTATTACTTATTTCAATATACTATATGGAGAATGTTAGAGCTTTAGTCATTGAATCTAACATTAAGTCTATTACTAGTTGAAGCTGTAACACTTTACTTTTCTTTATGTAAGACTGAGAACTTAGTATTTTGCTTAAGAAAGTTTAGAGTAAGGTAAGATTCATTTTTATATACAATATATACATAGATAGGACAGCCAAATTCCTTTCATTTACAGTCGATTTTCTTCCATAAGTGTATGATGGTTGTACTATACAATGTCCCTCAAAAAGCTCATATGTTGAAGTCTTACTCCCAACTGGGTGATGATATTGAGAAGTGATTGGATTGAGATGGTATTAGCTTCATTAATGTGTTAATCCATTGTCAAGTTTATACTGACTGTGCTTTTTGGATTTGGAGTCTGGTTGAAGGATATTGAAGTTGTGGTTTTGAAGGACATCTTGTGCCTGGTCCCTTCACTACCCTTTCACTCATTCTGTTTATGTTATTTTCTCCTCACTTTATTTTCTGTCCTGAGGTGAGCAGCCTTCTCTGCTATACTTTTTTTTTTTTTTTTTGGTTGGTTGTGGGGCTTGAACTCTGGTCTGGGCACTGCCCCTCAGCTCCACAGCTCAAGGCAAGAGCTCTTCCAGTTTTCTGGTGGTTAATTGGAAAAAAAAGTCTCATGGAATTTTCTGCCCAGTCTGGCTTTGAACCATGGTTCTCAGATCTCAGTCTCCTGAATAGGTAGGATTATAGGCATGAGCCACTGAAGCCTGGCATCTGCCATACATTTTCATTATTGTCCTCTCCTCAGGCCAAAAGCCATGGAATCAACTGATCTTAAACCAAACCTCTGAAACTAAGAGAAAAAATCCCCAACAAAAAAACAAACAAACAAACAACAAAAACAACCAACCAAACAAAACCAGTTTCTGTTTAAATGACTTCTCACAGGTATTTGTCAGTAATGAAAGTCTAACAGAAAATTGGTACTGAGAAATGGGATTGTACCTGGGACTATTTCAAATTATGTGGTTGAAAAACATTTTTCTATAGAAGAATTTTGGAAAAATTGAAGATGTAGGTCGGTAAAACCCTAGACTTCTATAAGCAGTGTTACTTGGTGACTCTCATGGTTTCTCAGACCAAAATGCTGTCAGGATTGTGTACAATACTCAGGAGATTTCAGATGAGAATGAGGACTTTTGATAGTTGGACTAGAGTTCATGTACGTTATTCTGCTAAAAAAACTACCCTAGGGGGCTGGGAAGGTGGCTCAGTGGTAGACTGCTTGCCTTGAATGCATGAAGCCCTGGGTTCGATTCCTCAGCACCACATAAGCAGAAAAAAGAAGCCGGAAGTAGCGCTGTGGCTCAAGTGGTAGAGCACTAGCCTTGAGCTGAAGAGCTGAGGGACAGTACCCAGGCCCAGAGTTCAGGCCCACGACCAGACCAAAAAAAAAAAAAAGCACTACCCTAGTCTTCTCCATGCACTAAGACTTTACATAAGGGCAAGTTTAAACTTCATGGTTTAATTAATCTGGCAGAGGAAATTTTAAGATATTCCAGAATTCAAGGTAGTGCAGGTATGTTTATAACTCCAGCATCGAGAAAGTCAGAGACGGCTGCATTAGTGGCCTACACAGTTCTGGTTACAACTGGAGCTAGAGTAGGCCTAGACATTGTCTACATGATACTTGGTCTGCAGTCCTAAAAATACAGGAGCATTTTTGTAAAGACTTTCATCAGCTTCAAAGAAAAGCCTGGGAGCCTTCTGATCTGAAGCAGAGACACAATCCCTGTGTACAGACCCATGGGTGAGGCAGTAAGATTGAAATTAAAGCCTTGAAGGAAACATGAGGAGACTGGGTATTCTGAGAATATGTGCTGCCTATAAGAAGGAAAACCATAGTTAGGTGAATCCCAAAAAAGAATTAGGAATTAGCAATGTTGTCAATGCTGAGACTTTGGCAGCTCTTGGAGACAGATAGAATGTATTTTGCATTATGAGATGGACATGGTCTTTTGTGGGACCAACAGCATAATATTATGCTCTTGATATGAGTACTCCTCAAGAGGTACAAATGTTGGAGCCTTGGCACCAACTGGAATAATCAATCAATGAAAAGTGATTAGATCAAGAAGGCTAGGACCTAATGGGTGGATTAAAACACCAATGAATTAAAAAATGTGATAACATTATTGAGTAGCTATGAAAATGAAATGGGACCTTACTGGAGGAAGTGAGTAATGGGTACAGTATCTTTGGATGTTATATCATCCTAACTTGCTCTACTTTATTTGTGTGTGAGAATACCATACAGAGGCATTAAAATTACATGGGCAAGATAAGTACATTTCTTATCAAGCATTGTTGCTTCTTCATTGTTTCCCCTTCCCATCCCTTTCCATACTCCTCTCCTCCCCCACACGATCCTCCCCCGACCCCACACCAAAGTTGTAAAGTTCGTTTTTTGACATAACAACTTGTACATCGCATTGTTGCAATGGGTCCCCCTGTATCCCTAGTTAAATTTTTTGTTTTTTGTTTTCCTTCCCCTCCACAAATTATACCAACATCAAATACAGTGAAAGCATGGGTTATACCGTGTGGGAGGGACAAACAAAGCAACATAGAAATCATCTTATAAATATGATCGAAACAATTGCATGAAAGGAAAAAAACACACAAAAAAACATTTGAATACTTAACTTGGGGTTCATTCCCTTAACATCAACTTATCTGACCTTTTCTGCTTGACTCAGACATATACTAGATACTGCAAATAAGGGAAACCGTGGGACCTATGTTTCTTTGGGCCTGGCTTACTTCACTTAATATAATTTTTTCCAAGTCTTTCCATTTTGTAACAAATGGGGCAATGCCATTCTTTCTGATGGAGGCATAGAATTCCATTGTGTATATATACCACATTTTCTTGATCCATTCATCTGCTGAGGGGCATCTGGGTTGCTTACATATCTTAGCTATGGTAAATAATGCTGCAATAAACAAAGTCGTGCTGGTAGCTTTAGTGGGGTCTTGTTTGTGATCATTTGGGTAAATACCCAAAAGTGGGATTGCTGGGTCATAGGGGAGCTCTATGTGGAGTCTTTTGAGGAACCTCCATACTGCTTTCCAAAGTGGCTGAACAAGTTTACACTCCCATCAACAATGAAATAAGGTTCCCTTCTGTCCACATCCCCTCCAGCATCTGTTGTTATTAGAGTTCTTGATTTTTGCCATTCTAACTGGGGTGAGGTGGTATCCTAATGTTGTTTTGATTTGCATTTCTTTTATGGCTAGAGAGGTTGAGCATTTCTTCATGTGTCTATTGGCCATCCTTCCTTCCTCTTCAGAGAAGTTTCTCTTTAAGTCTTTAGCCCACTTATTTATTGGGCAGTTGTTTCTTTGAAGATTTGTTGTTGGGGGATTTAATTTTTTGAGTTCCAGGTATATTTAGATATGAGACCATTGTCTGTTGTATGGCTAGTGAAGATCTTCTCCCAATCCATGGGCTTTCTATTGATCTTGCTAGCTATATCCTTTGCCATACAGAAGCTCTGCAATGTCATGCAATCCCATTGTCCAACCTTTCTTTGACTTCTTGTGTTTTTAGGTCTCTATTAAGAAAATTTCGGCCTGTGCCAAGGAGACCTAGGGTTTCCCCTATTCCATCCTGTAATGTTTTCAGATTGTCTGCTTTGACTCCGAGGTCTTTGATCCATTTGAAGTTAATTCTGGTGCAAGGTGATATAAAAGGATATAGCTTTAGTTTTCTACAAGTAATTAACCAATTTTGCCAGCACCATTTACTGAAGAGGCTGTCTTTCTTCCATTCTATTTTTTTTAGCTCCCTTATCAAAATTAGATGGCTATAGGTCTGTAGGTTCATTTCTGGGTTTTCAAGTCTATTCCATTGGTCCTGAGGTCTGTTCTTGTGCCAGTACCAAGCTTTTTTGATTACTATGGCTTTGTAGTAGAGTTTGAAATTTGGTATTGATATACCTCCAGCACTGCTCTTTCTGTTAAGGATCGTTAATGTTGTTCGGGGTCTTTTATTGTTCCATGAGAATTTTTGGATTGCCTCTTCTATTTCCTTGAAGAATTAGGTTGGAATATTGATAGGTATCGCCTTGAATTTGTAGATAGCCTTGGGAAGTATTGCCATTTCCACGATGTTGATCGTTCCAATCCAGGAGCTTGGGAGTTTTTGACACTTTCTAAGTTCTGTTTTGATTTCCTTTTTCAAGTTTTTAAAGTTTTCATCATAGAGGTCCTTCACTTCTTTGGTTAAGTTAATTCTTAGGTATTTTATTTTTTGTGGGGCTATTATGAATGGAGTTACTTTCCTGATTCCAGCCACACTTTTCTCATTGTTGGCATACAGAAAAGCCATTGATTTTTGAGGGTTAATTTTATACCCTGCTACTTTGCCAAAGTTTTGAATCACCTTGAGTAATTTGGGTGTGGAGTCCATGGGATTCTTTAAATACAAGATCATGTCATCTGCAGAGGAAGAGTTTTACTTCTTCTTTCCCTGTTTGGATCCCCTTTATGTTTGCATCTTGTCTTATTGCTGTATCTAGGCATTCTAATACTAGATTGAAGAGCAGTAGAGAAAGTGGGCATCCTTGTCTCGTTCCTGAGTTCTGAGGAAATGGCTTTAGTTTTTCACCATTGAGTATAATGCTGGCTGTAGGTTTGTCATATACAGCCTTTATTGTATTGAGGAAGGTTCCATGGATAACCTGCTCTATTTGCTACTGTTTCTGGGACACAATGAGATTAATAGCGCTGCCCTCCACCACACCACATCTCTGATGTTCAGAAATCTCCACAGGTAGAAACAGTGGAGCCAGCTCATGATGGACTGTAACCATTGAAATAAACCAGCCAAAATATATCCTTCCTGTCTTCCTTTGTTTTCTCAGGTATTTTCACCATGGTGATATATAGCTTACAAACACAGCATGTTTCTATATTCCTATCTAGAGATTTTCCTGATAATGTTATTTTACTTTTTGCAGAAGCATGAAACTGCTTTATTTGGAAAATGAAACAAGAAATTATCTCTGAAAAAGGAAATATAAATAATTCTCATTTTTTGTAAGTAAATTTTCACTTCCATATTAAAAAGCTATGCATGTGTATTCAGTGGTTTCTGATGGTGATACACCAGATAGTATTGAAAGATGCTGAATTCCAAGCAGGAAAAAACATCTCTCTTAATACATTATATAGAATATATCTTATATACAGAAAACTTTATATATTGCATATATGTAATATGAATATATCGCATGTATGTGTATGCATGTGTATAATTAGTAATTACATTTAAGTTCATAGTTCCATAATGCAGAAATTGGGTTCAAGTTGCAAAGGTTGCAACCGAATCTGTGACATCTCAAGAAGCCATTGTAATTGCTGTTTTAAATCCAATTTCTCGTTTACTAAGAAGTCTGGATGTTGGTCAATAAAGATCTTAAAGGCATAACATAACACATTTTTTACAATGAAATAAAATTTCTATTATATAAATGAATTTAAATATTAATAATGCCATCTTAGAGTAATGTACCCATAAGTATAGTTTGTATCTAAGTTTGAATCAAAAGAGAGTCTTCCTGGACAAGGGTCTCATATCTAGGGATGTGGACAGAAGGGAACCTTACTTCATTGTTGGTGGGAATGTAAACTGGTTCAACCACTTTGGAAAGCAGTATGGAGGTTCCTCAAAAGACTTCACATAGAGCTCCCCTATGACCCAGCAATCCCACTTTTGGGCATTTACCCAAATGTTTACAAACAAGACCACACTAAAGCTACCAGCACAACTATGTTTATTGCAGCATTATTTACCATAGCTAAGATATGGAACCTACCCAGATGCCCTTCAGTAGATGAATGGATCAAGAAAATGTGGTATATATACACAATGGAATTCTATGCCTCCATCAGAAATAATGACATTGCCCCATTTCTTAGGAAATGGAAAAACTTGGAAAAAATTATATTAAGTGAAGTAAGCCAGGCACAAAGAAACACAGGTCCCATGGTTTCACTTATTTGCAATATCTAGTATATGTATGAGTCAAGCAGAAAAAGTCAGATAATGTGATGTTAGGAAAATGAATCCTTAGATAGGTATTTTAATGTTTTTTTTTTCTTTCATGCATGTGTTTCTAACGCATTTATAAGTTTATTTCTTTGTTGCTTTGTATGTCCCTCCCCCACAATATAACCCCTGCTTTCAATATATTTGATGTCAGTACAACTTATGGAGGAGATGGGGAAAAACAAGTCATTTAAAGATTCAGGTGGACCTATTGCAACAATGAGAAGTACAAATTGTCATGTCAAAAAGGAGCTTTACAATGTCGGTGGGGGGGGAGCGGGGGGGGGGGGAGGATTGGGTGGTGGTGGGGAGGCTGGGAAGGGATGTGAAGGGTAAACAAAGGAGGAGGCTGCAATGCTTGGTAAGAAATGTACTCATTATCTTGCCCATGTAATTGTAACCCCTCTGTACAGTATGTTCACAAATAAAATAAAATTTAAAAAAAAGAGAGTCTTCCAATGTAGAAGAAATTATTGTGAGATATTTGGCATTGTCATTTGTATTCATAAGTTTGGCTTTTTAAATTTTTTCTGTTATAAAATTTTATAAAGTTTCACACATTCCATTTTTCCAAATTAAAATCCATATATTAATGTACTGTTCTTTTTGTCTTTCATGTTTTCCTCTGCCAATAATGTTTTTCTCATTCTTGGTCCATAGTAACTGCTTAATTTTTTGCATGAACAAATGTGTAATATGTGACTCCTCAGAGAAATAATCTACTGTCATGTAAACATAATATCAAGAACCAGTTATCTTCAAGCTTCTTTTCATTATTAACTATGTAATAAAAACATGCAGGAATTTCATGGGTAGTAAGTAAATTAAAATATTAAGCTTTCATGTTAGAGGGAAAGGGAAAGTTATAATCACTGAACCCTGGAACATAATAGGATGAAGCTACATGAAAGATGAGCAAAACTTCTGTATTTAGACATGATAGAAGATTCCCATTGACATAATTTCATCAGGAAACAAAAGAAAATAATATTGAACACCAATCATCTTAGCTATATCTGCCGTGTGTGTGTGTGTGTGTGTGTGTGTGTGTGTGTGTGTGTGTGTTTGTGTGTATCTTTGGCTTTGGAAACTAAGAAAGTGGTTTTGCTAAAGGCCAGTGGTTCATGCCTATTAGCTATTTATGAGGCTGAGATCTAAGGATACTAGTTCAAGCCAGCCCAGACAGGAAATTCCCTGAGTCTCTTATCTCCAGTTACACACACACACACACACACACACACACACACCACACACACACACCAGAAGTAGAGCTATTCCTCAAATGGTAGAGTGCTATCTTTGAGCACAAAAGCTTAGAACAGCAACAAAGCCCTGAGTAAAAGCCCAAGACTGGCAATAACAACAACAAAAAAGAAAAAAGAAAACAGAACTTGTTTTCAAATCCAACCACAGTCACCTAGTTCCAACTTAAGTACCTCCGATGTTTCTGTAAGCCTATCAATGTTGTGAATACAGAAGATTTAGAAATATTTAGCACATTTTTTGCTTATTATTATAAAAAACAAAATTTCTACTACTTGATTTTGAGGTCAAATAGTTTGACATAGACCATCGAATATATGAAGTTCAGAAAGTGTTACTCATAAAATAACAATAGCTCCCTATTGAATAGTTTTCCATTGCTTATCATTAATTAAATTTCTTACTTTTATCACAAGCCTATAAACTCAATAAAAATAAGTCAGAGAAGGGATATTAACAAAATTTATATAAATTGGTACTTACAGAGTGTTTTATATATATGTACATATATATGCATATATGTACATATATATACATATACATATATATGTACATATATGCATATATATGGAGATGTGTTTCTGTGTGTGTCTGTGTCTGTGTGTGTCTCAGAACACACACACACACACACACACACACACAGATAATGTTTCAACATGCATTTTGATTCCAAAATCCACAGTTAACCATATAAAACTCTGTAAAATCACTACTTTTAAAGGTGTTTTTGTTTTCAAAGAAAAAAATCTCTAGTACTATCACCATTATTTTCACTAATTATTATGAAACATTTGATTAAATGTATTTTTCACCATTACATTTTTAAAATTAATTTTTAGCGTTAAATTAAGAAAAAATAAGTTTTTTGGTATAGAACAATTTCTCCTGGAATTTTATATATAAACTTAATTTTTTAGGCATATTTAAATTTTAAAACTAATTTTTGAACTTTAAAGTGGTTTTGTTTGTTAGTTGGACAGGCAGCTCATTAATTTATTGATCATCTCTCAGCTTTAGTTTTCTTTTTAAAAATATTTTTATTATCTTTAAGTAGTTGTACATGGGAATTGTCATTCAACAGAGCAGTTTTGTGAATGCAATGCAACATTCTTAACTATCCCTTCCAAAACTTCCTTTCCATCACTTTTCTTATTGGAGAAGTATTTCACATAATATTAAAAACGAATAAGCCTAGTTTCTACCTTGTGGTTTCAGACTTAAACTAAATTTCTAATTAATTTTTCATCATACCCTTATAATACTAAAATATCATTCTGATATTTGCTGCATAATACATTGTAGGCATCTCAACAAAATCAATTTATCAGTACACTATTGTTAATTTATTGACCTTTTGAGATGAAATGTAAATTGATTAAAGGGTTTAAGACATATTAATGAACTTTAATCTATGATAGAAGTAATTTCCATATATGTCATATAACTCTTTAAGATAAAATATGAGAGATTAGTTAATGCAGGTAACTGAAATGTTGTGGCCAATAAAGCATATTGTGTCATTTTCTGAAGAATAAAAATGTACCATATGTTACAAGCACTGTGCTGAAAACAAAACATTGGGAACTGAGCTAAAAGGGACAGCTCTTCATGGTGGGTAAATATGTAATCCACTAAGTAATTTTTATAACACCTCTGAAAATGTTCATCATCACTTAGAAATGCTAGCTTAAACAAATACAATCCCATATTTATTTATTTTGTTTCAGCTCAGAGAGGTAGAAAGCTAGAAAGAAAATGTGTTTATCCGCATGCTTTGGAGAATTGTCTAATTACTGAGATTCCTTGGAGGTCATAATTCTCACAAAGACTTAGTGACAGAGAGCTACTCTTAAGAGAAACACAACCAAAGAATATACTTATTAAAATAGTTCTCAATATCATAAGCCAGTAGAAATATACAGCTACCAAACTGTTGTTACCAAAGTGGCTCAAGGTCTTTTTTGCAATAGGAGGCAGAGGTTGTAGACAGGAGGGTCTGTGGCATTTTCTCTCTCTATCAGGAGGATTATTGACAGAGTTTCAGTCCTGATGATGACTGGATGAGAAGAACAGTAGCCACTGATATAACCACTTGCATTAGTGAAGAAAAGGTATGCACTGCAGAGGAAAGCATGAACACACTGTGCAACCATGTGGCCCCTGTGGAAAAGTGGTGCAGATGGAGATAGGCAGGAAAACAGAAACAAGCAAAGTATAAGTATAAGCTCTTCTGAGAGACCTTCACTAAATCACATTGAATTTTCACATGCCATGTTTCCCTAGCAGTACTGAACTTTCACTTCTGTGATACTCATATGATACAAAGGATTTTGAGGTTTTGTTCTGTGTTGCATCAGGGTCTGTACTTTCATCTTAAAAGTGTATCACAGACCTGAACAAATTCTCTCTTTGAGAGAATTTGTTTATCAACAAATCGTAGTTCTAAAGAAATTAACATAAAAATAGAAGAAGAGCTAAAGGGTAGGGAAGCATGTTCCAGAGGGATTTAATTTCTCTGCCTAAATTCTTCATGAAAAAATAATATATAAGCCGGGCGCTGGTGGCTCACGCCTGTAATCCTAGCTACTCAGGAGGCTGAGATCTGAGGATCGCAGTTCAAAGCCAGCCCGGGCAGGAGAGACCATGAGACTCCTATCTCCAATAAACCACCAGAAAACCGGAAGTGGCGCTGTAGCTCAAGTGGTAGAGCACTCGCCTTGAGCTGAAGAGCTGAGGGACAGCGCCCAGGCCTGGAGTTCAAGCCCCATGACAGAGAAAAAAAAAAAAAAAAAAATATATATATATATATATATATATATATATATATATGTAACAGGACACATATATTCATTATTAGTAGGAAATAAAAGTTTATTATTTACAAACTTGAAAGTATTTAATAATACTTAAATTATGTTTGATAAAGATAATTGCAGCATATTTTTATGAATCTTTATGGAGACTGTTCAGGATAATGTATACATGTGTATTGACAATATTTTAGAAAGAAAACCTGATTTTAGATATAGCAATTAAGAATGAGTTTGTATATTTTTACTTCCACCAATTTTGCATGTAAAAATAGAATCAAATAAAGCATAATTATGTAAGAGCAAGTATGATGCTGAACAGAAGCAAAAGGCAATTAAATATTACATATTTAATTGTAAAATTATTTTCTAAATAGGATCATCTGGACCATTTCAATTTATGCAATTTTCTTATACTTTAAAATAAATTATTACTCATATGTCTGGACTGAGTTTTCATTTTAAACATAATGATTCTATTGCTTCAAAGCCTTTATTACAAAAGAAAATTCATTTTTTATCCAAAAGAAAATCCAATATAACAGGGACAAAACTGAACCTGTTTATAATGTATAAACTACATGAAACAAAGAAAACTAAAGTAAGGATACATCCGTGATTTACAGAACAAAAATCTAATCACAATAATTATGTGCCTTTATCCTAGATTTATTTTATTACTTGTTTATCAAAAGCAGGCTTAATGGTAATAATTTACTGGAAGATCAAAGAAGAAAAAAATCGTATATTTTGGTTATACTTTAAATAGTATATACACTCATGTATAATAAAAAGATACTGAGTTTCTTATTTACAAGAATAAAAAAATTATCATTTCATTTTATATCAATGTGCTACTTTTAAAATGCCAATGTTTATCCCGTCATATTAATGTTCAAGCTAGGGAAAGCCTCCAAATTATTCACATCGTCATCCATTTTCTTAATCAACATTGATTACAAAATTCTTGCTAATTGACTCAATTGTGTTATGCCTGTCTTGACTCATCCAAATCAAGCAGGGCTCATTAAAATTCAAGTTTCCTGTAATAACATCAGATTATACATTAATATGATCCATTTGTTTAGAGACAAACTAGATCAAATTGCAATATTTTATACATGGAAAGAAACAAATTTGGGCAATAAGTGTGGCATTTTTAGCCCAGATTTAGAGGTATTGGAAGTGGCATTTTTCATCTTTTTCACAGTATTATTTATTCTAGGAATAATGTGAGAGGGAAAATGCACGTGAACACAATGAAAATAGACTGAAATTATATAAGTAAATATTTTAGTCATTAAAATATTTTTTATGAAATACTATCCATATGATTAATTTTTATATTGAAATTATACCATAGCCAAAATATAGATGCAGCCCAGATACCCCTCAATGGATGGATCAAGTGGTGACAGAGACTAGCATGCATGATACACATAAATATTTAATTGTTAAATATTTAATATTTAATATATAACCTGAAATTTTAGAAAAACAAGGGAGGGGGTAGGATGGGAGAAGTAGGTGAGAATGTTGAAAGGGATAATATTGATAACGATGCACTATATTTGTAAACTGCGTCAGTGAATGGCCACTCCTTTGTACAGCTACATAAAAAAATTAAAAAAAATTAAAAAGGTATAGATTAAATCCTAATACATTTTGGTTAATAAAGACAGTTCAGTTAGAATGAAGATAATCCTCTAGCTTAGTTGACTTTATAAAAAGTTTAATTTCTCAGTTTGGCTCACCACACACTGAGTAATTTCAGATTGTATCTTTGACATTATGAATTTTAAATTATGAAATATTGAGTCTTGTTCAAATTGTGTGGAGAATGTCAAATTTTACTTATTTATTTATTGTAAGAAATGTGTCTGATTAGGGTTAGTATGCAAGGAGTGCCCTGCCTATCTGAGCTCAAGGTCGGTTCAATTTTCAAACAATTACAGTGCCTTGTATGCAGTACAAAGGACAAGCAAAGGATTCAGTCCCTGAAGCCTTTCCCATGCCATTAAGAACTAGATTCCAAATTTACTTGCCATAAGTAGGACCAGTGTCTACAAATTAGTTGTGGGATTTATTTCCAAATACTTTCCTCAGCACCTTCTCCCTAGAGGTTCCCTAGCATTCTTTTTGATTCTCTAGAAAAAATAAATAATGTCTGCAATTGAATCATATCTGGAGCCAGCAAATATGAGAAGAAATAGAAGTGTAGATGTGGACACAACATAGAGTAATAGAGATAGTAGACATAGTAATAGAGTGAAGAAGAGAGAGAGGGAAGGAGAGGGAGAAGAAGAAGGAAAGGGAAAGAGAGACAGAGAGAGAAAGAAAGAGAGACAGACAGACAGACAGAGAGAGTTTAGCTCATCCATGGGTTCATGAACACTGCTATTACAGCTGTTTCTGTCCTCTCCACCCACACCCATCTCCACAGTAGGAAATCTGGGTTATTAAAGAAAAGAAAAACAAACTGTAAAGTTGATAAAAAAGATTTTCTTCTATGACCATGCTGGCCTTTCCTACTTATTTAACTGGAACATAGCAGTTTTATTTTTCAGTTTATTTGCTTCTCTTTGTTTTTTATTATAAAGGTCATGTACAGATGGGTTACAGTTACATAAGTCAGGTAATGAGTACATTTATTTTTAAGCAGTGTTATCCACTGCCTCATTTTCTCCCACGTTTCCCCTTCCTGATCTCCCTTCTCCCCCAAGTTGAATAGTACATTTTCAATATAGTGTCTAGTATCACTGCTGAATTGGCTTTGTCCCATTGTTTCTGTGCCTCACCTTCCCATCCCCAAATCAGATACTTGTATGTACAAGACAATGGATATGGAAATCTTATTTTATTTTTGATCCACAGTCCAGACTAAAGTTTCCAAATAAGAAAAGTTCAGGCTAGGAGGTACAAAGAATATTGTAAACTTTCCCTTGCTTGTTGCTATTTAGATGTGAGTTCTTGCATGGCTCTGCTACATGTTCTGTATAGGTTTCATAGTTATATTGTGTGTGAGAGTAGTCACACGTACTTTACCTTATCTAAACATAGTTTCTGTAGGTAGTTGTAGCATATGGAGAAAATAATGCTGATTTTTTTTTTGCCCAGATTTTGTGTAGAATTCTCCACTTATATATGTTTTTCACATATTGTTTAAATTTTCAAATAATAATTTCATTGTGTTTATGACCATGGCTCAAAACACTTTGGATTCCTAAACCAGATAAATCATGATACTATTGGGTGATGTTCCAAGTTCAGTTACAAATGAAATTGGTGCAAATTTTAATAACTTCTCAAGCATTTGCCTATATCAATTTTAGGCAGAAATTTTAACATCCTCAAATGTTCTATTATACTTTCACTGATACTTAGCTACTATAAATAGATATTGATATTGTTTTCTGACAGTTCTTAAAATAAAATGGAAAATTTCAGGTAAGATAGAGAAAAAATAGCTTACAATCTACAGTTTGCAAATACAAAATATCCCAAAGCACAAAGACAAATATATTTATTTAAATTCTAATTAAAATTATCAAAAAGTACTAAGAACATTATATTTATTATGTTTATTCCACCAGGTGAAGTAAATAATAGTTTATTTTTATTCCTTCTTCAAAATGTTGTAATTATCCTGTAATTGGAAAATTTGGAAATTCCCACTTAATTTGAACCATTGAAACTAAATTTAAAAAGAAATGACTGTACAATATTTTTTAAAAGAAGGCTTGCTTCCATTTCTTGGATTTCATTTCGATAAACATCATTTTATATGATCATATGCACATTGTTATTGAGCCCTTGTGATCCTCTCCTAAGAATGTCCTTCTTTGTTCTCACTGTGTGAATGTTTAGATTGTTGTTTAATCATATCCAGATGTAATTATTTGTCTTTTACTGTCTATTATGTTTACTTGTGTATATATAGGTACATTCTAATTATTACGAATGAGGGAAAACATGCATCCCATATGTCTTTGGGTGTAGCTTACTTCATTTAGTATAATTTTTTTCAAGTCTTTATGTTTCCTTACAAATGGGGCAATGCAATTCTTTCTGATAGAGTGTAGAATTTCACGTGTGTGTGTATTTCACATTTTCTTGATCCATTAGTCTGTTTGTAGTTATTTTTTCTTCTTTTTGTTCTTTCCTTTTTTCTTTGGTTTATTCCCTTCTGTAGCTGCTTTTTATTTCTCTATCCTTTGTCTTATATTTAAGTCTACCTGATTTGGGGAAAGAAATGGGAAGGACAGAAACAAAGAGACAAAGGGTGCATCAATTCAGCAGTGAAACCCAGTAGATACTATGTTGAAAATGAACTATACAACTTGAGGGGAAGGGAAATTTGTAGGGGAAAACTGGAAGAGAATGATGAAGAGGGTGGCACTTTTCAAAAATAAATATACTCATTATCTGACTTATGTAACTGTACATCACCTTTACAATAAAATTAAAAAATATAGATAATGTAAACAATCCCCCCCAAGCAAAACCAAAAAGAACAAATAAAAAGGAAGAAATGACTGGGTTCTGCACAAGTTTCTCAGGCTTGTAATCCTGGCTACTCAGGAGGCTGAGATCTAAAGATCAAGGTTCAAAGGTAGCCCAGGAAGGAAAGTCCGTGTGACTCCATCTCCTTCAAATTAACCTCAAAAAAGAACTGGAGCTGTGGTCAAGGGGTAGATTTCTAGCCTTGAGTACAAAAGCACATGGACAGCACCAGGCCCAGAGTTCAAACCCAGGACTTTAAAAAAGTGGTAAATTAATTTTTTAAAAAAATGACTGGAAGCTGTTAATGGCATTTATATATCCTTTGAATGTAGGCATGTCCCTGTGCTACCCATTAGAGAAAAGAACCATACATTAACCTGCATGTATTTCATCAGGTGGTGGTTTGTCCTTTAAATACATATCAAATGTTCAGTGATAAACATCTGTTTTCACATATGTATATTTTATAGCACTTTTTTATAGATGGTGTTCTTGTCAGGATTTTGTCACAAAAATCATAGTGCCAAACACAAATTCTAAAATTAAAAAAGTGTTATTTTACATGATAATAATTTATGTGGCACTTTTAAAACATGTAAGAGTTCAATTATTTAAATTACTTGTCCTCAATTGGACTTGTCCAATTTAAATAAATTGTCCTCATTTTTTTCCAGTTAAGAAATATTGTACTCTAGGAAACTCAGTGGCTTTCACAGCTTATGTGAACATGTGTTGCTTTATCATTTTTGGCAGGGATTGGTGTCTCATAACAGACTGATACGATACATTGCTAGTATCCTATGATTCGAATTGACATTATTTAAAATGATGGGAGAATGGCATTGGTACAACCGAGACTGAGTTTTATTGAATTGGATCGATACACGTTGGAAAGCAATTTAGATTCATTTTGTTCATCTTTCCTTTCTTGGTGGAATAACAGTGACAACTATTTTGAGTCATCTTATTGCTATGGGCTATTCCCTGTGGTGTCTTCCACATGTGTGCCTGCAGGATATGTTTTTAAATGTTACAAACATAATTTCTTTGAATTGAATATTCACTGAATATAGTTACATTTTCATATTTTTTCAGATAAAGTCAATGATTCATTTATTTTTACCTTTTCAATTAAATATGTGGCATTCAGCTGGGCACTGGTGACTCATGACTATAATCCTTACTACTCAGGAGGCTATCTGAGGATCCAGGTTTGAAGCCAGCTTGGGCAGGAAAGTTCGTGAGACTCTTATCTCCAATTAACCACCAAAAAATCTGGAAATGGCACTGTGGTTCAAGTGGTAAAGCACCTGCCTTGAGCTGAAGAGCTCAGGTACAGCGCCCTGGCCCAGATTCAAGTCTCATTTACTCTATAGAAAGTGTAAACAGTATAATTCTTTCAAAGGACTAAGTCAAAGCCCAGGACATGGGTATTTGCAAGAGGGGAAGGGGACAAAAGGAGAGAGGAAGAATGAAGGGGGGAAATGGAGAATGCAGGCAAGAATTCATTGAGAACTATAAAGAATCTATAAAGAATTATTCATTGAGCCCGAAGTGTGTGATTGGGGGGCGGGGAGTGTTGGAGGTGAGGATGTTGAAGTGATAACACAGGTCAAGATGTACTGCATATATAAAACTTTGTTAAGCAACAAAAAATTCAATATAAAACCTAAAGCTAAAATAAGTAAGAAAAGGGAGGGGTGAGTGAACATGTTAAAAGAGGTGACATTGCTTAAGATGCACTTAAAAATAATATAAATATTCAAAAACTGTAGCATCTATCTTCATAGTTTGC
Source organism: Dipodomys merriami (assembly GCF_024711535.1). Lineage (NCBI taxonomy): Eukaryota > Metazoa > Chordata > Mammalia > Rodentia > Heteromyidae > Dipodomys > Dipodomys merriami. The sequence goes on from NW_027202270.1 coordinate 33,176,022, forward strand.
CATGTTTCATGATCTTAGTGTTTAAAGTCTGTCCTGTAAAGTCAGATTTTATATGGACATGCCAAGAGTTTTCTCTTTTACATTAAACATTCACAAAACTTTCCAAGCTCCTTCTATAATCAATTCTTCCTCAGTCTTTTAAACAGATATTAAACAGTATTTTATTAATATTTGATATAATTAATTAATTTCCTCTATGATTGACCCTTGAACAACCAAGCTATTCCTTGTCTTTGGGGAGAAGTCCAATCTATCCTATTTGGAAGCAGAATGGAAGCAGTGGCTGCTTATCCTTATTAAAGGTTCATGCATTATAATGCATGTCCTCTTAACTAACATGTTGACTTGAAACCCCTATGTACAACTACTTAAAAATTGTTTAAGGATACAGGTACATCTGTTTCAACAATGAGAAGTACAAGTTGTCATGTCCAAAATGAGCTTTACAACGTCGGTGGGGGGGGGGGAGGGAGGAGAAGGATTGGGATTGGGGGGGAGGGGGTAGGCTGGAAAGGGATGTGAAGGGTAAACCAAAGGAGGATGCTGCAATGCTTGGTAAGAAATGTACGCATTTTCCTGCCCATGTAATTGCAACCCCTCTGTACAGTATGTTCACAAATAAAATAAAATTAAATTTAAAAAATAATAAGATAAAACTAAATAAAATAATCAACACTTTGAAACACAGGTTACCAATTGTGGCATATATTCAGGATATTTGTTATTTGTACATGTTGTAAGATTTAACACTTTCTCTTATTATAAGAATTATTTGGATCTAGGATTTTAATCCAAATGGTCAGACATTGATAGCAATTCTAAATATAAAAAGAGGAAGAGATGAAACAGAAAATCACATTAAATCAATGTTTTCCTTTATGATGTAATAAAATACAGAATAAGAAGCTATTGATGATATGTACTTAAATAAACATTTATGATTTACTGTCTTTGATTTTTTGTTTTCATTTGCAGAAAGGAGAGCAATAAATGAGATCATGCAATGGAGGTTACCTTACTTTTTCTACAACTTTCAAGTTAACCTAAGTACCAGGAACAAGAAGAATTTTATGCCAATTTTATAACATTGTTGTTTTCAAGATAGAGCTTTCTGATTACATTGTGGGTATTAAAAGGTGCCAACTTGATTTATTTCATTTTAAGTAAAATTTAACAAAATCAGAAAGTTTAAAAGTGCCATTTAGGGCTGGGATGTAGCTCAGTGGCAAAGCACTTGCCTAGCAAGTGCAATGTCCTGGGTTCGATCCCCAGTACCAAAAAAGAAAAGACAAAAAAAAATAAAAGTGCCATTTATTGAAGTAATGAAGAACCAGGATTAGGGAATAGAGGCCATGTTGGTTGTTCAGGTTCTATTTTATTTATCATGTGTATATTTGGAATTGTAGATAATATAAAATTAAAAAGGAAAGGAAAGAAAATAGTGAACTTGTTGTGGTTTGTAAAAAATAGTAGGAACACTGTGTAAAACATTCTTTTAAAATAAAAGTATGTGCAAAATATATCAAATATATTGTAAAATAATGTTCTCTAAGAAATCAGTCACTAAAAAATATCCTTTATCTCAAGTAACATTCGATTCTGAACTATATTTGCCATACAGAAAATATTACAGAAAACCCTGATAAATCATTATAATTGTTGAGATACATGACTTAAAAATGTTAATATTAATGATCAGTTTAAGATGTAAATGGGCCATTGTTGTCAGAGCTTAAAATGAGTATATTATTATTCTCAAGATACATTTTAATTTGTTTCCATACTTCTGAAATACTAACCAAAATCATAAAAATGTTTGTTATTAATAAAGATAACTTCAGAACTAATAGCTAGATGTGAACAAATATTCTCGATTGACAATGATTAGATAAAGGAGTGAAGTTAATATCATGAATCTATTTGGATAGATACAGTTCCTTTTAAGTCCTATCGCTGAAAATTAGAATTTGCAGGTGTTGTGCTGAAAAACTGTTTCCATAGCACCAAAATTCTGCACCAAGGATGTAACTTTGAATAAGAAATAATGTTTAAAACTAAAAGATATGCATTTTTATGAGATTAAATTGCTAGCTCTCAAGTAACAAAAAGAATATTAATTTAAAATGGAATGATTCTATGGGGCACTATAAATAAGTTTGTGCTAAGATCACACACATACCTCTGAATAGAAGCAATTAATTATAAAAAGACTTGTGGAATAAATGAAAGAAAACATAGAATGTCCTTTGATCCTATTATTTGGTGGAGGGGGGGAGAGGGCGTATATGGGTGTATGTGCATGCTTGGGTACTGGGGCTTGAATTTAGGGCCTGGAAACTGTCACTGAACCTTTTTGCTCAAGGCTAAGTACTCTACCACTTGAACCACAACTCCACTTCCAGATTTTTGGTGTTTAATTGGAAATAGGAGTCTAACAGACTCCTGCCTGGGCTGGCTTCAAACTATGATCCACATTTTTCAGTCTCCTGAGTTACTAGGATTACATGTCCAGTACCTGGCTCCACTCTTTTCTTTCTTTTTTTGGAGAATAAGGAAAAATCCATCTGTCCTGATTAAGAGTTCAAAGGTGGTCATTAGTAAGGCCCCAGCACTAGCTTGATCAAGTCATGTGGTCTCTAATAATCTGCCCAATATACTATGAAATAATCAACTTACCTCCTGACCATTTTTGTTTGCTATCATTTATAATCTCTAAGTACTTGTGGTGGTCATAGCACTTCAATAAACTTGAATGCACTATAAAAACATCCACTGCATACATGCTCAATCCTTTGACAGAAGGCATAAATCAAACTTCTATATAATTCATGGAAAATCATATTTCTAGTGATCTAGCCTAATTGGGATCCTGATAATTCTTGCTTAATCAGCACTTATCAATTCATAATTAATAGAACTTAAAGATAAATCATGGTGTCCCTTGGTTGCCCCCAAAATGTAAATGCTGAAATATGTCTCATGATAATTTAATATACTATTTTTCAGAACTATTGAATTTTCTTAACTTGAGTCACTCTAGTAACAGGTTTCAGATAATCTAACAATAGGGAATATTTTAGAATTTTTCTGTATTCATTTTGATGAGAGTATCACATTTAAAAATTTCTGACATACAAAGAAAAATAATCCAATTTCCAAATCAAGTCACTCTGTATTTAACATCTTGTTTAGCTAATGAAGTTATCATTTTCTGGGATATATCTTCTTGACTTTTATATGAAAATAACACTATTAATTTTTTTATCTGTGCCACAGCATACTACCTACACACTAACTGCTTATTCTCAATAAGCAGGAAAGAGATTGAAAGAAAATGGAATGGCTTCCATTTAATAACTACAGACGGTATAGGGTATTCCCTTATTAAATATTTACCATCTGCTACAAAAACCAGATGGCTCAAGTTAGTCTTTGGTGATAGAGCTCACAATACTGTATTAGTTTATTAGTTTTGCTCTAGTACAATTTTTTAAATGAAATAAAAAGACAATTTCTTTATGAGCAATTTTACATGGAAACTTAAACATCAAATTTTAAGCTTTTAAAAACTAAATGCATCATATTCAGTTGGGAATATTTATTTTCTTTGAAAAACTATGACTTGATTGAAGAGCCACTGATGAAGAGAAAAGCAGTGGCTATAATATAGGTGCTTCACAAACACATAAAGGCTTTACTATGTGATATTTGCTTTATTCATTCCACTTGAGACCTTCAGCACAGTGTCTTTTTGACCATCAACTCAATAAGACAAAGAAACACTGGATTTTCCTCTTTTGGTTGTCACTCAAGATAATAGACAAAAGTTCAGTCAGACTGTATATAGGGTTTTAAGAAATGTGAGTTGTTTAAAATATGTTCTCTTTGGTTTACTAGAATTGGTTCTTATTTTGTAATTTGAGGATTCAATACTAACACATGAAATTAATTAAGAATGATCTACACCTTGCTGAACTTATACAAGCCCTTGTAAATCAAAACATACATGTGTGAAATTGAGTCAGATCATAACAGCATTCTTAATTTTCAGTTTTAAGACCTATATGAACCTGGAAGAGAAAATGCATTGATTTATAGAAATAAAACTTTTTTTGGGGGGGGATGAGGGGATCTGGACACAATGAGCCAAACCTGTAATCATAGTTAGTTGGAAAATGTAGATTAGAGTAACCAAGGCTCATGGCTATCTTGGGGAAAAAAGTTACTGAGACATGCCCCCTGCATCTCAACCTATTGATGCACACTTATCATTTAGGTATGCAGGAATCATAAATAGGAGGATTGTGAACCAGGCTGGTGTGAGAATAAAAGAGACCTTCTCCCTAAAATAGCTAAAGTAAAACAAATAGGTAAAGGTTTGGCTGAAATAGAACAGCCCCTGCCTAGTAAATGCAAGGCTTTGATTCAAAACATAGTTCCATCAAAACAAGAAAAATAAAAATGAGCAGAAATGAGCATCAGTGTTTTGTTGCACAGAAAGGGGAAAATGCATGGATTATAAAAATCATGATTAATTTACATTTTGTGGAAATAATTCTTAATTATGAATGTTAAACTTATGTTAATTCTATAGCTATACTTCTTACTATTACATTAATTATTATGCTGTAAAATTATGGAAAACATCTATAATATGTTGCATTTTGCCTAATTATAATGCATGCTATTTAAGTACATATTAAAAAGAAAAGAAAATTTGGTCTCAAACAACATATTTTAAATATTGTAAAAGCCATAACCATTTCGATTTAATTCTGCTACATTCCTATGTTTTTGTGATTACAATGATTGTAATATTAGCATTTTAATTATTTTTCTATAGACTTCCATTGGTATGCAACACACAAATCATGAGAAGAGCAAAATTCAAGTCTTAATCAATAATACATGATGTTTTGTAGGCTGGTCTCATTCAGAAAAGAAACAACCTGCTCTTGATCTGGTGTGGCTAATAGACCAAAAGTGACTTTTGTTTTCTCTGATAATTTTACACCTGAAATACCGAGGTTGTGACTAAGTAAATCCACAGCTCTCTTATGATAGCACCTCCAATAACCACGAAACTTTACATAGTCAATTCTAGTTCCCATTGTAGCTCTGTTCAAAGATTTGTCCTCTAGGTATATAATTAAGATTACATTTGCTGGGCGCCGGTGGCTCAAGCCTGTAATCCTAGCTACTCAGGAGGCTGAGATCTAAGGATAGCGGTTCAAAGCCAGCCCGGGCAGGAAAGTCTGTGAGACTCTTATCTCCAATAAACCACCAGAAAACCGGAAGTGGCACTGTGGCTTAAGTGGTAGAGTGCTCGCCTTGAGCTGAAGAGTGCAGGGACAGTGCTCAGGGCCAGAGTTCAAGCCCCAGGACCAAAAAAAAAAAAAAAAAAGAGAAAGAGATTAAGAGATTACATTTGACAGATATCTATCCCCAGCAGAGACTGCGTTCCTCTCATTCTTTTGATTATTGTAGCGTGTACGCATTGTACCATAAGGTTTCAGCATGATGTTTTGTATACACGTATACTATATTTTCAGTAGATTAATTCTATTTTTCTCCATTCTCCCTGTTTCCCAGTGGTCAATAGCTTTCAGTGAACTTCCTTATATTATCTTCATCCTTAGAAGCATTGTATTTTTTGTTTGTTTGTTTTTGTTTTGTAGCCTGTGCGTCTTGAACTCAGAGCCTAGGCACTGTGCCTGTATCTCTGTGCTCAAAGCTACCATTTGAGTTACAGCGCCACTTTCAGCTTTCTGGTGGTTAGTTGAAGATAAGAAACTCATGGACTTTCCTGCCCGGGATGGCTTCAAACCTCAATCCTCAGATTGCAGTGTCTTGAGTAGCTAGGATTACAAAGGAGCCACTGATGCCCAGCTAAAGTTGCATGTTGATATTAACAACACTCCATTCTTTTCTTCTCTTTTTCCCTTCAACTTCTAAAACAGTCCTATAATTATAATCATGTTCCCTGTGTGTGTGTGTATATTTGTGTGTGTGTGTGTGGTGTGCATGTGTCTATGTGTCTATGAGTATGTCTTTATTTTGGGTTTAGATTCTATAGATGAGTGAAAACATGGAAAACTGGTTTTGTTGAGCCTGGCTTATCCTGCTCAACATGATGATCTCCCAATGCATTCAATTTCCTGCAAATAACATGAGCAGAGTTTTCTTTTTTGCTGTGTGAATTCCGTGGTAAAGATAAAGCTTAATTTCTCTATATTTCATCAGTTTTTAGAATCAGAATTCTATAGCTTGGCTATTGTGAACAGAAATAGAGTAGAGGTTTCCAGGTCTATTTTCAGTTTTCTTGAGGCAGCTCCATTCTGATTTCCATAAAGGTTTCACCATTTTACATTCTGCAATAATTTATGAGGGTTCTTTTCCCCCTTACATCCTCCCCAGAATTGACTATAGGGTGTTGTTTTTATTTTTGCCATTGAGTAGGGTGAGATGGAATCTTAGTGAAATTTAACTTCAATTTCCTTTATGACTTATGATGTTAAGCATTTCAGCATGAAACTAGCCACTTGTGTTCTTTTATTGGTGAAGTTTCATTAATCTCTTCTTGTTCATATTTGCTTGGCAATTTGAGTCATTCAACAGGTAACAATCTATGCCTATATCTTTCAAAGTTTTCATATTCTTTTCTGTAACAATTTCAAAATTCAAAGTCTTGTATACAGGTATTTGATGACCACAGACCAATGTTTTTAGTGTCCTAATAAGCTTTTTTCTCTGCTATATTACTGTAAATATTCCACAAGGATTTTTTATTATGATTTCCATGTACACAAATGCATAGGGGGTATTATTTTGCTCAAGTTAAAAAAACTTTTCAAGGACAAAAGGCAATGGCTTAAGGAGCATAGTGCCATCCATAAATAAAAAGCCCAATAAAAGTATGAGTGAGTTCACATCCTAGTACCATACACAAGCAGACACTTGCATGTATACACATCTACATACAAACAGATACAAGTTATCTATAATCACCCTTTCATTGGTTAAATATCCATAAAAGAACCTATAAAATGTATAGAAAATCCATGCTTAAACTTTAAATACCTTTTTCTCAAGGCAGAATGAAATAATAAGGCAAACATTAAAGACATTAAAGTTAACATATATTTCACTCTCATGTTCCTGAAATTTGTATATGCTTCAAAAGACATGTTTGTTGAAATTTTCATTTTTTAAGCAATTATGGTCTTTAGTTACCAATTTTGTAGATTTTGAGATTGGAATTTTTGGTTCTTTCTTTCTTTTTTTTTTTTTTTTTTTGGTCGATCATGGGGCTTGAACTCTGGGCTTTGATGCTGTCCCTCAACTCTTCAGCTCAAAGCGAGCACTCTACCACTTGAGCCACAGTGCCACTTACAGTTTTCTGGTGGTTTATTGGAGACAAGAATCTCATAGACATTCCTGCCTGGGCTGGCTTTGAACCACAATCCTCAGATCTCAGCCTCCTGAGTACCTAGGATTATAGGCATGAGCCACTAGTGCCTGGCAATTTTTTGGTTCTTGTTGCCATACAAAGCTCCATAAGTATGACTTTCTTCTCTAGCTTCCAATAGCTTCCCTTATTTCATCAAGGGATTCAAAGGGCCCTGCATTCAGTTTTAGTCATTAACATGTCCTGCATTCATGGTAGCTAAAAACACAAAAAGCTAAATGGAAGTCAGGATACAATCATCTTTAATTAAAAATTGTCATAATAATAGTATGACATCACAGAAGGAAGAAATGTCTAATAATGGAAAGGTTTCAAAACTATTTTTGAATTTTGTACTATATCATTTCTGTAACCTCAAAGGAATGGATATGAGTTAACTTTTTAGCTGATAAGGAAATGAAATCTTGGTAGAAAATATAAATGAAACACAAAGAGTTTTCAGGTAATAAATAGCATTCATTGAATTGACAGTATAATATAGACAGGGTATGTGCAATTTACTAATAAGTGTTTTACTTATGTGTTAATGCCTTGATGATGGATCTAAATTTAATGATAGCATCATGGACTTTTGCTAAAAGTTATGACATTAACACATTACCAAATGTATCATTATCAATTGTTATTAAATCTTGAAATGGGAATAGGTGAGGAGGTCAATACAATGATTTGAGAAATAAAACAAATTTACTTATTACTGACATGGCTGTTTGAAAAGACAAAATACGTTAGGTTCCAGTTTTAACATAATGAAGTATAGAAAGACTAAAGATTAGGACATGATTTCTGCCAATATAAAACTAAAACAGAAGGAAAGGTTAAACTGATTTAAAAAACCATTAATCAACATTAATCCATCAACACTGATGGATGTGTGTGTGTGTGTGTGTGTGTGTGTGTGTGTGTGTGTGTGTGTGTGTTTCTGTTGTGGTCATTGATTAATGTGAAGGTTTGGGGGAGAACACTACTTGGGGGTCCTTGTTTAGTTAAATTTATTTTTGTAGTACTTTTCTTTCTTAGATATTCCTAGATCTGTTAGATTTCCTTTCTTTATAAAATCCTTTTCTCAATAAAGAGTCAGATACTGGCTTGGCATTTTATAGTGATCTTTTATTTTATTTAATGAAAAGCAACACAATGCATACAATGCATTAAAACAAAAGAGTTTATTAGATATATTTTCTGATCTTCTATTTAAGTGAGAAATAATTCATCATATATTATTAAAGATCATCTCACTGTTATTCTATAGCTACATATCGGGTTTCCCAAATATAAACCATTATTGCAGTAAATTTTGTGTCCAACAGTGTCTAATGTCTTCAAAAAAATCAGTATCCTATAGGGAATTAGATAAAACCACTGTTTAGATGACTCTGTCTCCTAAGATCAATGTAGTTCACATTCTTGACTCACTCAATTTTAGCTCATTTATTTTTGTCCTTGAAAGGTTATACAACCTCAGTGTGACTCAATACCTTCATACACACATGAATGTTCAGATGAGGAAATGGTGAAATACATATAAAATTCTTAGTTCTCTCCATTATAATAATCCACTCATAAATGTAAACTACCAGGTATTATGTAATCAATTATCTTTACTCTCCTGTTCTAAAAAGACAAACTATGTAGCATATGGTACAAACTAGATAACATAAGATCATGATAAAGATGATGATATTCATTATGGAGAAGTATTTATTTTCTCATTGTACTGCTCTATCACTCATTACCTACTTTCTCTCAGATTTAACTGAGCACGCAGAAACTAAACCTTAAAATAAGGATAGCAAAAGGAAGGTTGGGACAATGTTGGCAGGGACAATGGAACTTATATTCTTATTTTTGTTTTGTCATCTTCAATTTCTATCAGCAAACAGTAGCCTAGTATCACTGAATTGGTAATTATATAACTACAAAATAAACCAAACTAACAAGAAAAACAAAATATTATCCTCTCCCTTCGTTATAGAAATACACACACAACATACAAATATAAAAATCCAACAGTTATCTGATATTGATGATACAGTAGAAAATTGGAATCCTTAAATATTGCTAGCATGATTATATATTAGTACAACCATTATGAGAAAGAAACAAGTCTATATCTTAAGACTTCACTGCAGGTAGGAACCAAGAGGAAAACTGACACATGGAAAATGGTATTCAGGGTTATTCATAGCAGAATTCTTTGTTATTTCATAAAACCATAATTTATTAAGAAGTTTACCTGTACAAGAATAAATTAAGTTCCTGATGGTAAAGGAAATTGCCACGTTTCAGAAAATATAGATGCATTTCTTCAGGGTCTGATGAAAGCAGAAAGTAAATAACTAATTATGAAGCTCAACACACTACAAAGTCCTCCATGATACTGGGACACCTGTTGATGCTCTTGTGTGAGTTCTATATAGACCACATCACTCGAGTTTGCAGTTAACTATAACTGGGCAAAGGGAATGTGTTGGCCTCAATCTGCATTGGAGTGACTAATTATTATAATACTGCATCCTGTGAATACATAACTAGACTATAATTGTATTTATTTATAGAAAAATTGAGAAACCAAGTTAATAAAAAAAATTTGTAAGAATGGAAGCTAAAAAGTGCATAAACTAGAAGATACCATTGGGTGATAATGTTTATCTGCAGTAATGAAGAAATAGAAATTAAATGAACATGACCAATTAAAAAAATACAAGTGTAGGAAAGAATAAATCACCTGACAGAAAGATGGAAAGAAAGGGGCAGGTGTAGAGTAACCCAACCACATTGATGACAGAAACTGAAACTTAAACAGATTGCTTTTGTTTCTGAGTCTCTTACTTCTCTAACTTCTTGCACATAAATGATTTTTATAATGAAGATTATTAATTTTGATTACATTTAGCAGTGTTCAGAGTGTCTCATAAAATCACAAACAACATTCTTGAGAAAATTCTTTCCCAAATCTTATTATAATCCTAAATGTATATTAAAGATTATCAATCATATGAATCACTGTGCATATGTGAGTATACATACACATATAGATAAATAAATATATATAAGCATTTTAAGACAATAATTACATATTAATGTTTTATCCAAAGCCAGGAAATATATTCTCCTACTGTCATAAAATTAGATTTCATCTAAAATAGATGTTTTGGTATGATTAATTTTCTCATTTGGGCCAACAGCCAAAACAAAAGTGAAAAAATCTGCAATGTGGCATATGCAGGTGGTAATACTTGTCCATCCTACACTTTTAAGTGATGCCCCATAATGCAAAGGACAGTTCATTTTATGCTATCTATCACAGATCTATTGCTTAGAATGTACATGCTTACCCCCTACCTGTGCCAAGTCTTGCATTAAGACTATGAGTTATGTGACAGCAGCTATGGTTATGTTTAAAAGAATGTGTATTCTCGAGTGCACTTTACAGAAACTTGATCTGACTGACACACAAGTGGGCATATTTATATTCTCTTTGTTGAATACTGATAATATAATATTTATAGTGTAAGAGAAGTGCTTTTATTCTGGCTCCCATTACATTTATTAATTACATTCGCATGCAAGGGAGTGTTCCAAGATTGATGGCTACGGTTAGTCCTGTCTGATCACACAACTCCAAATACTCCTCTCAGTGCTTTGTGTGCCAAGTCTTCTTTGCCTCATATGCTGTCAACCCCGCCTCTCCGCCCCGCCCTGAGCCTTCACTGAATCCTGGGTAAAGCTTTTTGATTGGGAGGAGGGGCGCAGCCCAGTTCCCTTCACAACTCTACACAAAATACTCCCAGTTTATGTTAGACACACGAAAGGTATAGGTTTCTTATTCTTGTTGCCACTTTATACCAAAAATTGATGGATACAATAGTAAGAAGAAATATTTTATGACAGGCCTTACTGAAATATATCTCCTGCATTGAACTTGTTCAGTGTGTGAAGCACTTCCAGAGAAATCTTGGATGTGTGAGATGCTCACTCTGTGAAGGATGCCCACCACAGCGTGCAAACACTTTCCCATCGTTGCAGTAATACATTTCCATCCACAGTTGCCATGCTAGACCATGTGATGGGATGAGTTTCACAAAAACTGGTAAAATCTTTGGAGGGACACAAAAGGCATAGTATAGCAGTTCTAGAAACAAGTTTCACAATGATCGGTTCTGTGGATGTTATTAATTTCCATGTAAAAGGGAGAAATAGCGTTAATCACCATGGGAAACAAATGAGTTATTAGGAAATTTAAGAAATTCCTTTTCTGAGGGCGTTTCCTGATGATGAATTTGCAAGGTGATAATCTGAGAAAAATGTATATCACTAGCATTCTTTGGGTTTTCTCCGCCTCCCATTCCTGGAGATTGAACTTTGGGCCTGGGCGCTGTTCCTGAATTTCTTTTGCTCAAGGCCAGCGTTCTATCACTGGAGCCCCGTTGCCACTTCCGGCTTTTTTGAGTAGTTTATTGGAAATAAGAATTTCATGGACTCTTTCGAGCCATGATTCTCAGATCTCAGACTCCTGAGTAGCTAGGATTACAAGCATAAGCCATAAGTGCTGGGCTCTTTGGTCTTTTTAAACCTCATTAAGCAGCCTTCTTAAAATTATGTATTAATGGACTCTTCTATCAGTTCTAACATTCTAAAAGGTTTGTTATGACGGGTTTATTGAAAGTGTTTTAGAAATGAATGACTTTTTGACACTAATCTCCAAATTCTAATATAATTATTAATAAACTTGTATTGTTATTCAGTGATGGATTGTCTGATAATTTTGATTTCTACCTAATGTTATTTTTGGATTCAGAAGTAATTGAGAGACAGTCCTAGTGGAGCATATGTCTAAATGTTTAAAATGTGTTGCACAATTTATTTTCATGTGTATCTTTACCAATGACATAAGCAATAATCATTTTGTTGTTGTTGTTGTTTATGGATGTATTAGGGTTTTAATTCAGAGCATCATTCTTGCTGAGCAGGTTCCCTTGTTAGGCAGTTTTCCTGCCTCCTGAGTCATGTTTTGAGGCCTTACTGTTTTGTACACGTTTTTCAGATAAAGCCTATTAATTTTATATTTTTGTTTGTTTGCCTATTAATTTTCTATTTTTGTTTGTTTTTTTGAATAGCTTTAGACTGAGATCCTCATGCTCATGTCTCTTAAGTAGCTGAGATTTGAGACATAAATCACTTTGCCTGATATCCTTTATGAAATGGGTCCTTCCTAAGTTTTTACCTAGGCTGACAATCAAACACAATCTTCTCTATGTGTCTACTTCTCAAGTAGTTGGGGAGACACATGACATTGTACCAGTCCTAAATCACTATTCTTTTAATCACAATACCAAATACAATAGACAAACATCACTAGCAAGTAAAACAACCATGAGAGTTTTAGTAAATATGTGCATAGATCAACATAACCATAACTTTTAAAGTACAATGAATATAGTGAAGATGAGAAAGCGGGCACTGGTGACTCACACCTATAATCCTACATACTCAGGAGGCTGAGGTCTGAAGATTGATGTTTGAAGTGGCCAGGGCAGGAAAGTCCCAGTGAGACTCCTATTTCCAATTAACCACTCAAAAATGGGAAGCAGAGCTTTGTTAAAGGGAGCAAGAGCTAGCCTTGAGCAAACGAGCTCAGGGTAAGTGCCCAGGCCCTGAGTTCAAGCCCCATGGATAACTTGGTAGGTCAGGTGAGTAGAAGTTTATAGAGTTCTTGCTTATTTATTCATCATTTGTTATATGTTAGTTAAGGTGTAAACAATAAGAAGACCACAAGAAACATCTATACATATTCTCTTCTAGAGAATAATGCATGAAGTCAGACTAGTAGTCACTTAATAAAACATTCTACTTGGAATATTGATGGTGTTTGGCACTCTGTGCTCAACTAGTCTTTGCTAAGTAACTTAATGAGTGGATTATTGAATTATGTTTGCTAACTTATTAATGTTATTAATATAAAGGATTACCACTCATCATAGGAATATTCACTTCAGTATCAATTCACCTAGCTATCCTAAGAAGATTTTTAATGTAGATTAGATGCAGTTAATGATTTGGCCAAGGGGGGGTGGGGAGGAAGATGGGAAGAGATGGTAAGGGGAAACAGAGGAGGCAACAATGCGTGATAAGAAATGTATTCATTACCTTGCTCCTGTAATTGTAATCCCTCTGTATGGTATTTTCACAATAAAAAAATAACAAAAAAATAATTTGGCCAAGTGGGATGGTGGGCCTGCTCTTCACTATGGAAGCCCACACAAGAACAGTATCCCTATGACTCTCATCATTTTGAAGACATGGAAAATGACAGGAGAAGACATTTTGGAACAACCTAGGAACCATATTGGAAGTTGTTGAGCATTATGTAAGCAAAATCAGGAGAATGTCCATAGATAAGTTATTCATAGCCCCACCAAAATAATGCTTAGAAAACTCTGAGATTCTGAATCTGAAGTCAATAGTTTATGACTCAAAATTAACAACAATGTGGAAATAATTCTGCTATAGAAAGCTTCTGATGTTTTGTCGAACATTGTCCCTCATAAGTCTATCAAAATAACCAGGACATGCGGCTGGCTAAACTTCCATGTCTTTCCAGAGGCACAGGCTATTTATTGTTAATCCTACTGTTCTGGCACATCTGTTCACAGCATTTATCTATTTAAGTATCATACCTTTTCTTCAAACAATTATTCTGTTCTTGTTGAAATTGCATCCTAAAATTCTGTTCACTAAAAATAATCTTTCAAACTTGAGAAAAAATGTTCAAGATTTGCTCTGCACATCTTCTAAAATTCAGAACTGAATTTAAATGTCTCTTTTTCTAAATCCATATTTTTACCTTGGTTAAAATAATTTTTTATACTTCACTTCTCCATCTCTTCAAACATTCAGTAGCAATAGAAAAAAAACTGAGTACCACACTTAGGTGAAGCAGCTGAATCAGAAGGTGAAGTGGTTGCCTAGCAACATCACCTGTGAGTAATTAAGCATCTCTTGAGAAATGCTAGATTTGGCTTTAAATTCTTGGCTTTGTTACAAACAGCTATATGGATTGTTCAGATTGTATCTGCCTACTACATTAAAGATTACAGTGGTCAAGATATATACTCAAGTAAGTAGATCTCATCATGAATAACTGTTTATCATTGAAGCTCATAACTTAGCCCTTTGCTGGCAGACAGCTGTAAGTTTTGTATCATACATGAGAGGATGGTGGCTATCATACATGGAAACCTCCATTCTGTGTGAATAACTCACAATCCAAGCCTTTTTCTTTTCTGAGTCTGCAATTAGTATGGACAGAAAAGGCACCATCTGCAGTAGCAAAAACAAGGCAAACTCTTTATGACCTATGAGACAATATGTATTAGCATGATTCAGAGGCCTGGACTGCTGGAGGGGGTGGGGCATGGAGCCCCACATGCTGAACTACCTATTGGGATTGGACAGGGGGAAGCTTGGGGGAGGAACATGAATGCCAGTTGGAAATCATTAGTGGCGGGGAGGATGCGTGTACTGAGGCCCAGGGAGTAGAGTAAAGAGCAGGGGAAATAGAGGCAGAGAGGCCTTGAGAGAGTCAGAGAGGCCTGCAGCTAGTGGAGAGGCCATTGGAGATTGGAGAGGCCTGCAGAGAGTCAGAGGGGCCTGCAGATATTGAAGAGGCCTACAGAAAGTTTGCGGAGATCAGAAAGGCCTGTGGCGAGTGAAGGGGGCTGTAGAGAAGGAGGAAGGAAAGAAAAGGAAAAGCCTTCCCCTTTGGAGCTTTGGAGCTTTGGAGGTCTGAGATTTGGAGGTTTGCAGATCAACTAATTGGTGGTTTGCAGACCAAGAAATAAAGGTTGGTGCTGCCTATTGGAGGCTTGGAGGTGTGGTGGTCAAGGCTGCTCAGGTTCTAGGTATCTAGTCCAGGACAAGGTGGTTGCAGGCCCCCTTTCTGGTGTAAAATAGTGTAAAGAAGTTTGTTATCTTTAACCTTGCCTTGATAGATTGTCTCGCTCTTTTGAGGTCATAAATACGTCTTCACTAGATATGTTTTCATTCATGAGATAACTTACATAAATATTGGTCACTTGTTTAAAGAGGTTGTGGAGTAAGAGCACCACCCCCACATGTGGTATTCAGGTAAGGGATAGGTTTATTCGTCCCACCGGCTGGCACCAGGCCAGGTTGGCACTCCACGTGGCTGGGAAAGAGGGTGTCTGGCCCTGGGCCATACCTTATCTGGGATGGGGAGGGGAAAGTGTGGCAAGGTAAAGGGAGGAAGGACCAGGTGGGAGAACGGTATGGCCACATCAAATCCAGATGTGACCTCAGAGGATGGGGGTATGACCTCTTCTAGGTGTGCCAGTTGCCTAGGTAACTCAGGTACTTGGTGGAGACTGGCTGGGAGGAGGGTGGAGTCTCCTCTCCATCAGGAGGGACCTTACAGCTATAAGTTGTTGAATCTCTTGAAATTATAACTCTAGTCTTATTGCAATTATATGGTCACTCCTGTGAGGAGTAGCTTTGCTCCAATTCACTGGAAATTTGATCTCTATTCTCTTTAGGTTCTACATTTGTCTTTAGTAATTTCTGTTGTTTGCCCTGTAGAAATCAACAATTCTAGATGTTTCTATTTTCAATAGGGTGAATTACTCCTTGGGATTAGTCTCTTATCAGTTCTTTTCCAAACTATGTAAAACAATATATGAAAGCAAAACATATATGAAAGTTTTGCAAAGAGAAATTAAAACACAAAATTCAATTCTGTCATCCATTATTCACATTACTCAAGTCTCTATCATCATATCAGGATATTTTTTTTACTCATCTTTAAATACTTTATAGTCTATTATTTAAATTCTTAAACTACATCGTTCTTATACATGTCTTAGTTACACTGTGCTTATTTTCTCTCTATTCTTTCTTTTTAAAATTTATTTTAAGCTATATTAAACTTTTTATTGTATGGTATAAGTTTTTAAAAGAAAACTTTGAAATGGTCTCAGTCACTAAGTTTCATGGAAACTATACAAGAAGGTAAAACCTTATAACATTGTTAGAGATTCAAAGTTTACAAAAGTCTATATGTATATAAATGTGTGTGTATGGCAAAGACAACAGTAGCTCCTAGTTCATTAGAGAGCCTACAATAGATGGAGATTATTACATAGATGAAAATTATTACATAAACAAGAAGAAAACAGAAATCATGCTCACTGTTGAAATGTACCTTAGAATGTTATGAATGGATTTAGAATGAAACAAAGCTGCTTCAACTGTGAAAGCTAGTCATTTTGCCTACCATATGTTATTTTTACATGTTCATTATGTAATTCTTGTGCAATCTGAATGATAGAAACATTCATAAATCAAGATTGCTTTTCCAAGAAACAACTTGGAAAAATTTCAAAGTACCTTATAAAAATCTAATATATAACTTTGCATATTGTAAGTATTAAGAGCTGCCTTCTGGACTATATAAACAACAACAGAGACTACTTCTAGAAACTCTTAGAGTCACATTTTTTACATTCACTATTGTGACCACCAGTTTTATAAACATATTCTCTCAAAGAGACAGTGTTAATTTGGGCTTTTGTTTTATTTTTATTTTTGTTTTCTACTTTTTTTATTGTAAAAATACTGAAAGGCCTTTGTTGATAACTATCTATAAACAATCAGCCTCACTTTCTAAATAATCACTTTTTAAATTTTTATACATTTTTATTGTAAAATACTGTACAGAGGGGTTACAGTTACATGAGTAAGATAATGAGTACATTTTTTAAAATCAGTCATTGTTGCCTCTTGCTTTGTTTTTCCCCACCATCTCCTCCTTCCCTACCTCCCCAACTACACCTGCCCCCAGGTTGTAAAGTTCATTTTCAACATAGTGTTTTGTACATCTCAGTGTTACATTGTTATAATGGGCCAACCTTTATCATTATTAAAGCATTTTTAAACAATCACTTTCTAAACAATCACTATAGAGCACTAAAAAGTTTTTATCTCATATTAAACCTATTGTGTAAGAATTCTTCTCCACTAGGCTTTAATTCTTTATTCAGTGGTAGGAAATCATTATTTCTCCTTAGGAAGTAAATTAATTCTTTAATTAAATAAGCTTCTCCGATCTCTGCTGTTGCAGGACAGTTTTCCAGGTGTCTGGATCCAGGTCTCCCCCTTTTCTCTGTTCCCTTCACATAAATATCTCTCAGTTGTGCTGAGAAGGCAGCATCTTGAGATGTAGGGTAACTGACTGGCTCTGGTTCAGTTCCTCCATGAACAGGATGCCCTTTAAAGCTTTAGGCCAGCTGTCAAGTTTCCCCTGGGTTTAAAACTCTAGGTGGGCTGCTTTCCAGATTCCTTAGCTTCTTGAAAGTGGCTTCACATGCAAATGAGACTCCATCTGCCCTGGGCAGCATTCCTGAGTCTTTGACAGAGCTACTCATAAATCTGAGTTCCACTGCTTTGCTGCCTAACTGTAAGTAATAAATCCATTTTATAGAAACTACTTGCATGTGAAAGTTCTGTAGCACCAGATTCAGACAAGTTAGTAACTGCTCAACAACATTCTTTCCATGCACGTTTGTTTACAACTTATCTACTAGTCATTGTTTACAATCACATTCACTGTCTGTAGCCAAAATACATAAAATCTGTAGTATCTACCAAGTCCTCTGCAACCTCACCTCAGCCCTAAGGAAACAAGGAGGGAGGGGAATGAAGGAGAGAAGGAGAAGGAAGAAGACAAGAAAGAAAGAGAAAGGGAAAGGAAGAAAAAGGAGAGAGAGGAGAAGGAAAAAAAGAAGAGGAGGAAGAATGAAAGACTAAGCAAAATCAGAGGTAACTCTCAATCACCTATTTGATAACAAATTAGTATTCATGTCAGCCCAGGGAATGTGGCTGCATCTTCTGGTGCATGGGTTTTCCTATCCTGGTTGATTTCCAGGCTAAGGAAGCATGCTTTTCTTTTGAAACATGCTGTTTTTGTTGCAGAAAGAAATGTGTAAAGTAAGAATGTACCCAATGACTCAAAGTAAGAATGTACCCAATGACTCAAAGTAATCAGCCAAAGTTACAAACTGTTGTTCCATTTGTGTTATACTGCTCTAGGAAAGTAATATTGCCAAGCTGCACAAAAAACAAGGAAGCAAACTACACTATAGGCAATCATTAAAAGTCCTGTAGAAATGAATAAGAAGGTCTTGCTCTCTGAGGATGTTGAATAAAACAGTGGGATGTTAGCTCTGCTCATACAATATTGCTTCTTTACAGTCCTCCATAACTTTATCATACTAGCTTTCATTCTACCTTTTCACTCTCAGAGACAGAGATATAGACTCTTAAGAACTAAAGATACTACAATACTAACCTAGTACTGGTAGCTCAATCCTATAATCTTTGCTACTTAAGAGGCTGAGATCTGAGGATCATGGTATGAAGCCAACAGTCAGAGAAGTCTGTGAGACTTTTACCTCCTATTGGCTACCAAAAAGCTTGAAGTGGAGCTGTGACGCAAGTGGTATAGCATTGGCCTTATACAAATATTCTTAGAGACAAGGTCTAGACCCTCAGTTCAAACCCTTATACCACCACATAAAAGAGACTTTAATAGAGCTCCCTATTTAATATCATACTCTATTTTCCATCACTCTAAGAATAAAATTCAGACTACATTGCAGTCAAAAACTTTTTATTTATTTCACTTCCAAGACTTTGCATATATTTTCCCCTCAGCCAGAAATATATTCTTTCATGTCTAATCCTTCTGTTATTTTTGAACTGATAGGAGTGGGGGGAGAAACCACATCTCTAAACCAAGACAAATGTGTTTTGAGTAATCACCCTCTGAACCATTCATTGTGTCAGGTATAGATATCATAAATCTTTCTCCCTTAGCAAGCAAGTCGGTGAACTCTCTTAACAGTACTGGCTGAGTGTTTACCCCAAGGAACATTTAGCACCAAACTTAGCAAATACATAGTGTTGTAGAACTTGAATCCTAGAAGATCATCTTGTTAGTTTCATGACGCAAAGTTGCCAGCTTGGGTTGGAACTCTATTTATAGTTCTCCCACATTTAACTTGTCATCTTCCCTATAAACAACTTGGGAAATGAAGTACAGACAGATTTTGATTTTTGATGTGCCATTTGAAGAAATACCTCCTTAAATGAGGCTAAAAATGCCCATTCGCTAATTGAAATTTCTCTTCATATGTACAATATACTTCCTACCATTCCTCTATCCATTTCCTGTGGTATTATTTCCCAGTTAACTCTGTTAACTGCTGTTCTCAATATAGATTTACATTCAGAAAAATAGTTCACATTTATGAGGCACTCATTAACTCAAAAGCACACTTTTAATCATTATTACAAGTGTTTCAATCTACCTCATGAGATCTGTTCTCTTATTATCCATATTTAATTGATGTGGAAATTGATTTGAAATGCATTAATTATTTTGCTCAAGACTACATCATCAATAATCTCTATCAAGAGTGGTTGTCTCTAAGGTATACAATTAAATATGTCTTTTATTTTTCCATTCTATCTTGAGCCAAGTGACCAGTAAGACTCATCACTTTTGTTACTATTACTTCAATTTGGAAGTCATGATTTATCTTTTTTTTTAATTTAATTTAATTTTATTTGTGAACATACTGTACAGAGGAGTTACAATTACATGGGCAGGATAATGCGTACATTTCTTACCAAGCATTGCAGCCTCCTCCTTTTGTTTACCCTTCACATCCCTTCCCAGCCTCCCCCCTCCCCCCAATCCCAATCCTTCTCCGCCCCCCCCTTCCACTCCCCCACCCCCCACACCGACGTTGTAAAGCTCGTTTTGGACATGACAACTTGTACTTCTCATTGTTGCAACAGGTCCACCTGTATCCTTAAATAACTGGTTTTTCCCCATCTCCTCCACAAGTTATACTGACATCAAATATAGTGAAAGCAGGGGTTATACTGTGGGGGAGGGACATACAAAGCAACAAAGAGATAATCTTATAAATGCATTAGAAACACATGCATGAAAGAAAAAAACCTTAAAATACATATCTAAGGGTTCATTTTCCTGACATCACATTATCTGACCTTTTCCGCTTGACTCATACATATACTAGATATTACAAATAAGGGAAACCATGGGACCTATGTTTCTTTGTGCATGGCTTACTTCACTTAATATAATTTTTTCCAAGTTTTTCCATTTCCTAACAAATGGGGCAATGTCATTCTTTCTGATGGAGGCATAGAATTCCATTGTGTATATATAGCACATTTTCTTGATCCATTCATCTACTGAGGGGCATCTGGGTTGGTTCCATATCTTAGCTATGGTAAATAATGCTGCAATAAACATAGTTGTGCTGGTAGCTTTAAGCAAGTAATCATATTCATATAAATTTCAATGTGGTCATATGTACATAGCTATTGAGCTATTGTGATCCTCAGCTAGGATTATCCTAGACATATACTACAAATAGACATATACTACAAATAGACATATACTGCAAATGAGGGAAACCATGGAGCCTATGTTTCTTTGGGTCTAGCTTACTTCACTTAATAAAATTTTTTCCAAGTCTTTCCATTTCCTTATGAATGGGGCCATGCCATTTTTTTTTTCTGATGGAAGCATAATATTCCATTCTGTATATATACCACATTTTCTGATCCATGCATCTACTAAGGGGCATCTGGGTTGGTTCCATACTTTAGCTATGGTAAATAATACTGCAAATGAACTTAGTTGTGCTTTCGTGTAGCCCTTAGTTTTAGTAAATTTAGTGTGGCCTTGTTTATGATCATTTGAGTAAATGTTTAAGTGTGGGATTTCTGGATCATAGGAAAGTTCTGCTTAGTCTTTTGAGGAACCTCCATACTACTTTCCAGAGTGGTTGAACCAATGTATATTCTCACCAACAGTGTAGTGGAATTCCCTTTCGGCTACATCCCCTCCAGCATCTGTTATTGTATGTTTTCTTGATAATGACTGTTCTAACTGGGGTGAGGTGGAATCACAATGTAGTTTTGAGTTGCATTTCTTTTATGGCCAGAGATGTTGAACATTTCTTCATGTGACTAACGGCTATTTTTATCACAATAACTCAATAGCTATGTACATATGATCATATAAAATGATGTTAATCAAGATGAGCTCCAAGATACAGAAACAAGAGAGTTTGTTGTATTGTTGTTGTTGTTGTTGTTTAAATGTATGGTATAAAGTTATTTCTTTTTTCTTTCATTTTTTCCCTTTGCTTTTTTCCCCAGTTGTCACTGTTTTTGATATACGGTGTCTTATGTATACATTTATTGGATTACAGGATGGGAATGGGAATAACAAAATGGTGAGACAAAGGAAAAAGGGTAAACCAATGCAACAACGAGAGTCACAAGACACTATGCTGGAAATGAACTTTACAACTTGGGTGGGCTAGGAGGGATGAGGGAAAGTGAGATAAAACAAAAGAGGGGGTAGGTAACATGGTTCTACAAGAAATATACTCATTATTTATGTAATTGTGACCCCTCTGTATAACACTTTTACAATAACTAAAATTAAAAAATAAAAATTTCAGTCTGGGGTACATGAACACCTTCAGGCATGACCAGGAAAGATCTCATTTTGGAGGTAGATATAACCCAGTTAATCAAATTGCATGTTCTGGCGGATCAAAGGAGATTGTCCATTCCCAAGAGGGAATTTAAGTCTAAGTGATTTTCTTCAAAATTTTAGTAATAAGACATCCTTACCTGGTTGTATAGAGTTAGAATAAACACTGGATCAGAGACAGACAAATGGAGCCCTAAAAAATAAGGTTTTATTCATGAAAAAATAGAAGACAGAAAAAAGAGGAAATATTAGTTGGAAAGACATGCTACTTCATAAAAAATAAAAGAATTTTCATATTTTTGTCATCAAACACTTTTTCCACACCCCCTGCTATTTTTTTCCACAATCCCTGTTATTTTCAACTGATGATTTTGGTTCAGACTTCATGAGAAATATTTGTAGCTAGAATGTTATACATATTACAGAGCATATTCACTTCCTACTTGTGTGATATCCCTACTTTCATGTTAAAGTGGATCAACTTTTCTATTTTTAAATCTGAATGCCTCTACCACTCCCAAACTCATTCAAACTCATGAAAACTCATGTTCAAGTTGAAATGCAGCCTTGTTTCTCATAAGAACTTTTCTTGTCTAGTTACTTTATTTTTACTATTGAATCTTATATATAATTTTCTTACTATTCATGACTAACCATAACATCTTTATTTGTAAAATTAATTGTCCTTGAATATGTTTTAAATAATTTATTTTTAGTTATTAATAAATTTATATGTATTTTACATGTTTATATATGCATACATTAGAATGGTTTCATGCCAGGCGCCCATGGCTCATGCCTGTAATCCTAGCTACTCAGGAGATTGAGATCTGAGGATTGCATTCAAAGCCAGCCCGGGCAGGAAGGACCATGAGACTCTGATCTCCAATAAACCACCAGAAAACTGGAAGTGGTGCTGTGGCTTGAGCTGAAGAGCTGAGGGATAGGGCCCAGGACCAGAGTTCAAGCCCCACAACCAACAACAATAGTAAAAAGAATGATTTCATTAAGGTAATTACCACGTGATTTACCTTGGAATTGTATTTGTAATTCTTGTAACAATTTTCAAGAATGCAATACTTACTTTTAATTATAATATCACTATATTTTATAATAATCTCAATTTTTTTCACCTACCAAAAATTTTCATTTTCTTTCATCCACATCTCCTTTAATATCTCTACTCTTTACCCTGCTAACTGTTTATTTCCAGTTTTCTCTATTTCAGATTTTACCCACAAGTAAATCATGCAGTGTCAATCTTGCTGTGTTTGGCATATTTCACTTAACAGGATTTCCTCCTTATTACACATAGCAGGATTCCCTTTCAAATATATTTGAAATATTAATGAACACTTTATTGGCTTTTTTCAACTATTGTATGGTTTTAATTTAGTCTTGATTTACTTCCAAGTCAATCACTGTGATGAAAATAATCCTTCCATAGCCAGCAGCTTTTGATATCAAATTTTGTGAACATGTTATTCAGGGTGTATTTCTGAGTATTAGTACCATTGGCCTCATTATTGTTTTATTTTTTTGGAAACATTTTTTTTGTTCTTATTATAATATATTGATAAGAGTTTTTATTGTTTTTCTGTTGCTGTGTTTTGTTTTTAAACTTACTTTTGCAAGATTCTTTGCTTCCTCACTCAAGCTAAATGTTGGAATTCCCCAGAACACACATCTGAGCTCATTTTCTCAAACATTTTTAAAATCACTGATATGAAGCTACGAACTGGGGTACTGCTCATTAAAGCCTGTTTGGGAAGCATAAATAGGGAATCATAGCAATTCAAAAAAATCAAACAGAAGTACAAAAGTTCCCAAATAGTCAAAGGAATCTTGACCACAAAAGCGATACTAAGATCTTACAATTTCAGACTTTTCTTTTATAATGCAGCTGGATGCTAAAAATAAAAGCAGACCTAGGACCAATGGGACAGAGTAGTAGAACAAGAAATGAACCCATACATTTTCCAACATTTAAAAAATATGTACGTGTTAAATTTTCTAGTTTGTCACTTCTCTTATATATTCTGCCCAATTCTCTTAGGAAAATTCTTATCAAGGAAATGTAATTGCCCCTAATTCTATCACAATAATTAGTTCTGTATGACATAAAATGGATGGTGTCCCAGTACTCATCTGAAACACAGACCAATCAAGCTTCTTTACTGGTGAACCACACTTAATTGATACTATTCAGATAAAGATAGAATGAATTATCTTTGATATTTTCAGTGTAATAACTAGATATCCTTCAAGCACAAGAAGTAATTCTAATGGCTCCCTTTAATGTGAACCATTTCTCTGACATTACCGAAATAACGAGTCCATGAAAATAGTTTTCCATTTCACTGATGAAATATATTTTGTAGATTTTATTTTAATTACATGATCATAGATTCACTAGTTATTTAAACATATTTTATATTTAAAAATTATCTTTAAGAGAATGATAGACTTATAAATTACACAAGAAAGTGTCATCACTTGATTCCTGTAAGTGCATTCTTCCATCACACAATCCCATTATGAACTCAAAGCCATGGGTCAACCAACAATGAGATGACACTTACAAACTGTAACCTTGACTCTTTTAAAGCTAATTATGTGAGGCTTTTTTTTTTTATAATAACAGAAAGCTGACTCACACCTGCAATGTCCAATATTCCAAAGATTTAGATAATGAGGAAGGATGCTTAAATTTTACAGATTGTTTTGGAATGCAAATAATTATAAACGATCATTATATTAATATTAATAATAATACTTTGTTACTTGTGTGATCAGCTTAAATCCAGTGCTACAAAATATTCCTACTGTTTTGTTGCTTTTTATTTGTAGCTATATTTTCCATAAACACCACCCTCTTTTACATATATATATATATATATATATATATGAGTGAATAAAGCAATAGTATTGAAGAAAAAAACAGAAGTGTTATTTGAAGGTAAATAACTTGTTCTGAATAAGACCAAATTTGTTATTTATCCTTTGATATACAAAGATTTTGATTTTGAAATGCTTAAAGAAAAGTAATGGGAACATGTACAAAGAAATGTGTGGGGCTGGGAAGGTAGCTCAGTGGTAGAGCGCTTGCCTTGCATGCATGAGGCCCTGGGTTCTATTCCTCAGCACTACATAAACAGAAAATAAAAAAAAGCCGGAAGTGGTGCTATGGCTCAAGTGGTAACATGCTAGCCTTAAGCTGAAGAGCTGAGGGACAGCGCCCAGGCCCAGAGTTCAGGCCCCACGACCGGACCGCCCCCCCCCAAAAGAAAAGAAATATATGGACCTTGTAACTGCTTCAGTCTTAGTAGTACTTTCTTGAATTTGTATTTTTTAAATTTTTTTGTGTCAATGATGAGTAAATTAATCTTATCTTTGTATGAATGCATAATAACAATTTGCAATGAAAATCATTTTAAGTCACAATAAGTAATGAAATACTCTTACCTTAATGTGCATTGCATGCATTGTTTGATGAAGGTGCTTGCCTAAGTGTCAGTATGGTAGCATATAATAAGTGAGCCATAGGGTTAACTGGCCCAATGGTGATATATGGGTTCACTTTACTGTGCCAATCATTTCATAACATATATGACTATCAAATATCATCTTATTCACTTTAAATATGTACCATTTCATCTGTAAATCACATCTTAATAAAGTTGAAAAGTTAAACTTCAAATAACAAGAACAAATAATATTAAAAAAAACATAAGAAGGGGCATATTTCTTATAAATTTGGCTCTAATTCCTAATATTAGATGTTTATTTGGCTTGACATTAGTTATTAGTGGTCAATTTCATGTCATTAGGTAAACAATTATTATCTTCTTGAGAAGGATCTTTGCATGTCTCAGCTTTGCTAGAAGACAGGCAAATAAGAAAATTAACTACCTCTTAGCTTTTCATCTCAAGGCAGGTGCTCTGCTACTTGAACCACTGGTCCATTTCTGGGTTGTGTTTTTTGTTTTGTTTTGGTTTGGTTTTTAATGGTTAATCAGAGATAAGAGTCTCACAGACTCTTATCCTGCCTGGGCTGGCTTCAAGGCCCAGTACTGGCGTGCACACATACCCACATACCATAATGGAACGGCTAGTTACATTTATACTTCATTTTCTTTTACCGTTTCTATTTTCTGGGGAGGTTTGTTGCTTCCATTATAATGAGTTTGTCTATTTATAATTTACATAATGTTGGACATGTAGTTATATGTTATTATAATTATAAATAAATAAATATGTATATGCTGTAAAAAGAGAAATTTAACTGTCAAAACGAATAAGACAATGTTGAGATTTTCCTATTTTTCCATTGCCATGTAGTTTTGATAGCATTATAGAATTATTTTACTATTTCACATTATTGTGAGTTGAAGTAGAATTATTGCTTTGCTTTGCTTTTGCTTTGTTGCAGGGTATAATTTTTTCTAGAAATAGCTTCTGATCTTCAGCATTCGATGATAGAAATAACTCATTCTAGATCAAATATATTGAAATTTTATTTAGATATATTTTCCCAAAAGAAAATATTTCAGAGATTCCACAGGTGATTCTTCTAGAAGGTTTTTATTTAAAATTCATATAAAAGCATCACAAATAGAAGATTTTTTTTTCCATGATCCCATTTGAAAGAAAGAATAATTGAATAACACAATATCCCTTGACCCCCATAAGCCACACATACACACAAACATTAAGGATGAAAAAATTTGATGATATTCTGGAAAATAACAGAAGAATACTATTTGATTGGAAGTAATTATGACAAGAAAATCTAAAATCAAACTTGGCCAGGAGAGAAGGCCAGGACTGCTCTTGTCAGGAAAGCTTCCAGTACACTTACCAAACTAAAGGCTTCAGAAGTCAACAAAGCTTAATCTAATTTCACTTCTAAACAAAATTTGTTTAGGTATTATAAAAACCCTTTTGCCTCTCTGTCTATCTGTCTCTTCTCTATCTATATCTCTTTCTGTCTCTCTCTTCCCCATCTATGTGAGAGCACCCTCACTCTATTTAAGTATGCCCCTGCCCTTGTTTGTCTGTCTGTCTGCTTGCTCACTCACATTAATAATTTTCTGTTAATTTTTTTACAAAAATACTTATTCTTTAAATCATTAGTGACTTAAATCTGTCTTAATTATGATGCATTAGAAATTGGTTTCTGACTAGTGTTTTCTTCTGATTACTTTTTAATGACAAAGTAGTTTTGATTATTTGATTATTAATTATTAAATAACTTAATTATAAAGTATTATCTTACCCATATCCTCTTGCAAGAGTATTATTTCATTGGTTATATTATCGATGCTTATTGTTCCAGAAGTTATTTTTATGAATATTTTGAGTCTATTTAATTATTTATAGATTTAATTATGAATATTTGAGTCTATTGTTGGTAATTGGCTATATCCTCTTTAGCAAAAATTTGACAAGTAGGAAATCTTCTACCCCTCAACACAACAAAGGAAAGAATTAGAGAGATCCTGAATACCCACAGCTACATTTTCCATAAAGGTATAACAAATATATTCAAGACAGAAGAAATGCAAATTTTGAATCCAGGAATCGTTCATCCTTTTATGAAACATACTTATTACCAATGGTATTTTATGCTGATCTCTTTCTTACCAAACTAACTTATTTCTATTTTAAAAATCTGTTATAAATCTAGTTTGTCATTAGTAAAGTGCTTATTACTTTCAATTTACTGTTTCATTGAAGTAATTTATATTTTATATTATCCTTCAACTATATTTTAAAAAGACATTTATATATATGTTATTTCTTTACATAGTCCTTTTCTTTTCTAAATAATTACATTCTTCTAAAGTAAAATTATATATATATAATGTATTCCTAATATTTGTTCCTAAAAGTACTCCAATTTAATATCCAATTTTTTCAATTATGTTTCAACATGGGTAAGCTAATTGCTTCTTTTCTCCCTCTTTTTTTTTTTTTGGCCGGTTGTGGGGATTGAACTCTGGGCTTTGGCACTTTCCCTGTGCTCTTCAGCTTAAAGCGAGCGCTCTACCGCTTGAGCCACAGCGCCACTTCCTTCTCTCTCTTTTAAAAATGTTTTTTATTAGCTTTAGTATGGTCTTGTTTGTGATCATTTGGTAAATGCCCAAAAGTGGGATTGCTGGGTCATAGGGGAGCTCTATGTGGAGTCTTTTGAGGAACCTCCATACTGCTTTCCAAAGTGGTTGGACAAGTTTACACTCCCACCAACAATGCAGTAAGGTTCCCTTCTGTCCACATCCCCTCCAGCATTTGTTGTTATTAGAGTTCTTGATTATAGCCATTCTAACTGGGGTGAGGTGGTATCTCAATGTTGTTTTGATTTGCATTTCTTTTATGGCTAGAGAGACTGAGCATTTCTTCATGTGTTTATTGGCCAACCTTCATTCCTCTTCAGAGAAGTTTCTCTTTAAGTCTTTAGCCCACTTATGTATTGGGCAGTTGTTTGTTTGAGGATTTGTTGTTGGGGGATTTAATTTTTTGACTTCCAGGGATATTTTAGATATGAGACCCTTGGGGAGGGAAAGGGAAAAAAAGTCATTTAGATATGGATACAGGTGGACCCATTGCAACAATGAGATGTACAAGTCATCATGTGAAAAAATGAACTTTACAACTTTGGCGGGGAGAGGGAGAGGGAATGAAAAGGGAAGGGGAAACAAAGGAGGAGGCAACAATGCTTGATAAGAAATGTTCTTGTCATCTTGCCCATGTAATTGTAACCCCTCTGTACTGTATTTTCACAATAAAAATGTTTTTATTAATATACAATTTGTGTTCTATGAAATTCCCCTGTTAAAATGTACACATGGTCTCTTAGATTAGTCACTTACTGTGTTCCTATTGACACTAATTTTAGACTATTGTCACAAAAGGAACTACAGAAATGTTAACAAGAGGTTCACATTCTTCCCTTTCAGCTTACTCCTAGGCAGGTTGCCAATAGTATTCATATTCTAATTCTTCTGAAGGGAGAAATCTGTTGAACTCCAAATCCAGTTTGTTTCCTCTTATTTCTGTAAGACCTCTGGCTTACACAGATACCATATATGTGTAAGTGTTTGTTCATGTCTGACAAAGCTGGAGATAATGAGTTTAGGAGGCAGTACTCAGTCTTGTACAAGAGCGACTATTTCCTAAGGTTAAATGCAGCTATAGTTGGGTTTCTGGAGCTAAATATTTAAGTCATTATTATCAGTAGCATTATTTGAAATAAGAATACCTGACCTAACTAGCACTATTTTGATAATGTAGTGGTGGATGGTAAGGAATTTCCAAAAATTCTTGTAGGTGGAGTCTCACTCCAAGGTTATGCTTGAATTCCTAGAGGCAGGGGTGGGGACTTGGACAATAGGTTACTGGACTTGCCAGATCTGTACCATGAAGTCATGAGATTATTTCAACTCCTGAGCTTCCAGTAAACCTTACCCTAGTAAGGCCCTAACCAGTCCAGCAGCCATTTTTGCATTGTGCCTAAGGTCTCCTGAGTCTCCACAGGTCACCATGCTATTTCTAAGGCCTCAGAGTTAGCTTGCTGATTAAGTTCTGCCCTTTATCCCTACCTGTTTACAAAAATCTGTTGAGTTTCTATTTCCTTGATATTGTATTCTTTTACAGTGTAATATATAAATTCCCACCCCAGCTGCAACAGTCTCGTTATACTCCTTCTTGGAGTGTGACCTTTTCCCCCAAATTCCTATAGTCCATGTAACACCTTCATGACACATCTTGGAACTGACTCTACCCCCACATTACCATAATCTACTTAAAGTGACCCATGTGACTGCCTATGATATGACCCATGTGACTGCCCCTAAAGTTTTGTTTAAGTTATGTCCATACCTGCCCATAGCTGCTGTCTCTATTCTTGCTTGGAGCAGCTGGGCAGGTCTGTCCCTCAATAAAATCTTGAGTTCATATTGGTCTATTTCACTCACCGCTCATTTCTTATACATACATACACATTTTCTTGATCCATTCATCCATTGAGCTGAATTGGGGCTGATTCTATATCTTGGCTTTGGTAAATAATGCTGAAATGAACATGGTTGCCCTAGTTGCTTTAGTGTAGCCTTGTTTGTGCTCTTTTGGATGAATACCCCAGAGTGAATTGCTGGATCATAGGGTAACTCTATGTTTAGTTTTATGAAGACACATCATACTTCTTTTCAGATTAGTTGAAGTAGTAGACTTTCTGACCTCTATTGTGAAAATATTAAACATTTGGGAAAAAAAAGCTGGGTGCTGGTGGCTCACACCTGTTATCCCACTTAATCAGGAGGCTGAGATCTGAGGAGCATGGTTCAAAGCTAGCCCAAGCAAGAAATTCCATGAAAATCTTATCTCCAATTAACCACCAGAAAACCAGCAGTAGTGCTGTGTTTCAAGTGATAAGGTGCTCACCTTGAACTGAAGAGCTGAGGGACAACACCCAGGCCCAGAGATCAAGTCCCATAACTGATCAAAAAAAAAAAAAATTGAAGAAGATTTAAGGAAATGGAAAGAACTTCCATTATTCTGGATTGGAAGGACTGACACTATGAAAATCACATTACTGTTTACAAATTAAAGGCAATACCCATCAAAATCTCAACAATGCTCTTCCATGAAATAGAGAAAGCAATCCAAAAATTTAAATGGAATAACAAAGGATCCCAAAGCAAAAGAATCAAAAAGAACAATGATGGAGGAATATCAATGCCAAATTTCTTTTTTTGGGGGGGGGGTCTGGTCGTGGGGCCTGAACTCTGGGCCTGGGTGCTGTCCCTCAGCTCTTCAGCTCAAGGCTAGCGCTCTACCACTTGAGCCACAGCGCTACTTCTGGCTTTTTTCTTTTTTGCTTATGTGGTGCTGAGGAATCGAACCCAGGGCCTCAGGCATGCAAGGCAAGCGCTCTACCACTGAGCCACCTTCCCAGCCCTCAATGCCAAATTTCAAACTCTATTACAAAGCTATAATATTAAAAGCAGCATTTTATTGGCACAAGAATAGGCCTGAGGACCAACAGAACAGAAAAAAGACCCAGAAATGAACTCACAACATACAGCCATGTAATACTTGATAAAGGAGTTAAATTCTTAGGTGAAAGACAGACTCTCAACAAATGTTGCTGGCAGAATTGGTGATCCACATGCAGAAAACTGAAATTAGATCTTTATATATCACCTGATACCAAAATCAGTCCCAAATGGATCAAAGACCTCAATGTAAGACCAGATACCCAGATACCATGAAAATATAACAACAGTAGGGCTCTTAGGCACAGGTTGAAACTTCCCAAGAAAAGATTCAGAGTCATAACAAAGATGGACGGGATAAATGGGACTTCATCAAGCCTGAAAGTTTCAGCATGGAAAGAATATAGCTAACAAGCTAAATAGAAAGCAAACAGAATGGGAGTTTTTTTTTTTTTTTTTTTTTTTTTTTTTTACCAAATTCATTACTCCTTATCTACTAAACATGTATATATCTATTGTTTCTGTTTTATTTTTATGCTTATTGGTTAAGTATTAAAAACACTTGCTAATTTTTTAAATTGTGAAAATACTGTACAGAAGGATTACAATTACATGGGCAAGATAATGAGTACATTTCTTATCAAACATTGTAGCCTCCTCCTTTGTTTCCCCTTCCCATACCTTCCCATTCTCTCCCTGGTCCCCACCTAATCCTCCTCCCCCCCACCAAAGTTGTAAAGTTTGTTTTTCCACATAATGACTTGTACATCTCATTGTTGCAATGGATCTACCTGTATTCCTATTTAAAGGATTTGTTTTTACCCTTCCCCTCCACAAATTATACCAACCTCAAATACAGTGAAAGCAAGGGTTATACAATGGGGGAGGGACATACAAAGCAACAAAGAAATAATCTTATAAATGTGTTAGAAACAATTCCCTGAAAGAAAAAAAACATTTGACATACAAAGCAACAAAGAAATAATCTTATAAATGTGTTAGAAACAATCGCATGAAAGAAAAAAAATTTGAATACATATCTTAGGGTTCATTTCCCTAAAAACTTATCTGACCTTTTCTGCTTGACTCAGACATAAACTAGTTATTGCAAATAAGGGAAACCATGGGACCTAAGTTTCTTTGGGCCTGGCTTACTTCACTTAATATAAATTTTTCCAAGTCTTTCCATTTCCTAACAAATGGGGCAATGTCATTCTTTCTGATGGAGGCACAGAATTCCATTGTGTGTATATACCACATTTTCTTGATCCATTCATCCATTCTTGATCCATTGCAAAGATATTGTGCAGAGGGCTTACAGTTACATGAGTATATTTCGCATCGAGCATTTTTACAGCCTTCTTTGTTTTCCCTACCATCACTTCCTTCCCCACCTCCCCAATTCCTCCTTCCCCATCATGCCTGAAGTTGTAAAATTTGTTTTCAACATTGTATCTTGTACATCTCAATGCTACAATGGGTCAGCCTCTATCCTTATTTCAGCATTTTGTTATTTCCCTTCCCCTCCCAAAAGTAGAAAAATGTATAAACAAGATTCAGGGCACTGGAATCAAATACATGTTATACCATGGGGGAAGAACATACAAAAGAAACAAAAGCATTCTCTCAGACCACAAGGTAATAAAATTA
This sequence comes from Dipodomys merriami, assembly GCF_024711535.1. Taxonomy (NCBI): domain Eukaryota; kingdom Metazoa; phylum Chordata; class Mammalia; order Rodentia; family Heteromyidae; genus Dipodomys; species Dipodomys merriami. Next base: position 33,208,756 of record NW_027202270.1, read on the forward strand.
GAACTCAACACCAAAGGCCACCAAAGAAAATCATGTAACACATGGAGGATGAACAACACACTGTTGAACCACCAGTGGGTCATGGAAGAGATTAGAAAGGAAATTCAAATGTTCATGATATTCAACAAAAATGAACACACAAATAACCAGCTCGTCTGGGACACAGCAAAGGCAGTACTCAGAGGCAACTTTATAGTTCTGAGTTCCTACATCAACAAATTGGATTGATCTGTACAGTATCTTTGTAATAAAAATATATATTAAAAAAGAAGTAAACAATAAATAAGATTGCATTTGTCAGCAGGTATCAGTGACTCATGCCTGTAATTCTAGCTACTCAGGAGGCTGGGATTTGAGGATTACAGTTGAAAGCTAGACTAGGCAAGAAAGTCTGTGAGATTCTTATCTAAAATTATTCACCAAAAGCCAGAAATCACTGTGGCTCAAAGTGATAAAGCACTAGTTTGAGCATAAAACCTCAGGTCATTACTCAGGCCCTGAGTTTAAGCCCCAAGACACTCTCTCTCTCTCTCTCTCTCTCTCTCTCTCTCTCTCTCTCTCTCTCTCTCTCTCTCTCTCTCTCTCTCTCTCTCTCTCTCTCTCTCTCTCTCTCTCTCTCTTACACACACTCACACACACACACTCACACACACACACACACACAAGAAAATTTATACTTTTATATGGCATTAGTTCTCAAACTTATTAGGAATTAAAATACTTTGAATGGCTCATTAGCACATCTATTGGATGTCTCTCATCTAAGCCTGAAAACATGCTTACCCAAAATTCTCCCCGTGTTGCTGATACCTCTTACATGGAGATCGTACCTTGATAATCTTTGTGCTATAGGCAAAGGTGGATTTTTACCTTGGACATTGGCTTCTTCTAAGTTGTAATCCAATTCTCATAATATAATAATTTCCCCTCTTCAGAGTTCCTAGCCTAACTCTTTGGAAGTGGTATTAATTGCACAATTTAAAAACATTGACCACTTGTGTATTTGAACTCTTTTTTTTTTTTTTTTTTTTTGTCGGTCGTGGGGCTTGAACTCTGGGCCTGAGCGCTGTCCCTCAGCTCTTCAGCTCAAGGCGAGCGCTCTACCACTTGAGCTACAGCGCCACTTCCTTGAACTCTTTTGTTTCATAGTTTTTTAATGTATTAAATATTTGATATTCAATTTTAATAATTGATAAGACAAATTCTCGTTACAAACATTTTGTATTTGTATTGATGTAAACATGTTATGCACACAGCCATAATACTTGGGCTAAAGAGAATTACTGGAAGAGTGTAGAAATTGGCACAAAAATTAATAGACTGCAGAACAAGATTTGAATGTAGGCAAGACCAAAGGCAGTCATATAAAAAGAAAAAGAAGTACTATTATAAATAATGGAGAGAACATACATTTAGAACTAAGTCCATTATAAAACTTAAACCCAATGATTATTAGTAGTTTTGTCTATTTATCTGATTTAATCATTTAATTGAGAGGTAAAAGCAAAGGGTGCTTATATACACAACAACCATGTCAGAATAAATACAAAAGTAATCCAGGCCCTCGTGGCTCATGACTGTAATCCTCAGGATGATGAGATCTGAGGACTGTGCTTCAAATCCAGCCCAGGCAGGAAAGTCCGTAAGATTCTTATCTCCAATTAACCACCAGAAAACTAGAAGTGAAGTTGTAGTTCTAAGTGGTAGAGTGCTGACCTTGAGCAAAAGAACTCAGAGACAGCTCTCAGGCCGAGTTCGACCCCCATGATGGACAAAAAATAAAACAAAATGCCATAAGATGAAATAAAATATAATAAAAAGAATGAGGACAAAATTGAAAAATGTTCCCACCACATTTTCCATAATGACAAAGGAATGGATTCCAAACTGAAGTCTGTAGCATGCTTGTAGTTGTTGTTTTGTTTCCTTTTGTTGTTGTTATTGCTCTCTGATGGTACTGAGATTTGAACTTAGAACCTTGCTCTGCTAAGTAGGTAGTTTCCCATATCATTTGAACATCTCTAACCTTCTTCCTCCCTTTCTTTGGTATTGGTTATTTTCAAGTTATTGTCTCAGAGTATGCCTGAATGAATGTGGGCTGCTACCTTCCTATATATGCTTCCTTGTATCATGGGGATGATAGAGTATCATCACCACCCCACTAGTGAGTGAGAGGAAGTCTCAAAAACTTTTTGCCTAGCTGGCCTTGAATGAATTTAGCCTGATCTCCACCTTCCAAGAATCTGGAACAAAGGCTTAAGACATTGCACTTGACAAAATCAAGGCATTTTTAGGAAATAAGAATGATTACTGGCCATGAAAAACATACAAGGTTTTGTTAATTTTATTGTTAAAGTTCATAGAATTCATAAACTTTTTAGATTAAGATAATGATGATCATTGTGAAGGTTAAAATGTGTTTGTGACTTTAGCTAAATATAACTATTATATAGTATTATGAAATTTCTGTAGTTACTTAGTCCCAATAAAGAAATATTTGGGGAAGAAACTAAATGATTACTGTGCATGAAAAAAATGTTTTAAAGCAAATAGAACTCATGGCCCACTGCTGACCTTCCTTATAGATGCTAAATGTAACTGCAACATCTCTTCTACAATATCCCCACCTGTTATAATGGAATTGTTTCACATAAAAAGGAAAATACTTCTCTTCTGCAAAAGAAGACAGTTTGGAAAGAAGAGAACTTTGGATCCTACCTCTGCTGCCACAATCTAGCTTTCTCATCTATTATCACAGCAGCTATTAACATTATGTCATTCATTCAACACTTAAGTATTTAATAGGAAATTTTCCACATTTATTTTGTCATTTATTTTGTCCTATAATTCTTAATCCCATTTTAGAGAGTAGGGTTTCTTAGATACAACAGCAACTTGTCTGAAGTTGCATAATACATAGTGGAATGGCATAAAATATAAAAGTTAAAGTGGACTACTACAATACAGTGTACACGCTGAGTTAACAGGGCGTATATACGGTACAGAGAGGAGAAGATAGGAAGATAGAATAGATAAGATGAAATGTAGACATAGTGAATGTGTGTTAAAACAACTACCATCTAGATCTACAGAGACTTGTTATATATGTCATCTACATTTTCTTTGTGTTCACTACCTTTAAAGGCATTCAGTTTTTGTTCAATAAAGTGGTCCAAATAATCATTAGTAATGTGTCTGAGTCATTTACACCATTACAGTAGGTTTGAAGACACCCCTGATTTCCACTGTTAGTATAATATAGTACCCAGAGGATGGTGTATTCATGCATATCCTTTGCTTTTTCAACTTCACAAGTCTAACTGTGATGAGGCCAATCACCATATGGAAAAATATAACTTTTTGCCTAATTATCTTGAGCCACGAAGATGCCAAATAGCCCAGTGATAGTCTGTTCAGTCCAATGGAGCATATCAAACTTTGCTTCCTCAAACAAGAAGGTAATAAACAGGGATGGGTGAGAATGTTTAAAGGGATGACCTTGATCAAGATGCACTGTATTCATAAACTTTTGTTGAATGGCAACTCTTTTGTACAAACTCTTAATTATAATAAAAATACTTTTTTAGAAAAAGAAGGTAATCAAGATTGAATATAAGATGAAAGTCAAACTAAGTACATGAGTAAATACCCAAGTAATAGCTAATAATTTTATTATTCATAATTTTACTGAAAGGACTATACTAAGTTCAACTCTTATGACAAGGACAAGAATTACATAAGGATGTGATCAGAAGGCAATAATGCTATTTTGAAATGTCTTAAATGGCTGTCTACCACACATGATATGTTCCATTGTATTTGCTAAAAAAAAAAATAATGTGATCCAATGCATCAAAATCATTTGCATAAATTTAACAAAATCCTTTAATATATCAAATTCTTTAACAAAATCCTTTAAGATAGTTCTATTTTAATCAACTCATATTAAAATAAATCATTCCATATAGCCAAACTACTAAAATATAGATTCATGATACACATATATGTCTTTTACAAATCCACTGTTAATTTCCCCCCTCTGAAAACTGAAGGAAAAAATGGAAATGAAAAAACTACAAAGAAGGTAGTTATTCTCTTCATAGTTTTATTAGGAAATGCTGAATGTGAGAATTGTAATTTTAGGCTAAATGTTTTACAGTACAGAGGCACATTCTAACAGCCAAAGTAAAAAAAAAAATAAAGTAAATTTTCAAGAACTTTAAATGATTACAACTAAATTAATCATGACTAACACAAACATCAACCAAATCTTGTAAAACAAATTATATGCTAGGGAGATTTACAAATGAGTTGATCCTACCCTAGCTATTTGGAATTCTAATTCTCATTGAAAGACCTTTATTCAGTGACTGTAAAATGTGAGCTAGACAGTAAGTAATTCTTTTCTCTTTAGAAAGTGTAGAAGGCTAATAAGAAGAGAGCCATGATTTATTAATTTTAGCAGGGTTCACAAATTAAAGTGCTGACTCTTACTTTTAGGTAATTTAAACAAAAGTATTCTATCACATAGACATAAAAATAAATTTTCCAAGAAACTCATAAGCAAATTCATGTTCCGTAAATATAAGTTCCTACAATTAAGTTCCTATAGCCTTGCTAAAGTTTTATTCCGAGATAAATATATTTGAATATATATGTATATATTTATATATATTTGAAATAACTTTTCTTAATGATTGTGGTAAGCTGTATTTGGGGGTGACAGTGTTGAAAGAGTGACAAAATCAAGACATAATGTATTCATTAACTGTTTTGTTGAGTGACAATTCCTTTCCACAACCAATGATAATTTTTTAAATTGCATTAAAAATAGACAAAATCTTAATTTCTCTAGTATCTCTGATTTAATGGAGAAATTCAATCTTTAAAAACATTTCAAAATTTATTTACTAGTTTCCCTTAGCAAATCAATTTGGGAATAACCTCCTAAAATATTACTAACTTCTGCTCGGCACAGACTATTGGAGACTATTTTTCCTGATAATAGTTGATGCTAACAATAGACAGGGAAAAAAAATCAGATTTGAGGACAAGAAATTTGGAACACAAGAAAAAAAATCAAGAATTTATGATAGAAAATCCACTTCTGTATTTTTGTATTTCACCTTGCTCAAGTTCAAAGTAGTAATGAGTTAATTAGTTCAAGAACTGATCATTCAGTTTGCTAAATTATGAATTAATTAGTTGAAATACTCAAAGGATAATAACTTAATTGAAATATTAGCTTCATTGTATCTTTACTGTATATTTAAAGCATATAATGATTTCATACATGCCATGATATGACCATAGTGAAATAATGGCTATAAATCAAACATATTACATTATTTAATGCTTTTATAATTAATTATGGTTTTGTGGGAAGAGCACCTAAGTTAGTCTCCCAACAAGTTTTCAATGTATAACATGATTATTAATTTTGTCTTCATATGTTACATTACTACTAATTCTAAGTAAGTGTAAATTTGTGCCCATTTACTTCTACTCATCTTCTGTCCCTTCTAGTTCTTGGGAACTTCCATTCTACTCTGTAGAATTTTGCTTTTGTTAGATTTCACATACCAGTGGGATCCTATGGTAATTTTACTTCTGAGTATAGCTTTTACCTAACAAAAAATCTTCCATATTCATCAAGTTTTGGCAAACATCAATATGCCCCTATGCAATGTCTCACTTTGTACATATTGTATATATATGTACACGATTCCTTTATTGACTTATGTATTCATAGATACTTACTATACCTTTAAGAATAATAACTCAAAAAACATGAGAACCTAGTTATTTCTATGAGATATTTGTTTCAGGTTTAGTGGGGACATCAACAATCTTGAATCACAGGATGTCTTTATTTTTAACCTATTGATAAACTTCCATACTATTTTCTATAGTGGCCATCCTAATGTACATTCTATCACACCACAGATGGGATTTCTATTTTTTATCTCTTGGTCTTTCTGATAGTAATTAAACCAACAGTCATGAGATGATAGCACTGAGTTTGACTTGCATTACACTGTTGGTTAGCAATATTGAGAAGTATTTCATATATATGTTGACCATTTTTGTATTTAATTTATGGGGAAAGCTTATTTGGATTTTGTGTCCCACTTTTAAATAGGTCATTATACTTTTAAGTATTCATTTTTACTCTTAGGAACTCAAAATATACTCAATATATTATACCCCATATATTTTAGATATTAATTCTTAACAGATACATGGATTCTAAATATTTCTTCCCAATGCTTAATTTTCATTTAATAATTTATTTTGTTATGCAGAAGCCTTTTATGTTGAGGTTGTCCTGCTTGTTTACTTTTGCTTTTGTGCTAAATTTTGATGTAACATTCAAAAGAGAACAATGAAAAAAGAAGAACAAATACTGTTAAAGGTAATATTAAAGGAGTTTCCACATTTTATTTTAAGAGTTTTATAGATTTGGGTCTTGCATTAGGGACTCATTCCAGTTTGAAGTGATTTTTGAGTATGGTTAAAAGGTCCAGTTTCATTTGTAGCATGAAGAAATTCCAACATTCCAGCACCACTTACTGAAGACTTCCCTACTGTGTCATCTTGGTGGGCTTGTCAAAAAAGGGTTGGCTATAAATGTTTGGGCTTATTTCTGGGCTCTATTCAGTTCCATTCATTTCTGTGTCTATTTTTTAATTCCAGAGTCATACTGTTCTGATTAAAAAGCTTGCAGTAATAGAGCATTGCATGTAATAGACATTTTCCAAAGAAGGTATAAAATGGCTAAGATGTATATGAAAGAATGCTTCCTATCAATTGAAGAATACTTTGTTTAGTCTTTCTTTTTAAAGTTGTTTTGTCTATTCATGGTCTCTTTGATGATATGATGGTTACATTAACTCTGAAGCTCATTATGTATAGTGTTGATATTTTAACATTTGATGATTTTTTTAACAAATCAAGTATCTTATTTCAACTTATTCAAACAATATTTTATAGTTTTAAATGTACAAAGCTTTTATTTAGTTGGGTACATTTACTCCCTTATTTTTTGATGTTCTCATAACTGAGATTAAATACAGAGATGAGAACAGTATATTGGAACACTTACAGATCAGAAAATACATCATATTTTAAATGAGGTTTTGATTATAAAAGACATAGAGTTCCAACTTTATCAGTGTATAGTTTCATATGATCTCATAGTATCACTAAAAGAAAAAATTGATTAGATTCTCTTACATTTTATTAAAATTGTAAATATCTACAATAAGCATTTTTAAGTCATCCATCATTACAGTGTTCTATATTTCCACTATTTTGACTTAGTGTTAACTTTGAAATTTCTATTTACCATTTTTTGAAACTGATGTCAACCTAAAATTATAATAATTCAAGAAAACTTTATTAAAGCATTACTTATAAAGTTGTAGAGAGTTTGCATAAGAGCAAAACATTGCAACCATATTAAGAACTGAACAGATGAGAGGATAGAAGTAGTAGATAAAATGCAAGATGTTCACTATGTAGAAGTTTCCAAGTTGACCCAGGAGCTTCATGGAGGTATTTTAGACATTATTATACTCACTGTAGCCCAATTTCTCTCTGTCACAAGGTTTACACACTGATTCAAGAATAATCTTTAATTAAATAAACATGATATATTTCAAATAGCCATGGAACTGAGGAAAAGAGGATAGAAATAGAAATAGAAATAATTGGAAGATTTTCTACTTGTTATTCCTTTGGAAATCTATAAACAAAAATGTATATTTATGACAATCCTGGCAACCAAACAAACATTACCCTATCTAGCTTAAATCACATAGTTCAGGGTGATTTTATTTAAGATTATTGAAATGGATGGGAGGACCCAAAGAATATGATCTGAACCTTGTTGAAACATTAGGAAGAAGACTATATTTAAAGAGCTAGAGTAGGTAGAATGTAGGTAATAAATCATAAACATTTGATTATTGGCTTTACCCAAAGGAAAGGTAAGCTTTCTTCTCCTTTCAGAAGAGAAGGTAGTTTAGAACTTGCAATGAGCAACAATGTCAACTTTCCAAGGGGATGGCGAAAGAGAAATACTAATTTCCTCAATGATCTCATTTCAAAAAATGACTCTCAAGTGCTTGTAAAGAAATGCTTTGGGTTAGTCTTTGGAAAGATGGACATCTTAAAGGAGCAAATAGATGATTGACAAGGTTTTTTAAAATGAATGTTCTTAAAGGATTAGGCTACCTTTGAGGTGAAGGGAGCCCTGCGGCAGGAAGGAATACTGCCGTGTGGTCAAGTCATCTTGGTCAGTGGTCTTTTCTTAGATGGTCACTTTATTTAAAGTTACAGACTTTATAATTCTTCCCATTTTATACCTTATGCATTCAAGTGAATCTCAAGAACAGCTGGATATAAGGTACTCACCAAGGATTCTGAGTAGACTCAGTTTTATGTACCACTCTCCATCTCACTAAGGAAGAGTAGGAGATTAGCAAGGCTCTGGCTGGAATTCCAGCCATGATGTTATCTGCTCTAGTAAGTAATGTAACATCAAGCTCTTGAATGTACAACTTTTTGATTGTGTGCTACTCAGATCTCCATTGATCTTACAGTGCTGAGCAGGGATTTTTCCAACTTCTACTCCAAATGAAATTTGCTCACTTGCAGGTACAGCAGGACTAGTCATTTATAGCCTGTCCTATGTATTGGGGTCATATTTTACTTAACTCTTTTTATAGTATGTAAATCTAATTAATCACTAATTGTTATCAATCTTCCTGCTACATATTCTTTAATTGGAACAGTATTTTACTATACCTTATTTTAGGTAAGGTAATTTTTCCTTAAGTGACATCTTAAATAGATGTACTACTATGTTATCATCATATAATTTGCCTGAAACATAAATTGGACCATCATGAATATTTGCTTAAACATTTTATAAAAACACACTAGCATTTGATCAAAATTACAATCTCTTCCTGTATGTTCACTCTCCCTGTCACTATGCCTCATCTTTTAGTGTCTCTCAATCATGTAGTTTATCTTTCAATAACATGGAGTTCCTTGCTAAACACTGTACAGTTTCATGTTCCAGCAACTTGGGATGCTTTGGTTTCAACATTTCTTGCATACATATTATTATAAAACCATCATGTCAGGAACACCACCATATTACATTTTCTTCTTCTTTAATAAATCATTGGTTATGCCTGCAGAATTTCATTGGAGTTTTTGGTTGTTAAAATACTCTATATCTAAGTCACTTAAATGAGACATATAATCTTTCTTCTCTCAGTACTTTGCATAGTACCTCTCAAAAGAAGTGAATTTTATCGTTTGTGAGCAAAATGTATCCAATTCTGGGTGATAGAACTGTATATTATACTTATTTTCTTCAATGTAAATTTATATATGTATTTTCACATCAATACAATTTTGTATGTTTTTATTGTAGAAATACTGTACAGAGGAGTTACAATTACATGAGCAAGGTAATGAGTCCATTTCCTATCGAGCATTGTTGCCTCCTCCTTTGTTTTTTTCCCTACCATTCCTTCCCTCCCACCTCCACAATTGCACTCCCCCCTCAACCCCCCTCGCCCTGCCTCGCCGAAGTTGTAAAGTTTGTTCTCAACATAGTGTCTTATACATCTCATTGTTACAATGGGTCAAAATCAATCAAATTTTTTAAAAAATAAATTCTATGGGTACAAGACCACTGAGTAGGAACTTCATTTGTAAAATGGTAAGAATGGGCAGATGCATAACTTCATGAGCCCAATTATCATTTGCCTTGGAGGAGAAAGCAAGCTGTCAATGAGCGGCACTGGATGCTCCACTGTTTTTATATTATTTTTTGTTTTTGCAATGGCTTAAAAATCACTAATTTCTCCATATGCTAGATCAAAACATGTCACCATGTCATTGTACACATGTGCTCCTCCTGGCTTTTACAATTTTCCCCAAATCCATTGCCTGGTCTACCAAGGCCACACACAGATGGCATCTACCACACATGGGGCGACTGACTTGTGTTCCTTCTGAGAATTCTTATGACTGTCATTTTGAAGCGGATGAATGGCACTCTTTTGAAAACAGTACTGCATTTTAAAGGATTTAAAATGGAAGAGATTTCATATAGCCTATTTCTATTTTTAAATTGTATTAAAATTAATTAAAGCTGAAAGGCTTGAGAAACCCTTGTCAACTTCATTAGCGCCACTATAGGGATGCATATAACACATAGCTTTACATCTGTGAATCACTTTTCATAATTATAAACATACCTAATAGACCACTAGTCAGTTTAATACCACTCAAAGTCCACTTTTCATCGTTTAGACTTAAATGACATTAGTCTTTCTGATTTCTCAAAATTCACAACTCATAAAAATCTTCAAGGAAGGGAAATTGAGCAAAATGTTTGTGCACAATGAACTTCACAGAGAGCATGACCCTCAAAAATTTTGTTTTTTACTCTTTAGTTTATGTCTCAATTTATTTAGTAGGTCCATAAATCATTTGGTATTCAAAATATCTGGTAATGTATCTAGGCAGTGAAAAGATGATTTTTCATTGAAGCTTTTTTCCTGTTTTTTTTTCAATTTTAGTTGTAAAAAGATGGTTTTCTTGTGGTAATTCCAAACATGCATTCAATGTAACTGATCAAATTAAACATTCATGCAATGTAACTGATCAAATTAAACATGTATGTAATGTAATCTTATCAAATTAATCCTGTTCCATCACTCCCTTCACCCAACACTTAATAAAGCAATTTTAATCCATTTTAATACTATATTTTCACAACACATATAAAATACTTAGACTGTAGTTACTATCAACTCATTCTCCCTCTGCTAATCCTCCCTGTTTCAGCTAATACCTCTCTGTTTTTTTTTCTGTCATTCTTTTTTTATTTTTAGCATATGTAAATTATACAAAGGGATCTCATCATATCTCAGAGGTGGATTACCATAATTTTGTAAGATTAACTCCTTTGTTTTTGTTTTTCCACATTTTAATGCATTGTTTTTCAAGGGATTTAAGTGTATTTCCTTATGTGCATCTTGTACATGTGTATAATGTTTTTCAATACTATTTGTTCATCACTATCTTTGCCCTTTCCATCCCATCCACGTCCCACAAAGTCCCACAATTACAATCATGAGAGAGACTAAATTGTCCAACAATTATAACTATGGTATATACAACATGTTGTAAGCAACATAAAGGGGGCATAGTGGTCAAGCAAATACTCCTAACTATTCAGATGATAGAGATTGAGGGGTTGCAATTTGAGTTAGTCCAGTCAGGTAAATTCATGAGACTCTGTGTCAATCAATGGCTAGGTGCACTGACAGGCACTTATCACGAGTGACAAAGGGAAGCCAAAAAGGGAGTATTAAATCCAAAGCCCCACTTCCTTGGAATAAAGCAATATGTCAACTCAAAAATATCTTCAAAAATGATTTATTTATACTTTCATTCATTTTTTATCTCAATGGACTGGAGGATAGAGAGACTCATATTTAGTCACTCATCTGACAGAAGCATAAAATTGTTACTGTATTGAATTGTTTATCTTTCCTTTGTAAAGTGAATTAACAATACTTTTCATATAGCAGGCATCTGATATAGATATATAGCTACATATAGTGATAGATATAATTAATGATATAGATATAGTGATAGATATAATTAATGAATAAATCAAAGCTTATTGAACTTTTTCATTGAAATCACTAGTCATATGACATGCTGGCTATTTTGTTTGCTTTTATCAACCATTTTCAGAATACAGTAAAACATCTCCAGTAAAGAGAGGATGTCAATTATATTGATTTTTGTAGTCAAATAACATGCTGAGATTCTCTCTGCAGATGCTATGTCCTTGGAGAGTCCTGGATGTTTTGTCTTTGTATTTGAAAAGGAAATGCATTCACTTATTTAGCAATAGATTACAAAATCTTTTCTGTCATTGAAACTTCACTTGTGATTGTGTAATATATTAAAAATAAATAAAATGTGAACTTCCCAAATTTATTTATGTGCTTTCTAAACTTATGCACTTATACTATGCAGTGGGCCATTGGAGTCACATCATGGATGTTGCCATCAAAACATGAATCCATTTTCCTTCTTATGAAAGTTTTCTAGCTAAATCACATTCAGCAATTTATATAATATTTATAAGAACGTTTTGGAGTTTTTTGTAACTGGGAGATTTTATACACACTTGGAATATATAATATATAGCAATATGTTAGTACTTAGTTTATATATAATAGTATTAAATAATTATGCATATATTATAAGAAATATAACTTCAGGTACTTCTAGTATTTATTTACTAATTTTCAATTTGCTTTATGTGAATTATGAATATCATTTTGTTGTCAGTAGTGGGGCTTGAATTCTGGGCCTGGGTTCTGTCCCTTAGCTTTTCAGCTCAAGGCTAGTACTCTACCACTTGAGCCACAGCGCCACTTTCAGTTTTCTGGTGGTTAATTGGAGATAAGAGTCACACAGATTTTTCTGCCCCGATTGGCTTTGAACCACGATCCTCAGATCTCAGGCTCCTGAGTAGCTAGGATTACAAATGTGAGCCACCAGTGCCCGGCATTAAGTATTTAATTCTTATAATGGTGCATCACAGGAAACCATATTCAAGTATAAGAGATGCCACTGATCAAAGAAAACAGTCTGAAAAACAGAACGGAATTTGAGATTGTTATATGAGGAATCATGCAATGAAATGTTCAATTGAACATATTTGTTTTATATTCTTAGTTTTATATCAGTTCATATTAGAGTAAAAATGATCTGGTTATTCCTAAGAACAGGAATTTCATCACGTACTAGAATGAGGTGGGATTCCTGGTAAAATATAAATAATTTAACCTGGGCATGTACTCTGTTGAAATGTAAATGTCACTTAATTTCCAGTAGCAATTGCAGCATTTTGATCAGAAGAGTATAATAACCTAGTTAATATGAAGATCATCATTTTGACTTATGTTTTGAGAATGGATTCTACAATTAAGAGTAGAATAAAAGAGATAGGAAATAAGGCCATGGCCATTTTCTAGAAGGAAAGAAAAGTGTACCAGAAGATAGCAAGATTATGTCTTGGTGAAATTTAGAAAGTCATGTACTCAACAGTGTTAAGTTGTAAATCCTTAGGAAAGGCTCTGTACCTAGACAAGCAAAAATATTAATAGATTTCATCTTTGGGAAAAACAAAACACCATTTAGTCCTTAGAATTTAAGAAATTTAAACCAAATTTTGTTTTATTTAGTTTTATGATAGTAAATATATTTGTATGTGTGTGTGTGTGTGAGAGTGCACATGCACATTGTGTGCGTATATGTATCACCAAGACTAATGCCTGTGGTATATATTATATTCAGGCATTTACATGCCTGTTGTTTGTAAAAGGAATGATTTTTCTGACACTTTGTTGAGATGGAACATTTAACTAAGGCAACACGTACAGAATTTTTTGTGTAATATTTAAGCACAGGGATTTTAAAGTCATTATGTAATTTGGCTTCTCTCTTGTTTTCCAGCTTACATTTGACAAAGACTCTTTGGAGAAGCAGTCATCAGGCTGCTAAATTTTCTTCTAGACTCTTCTATACAATGACTTATAAAAAGTAGTTTTAATTAAGAGCGCTGCCAAGTCAGCTTTGTTGTAATACCCATCCTTGATATCAGACATATGGTCATCCTTAATATCTGACCAAGTTTCTCATCCTACTTCATCCCATATACAATGTGATAGGCTGTCTTTAGCAGCAATCATCTTAGCATAGTTTAGTCAGAAGCCCTCTTACCTTTGAAATTACTTTTTAGCAAATTTCTACTCTTGTGATGTTTATTCCTACTTGACATGAAACATTCAGAATTGAGCTTAAGCTATCTCTGTCTCTACAAGAACTCATTTAATCATTTCCGATACCTATTATAATGGTCCTGGATAAACATACTTACTATACTTAGCAAGTGCTTTTTAAATAAACTATTTTTGTAGTGCTTATAACACAGGAATAGTTTGCTGTAGAATTGGGCAAATTTCTTCAGTCCAAGATGTGGAAAAAAATATGTTCAAGAAATCCATAGCATTACTCACATTTTGGAGTATAGTCTTGGCCCAAAAGAGAATCTATTAAGAATGTATTGTACATGAAACTGCTGATGAAGAGTTGGCAACATCCCAATTATCATTAAGTTAAGCAAAGCAAGTACATTAAATGAATATTGTTGATTGTGAGGACTTTCCTATGTAAGAAAGTATTAGACAATTAGATATTCTGACACTTAACTTGAAAAATAAAACTTATCTTGACCAAATACATAGACTATCTAGAGCCATGAAAACATAACTTGCAATTAAAAAGATGTTCCTTACAGTAACACAAAAAATAATCAAGTTGGATTTGACAAAATATATTTCAGGTATATATCTCAAATATGGAAGAGTAGATAACAAATTTATAAATATGTAAATATTAACTCTTAGATTACTTTTAAAATATACAAACTTTTACCAAAGTCATTTACTTTTAAAAGACCATTTATCCTAGCTCTTGACTTTGTTTTTGACTATATATGTAACAAATGTATCCAGCTGTTAACTGAAACATGTCAGATACAATTTGAGAGGTAAAGACATAGATCAATTTTCTTTGACTGTGAAAGGAAAAATAGCACAGATTTCTTACTCAAAACTCAATAAAAGTATAATTTTGGATGATTTATTGATTTCCTGAAGTTACTACTTTCAAGGAATATCATCTGGAAAAGTTTGTTATTTGAAACTTGAAACAAGCCTATCAAAATTTAAATACCAGAAAAGTAAAGATAAGCAAGACAAATAGATTCATTTAAAAAGTCATATATGGATGTGAGATATAAGCTCCAAAGCAAATTAAATTCTCTGGAGCTGCCCATCAGCCAGCCAGCCATGGCAGGTTTGAAGGTCATCGTTGCTGGCTATTTGGCTAACTTTCAATTCAATTTCAGCCCTGATCAGTGATTCGAAACTGACCCACACAGATGGGCAACCATGTGGTGCCCCAGTGCATATTAATCAGAAGATACCCCTACTCCATAAAGAAATAGATCAAATATTTTAAAGGAAACTGTGTGAGGACAGAAATGCTGAACGCTTGATAGCTTTGCCAAGACATTCTGAGGTGCTTTGCATGTTGATTCTCTACCTTGTGATGCTTCTGGTTTGTGGAGAATACAGATCTTAGGTATCATTATTCCACAAGTAAAAGAAAGTAATCTAAGAATACATATCCAGCTCAAAACAAATGACTTCCAGTCATTGTTTTGCTTCTTTGTGGCACTTTTAGAGGATTGAAGAATTGTTAGTATGCAGTAATTAAAGCATAATTGCACACAATTTTGAGAATTATTTCTTAATTGAGCCTGAATTTAAATAATGCCTATATGTAAACAACTCATATTTTTATTGCCTAATCACTTTCACCTGAAAATAATTTCCATTTTCTCAGTATGCTTAGCCATATGAAGGCTAAATAGATAAAACAAAAAATATATAAAAGTACAGTAGAAGTTTTGCTGTTGTCAGGCACTCTTTTGTTTTCTCACAGGATACAATTATAAAAAAATAAACAGGATAATTTTATGGTAGATTATATAATCTCACAAAAAAGATAATCACATTTTCACAGTGTGTCTAGAAACTATAATAATAGAAATATGTTAGGGAAGGTGGTTCAGTGCCTTGCATGCATGAGGCTCTGGGTTCAATTCCTCAGCACCACATAAGCTGAAAAAGCCAGAAATGGCACTGTGGCTCAAGTGGTAGAGCGCTAGCCTTGAGCTGAAGAGTTGAGGGACAGACAGCGCCCAGGCCCAGAGTTCAGGCCCCACAACCAGCAACATATGTGTGTGTGTGTGTGTGTGTGTGTATGTGTGTGTACACATATCTTAGTTTCAAATCTCATTTAAACTATTTAAAATATATTAACTGATCGCCAAATTCTGACATTCCCTTGCATACAGATAAAAATCTCTGTTAAAAATTACCTACTCTAATCATTTAACTAAATGAGCTCTAGAAAGTAGTCTTACCTTCATTATATAAACAAACCAACATTGTGAAATATCAAAATCCTTTTTAGTCACTATTTTTAATATATATTTTTTGTTGTAACAATACTGTACAGAGAGATTACAGTTACATGAGCAAGGTAATGAGTCCATTTCCTATTGAATATTGTTACACCTTCCTTTATTTTATCCTACCATCTCTTTCCCCCCACTCCCTCCCCTCCCCCCCCCGCAAAATCCTTTTTAGTTTTTCTTGGGAACAATAACGAAACACAACAGCATTCTTCAATGTAAATACTCTATCATTTAAATAAAGTGTATACTTCCTGAATGAGTACACAGCTGTGAATTTATTCTTTTCTTTTTGCATTTTTATGACTATTTTTTCATTTTTCCACAAAAGTATACATGATTTGGACACATAGTCCCTTTGAGAAAGCATAATTTTCTATCTGGCCCATTTTATGGCTCTCATTTTAAGAACTTTACCATATTCTTGTATTCACTGCCCAAATATGGTTTGCTTTATAACTTCCTTTACTCTGAAAAATATTCTCTTGGTGAACCAGATGCATTAATTACTTGGGGCCCCATGTGTTGAAATTGACTAACGTGTATTCAGATTTGACTCTGATGTGTTTAATATGAAAACACAAACAAGAATGTCCATTTAGAAGCACTCTACTGGGAGCATTATCTATGATCTCCGTTATATTAATCCCTTTATAACCCTATTTTTTCTACCTTGAAGGCCTCTATTTCTCTCTTTTCATATTCATTACCCCTGAAAGCATGTGTTCCCTTTTGGCTTTATATACCTAATTTGGAAGCTCCACATTAAAGACTCTCTTGGAATATTTCTTTTGTTTATAAAAATACATAACAGCATGTCTACCATAGAGCATTTGGTCAGTAGAGCATTTGCTCAACAGTTGTTGCACAAACACATTAATGATTGGCAGAGGAAGATACACTATTATTACAAATGCAGACTCTCTAATCACCAAGTTTAGTGTGCTTGTCTATATTCACATGCTTAATTAGGAGCAGAGCTAGGAGTCCAATACATGCCTATGTAACCCAAATAAGTTTCATCTAAAAGTCTTCCATTTAACCCCCACAGAAGCATTTGCAGAAACAGACTCTTCCTTAACAAATAATTTGTCTTCTGCATGACTCTCGTTAGTTACCAAGCCTGGTTCTCATGTTGGCTTGGTTGATTCAACAATTTTTTTCATCTTAATTTCTCTTTTTTATAAATACTTATCCAATCGATATTTAATCCCAATAGTCAGGTGGCTAATTTTCTGTTATCTTTGATTTTTTTTCTTATAACATGATTTTGTGTCTTTAGCTGTCATTGTAAAACTGTTAAAAAAAAATGTTCAGTGCAAGCATAATTGTAAACCTAATGGTTTTCCTGGAATAAAGTGTCTGAGAATTTGGAGGTATAGGACCTCACTCAGACTTATCAGAACCAATCAGACTTTATCAGTTTTATTTAAACATTGAGGCTTTTTTCTAGAAGTGGTGTGGCTCAAGTGGTAGAGCGCTAGCCTTGAGCTGAAGAGATGAGGGACAGTGTCCAAGCCCAGAGTTCAAGCCCATGACTGACCAAAACACACTCATACACACACACACACACACACACACACACACACACACACACACACACACACACACAATTTTTAAGGTTTTTTTTTTTAACTTAGGATCTAATGCTTGCTACACTAACTCTTACCAGCCCTTGTGTTATTTTTATTTTATCCTGTTGGATATTGTCTGGCTAATATTGCTTAGATTGAACTCACATTTTTTTATTTATTGTGAAATACTGTACAGAGGGGTTACAATTACATAGGCAAGATAATGAGTACATTTCTTATCAAGCATTGTAGCCTCCTCCTTTGTTTCCCCTTCCCATACCTTCTCTTTCTCCTCCTCACCCCTCCCTACCCAATCCTCCTCCTCCCCTACCAAAGTTGTAAAGTTCGTTTTCGACATAACGACTTGTACATCTCATTGTTGCAATGGGTCAACCTGTATCCCTAGTTAAACCATTTGTTTTTTCCCCTCCCCTCCACAAATTATACCGACATCAAATACAGTGAAAGCAGGGGTTATACTGTGGGGGAGGGACATACAAAGCAACAAAGAAATAATCTTATAAATGTATTAGAAACAATCACATGAAAGAAAAAACTTTGAATACATATCTTAGGGTTCATTTCCCTAATAACTTATCTGACTTTTTCAGCTTGACTCAGACATATAATAGTTATTGCAAATAAGGGAAACTATGGGACCTATGTTTCTTTGGGCCTGGCTAACTCCACTAAATATAAATTTTTCCAAGTCTTTCCATTTCCTAACAAATGGGGCAATGTCATTCTTTCTGATGGAGGCATAGAATTCCATTGTGTATATATACCTCATTTTCTTGATCCATTCATCTACTAAGGGGGCATCTGGGTTGCTTCCATATCTTAGCTACGGTAAATAATTCTGCAATAAACATAGTCATGCTGGTAGCTTTAGTATGGTCTTGTTTGTGAACATTTGGGTAAATGCCCAGAAGTGGGATTGCTGGGTCATAGGGAAGCTCTATGTGGAGTCTTTTGAGGAACCTCCATACTGGTTTCCAAAGTGGTTGAACAAGTTTTCACTCCCACCAACAATGCAGTAAGGTTCCCTTCTGTCCACATCCCCTCCAGCATCTGTTGTTATTAGAGTTCTTGATTATAGCCATTCTAACTGGGATGAGGTGGTATCTCAATGTTGTTCTGATTTGCATTTCTTTTATGGCTAGGGAAGTTCATCATTTCTTCATGTGTTTATTGGCTAACCTTCATTCCTCTTCAGAGAAGTTTCTCTAAGTCTTTAACCCACTTATTTATTGGGCAGTTGTTTCTTCGAAGATTTGTTGTTGGGGGATTTAATTTTTTGAGTTCCAGGTATATTTTAGATATGAGACCCTTGTATGGCTAGTGAAGATCTCCCAATCCATGGGCTTTCTATTGATCTTGCTATGTTCTTTGTCATGCAGAAGCTCTGCAACTTCAAGCAATCCCATTTGACCAACCTTTCTTTGATTTGTTGTGTTTCTGGGTCTCTATTAAGAAAATTTTGGCCTGTGCCAAGGAGACCTAGGGTTTCCCCTATTCCATCCTGTAATGTTTTCAGAGTGTCTTCTTTGACTCTGAAGTCTTTGATCCATTTGGAGTTGATTTTGGTGCATGGTGGTATATAAGGATCTAGCTTTAGTTTTCTACAAGTAGTTAACCAATTTTGCCAGCACCATTTACTGAAGAGGATGTCTTTCTTCCATTCTATTTTTTAGCTCCCTTATTGAACATTAGATGGCAATAGGTCTGTAGGTTTATTTCTGGGTTTTCAATTCTATTCCATTGGTCCTGAGGTCTGTTCTTGTGCCAGTACCAAGCTGTTTTGATTACTATGGCTTTATAGTAGAGGTTGAAATTTGGTATTGATATTCTTCCAGCACTAGTCTTTCTGTTGAGGATTGTTTTTGCTATTCGGGGTCTTTTATTGTTCCATGAGAATTTTTGGATTGCCTCTTCTATTTCCTTGAAGAATGAGGTTGGAATATTGATAGGTATCGCATTGAATTTGTAGACAGCCTTGGGAAGTATTGCCACTTTCACGATGTTGATCCTTCCAATCCAGGAACATGGGAGTTTTTGCCACTTTCTAAATTCTGTTTTGATTTCCTTTTTCAAGTTTTTAAAGTTTTTATCATAGAGGTTCTTTTTTCTTTGGTTAAGTAAATTCCTTGGTATTTTTTTTTGTTTGTGGAGCTATTATGAATGGAGTTGCTTTCCTAATTTCAGCCACATTTTTCTCATTGTTGCCATACAGAAAAGCCATTGATTTTTGAGGGTTAATTTTATACCCTGCTACTTTGCCAAAGTTTTGAATTAGCTTGAGTAATTTGGGAGTGGAGTGAGTGGGATTCTTTAAATACAAGATCATGTCATCTGCAAAGAGGGAGAGTTTTACTTCTTCTTTCCCTATTTTGATTCCCTTTATGTTTGCATCTTGTCTTATTGCTGTATCTAGGCATTCTAATACTAGATTGAAGAGAAGTGGAGAGATTGGACATCCTTGCTTGTTCCTGTGAACTCACATTTTTAATCCTTTCTCTGCTCTAATGTAGGTTTATGCCACTACGTCTACTTTTAATTTGTAGAAAATATTTTGATTTTTCAGCAATGGGAACAGTGTAATAGTAGCAGTGATGTAATAGTGAACATATTTATTGATTTATTACCCTAGCACTGAATCAAATGCCATGAATTTCTTTTTTAATACCATTATCAGAAATTTACAGGTAAACAGTGGATGGATGCTCATGTCTCCAAGAATATCAACTTCTGTGTACAAAAGAATTCTATATACTACAGTGCTTCTTTCACTTTGAAGAGAGACATATTAAAAGCCATAACTAATGTGATTATATCTGTGAATTAAGAATGACATTGGTTTGAAAATGTGATGGAAAATTTGTGGGTCTGCGCATGTATCTGCCATTAAGTATAAAGGAATCAGGCACATACTATACAATATGATAAATGGTACTAGCGTCAATAAATATCTTTAGGCATAGAAATCAGTTACTAATGTCTGACTCATTTTTGGTGTATATTTTGGAAAAAAACAAGCAATTGTATAGATAATAAAATAATATTCCAGAATTAGTAAAGGAAGTTGAATTGAATACTTCATTGGGAGAGTGGTTCTGTGGGGTGAGATAAAGATAAATCTGCACAAGGGAAGAAATGTATCAGAAGACAAACAAAACTGCTGTATTTGGCTTGCATTTTTATTAGTCATACGTTAAAATAATTACAATGATAATTATAAAATACCCAGTTTTTGATTCATAAGTCTGACTAATCACAGCTGACAGAAGCTTCCAAAGACTCTGTGGGTCCTATTATTACCTTTATTTGAAAACTTTTCTAGTAATTATAATCTTCCTGTATTTATTTTGAAATAATATTATAATTTCACCAAAGATTTCAAGGAAATAAACAAGAAACACTGATTTAATATTATTCATCCTTCTCTCAAATATTATAATTTTATGCTATTATAGTACAAAGTTGAAAAAGAAAATTGGCTTAAGAGATGATACATATTTCAGATTTTCACATGCTCTCACTTTTGTGTGTATGACCCTGTTTGCTTATCACTTTAAAATAAGAATCCATTATAATTATTGCATATAACAATCTATTATAATTAATGTATATAAGAAAGTTTAAGTAGATTGAATCATAGGCATTAATGCTGAGAATTGTGCAATCTTTCAGATCCATTGAAATATGTAAATATAAATACCTTTGCTTTTGCTTTTGTTTAATGGCAGGACATGCCACGGATGCACCATAAATTGTGAATCATTTATCCATTGGAGGCTATTTATGGATTTTCCAGTTTGAAACTATCGAAAATGGAGCTTCTATATACGTTTTTGTCTAAATTCTTGTATGAAAATAGATTATAATTACTCTGGGCTGTATACAAGAATGCAATTGCTGGGTCAGATGGTAACTCTATTTGTAGTATAAAATGGCAATGCAAAACTCTTTCCTCAGAATGGCCCAATTTGTGTGAAACCACTGAAAATAAGGAGAACATTTTGAGAACATAGAACTCAGCAGATATGTAACACTAAAGAATAATCAAATAGAGGGAAAAGGAAAAGTTGGATCTCCTCCCAAGTACAGGTGTTGGCTCTGTAAAAGACTTTGTTAAAAAGATGAAAAGACCAACTGGGGAAAAAAAATCAATAGAAATTACATACCTAGAAAAGAACCTTGATTCCTCTACAAAACTTTGAAAGAAGAAATTGAAGAGTTAGCAGAATTAATATTTTGAAAATGACTATAATACCAAAAGCAATCTATAAATGCAGTGCGATCACCATCAAATCTTCAATTTAAGTTAAGGAAATTCCTAAAATTTTTATAGAAGCATGCAAAAGCCCAAGTAACAATAACAAAACAATTCAGTACTGGGACAAAAGGAGATATGTAGACCAAACGTATAGTTTTGTAGAGGTATTTGTATTATTTCACTTCCTTAGTATAGCTTATTTGTAGGTATTTTATATTGTTTCATTTTTGCTATTTTGGATAAGACACTATTGTTGATTGCTTTCTTACCTTATTTGGTATATTGGTATATAGAAATGTTGTTAATTTTATATATTTATTTGTATTCTGATATTTTACTGAAACATTTTTAGCACACTTTCTTGAAATGGAAGGAGATCCCGGTTCATTGCATTGTACCAAGTATGGTCCAAGGTTCCAAGAAAGAACGGATATAAAAAGGAAAGAATAATAAAATAATTTAAGAACCTTATTAAATAAAAATTACCTCTAGAGAGAGATTCTTTCTTACAATTTGGTGATAAAATCCTTCAACCATAACAAAAGCTTATATGAAGGTAGATCAAGAAGGAAAGCCTAAAAAAGTAAATTTTCTTCTTGAACTGCTGTTTTTTTATAAGAAAGTATGATATCTTTTAAAAAATAATCAACTCTAAAGAGGTTGAAAGTAAATCAAATGGGGATTCAATTAAAATTAAATTTATTCACTCCTTATTTTGTACAAGATAAAATGCCAAACATTAATGAAGAACATGCTGTCTTCTGTGGAGTTTTTGTTTTCTAAAATATATATACCTTTCTTTTTCCTTTTTATAAATTTTATTTTATTGTTAAGATACCTTTCTTTAGAGAACAAATCTTGCAATACCCCTATCTAACATAAAATTTGGGACCCTTCTACATCAGCTTTTCTAGTGCTGGTATTACAGATGTATGCTAAATCACCCTATTTATAGAAATAATTTTTGCTAAGCCTATATATCTAAAAGAAGTATAAACAGTTCAATGTTATAAAAGATAATTAATATGAATTTTTGGTCCTACTTGTAGTTTGAGAATTCTGGCAACAGAAAAACAAATTATGCATCATAAACAGGAATTCGATGTACATAATTCCAAAACCTGTAAGCAGAAATAGAAATTAGTGAATTGGAAAGGAGAAACATTTTTCAAAAATATGCATTAGTATAATATTATATGTATATCATATATAATAGTATATATCACATATAGCATATATACTATAATAAGTATAATAATAAATATATTTTGAATATATGATATATAATAGTATATGTAATATTATATATTATATTATATACTATTTAATAGGAATTTTATATATATACTAATTATATGCTACATAAAACATGGTATAATACATATAAAACACATATCAATGTATATACTATGGAACAGGAGTTATAGTTACATAATCCTATTATATATTAGATTATACAATATATATTATATTATGTGTACATATAGTATATTACTATATATATTATATATTACTATATTAATTACAATATATAGTTGTAAGTTCCTGACCAGTTAGAAGGTGGACATGTATGAATATTAGATGGGAAAACAGCTATATGTCTTGATCTCCCAGCTCTGATTAATTTTGAAAGGGCAAGTGTAAAGTGACTTCATTTAGGATGTGACATCATCTCCTCTTTCTACTCTCCATGGTTCCTTGGTCCCTCATTGCCAGGCTGACCTTGTCCTGGGGGGGTCTAGTTGATTGTGGCTGGGATAGCTCATGAGCTCAAAGCCTAGGCACCATCCCTGAGCACTTCTGCTGGCTCTACTACTTTGAGTCTGAGCGCCACTTCCAGGATTTGGCTGGTTAATTCTCTTGAGCCATACTTCCAGCCTGGTTCTTTGCTAGTTAGTTGGGAGATGAAGTTTCAGAGGAATATTTCTACTGGGGCTGGCTTTGAACTACAACCTAAGGAGTCTTTGCCACAAAATCCATTGCTTATTTCCAATTAAAGCAACAAGGAGACCAAGAGGAATAGAGCTTACCTGTAACTTGTTAAGAATTGACCAACAAATACCTGCCAGAGTTCTGCAATGACAAAATTCAGTAGATGTGATGAGAGCAACTGATTAGCACTTCAGGGTTCTTTGGGCTATTTTCTGTGGTCTGAATTAACTCTCAGAAAACCTTTGAATTCAAATGATAGTTTCTTAATGCAAGAATTACAAGCACCATGCCAAGAATCCAAACTTGGCATCTTTTTGCTATTTATCAAAATGCATCTAATTGCAAAATAGTATAGAAACAAAAATCACATAATTTCTTTGTTCATACACCCCTTGAGGTCTGACTGGTGGGGGAATTAACCTTACCGACAGGTGGAAGAAAACATAAAGATTAACAGTCAAGAGAGCAAAGGGTCAGGACGATGTAAAAGTCTGAGTTTGAGTGGATCTGAAGTGGCTTGTGCCTTTCATTCCTGAATCAGCAGGCTTCAGTCCTGTGTGATGGAGCCAGGCAGTGATCCCATCTAAAGGCTGAAATGTAAGGTCCACCCAGGAAGTGCAGGCCCAAGTGCAGTCTGCCTCCTTCTTCCTCTTGGTTAAGTCTCCACCCAGAGCCTGTGTTACCTAGATAACTGGCACACCTGGAGGCAGTTACCTAGCTCTTCTCTGAGGTCACATCCTAAACCATCCCCCATTATGGCTCCCATTGAACTATGGCTCTGAGGTCACATCCACTAGCCATACCATCCCCCGACCTGGCCACACCTTTCCTCACCTGTCTACCTGTCCTTTCCTAGATAAGCCAGGGCCTAGCATCTTGTGTCACCACTATGCATGGGACAGTACTGTAGAATAAACTTAGCTTTCTGAATACCATGTGGAGTTCTCATTCTTGAGAACTAGCAGTAGTTTTATACATATACTTCTATCATATATTATATATTATACTCTGTTCAATTCCCTTTTCAAAGCTTTTTAGAGGTCATTGCACTTCCTCAATACAGCAAAGGAAAAATTATTTTCTAAGACCTTTTTGGCAATAGCCCAGGAGAAAGTCTTGCAAATGTGCTAGGATAAATAAATTGATAAATCAATTGATAAATCAATCAGCAATTTGAGTGAATAGATAGATGAACAGATGTATAGATGGATGGATGAATAAAGAATGAATAAGTCAGTGGTATTATAATGGTGAAATTTTCACTCAAGATTTCTAAGAAGGCAATATCATTTTGGCATGTAGTGACCTAGTTTGACAAAATCCATGGGAAGCAAAAATTAGTAAGACTTAAAATGAGCTCATAGGCAACTAACTTGGTAAAGTAAACAAAGCTAGTAAGATGGGGGAGAAAAGAAGGATCACCTCCTATAATTTTCCCCAAAACAATTATCAAAAGACCTTTTAATCGATTCTAAAATCATGTGTAAGCTGTGGAGACTAAGAGAGAAAATACTCCAGGTGGATGCTATCAGTGTGCCACCACTTGCCTACTGCCTTGTAATCCCTGAAGAAACATTTGTATGGATCAGTTTACTATTTAGCTACTATTTTGTCACAAATCACACAAATATTTATTTGATTAAATAAAAATAACTCATTTAGCTCACAATTTTGTCACTTGGTTGTGCTGTTTTACTTTTCAGCCAAACTAAATGTCTCTGTGAGACTTTCTCATTAATTTGTAGGCAGCCTTGGATGTTGGCTGCTACTTGGATGACCTGCAAGCCTTCACTCATATGTTTGGCAGTTGTTTAGATGACTATCACACGAAGCACCTTGAACCTCTTCCATCTGGCCTTTCTTTTCTATCAATCTAGTTTTGAATGTTTACTCAGTGATTTCCAGTTTCAGGAACAGCAAGAAAAGCCAAGATTAACTGGACAAGCACTTATAAAGTCACCACTCCCATAACACTTGATAAGTTGTCATTAGTCATGCTGCTTTAAAAATATAAATTAGCTTCCAAGTCATTTTGATATTGTTTACTACAGGCAACAACACAGACGCTGTTCCTGTGCATAGTACAAAACAGATAATCTCAGCTGCAATCTAAATATAGCAACCAGAGTCTGAATTTTAACAAGATTTCCTGTGATACATAGACATATTTAAATGTGAAAGGTTTTCCTATTTAATTTTTTTGTTTTACATTTAGCACTAACTATACTACAATAACTGTTGTAATCTTTTTTTGTAGAAGAGCTATAAATATGCACCAAAGAGGAAGTTATCAGCATGATATTTTACAGTAAATAATTATTACAAATTCAAATTTTAAGTTATAAATGTTTAACATTATTTTTAATATTTAGTATATGTGCATCCTGACTTGATAACAACAACAACATGTACACTGCCACAGTATCTTACTGGATTAATCATTTTGAAAGCATTGATTTGTCACGTTAAGAATGTTTGGTAATAAAGAACTCTAATTTATCAATTTTTATATGTTTTAAAACTTTTCTAGAGCAATGTTATATTACTGTTCAAATACATTTTTATAGTGATCCATTCAGTCTTTCCATATATGCACCCAACTTGGAGAAGGTGACTGTACTTTCTCTTTTTAAATGGTTTCTGGATGATTCTATAGCTGAAGCATCCCAGTAAATATCTACTCCACCAAAACTTTAATTTTAACCCAAATTGCTTTATTAAGGCTTCAAAAGTATAACTCTCTTTGTACATTTTATCTAAAAATCACATAACTCATGGTATTAAGTTACTTATAATGTGTTTTCCCTAACATTACCTAGGCTGTCTTTTGCTTTCTCAATGGAATACTATATCCCTTCAATGCACATGTCATCTCAACACATCTGTATCACATACTGCATTGAGTCATGTTGTCTTAATGAGCACTTTTATAAGAGAGAAGGCAAAACATACAGATATGCATTAAAATTCATATTTTAAATGGTATAAAATATAAATGGTGGTAACACTATTAATCTTTACTTTCAATGATGAAGTCTACACTTCAAAAGTGAACAGGGTATACATGCAAGTGTGAAGCTCTGAGTTCACATCCAGTCCTGATGAAAGAAAAGTGTTCTATTGCATCTTTCATGTGCAATATCCATGTTTGTATTTCTGAATAGTACAAAATTGATTTATCTTCTTTTGTTGTAGTTTTTTGTCCATCGTTGGCTTGAACTCTGGGCCTGGGTGCTGTCCCTCAACTCTTCAGCTCAAGGCTAGCGCACTACCACTTGAGCCACAGTGCCACTTCCGGTTTTCTGGTGGTTTATTGGAGATAAGAGTCTTGAGGACTTTCCTGCTTGGGATGGCTTTGAATCACAATCTTCAGATCCCAGGCCCCTGAGTAGCTAAGGTTACAGGCGTGAAACACCTGCTCCCTGCTTGATTTATCTTCCTAATGGTAGTTTCTTCATTTTATCTTGTGCTTGATGTTTGTAGGTTCTCTCTTTTCTGTAAGGTTTTGTAATTTTAAGCCCTTTGCAATGTAGTCCTACACATGTCAAAATTCCTAAACTAGGTGAATCTGATGACTTAGCAAATAAAACTCCTAGAATGAAGCTAACTTTTTAATCAATTGTTTATGTACATTTGGGAGATTTGAATATAGATCTCAGTATTAATAATTTACACATTAAAATATTCATTGTAAAATGAATGTTTAGGTATAATAATAATAATAATGATATTTAATGGAAAGAAGTCTAAAAGATGAGTGATAAATTACCTTAATAAATTATTAGCTTTATTTCAGGATAATTATTTCATTAAGTTAATACTTCTGGGGCTCTCAAGGTGGAATAAGGATATAATTTTTCAAAAGTATAGGCTCACAGAGTTTTGCTGACTATGCAAGTCTAACTTGTTTCTTTATAGGACACATATTTCAATGAAAAAATAATTATAATGTAGAAATTGGAATGATGTTAGAGCAGTACTACAGCTGCCATAATCATAGTACTTGAGCACTTTCATTATGGACTACTGCCAGGGCTGCACATAACATATTAGAAAATATATCTACTCTCCTAGATGCTTTCCAGTAGCATTCATATGCTGTTCTATTGTTTATGATATACAAAATTAAACTTTGTCAGTGGACAGATTCTTGTAATATGAAAATACTGCACAAAATTTTAAACAATCTTCTCCACAGCTTTATATTATTATACAATACAAGGTGCCCTCCTTATTCTCTAAGAGGTAGGATATAGAAAACCACTGAATTGTGGTGGGAACAATTGACACAAACAGTAAAATGCTTTCAGGAACATGAAATCCACTATAAAGTAAGAGCCAAAATATTTAAAGCAGTTAAGTAATACCTCAAAATATTGTTTCTGTTTATTTTCTTGGCAAAATTAATGTGTTCCTGGTAAATAAAATGAAGAAACCGATTAGAAAAATTGGCAAACATAGTGTTTAAAACAAAAGATCAACAAATTTCTACTTACTATGAAGACACGTGAAAGAAAAACTTTTGAGTAAATTTATATGGAAAGTCACTAGGAGAATTAGATAAGGAAATGAAATTTGGTGCAAGTTTATATTATATTTAAAATATTATCCTACTGAAGGTAATTTTTGGTGATTTATTTGCAGTAAACTATTGATACAATAGGAAACACAGATTTTTTTTATCTACACATTTTCATTTTCTTGTTTTCATATCTAAAATATGCAGCATATTATATAAAGACTAAAAGCATCATTTTAAAGTCACTTATTCCATATAAACTTGTTTTTGTGTTCTGCACTTGTTCATCAGTTTGTGTTTCAAAAATTATGCCTACCCCTTTCTTTCAGTTCAAGACTGACATAGTTTAAACATTTTGTGAGACACCTTTCTGTTTAGAGCCTCCCTTCATGTGTATTGTATGGCATTTCCTGGTATGGACATATAGCAGTGCATGCAAGTTTTCTATAGGAAACACAGCAGTTGGTGAAATGCATAATCTGTTCTTTCCTAGTTATTATTCCTTGGCATTTCTGCCCCGATGAAATGGTCCAACTAATTTATGAATAGGCCGATTGCCATACAGACAGATGGCTATGATTGCTGCCTGGAGACTGTGTAGGCCTAAACTGCTGGTGTTGACAGCATTTCTAGACACAAAAAAATCCAATGTCTGTCAGTCTTTTCTTAAGATGTGCCACTATTTGTTGGATTATTGTTAAATATGATTTTTTCATTGCCATAAGGAGTAATTATGTAAAATGTGTATTTTAATCAGAAATTAAAATTAAGCTTCCAGTTCTAAAAAAAAGTAAGCATTTTATCTTCAAAAGAAAAAGCACAGGAACATAAAGTGTAATTCTACTTCATGGCTAACACTACCAAATGGAAACTGCCCATACTACTAAATTGATTAGGTTCCTGTGCTTAGAGAAAAAAAATCATAACAACTACTTTTCTATTCTCTGTACCTCATTAAGGCAAAGCATTTAGATTGCTTTTAAATAATATACACTATATATATATATAATTAGCATATACTAGAAATTGGTTTGTTTACCAGTCATTATTTGAGATGTGTACTAGAAACCAATGAATATACACACACATCAATAGAACCTGTTGCCATATCTTTCACAGGCATGCATTTTCAGTTGACACTAAAGCAAACTTATCATATACTGACACTACAATCAATATTTTTCTATAAGCCCCACTATTTCAATTTCTAAATATTTGCCAATACATTAGACTGGCCCAGCTTTATCTATCATGATGTATTTTTATGAAATCAGATATTTTACTAAAAATATTTCTGTTATTATGATTTGTATAGTCAATGTATTGGATGAAACCCCATTATTGACTGACATGGAGATTTTCTGTAGAAAAGTTTATCAAGTGATATTTTTCTGGCAAATTTAAGATAAGTGATTATTTTATGATGTAAAGGAGAACATACTTTATCAGCATAAAATTTGTGCTAAATCCTAAACTCACTTTTAAGGTTGTTTGGGAACATTTAAACTGTCAACTCCTTTTGGACCTGAAAATTACTTCTTGAAAAATATTTCTTAAAACAAAAAAGAATCAAGGAACATAAGTAGAATCTATTATACATGTGTGTGTATACATAGATGCCCACATTAAAATAATTATCTAAACTTTTAACATTAGCTAAGTAAAATAGTAAGGAATGATAAATAACAAATTTTAATAACATGGAAAAGTTACCAGCATCACCTTTCGGCCTTAGAACAATGAGCCAAACTACCAATCTGAGGAAGGTTGGAAGTCTTCAGCAAGAACTTCCAACTAAAAATAATTTGTTATTTGGTTAATTATTACAGATATTCCTCTTTTATTGCTGTGTACATATTCCTATAGAAAAGAAAAGGTAAAATACAAATATCCTTTAGAAATATCACATGTGTTTTGTGGGAGAGGACACCTATTAAAATAGCAAGGTTCAAAGAAGCAAATAAATGAAAAAATCCAATATAAAGACTACAATAGAGAAAACTAAATCAGATATACTATGGAGTATACTAAAACATAAAAAAGAGAATATTAAAATACTCAGCCAAAAGAGAATATTAAAATTATAACTTATGCAGCAAATAGTTCCAAGCCCAAACTCAGTTCCTTAAAAAGAGAAGGGTCATGTATGTGAAGGATATGTCAGCATATAGTACAGGCACCTACATACTCATGGTAATAACAACACTATTCACAATTGTCCAACTGTACAACCAGTCTAAGGGATGATGGGTATAGAAAATATTATATACTCACAATGAATATTATTTATCCTTAAAATAAAAGTTGGATAGTACAGTTTGCAGGGAATTTAATGGAGCTAGAAATTATCATGATAACATGACTAAGAAAGTCATATATCACATTTTCTTTCTCAAATTCAGAACACATCTTTAAAATAATAGTTATGCTAGGGGCTCGTGGCTCACACCTGTAATCCTACCTATTCAGGAGGCTGAGATCCAAGGACCACAGTTCGAAGCAACCTAAGGCATAAAAATCCTGAAGACACTCTTTCCAATTAACCACTCAAAAACCGGAAGTGAAGCTGTGGCTCAAATGGTACCGCACTAATCTTGAGCAAAAAGACCTTAGGGGCAGTGCGCAAACCCTGACATCAAGCCCCACAACTGACAAAAAAAAAAAAAAGACGTCGGGAGGCTATATAGAGATATAAATCACCAGCAAGGAAAGGGTAAAAGTAGAAAGAAGGGGAAGGCTGAAAATATCAAATTACTTCAGAGATATGCTTGAAAATAGAATAATAAAACAAATTAAATGGTTTTTTCTTTAAATTAGGTGAGAAAGTGGATAGAGGCTGATATAAGTGCATTGTATGACTTTATATCGCAATATCACAATGAAACTCCTTGTTCAAATGAAACTCTTGTTCAATTAATGTAGGTTAATAAGATGCTCAATTAAATTTAAGATTAATAGGATGTTCAATTAATTTTTAATTCTTAATTCTAGTTATTTACTTGAAGAAAAATGATAAAATTTTTATTTGTATAATTAACTTTTTGAAAATTTGACATTTGTCCTCATTCCTCAAAATATCATCTTTATGTTTATTTTCCTTTGAATTACAAAATATTTAATCTAACAGCAGTGTATAACTAACTGTAATTAAATGTACTGATTGTATTTTTTTAACTATGCAAATAATTTAGTGTTAGTTTAGAATCATATCATACACATGGAATACTATAAAAATTTATTATGGTAGAACCAAACACTTAATGAAACCAATATCAAATATATCAAATTTATTACTTTCCAAGCAGTTCCCATAAAAATAATTTCTTTTTACTAGAAAATAAAAAAATTATACTTTAGACAATCAAATTTATATTTACCTAGCATTGAAAGAAAGTATGGTAATACCAAAATCTACATATTTCTTTCATGTTTTGGATATTAGACTCATTCTTTAAGACTTGCCAAGTTAATTCCCTTGAGTAAAATTTGGAAAACAAATTGTTGTACTGTTTCTAAATTCTAAAGGCAATGTACATAAATGCATCATCAGTGCATCCATAATATTATGTAACATTCTAAGATGTACATGTATATACAATGTATTCTTGATGAGTTTCATAATAGTATAAGCAAAATATTCACACTAGAAAAAGTTATCAACTCAATATTTACCTAAGGATAAAATACAGATGAATACATAATATCTTAGGAAAAACAAAATGTATAAATGTGTGCATGTTTTCTAAGAGAGAATTTTCAAACACTCAATCATGTTCAAGCGTTTTCTAAAGAATACTGACAGTGGCTTTCACTTCAAATCTATGTGAATTGTACATGTATGAAGTAAATAAAATCCAGGGTGGTGGCTATAATGTCAACTTTTCAGAGGTGAACTTAGGAGAATCATAGATAGAGACTAGCTTGAATAAGAGTTTAAAACTTGATCTGAATAGAAAATAAAAAGGATCACAGACATGCCTTAAGGATTAGAATGCTTGCCTGCAAGTTCAAGATTCTGACTGACATTTTTAGTATTGTAAACATCATTTTTTAAAAAGATTGTAACAACAATGAATGCTTGGTCTTAGATTTGAAGGAAGCTTCTTTTTTTAATGTTGTTGGCAATAAACATGTGAGTAACATGATTGATGAATGTATTATTAAAATTTAAATATAATCTTCTATTTTTTATTTCTCCCTTCCAAATATGTATATGTGGATTAGCGTCTTCATTCTTGAAATTTCACAGGCCATTATCTTTTTTTATTTATTTTTTCAGGGGAAGATTTCATTGCCAATTTTACGCAGATGCTTACTAATCAATTGGTAAATTTCAGTCATGCTCACACCCTCTGTCACACTCCTTCCTCTGTTTTCTTTATTCCAAAATAATTTCAACAGAGTTTGCTGAGCTATTTTTACAGCTGCAAGCATCTATTCAAACCATATCCAACCGTCTTCATCCTCATTAGCCCACACTTTCTTTTTTTTTTTTTTTTTTTTTTTTTGCTTATGTGGTGCTGGGGAATCAAACCCAGGGCCTCATGCATGCAAGGCAAGCGCTCTACCACTGAGCCACCTTCCCAGCCCAGCCCACACTTTCTTGATACGGTGTCTATTTCTCTTTTCCTAACCTCTTCTTCCTACTGAACAACAACTTTTATTGAGATTGTTTATGCTGTTTTCTACCTGGAATGTGTTACAAAATTACTTGCTAACTTTCTCCATTCCCCTTACCCTTTTGTTAAACCTATGTTCTCAGTTTGTCTGTAAACATTATGCTCTGTCCATATTCATAGTTATACATATATGCAACTGTACAAGTTCATGGATATATTTTTTTAGGTCTAGATTCCACATATGAATAAAACCATGGTATTCTATTACTTGAGTTTGGCTTGTCTCTTTCATAAGATGTTCTCCAATTTTATTTGTTTTCTGACAAATAACATGTAGGTGAGCACTTTTATTACTGGATTTCTATACTGCTCTATTGGTCTTCAACTTTGTTTCTGTGCAAGTATCAAGATGTTTTTATTATTGTGGTTCTCTAGTACAGTTCCAAGTCTTCTATGGTGGTAATACTAGCAGTGCTAATTTTACTTGGAATTACTTTTGGTATTTATCTTTTTATCTATGCTTCCACATGAATTTATGGTTTGATTTCTACAATTCTATAAATATCTTTCTATCTTTTGATATCTTTTTCAATTTGTTTCTCAAGGTTTTATTGTTTTCATTGTAGAGGTCTTCTAGCTCCTTGATTAAATACATGGATATTATATAGTTTTTGAGGTCGTTACCATTATACTTTGAATATATCAGTTATAGAATTCTCATTCTGACATACTAACTTATGTACGTAAATCATTTCATATTACAATAAAGCTTTAGGATGATCTGAGTTTGATTTCCTTTCTTTTTGTGTTTTTTAAAATTTAGGTAATATATACTCATTCTTTCACCTATATCCAAATTCACTGATGTTTACTTAATTGTTCTCTACTTAAGTGTTCTCTGGACAGTCTTAATCTATTTTTCTGAATTTTTAACCTGTAGTATTTCTATTGCTTTACTCATTTTCCCTTTATAGTCATAGATTCCTTCCATTTATGCCTCTGAACCTGAGCATGTCTTTCTAACTTATTTTTAATCATTCATTCCGAGTTCCAGAATTATTGTGACTTTAAAGTTTTACCCTGTTCCTTACTTTGTCTCTGACATTGTGGAATTCGTTTTCTTACTATTCATGGATTTCCTAATACTTGGTTAAAAAAGATATAACATAGTAGAACCTGTATAACTTTAAAATTTGAATATTTGCTACTGGAAAATATTCATTAAATGTCTATTAATGTAGTACTTAACTACTTTTTTATTGTGAAAATACTGTACAGAAGGGTTACAATTACATGGGCAAGATAATGAGTACATTTCTTATCAAGCATTGTAGCCGCCTCCTTTGTTTCCCTTTCCCATCCCTTCCCATCCTCCCCCCCTCCGCCACCCAATCCTCCCCCCTCCCCCCACCAAAGTTGTAAAGTTCATTTTCGACATAACGACTTGTGCATCTCATGGTTGCAATGGGTCCACCTGTATCCCTAGTTAACCAATTTGTTTTTATCCCTTCCCCTCCACAAATTATACCGACAAAAAAGCAGGGTTATACCATGGGGGAGGAACATACAAAGCAACAAAGAAATAATCTTATAAATGTGTTAGAAACAATTGCATGAAAGCAAAAAAAAATCTGAATACATATCTTAGGGTTGATTAACTACTTTTTGTACAATTTTTATGAGAACTTGAGTCAATGAATAAGGATTTTTTTGGTAGTTGTTGCTATGATTATATTCTATGTATTTCAGGATTTAAATGTTTCTAGGACTACCTTGTACTTTTGTACAAGGAAAATTTTTCTTAATGTTCTTCCAAATCTTGCTGTAAATTGTTTTTCCCTTTGTGGCTGGGCCTGAGAAAAGTTTGTCTCTCTACTCTTTCTTCATTTCAACTCGAGTGACATTTCATTCAGAGCTTGTTAACTTGTGGCTCTATTGATTGGGCCTCTCTCTCTGGAAGCTAAGATGTCTCCAGGTCTTCAGGTTAAGGCATTCCTATTTGGTAAACTGTCTTTTCTGCAGTGGAAGATAATGTGTCATCTAGATGAGCACAGCTGCCCAGGGGAGCAGAAGCTCTTTTCCTTTGTTTTTTTTTTGTTTGTTAGTTTTTCTCAAGAGCTTTCCATCTCTGCCTCTGCCTCTTGTTACAGGAGGGAAAATATTATACGGCTATTTTCTTAGTATGTTGAAGATGTTCTTCAGTAGGGAGATTAAGCAGGTTATAAATGATTTCCTTCTGAGAAAGTTGCTACATTTTTACAACTGTGTATCATAGCCTAGCCCTTCTCTAGGATCTTAGCCTAGTTTTAATAGCTCATTGATATTGAAGACCTGCTTATATCTGTGAAACATCTGCAAGTGAAAGTAAATTGCCCCACAATAGATAAACAGATTTTTTTTCAAATCAGTTAGATAATATAACACAATAGAAAAATGGACAAAAGCATAAAAAATGACCCTGGGTGAAAATAATATTTGAAAATTATATGAATATTAAATATCAGTCTGTCACAGTGAAAAAGAAGAAGTCTGTAATACAATGAACCTGCTAGCACAGTGCGGCAGCATGTTCATCAAAAACCTACACAAAAAACATTGAGAGCAGCTTTGTTAGCTACCCAAAGTGGAATACAAATGAACTTCAACATTTATGCATATGTTCTTTTTAATATATTTTATTTAAAATATGCCATAGAAAAGGATTACAATTTAATGTATCTACTTATGGGTACAGTATAAGTTGATGCCTTCCATTATTCTCTCTCTCCCTCTTTTCTGCCCCTCCCCCCACCAGTCACATCAAATTTCCTACTTTCTGTTTTGTGCACATGTTTTTTTAAAAGATTGTTCAGAATATCATACAAACACACACATACACACACAGAGAATACATATGATGGGTGAGCTAGTGGCTCACCTTTGTAATCCCAGCTGCTCAGGAGGCTAAGATCTGAGAATTGCAGCTCAAAACTAGCACTGGCAGAGAAGTCCCCATGAGACTCTCATCTCTAATTAATCTCTCAAAAACTGGAAAATAAAGACTAGATATGAAAAAGTTCCAACAGAAAGCCTACAAATGCATTAATTATACTATAAAAAGAAAAAAAACCAAGACATAACTTTTGGAATCTTTTCTGAAAGTAAAGGTTTGAATTTACATAGTGAAATGGCAAATTAGTTTTGTGAAAAGACATCCAGAAATGAAAAACTGAGGGATTAAAAAGTATATATAATATATATATATATAGAGAGAGAGAGAGAGAGAGATCTATAAATATATATAGATCTATATATACCATTCCTGCTATATATAGATCTATAGATCTAGATCTAGACTATATAGTAGGAATGGTTTTCCTAGAATTCTAAAATTCTAAAAGTGAAATTATTTACCAAAGAAAAGCAATTGATTGTGGCTTTCTTGCAGGAATCATTATCATCACAAATTAATGGAGTCACATACAATAAGTTTTACAACATATTACCAATGGAGGGAGAAATCAGCTTTGAGAACTTAGTATGCTACATCCAGAAAATAAATATTTTTTATTTTATTTCATTTCATGTATTTATTTATTTATTGGTCAGTCGCTGGGCTTGAACTCTGGGCCTGGGAGCTGTCCTTCAGCTCTTCAGCTCAAGGTGAGCAGTCTACCACTTGAGCTACAGAGCCACTTCTGGTTTTCTGAGTGGTTTATTAGAGATTAGTCTCTTGTACTTTCCTGTCCAGGCTGTCTTTGATCTGCAGTCTCCAGATCTCAGCCTCATGAATAGCTATGATCACAGGCATGAGCCACCAGAGCCTGGCAAGAAGTGTTATTTTAAAGATGAAGCTGATAATGAATTCTTAAGAACAATTTTTTGCATATATTTATTTAAATAGAACTCTCACATATTGCTGTAGGGAGTGAAATTTAGTACAAATATAGTAGAAATGGATTTGCCATTACATATCACATTACAAACACTATAGCTCTAACTTTGACTATTTCCTAGAAATAAATCATACTGTCTATTCTAATATAATTTTTCCTGACAAGTTTTTTTTAAATGTGCGCAATCTATATTAGGAAAAATATTAGAATAATGTAGAGGTCCTGGCATTAACATGGAAGTTTGTGAACATTTTATGTAATCAGTAACCAGCAGCCATATGATACTAAGAGAAATAGAGTATCAAAGCTTGCAGACCTTGAATCCTTTACCTTGGGTAGTTTTGTCTTGTAAATATTAAATTTCTGATTCTTTCTGATTTTGCTCATTTATACTTGTCTCAGTAAGTAAGCATTGTCTTGTGTTTTTAATATCCATTCTATTTTTCTTGTTATATGGATTTAATAAGTTCAATTATTTGCTTTGATTCAACATTTTAAAATCTTTAAAATTGCACTACTATTTTGCTTGGGTTGCTTTCTAAAATATTAGTTTGGAAGATAACTTAGTTGTGAATGGCTTAGCACTTAGGTATTTTCCCCTATGTTTTGTTACTGCTAATGAGAAAGCCTGTATTAGTATTTTCAAGACATATATTGTATCAACTCCAATTTTCAATATGTGGAATTATGTTTCTATAGTGTTCACTTTTCAAAGATAGTCTTATACATGTGACTAACTTGAGTATTGTTAACTGTAAAAGAAAGTTATGTGATTAACCAGAAATAAAGCAAGAAATGATATATATGTGGGAATAAACATTTGTGTGTATTTTAATTGATAAATATAAGTTAATGACCAGTTTGTATCTTAAGCTAGTAATGTACATGTTAGACAAATGATATATAGCTAAGTTATTTAAAAAAGGCACATGAGAAAATGTGAGTGGAGATGCCGCAGAAGGGGAAAGGGAAGATATTTTAATGTATATATAATTTTTATAATCTTATAGCAACTTAACATATTCTGATAGAGGGGCTGGGAAGGTGGCTCAGTGGTAGAGTGCTTGCCTTGCATGCATGAGGCCCTGGGTTCGATTCCTCAGCACCACATAAGCAAAAAGAAAAAAAAGCCAGAAATGGTGCTGTGGCTCAAGTGGTAGAGTACTAGCCTTGAGCTGAAGAGCTGAGGGACAGCGCCCAGGTCCAGAGTTCAGACCCCATGACTGGACTCCCCCATCCCCATATTCTGATAGATAAAACCACTACTTTTTAGTGAAATAAGTTTACATATAGTGATAATTATCCTTGACTGAATTTTGAATTTTTATTTTCACTTTTTCATGGTTCTGTATTTACTCAATGTGAAATACTTTCATGTATAATGAAGCATTTAAATCAAACATCAAGATTAGAGAGAAGGTAAGATTAAAGGGATTTCTAAATTTGAAATATTCCAGTTTAATTTTGGGGAAGTTTTACATGGCATTCATTTTTTAAAAATCAAATATCATGGCATTCATTTTTATAAGTTCAAAAATCTTAGTTAGGGAAGTGTGTCCTCATCAATCCATGTGTGTGTGTAGCTATTCTCTTCACTCCTACTACCTTATGGAAAATATGATATTTTGGCCTTCATGTATTAGTTTCAGGCTGTACAAACATTTCTTTAATATTAATCAACTAATTCATCCAACTCTTTATTTCCCAACTTTTAAGGGGTGGGAGCTGGAATAACTTTTTTATTTTACTTTTATGGTTTAATTATTTCTGTCTAGTTGATATACAGAGGGGTTACAGTAACACGAATCAAATACTATCAGTACAATTGTTTTTGAACAATTTCTCCTTCTATTGCTCTCTCCCAAACTTTCCATCCTATCTAATTCATTTTCTACAGTGTCTGACGCATATTGCTGTTGTTATTCATTCATTATTGTTCCATCCTTTATGTATCCTCCCTTACCCTCCCAAACATGAACAAAGTAACAAACAATACAATAGGAAGTGAGAATGAAAACAGCAACAATGGCAACTAGAGTGTCTCTTGTTTCCTTTTTCTGGAGTTCATTTCATAGAATAGTGTTTTATATGTTCATCTGAGCTTTCGCTCACTACTCCTATACCTAGACGCCTTTGGCCTCTGTATGTTAATGACTAGGGTCCTATATAATTGATCAAGTTCCAGTTTTATTTATTTATTTTGGTCATTCAGTGTGTTTACTTGCAGATTTATAGGTACATTAATTTACCACAAATGAGAGAAACCATGTTTCTTTTGTTCTGGCTTACTTTAATATACTATTTTCCAATTCTATCCATTTCCTTACAAATGATACAACATCATTCTTTCTGATGTATGAATATAATTCTTATATACATATATGTGTGTGTGTACAAACACACACACACACACACACACACACACACACACACACACACACACACACACAATTTTCTCACTTCATTCGTCCACTGAGGGATATCAAAGTTGATTCCATATCTTGGCTATAGTAAACATGCTATAGTAAGCATGGTTGTGCTGGTGGCTTTCCTTCGACCTGGTTTGTGGTCTGTTGGATAAATTTCCAGAAGTGGAATTGCTGGGTCATAGGGAAGCTCTATGTTTTGTCTTTTAAGGAACATCCATACTGCTTTCCAGAGCTGTCAATCAATTCTACATTCCCACCAACAGTGTAATAAGGTTCCCTTTTGGTCAAATGCCTGCCAGCATTTGTTATTGATAGTTTTCCTGATAATGGGCATTTAACTAGAGTGAGGCAGAATTTTAATATTGTTTTGATTTTCATTTCTTTTATGGCCAGAGATGTTGAACACCTCTTCATTAATTTATTAGCCATTCTTTTTTCTTTCTCTGAGAAAACTCCCATTAGGTCTTTAGCCCATTTATTGATTGAGTTATTTTGTTTTGAGGGTTTATTGGGGGGAATTATATATTTTGGATATGGGGCCTTTGTCTGATGAATAGCTAGGAAAGATTTTCTCACATTCTGTGGGCTTTCTATTTATCTTACAAACTATGTTCTTTGCTAAGAAGACATTCTTCTGTTTGATATAATCCCAGGCACCCAGCCTTTCTTTGATTTGTTTTGATTCTGGATCTTTGTTTTGGAACTTTTGCCCCGTATTTAGAATGCTTAGGGTTTCCCTTACCTTTTTCTGTAATATTTTCACAGTATATGCCCTTACATTGAGGTCTTTTATCCATTTAGATTTGATTCTGGTAGAAGGTGATATATAGGTATCTAGATTCCATTTTTTGCATATAGATAGCCAATTTTGCCAGCATCATTTGTGAAGAGGCTCTCTTTCTTCCAATCTGTGTTTTTGGCTATATTAGGTGGGTATATATGTTTGCACGTTCATTTCTGGGTCTTCTAATCTATTCCATTAGTCCTCAGGCCTATTCGTGTGCCAGTACCAAGATATTTTTATTACTGTGGCTCTGTAATAAAGCTTAAAATTTGGTATCAATATTTTTCCAGTGATGTTCTTCCTGCTAAATATTGTTTTTGGTACTCTGATTCTTTTATTATTCCACATGAATTTTTGAATTGATTTATTTTTTTCTTTGAAGAAAGTTGCTGGAATTTTGATGTGTATTACACAGAATTTGTATATTGCTCTGGGCAGAATTACCATTTTTACCAACCAGGAACATGAGATGTTTTTCTATTTCCTTAGATCTGCTTCAATTTCTTTTTCAGAGTTTTAAGGTTTTCACAGTAGAGGTTCTTTATGTCATTGGTTAAGTTAGTGCCAAAGCATTAATTTTTTTAGGCTATTGCAAATCTGGTTGCTTTCCAGATTTCAGCATCACTCTTATAGTTTTTAGCATACAGGAAGGTAACTGATGGTTTTGGTTGGCCAGAATTTTGTTGAGTAGCTTTGCATCAACATTCATCAAAAAGATGGGAGTTTGATGGTTCCCTATCTAGTTTTGAGATGAGGGCTATGCTGGCTTCATCAAAGGAATTTGATAGTGATTTTTCCTTTTTATTTCATTGAAGACGTTGAGGAGTTTTATGGGTCTATTTAGTTGAATTAAATCTTCTTGGTTCCGTTTGGGGATGTCAGTGTAGTCTAGGAATGCTTCCATTTATTGCAGATTTTCAAACTTGTTAGCATAAAGGTTTGTAAAGTATTCCCTAATAAAATTCTGAATTTTGCATATTTCTGTTGTGATGTTCTCATTTTCATCTCTAATTTATTTATTTTGGGTGTGTTCTCTTCTTTTTTAAGTCGTTTGCTAAGAGTGTCAATTTTGTTATTTTTTTCAAAGAACTAGCTTTCTGTTTGGTTGATTCTTTCTATGCTTTTTCTAATCTCAAATTAATTTATTTCTGATTTAATTTTTATTATTTGTTTTCACCTATTTTTGTGGGGTTTGGTTTGTTCCTGCTTTTCCAGGAGCTTAAAGTGAATCCTTATAATGTTGGTTTGTGTTTTCTCCAATTTCCTGAAATGAGCACTCACAGGTATAAAATTTACCTTGAGTACTGCTTTTGTTTTGTCCCAGAGGAGCTGGTATTACGTGTGTTCACTTTTGTTATTTTCCATAAAATGTTTGAATTTCTCTTCTGATCTCCTCAATGATCCACTGATCAAACTACAATGTGTTGTTCAGTCTCCATGAGTTAGAAAGTCTTCTGTGATGGCTTTTGTTGTTGAGCTCTAATTTTATTCCATTGTGGTCTGATAGGATGCAGGGGATAATTTCATTTTTTAAAAAATTGTCACAGGTTTTCTTTGTGACCTAATATAAAATCTATTTTGGAGAATGTGCCATGGGCTGATAAGAAGAATGAATATTCTAATGTTCTTGAGTGAAAGAGTCTATAGATGTCTTTTAAATCTAGTAGATCAACTTAGTTATTTAGGTCTGAGGTTTCTTTGGTGAGTTTTTGCCAAATGTTCTATATAGAGGTGCTAAAGCTGTGTTGAAGTCACCAAAAATCAATGTCTACTTTAAGTCAAGTAGTATGTGCTTAATGAAGTTAGGTGCTCCAGCATTTGGTGTGTAGATACTGTTTGACTTTCTTTACTAATTGTAATTTGTAGTCTATTTTATCTGACATTAGCTTTGCTACTTCAGCCTGTTTATTAGGGTGATTTGCTTCAAAGATTTTATTCTATCTTTTCACTTTGAGAATGTGTCCACTTTTGTTAATGTGTCACTCATAGACAACAGATGGATGCACCTTGCTTTTATATCCAAATATTCTTTGTCTTTTGATTGGAGAGTTAAGTCCACTGATACTGAGTTATAACTGGGAGGTGTCTGATGATACCTGATGATATCTCCCTCAATAGGAGCTGTGACTCCTCTATTCTTACTTCTGTTATATCATTATCTGCTGAGGGGCATTTTCTCTGTCAACATAGTATTCTTGTTGCTTTTATATATGAAGGACAGCTTTAAGTATTTAAGCAGGGTTGATGGATATAAATTGTTCCAATTTGTCTTTGTTATGGAATGTTTTAATTTGTCCTTTGTTTATGAAGGAGAGTAGCTGGATGCAGTATTTGGGTTGGTAATTGCTAGATTTTGGGGTTTGGACAGAATTGAGCTAGGATCTTCTT
The DNA here is from genome assembly GCF_024711535.1 of Dipodomys merriami. Lineage (NCBI taxonomy): Eukaryota > Metazoa > Chordata > Mammalia > Rodentia > Heteromyidae > Dipodomys > Dipodomys merriami. Next base: position 33,251,311 of record NW_027202270.1, read on the forward strand.
GCTTTCATCATTTCAGCTGGGAGGTCTGTGGCTCTTTGGACTGGTTTTTCTTCATAAGTAATCAATTTCTCTCTCTCTAACATCTTCTAGGATCCTTTCCTTAATCTCTATTGATCTTGTATGACTTATAATGTGGCAGTTAGATTTCCTGTTCTGATATGGCCTAGGGTGTCCTAAATGCATCTTGTATGTTAATAGGACTTTCTTTTTGGATATTTGAGAATTTCTCACCCAGGATTCTGTGAAATATGTTTCCTATCTTTCTATTTCCTCTTTCTCTTCTTGTATGCTTATTAGCATTAAAGTAGGCTTATGGATTGAATCTGGTAATTCCTGAAGGCTTCTTTCTGTTTTTTGGGTTTATTCTGTATAACAACTTCCTATTGTTCAATTTGATCTGCTGTCTTTCAGATCTGAGACTGTGTCTTCTGCTTCATCTATTCAGCTGCAAAGAGAGGCTTTCCACTTTATTGCTTAATTCTGTGTCTTTTTTTGTTGTTGTTTCTGAGGGTTCTACCTCTTTTTTGAAGTCTTATTTTAGGATTTCTAAGGACCTCTTTATATGATTGATTTGTTTCTATTTTCCTTAATTTCTAACTGGGTGGCCACTATTTCATTGGACCCCTTTGTCAACTTGTGCACTTCATTTAGTTTCTTGTTTGTGGTCTCCATGAATTCTTCAATTATTCTTTGGTTAGCCTCATCCTGCTCACAAATTGATTTGGTTACACTTTTAATTTTCATTAATTAAATTTATCAGCAATGCCTTCAGTGCATCTTGTGAAATATTTTGTATGTCTCTATATCCAGCTGTATTGTCTGGTTGTTTTCTGTGATCGTTGTATTTCCTTGGATTTGCAAGTGATGTCTTCTGCCCATTTGAAAACTCTTTTAGTTTTATGTTTTGGAAATCTGTGAACTTCTAAATAAGCTGTTTCTTGCTTTCTGGTTGACTAGACTCCTACTATTCTTTCCCTTTGTCAAGATTTGTTTATCTGGGTTCAAATCTTACAGGGATTGTTGAGTGGAGATGTAGGATTTGGTTGTGCTATTGAATTGTATTTCTAAAATATGGCTATCGGGTAAAAGTATTGAGGTTTTGAGGTAAGGTTAGGATGGGGAGGGTAGCATTTCAGGATGTATTTGAGTGGGAGTGGTACTAGTTTTAGCAGGGCTAAAGGAGAAAAGAAGAAGACAGGGAATGAGTATGGTGGAGGGTATAAATGAGGGAGAGGAAGGAAGAAAAGAGGAGGAAAAGAAACGAAAGGGGAAAGGAAAGAGAAAAGAAGAAATGAAGTAAAACCTTATATTCTTGAGGAAGGAGTAAATAGGAATTGGGTTAAGCTCTCCAAGTCCTAATGTTGCCTTCTTAAAAAGGTCTCCTGTCAAATTGCAGGTCTACATATGAAGAAAAAAAAGCATTATAAAAAGGGCAGGTTATTAATTTATATATTTATATGTATATTACAAACTGGATTATAAATTGTATAAGTACAAATCACAAACTGTCATATTAGTAGATCCAGAGCATTCAATTTGGGGATTCACATCCTTTAAAAACTGAGGAAGAGAAAGAAGGAACAAAAACCCAAAACCAAAACAATGTAAAAATATTAAAAAGGTGGGTAAGGTTGGGACTCTGCTCATCTCAGTGTGTCAGAGATGAGGCTGTTCCATAGTGCAGCTTCTATGGGAAGAGCCGGAGTCAGCCTTTTCAGAGGAAGATTCACAGTTCTGAGTTGTAATTTGAATCTAGGTGCTACTAGAACTGTATGCCGCTGTGTTGGATCTTCCTCTGTCCCATGAAAGACGGACCCGGGGTCCTAGGAAAGGTAAGTGCGGTCCTAGCCCCGCCCTAGGAAAGGTAAGTGCAGTGCTGGTGGTAGCCCGTTCCCCAGCCTCCCTCACCCCAGGAGACAATCAGACAGCGGGGAGTCAAGCAGGAAGAAAACTCCTTCACTAACAGAGAAGACAAAAAGAGCAGGTGGCATGGCAGGGGAGGAAGAGGAACCAATCACTGTCAAGGTCACACCCTATCATGCACCTAAGCTTCCACGGGTTGGTTATGCTCTGAAACGTAAAGCAAATTGGGCTCTGCCCACTCTACTCCCTCTCAGGGCCATCTTTGCTGCCCATGTGCTCTACAGTAAATCAGGCTCTGCCCACTCTACTCCCTCTCAGCGCCATCTTTGCTGCCTGTGTTCCCCACACTGCTGTAAACATCAGAGATACTGGGTTGAGGCTTTTTTTTTTTTTTTCCTGTGTAGGGACTCATCCTAATGTTTTCTTGTCTCCCATTCTCCAAGGGGTCTTGCTGTTCTTGGTGGGAGTTCTGGGGAGACTTGGGAGTTGTAGTTTGCTGTAACAGCAGTGGAGCTGTGCTCAGGGAGTCTTTCTGGGAGGTTAGATTTTTGCCCTCTTCAAATGTATCCTCTTGGCCCACACCCAACCTGGCCTCTTAGGCAGGGGATTGGGTCAGGCATCTGGGTCACCACAGGGGAGCTGGTTCACCAAAGAAGGGGTTCCCAATGGGGCTCTCACAGATTCTCCAACCAGTGTTGAGCTAGCTAGTGGAGCTCTGGTGAGGGACTGTGTCTGGATATGGTGTTCTCCAATTACCCTTCCTTGTTTACCCAGGTAATGTGGCTATTCAGGTGTTTTTATTTCCCTTCTCAACAAGCAGCAGGCTCTCAGTAGGGATCAGCATGCTGCTGATCTTTGTGTTCCTCTGGAACATAGATCCTGAGGTGCTGTTTGATTTCTTCAGTAGTAGAATGTCCTAGAACTCCTCCCCCACCAACTCCCCCTCCCCCCTCCCCCCCCCCCCCCCCCCCCCGCCACTGCCTTGGGTGGCACCACTGCTGCAGCTGCTCAGTTGGGTGTCCTAATGCTGCTGCAATCACTGTTTTCTGCTTTAGTGTTTCCAATATCAGGATGTTTCATATCAGGATGTTTTATATCAGGATGAGTCTCTCTATCTGTTTAAAGTTTGATTGGTGTGGATCTCTCAAGGCAAAGAGTGTGCTGGGACTCTAAATCTCTGTTTGGACAGACACTTAAGGAGTTTACCTGTGACAATGCAACCATTCCCGGAAGTCTCAGATATAACTTTTTAAACTTATTTTGCAACATTTTTCTCATAACTCCAAATTATTACCAAACAAATTTTCAGAAAATAAGTTTAGGACTTGTTTCTAGCAGATTCATCCTTTCATTTCCAATCAGTCTATTCAGGCAGGTACTGCAGTGCCTACTCTGACATCCATAATTCTCAAATGAATGTTCAAGGAAAAGCTCAAAAGAATTAAGACAACTAGCTTTGGGTTATTTTTCTCACTCTTCACAATCATTTAGAAATTCTACTTAGTCAGGAAAAATAAAACTTCCTCAAAGTTTTTTGTTAAGGAAGTTGGGCAATTTAATGGCTTAATTCAAGCAGTAACAAAAAATGTGGAAGGGCAACCAAGCATATAATAGTACATTAACTTAGTTGGTTTTTATAGACAGGAAAAGACATTTTGATATTTTAGTAGATAATTTTACTATAATTAATGCTGACTTCTTTTGTGTTGCATTTGAATCTTTAATTCCTCCAATTATGCCGCTCAAATTCTTGTATTCAAAATTTTGTCAAAGACACAAAAAAGATTGATTACCACCAGTGGATAATCAGCATCTTCCTGTTTTACTGTGATTTCTTACCACACAATTTAGAATTTATTTGAAATCTCAAGATCAATTCCATATTGTTTAGATCATTAAAATCTCAATAGCTGTTAAATATCCAAACCACTAAATATGGTGTCATAAACTCTTTTAGCATATGTACACTAGCAAAATGATACTATCATTGAAAATAATTCTGCTTGCTTGCATCCTTGTTCTAAAGTATGACATTGAAAACTCTGGTTTAAAAAATGCACTTAATTGATGATAAAAGGGTCTATGGATAGAAGTTTCTAGGACCCTTAACAAGTATACATAGTATCTAAAGAACACAAGAGAGGCAACTGTGAGTTAAACAGTTACTAGGCTGTTTATTTGTACCTTTGGATGATCAACAATTTCTTCACTATATTACCTCAAGCATTTGTTGAAGCATTTATTTTAACTTTTAAGTAGTACAAAGGGATTTCAATTGAACAAGTCAGATTATGCATTCAATACATCTTGATCAATGTTATATTTTACATCATTCTGCTCCATCTTTCCCAATCCCATCAATGCATGCGAGCTTATCTGCTCTGTTACTTTCAAAAGTGTAGAGAATAAGCCAACTGAAAATTTTGCTTACATTCTAAGACTTCACTTGACAAAGATTGCACAAACTTGCTAAGATCCTTTGGCAATATCACACTGTTTATATAGAACATTACCAATGATTAAATGTAGTATTTTCTAGTGATGTTTTATTATTATTATTACATAACAATTTCAATGTAAGTAATTATTATTGTTTTTATTTCTAAAACCATGTCCTTTAACTCTAAGCCATTACTTTGACTATAATTCATAAATGTAAAGTTGTTTTGAAAAATTTAATCTTCTTTAAGCTAACAGATTTCACAAGCATATAGAGAGAAAGTGAGGTTTTTGATTTTGAGTCTGAAAAATCTCATATCACAAGTATATATAATTTAGAATAGATCACTTAAACTTTTTAATGAATTATATTATTGCTGATAAGTGAAAATAAAAATAACACACCCAAATATATTTCCATATTGATGTTATTTCAGGATTCAATATTGATGTTATTTCAGGATTTTCAAAAAGATATATAATCTTTTGCAAAATGAAATCAAAACCAATTTAAAAAGTTAATTTACTTTATTGTTATTATAGAGTTGATGTTCAAGGGGATTAAGATTATATAAATCAAGTGATAAGTACATTTCTTTTATGCAGTGTCTTCTGTTTCCTCATTCTCTCCCAAGCCCCAGGATTCAAAAATAACTTTTTAAATCAAATCTAAATGATTGACTGCTTTCATATATAGTAAGTGAAAGGTTTGTAATACTTTAATTACATAATATATAATTAAAAAGTAAATTTTAAAAGTTTAAAAGGAACTTAAAGCATGAGAAAATGAAGCAAAATTATTGAGTCTAGTTTTATTTTTTTCCAGTAAACTCCTCAGAAAAGCCAGAAGTGGTAGAGTACTAGCCTTGAGTGCACAGAGGCAGAGACCATGCCCAAGCCCTCAGTTCAAACCCTAGGACAGGCCAGAAAAAAAAAAATCACAACACTACTTCTGGATTTTTTTGCATAGTTCACCCAAAAGAGTTGCATGGACTTTCCTGACTGGGCTGGCTTTGAACTGAGATCCTCATATCACAGCCTCTTGAGTAGTTAGGATTATATGTGTGAGCCACCGATGCCTAGCTGTTTTTTTTTGTTGTTGTTGTTTATAAGTTAATAATTTGAAAATAGTAGAAGATGTTAAAGTAGCAATAAGTATGATAAGGGGCAATTAGTTTTTAATTGTTCCTAATGACCTTGAATTATTTTCTATGTTGTGAGGATAAAAACTTAAACCTTATACTAAACATAACCAAAGTTGAAATGCATATGTTTAACCATATGCATGAAATGAAAATAAGGAAGAAATAATATGAGTCATGTTCAGTCACTTGGAAGAGAATAGCAATATATGAACAAAGCAAGATTAATTCAAAGAATTTTAATTAAAACTTAATTTTGATTAATTCAAAGAATTTTCATAAAGGAATCAAGCAAAATAGAGCCATGTTAGTATAAAATATAAATATATGAAGCACCATGACAAATGTAAATTTAATTCATTTGTTAAAGACTTATTACTTTATATAAAATTAAAAGTCATTACAATTTATTTAAAATATCTGAAAACAACTAAATAATGAAATAAACATAAACAAAATATTTCACTAGAAAAAAACTAGAACTAAGATATCTGAAGTAATTATAATAGCAAATAGAATTGTATTCAATTTTATTTGTTCTAATATATTGAATATCAGATAGGACAGTAGCAATTCCAACATTCTATGATAGAAACTTTCAAAGACATTTAATTTTGACATTTATAGACTTTCAATTTTGTTCAACATCAGGCCTTAAATATAGGAAATTACAAAGCTAATGCTAAATTAATTAATTAAGTCTCAAAACATTAATAGGTGGATCAACAAATTTTTTCTTTAAATGACCAGACAATAAATGGTTGCTGTTTGTGCTTTTGTTTTTTTACTTTGTGAGTAACTCAGTATCTTTTCTGAGATTTTACTTCCTCTAAAGCATGGTGAAATCAGTCAAAAAATACATTAACATGTTGAATGTGTGTATGTTTATTACCAGAACAAACCAGTGATTGGATTTAGTCTAGTCAACATAGTTTACAGCCTCTGCTAAAGATTATTTGAACTATGAAAACATACACAGACATTTCTCAGTATCAATTATGATTTCTCTGAACTGTAAAGTTTGTTTTTATTTTTAAAGTTTTATTAACATATAGTACACATTTTAAAGTGTGCAGAAAAATGTAAAGTATAAGTATGTGGCTTAATACATTTAGAAACTAAACACAACTATATTAACAAGAATTAGCTACAGAATATTGTAAAATGTCTAAATTTATGTATGCTATGTGGAGTAAAATATAAAAATTTCTATGTAAACATTCTTAATAAATTAGTTATTTATAATATTTATCCCTTAAACCTAATATTAGACTGGAGGCAAATAATTGCAGAGGATGCATTATTAAAATAAATTCCTAGGATAGATTTAGGTAATGTTTGTGTTTCCACCATACCACAAAACTAGAATGCTATCTCCCCATTTGTTGGGAAATGGAAAGGCTTGGAAAAAATTATATTAAGTAAAGTAAGCCAGGCCCAAAGAAACATAGATCTCATGGTTTTCCTTATTTGCAATAACTAGTATATGTCTTGGACAAGCAGAAAAGGTCAGATAATGTGATGTTAGGGAAATGAACCCTAAGATATGTATTCAAATGATTTTTTTCTTTCATGCGATTGTTTCTAATGCATTATAAGATTATTTCTTTGTTGCTTTGTATGTCCCTCCCCCACGGTATAACCCCTGCTTTCACTGTATTTGATGTTGGTATAATTTGTGGAGGGGAAGGGGAAAAACAAATCGTTTAAATAGGGTACAGGTGAACCCATTGCAACAATGAGATGTACAAGTGTTATGTCGAAAGCGAACTTTACAACTTTGGTGGGGGTGGGCAGTGGGAGCAGGGAGGATTGGTGGCGGGGGGGGGGGGGGGGGGGGGGAGTATAGGAAGGGATGGGAAGGGGAAACAAAGGAAGGGCTACAATGCTTGATAAGAAATGTACTCATTATCTTGCCCATGTAATTGTAACCCCTCTGTACAGTATTTTCACAATAAAAAAAATACAAAATGAAAAAAAGAGAGAAAAATCTCACAAATACAACTGTCAACCTATCAAAGCTGCTTATATTTAAACACACCCTGCCATCTCCTATAAGGTGACAAACTTTATGTGTAAGTCTTGTAATTTTTTTCATGGTTTCTCAGTAACCTTAAATTTACAAATATTTCTTATTCTTACTACATGTTAAAGTTATCTTCCTCAATTTGATCTTTCCCAGCATTTAAAAAATCATGATTCTGTTCAATGAATTAAGTATATATTTTACTTGATACAATCTCTTTCCCCAGTCTTACTATGTCACCTTATTTCTGGATTTGATTAACAAAACTTTTTCTGTAATTGTCTCAAAGTCCAGTCACTAATTCAGATGTAGAAAGAGCCTATTTATTTTTAGAACTGGCTTCTAATTTATGGTTCTGAGTCCCAAGTCTGCCTAATGATAACTGCTTTCATTTAAATTTAGTCCAGTCCAGTGATTAATGAATCAATTTGAGATGTATAAATTAGTCACACTCTAGTTAAACCTTCCCTTTTCATTCTCTACCTTGGGTCTCAGGTTTTATTTTCAGAAATACAGAAGGTGAGTGGGAAAGCCAGTTATGAGTCAGCACACTGTTTCAGAAGTGCTTAGCCTGTTTCATATGCTGTGTTCTTCCATAGATATGTCCTATTCAAAACTAGAAAAGGCTCTGAAGCAGTCCAGAGCATTGCAAACTCCCATGTGGCCTTCTTGTTGAGGTCATCTGATGTTACCCTCCCAGCCTGGCCATGTTATTCTGATATATGACCTTCTACGTGGTAAGATTTCTTCTGGCCCATAAAAACCTGAAGGATCTCTAGAATTACTCTGTTGGCAAGAGAAATCACTTATGTCTAAATCTACCATCTCTTGTAGTATTATCTAGTGTCACAATATGCATAAAATAGTTACCATTTTCAAACTAATGGCAGTGATTGCAGAACGTTTTTTATTCCTAATAACCAAAATGTTTGAAAACAAATGAGTGAATTTTTTTTAAAATCAGCAGTCACCTATTTATGTTTTTCTAAAACATAGAGTATAACTTTGAAATTGTTTCATGCTAGCTTACATAAGATGTTTATTCTTTCTGGTTTAGCCTCTAATTGTGTATTTCAAAAAAGAACATGTTAACATCTCTGGTTTCCGTTCTTTAGCACCTGCCAAACCATCATACGTGCATGGTGATGAGGTATCTTAGGAACTGATTGGATACTGATATGGGAAGTAAAAGTGTTTAAGGCATATTTTTAAGTGTTTGGTCTCATTTGTCTGCTTGTTATTTATGCTTTCATTATTATTATTGTCATTTATCGATCTCTCATGAACTTTTAGTCCATCCATCTCTCTAATAAAATAACTACAATAAAAGACAGTGAATACATTTCAGTGTCTCTGGATATATTTCTCTTGAATTTTCATTACTCTCATTTCTACATCTTTTCAACTTTATTATGAAATTTTACATCTTTAATAAATCTTTATGTGTCTATTATCCAACTCCATCAATTGTCAACTCATAGTTAATGGATCATTTATATCCTCACATGCCATTTCCTATTAATGAGATATTTTATAGCAAATTTTGGATATAATATATTCTTATTAATAAAAACATCACATTTCTGAAAGAGAAAAGACCTTATAAGAATATATTTTAAAAATATCTGATTGGCTTATAATTCTTAACAACTGATTTTTGTATCAGCATTTGAGATAAAGTATGTTTTTTTAATTTATTGATCAATTGCTTAAATTTTACAAGTTTTCTCTCTTTCACTTTGATTTCTTTTATAATTTATTTATTGACTAAGCTGGTCATTTAACCTTCTACTATTTTCTAGGCAATACCTCTTCCTAATTTTAACACTTTTTTCCAGCTGGGTTCATAGTTGCATAACTCAAATGACCATTTTTGTATCTATGATCCAGATAACAGATAACATGCTTTCAAGGCAGAAATTATAGGCAATCTTAATGAAATAATTTAGTAGCTGGATCAGCAACACTCAAAGTAGGTCAATTCATGGCCCCAAAATATCTGTGCATATCCCTCTGCTCAAGCAGATGACAAAACAGAAATAAAGTTTTAACCATATACTACTTGTTTTAAATTTCCTATGAATATTTGAAAATTAACAAGTAACAATGTACATGTGATATGTTGTAGAAAGCTAGTGAGAAAAAGATCGTTGGAAAAGTACATGAACATTAAGGAGCAAACGTTATTGGAAAGATCTTATCTAAGTATAGATGGAGAAATAAGACAGTAAATCAAATCCACAGAAGTGTGTTTCAGATGGAAGATAAATCATAATGGACTTGTTTAATGACTAACAAGGAAGCTAGCCTGATGAATATAATAACATTTTTGAAGGCATTTTCTATTAAATGAGTTAAGAAACAGAAAGGTAGTGTAGAAGAAGGGAGAATTAAATGGCTTTTTTTCTTTTTATGTAGAAAAGTTTTCCCTGTTTTGATGGACAGAGATAAGTTAATGCAGGGAGAAATTGACTCAGAAAGAAGTGAGACCAGATTTGTCTAAGTCCTTTAGGTACATGATAAAGAGTGGACGACAGTCCCAAATGCAGAGTTTTACATTAATTATGAGCACAGTTCATCCATAGTAACAGAAAATGGAATTTAGAGATAAATGCATTGTTAGGTATTGGAGAGAGGTTTTAATTTATTTTTATGATTTCTGTGTTTTATATAAATAATTATATAGGTTATAAATGTTTGAGGAAATTTTGTTAAACAAATGAAATAGTTTAAAAAAAGCAAGTAACTTACAAAAACTAAGGAACTAAAGAAAAATAAAATGAGTATAAGCCATTACGAAAAGTTCACCCAATATCAGTGATCACAGAATTTGTGTGTCATTTGGAATTATAATCATATAGTTTTCCCAAGTTTGATCTTCTATGTATGTCAACTATATATTAGAGCAAGAAGTTAATCACAATTGTGGTTTTTTTGCACGAATTTGAGTGTGCATTCAAGAGGAGAATACAATTGACAATAAAGAGAAAAGATTGTATGTGAGAAGTGGAGAATAGTACAAAGGGTGGAAGATGAATAAGAATATTGGAATATTGGAATGTTCCAATAAGATGGAAGGATAGAAGAGTACTAGAGTGAGAATGCATTTAGAAAAATGATAGTTTATTAAGATCGCAAAGAAATTGTAATTTAAATTGATAGCAAATTTGTCCTGAAAGGCTTTCTATACAGAAGGAATATGCTCTTTACCTATACCTTCTAACACATTAGAAATATGTGAAATATGCAACCATCAATCTGTTGCTAAAATAAATAATAACTATTTGACACATTCCTTGATAACTTAGCTATGACATGATTTGCTCCTAGACTATCCCTCCTTTCTTCTATTTCCAGAGTAAACATCTAGTGCTAATACAAGAATGCTTTATGTTTTCTCCTGTTAGCTTTCTATAGCTGGGTTACCTACCTTTCCAACATATGTATGTGTCATCTGTATACAGATGGAGAAATAAGGCTGTACATCAAATCCACAGAAGTGTGTTTCAGACAGAAGAAAATCATAATGGGCTTGTTTAATGACTAACAAGGATGCTAGCCTGACAAAAAATTAGGAGGGAGGAGAAAACACTTAAAATACACAATCCAAGGTGTAATACAGCAGATTTTAGTAAGGAAATTTGCTTTTATGCTCAGGACATCTTTTAGACATCCAATTGATGTCAAGTAGTCAATTAGACAATTCTTGGCAAGAAATTGATATTTGAAAGCATTTTAGTTTATTGATAGAGTGCCTAGTAGTTTGTTCGTCACTGGCTTCTCCTCTCTACAGGGCAATATTCTTAAAAAGAAGATTCTATTTTAATCATATATCAATAGCATTCATCATGATGATAGCAGTTAGGAAGTCTTTGATGTAAATTGTGGAAGAAAGACTAAGAAAAAAGAATAAAGGGTGTAAGGAAGGAGGGAACAAAATAAAGGGCAGCAAGCATAAAGGAAGTAAGGAAGAAACGAATGCAGGCAGGCAAGCAAGGCAGACATGCAGGAAGATAGGAAGCCAAGAAGGACGAAGCAGCAAGAAAAAATTATATAGGGAGAGAAGAAAGGAGGAAAGAGAGCAAAAGATGGAAAGAGGAAAGAGGTAGTAGTGTTGGGTATAAGAAGAATAAAGAGGAGAAGGAAACTATGGATTTCTTACAAAAAAGAAATTTCTAGCCAGGCGCTGGTGGCTCACGCCTGTAATCCTAGCTACTCAGGAGGCTGAGATCTGAGGATCGCGGTTCAAAGCCAGCCCGGGCAGGAAAGACTGTGAGACTCCTATCTCCAATAAACCACCAGAAAACCGGAAGTGGCGCTGTAGCTCAAGTGGTAGAGGGCTTGCCTTGAGCTGAAGAGCTGAAGGATAGCGCCCAGGCCCAGAGTTCAAGCCCCACGACCGACCAAAAAAAAAAAAAAAAGAAATTTCTTTCAAAAAATTAGTATATGCTCACATGGACTAGACTATTCTCTGAGGAGTGGGGTTTTGAATATATATGTATATAAATATAAATTATGTGACATCATATTAACAATAAAAAATAAGTTTGTACTAAATGGTGGCTCTAACTGAGCAAATTCCAAGCTCATTTATGAGTTCTAAGGCATTTGAATTGTATATTGAGGCTATCATACAAATTAAAATTTTATTAGAATATCTTAGTGTTCTGCAATAGCTAATCTCACTATAACAAACACCTCAGTTTTTTTTGTTGTTGTTGGTCGTGGGGCTTGAACTCTGGGCCTGGGTGCTGTCCCTGTGCTTTTCAGCTCAAGGAGAGTGCTCTACTGCTTATGCCACAGCACCACTTCCATTTTTCTAGTTGTTTATCGAAGATAAGTCTCCCGGACTTTCCGACCCAGGCTGGCTTTGAACCGCGATCCTCAGATCTCAGGCTCCTGAGTAGCTAGGATTACAGGTGTGAGCACTGGCTATCTGAGGTTGCAGGTTTGAAGCCAGCTTGGGCAGAAAAGTCCGTGAAGCTCTTATCTCCAATAAACCACCAGAAAACCAGAAGTGGTGCTGTAGCTCAAGTGGTAGAGCGCTAGCCTTGAGCTGAAGAGCTGAGGGAGACTGCTCAGGCCTAAAGTTCAAGCCCCAAGCCCGACAAAAAAAAAAAAAAAAAAAAAAAAAAAAATTGAGATTCCACCTCACCCTAGTTAGAATGGCTATAATCAAGAACTCTAAACAACAGATGCTGGAGGGGATGGTGGACAGAAGGGAACCTTACTGCATTGTTGGTGGGAGTGTAAACTTGTTCAACCACTTTGGAAAATAGTATGGAAGTTCCTCAAAAGACTCCACATAGAGCTCCCCTATGACCCAGCAATCCTACTTTTGGGCATTTACCCAAATTATCACAAACAAGACCATACTAAAGCTCCCAGCACAACTCTGTTTATTGCAGCATTATTTACCATATCTAAGATATGGAACCAACCCAGATGCCCCTCAGTAGATGAATGGATCAAGAAAATGTGATATATATACACAAAGGAATTCTATGCCTCCATCAGAAAGAATGGCATTGCCCCATTTGTTAGGAAGTGGAAAGACTTGGAAAAAATTATATTAAATGAAGTAAGTCTGGAAAAGTTTTAAGTGATAAGGACACCAATGTGGTTGTTTTGTGAGCATCTGCGTGTTTTGTATCTAATCATATGGGAATACTCTGCTAAGGGGTGCATGCATATACTTAGCTACCAACAAATAAAATCAATATTACATCAGATTTTTTTCATTACACATAGACATAGTAAATACAAGCTTTCATTGAGAAATCAAGAATGATCCCAATGTTTGGGGCTCTGTAAAGAAAGTCTAGAAAAAATGTATTATTCTCTAACATTAGCTTTCTCAGAAATATCAAAGTAACCTAAAGTAAATTGACATTTCAAATTATTACAGTTACCTCTTCACATCTGTGGGCTTTGTATGCATGAGTTCAACAAAGTACAGGTAAAATATTTGGAAAATAATGATCATATTGATGTTAATGTTTTCATTATTACTAAGTAACATAGTATAATTATTTACACATAATTTATATTTAATTTTGTATTATAAGTAAACTAGAGACAAATGAAACTATACCAGAGACTGTGTATAGGGTATTGCAAATACTATGATATGTAAAGTAAAAGGCTTAAGCATGTTTAGTTCTTTTTATACAGTAGTCTTAGAACCAACTCTTTACTAACACTAAGATGGCTGTATTTACTAAATATTTTCTCAGAAAATATTTAATTTGAAATGTAATATAATTCTTTTTGTGTCTCTTCAGCTGAGGATTTCTATATAACTTTGTAAATTTCTGAATTTTCTCATCTTTATATTATTAATTTTATGGAATTTCAAAATGATATCAATAGGTATAGATATTTTTGGTATTTGCTCCTTGTTTGTTGAGCTTCCTGGATCTGTGTTTTGTTGTTTATGATTATTCTGGGAAATTCATGACCTTTATTACTTTATAGTAAATTTCAATTAGATGTTTATAGCATTTTTTCAAGTACAATTCATTTGACTTCATTTTCAGAAGTATCTTATGAAATATAGTCATGCTAATGATTTTTTTTCTCATTCATGATAGTTAACTGATGAGGTCATCAAAAATGTTTTTCATTGCAATTGTACTTTTTAAAAAAAATTCTAGCCTTTCTTTTAATTCATTTCTATACATTACTTTCTGCTTTCATTATCCATGTTACATTTTTTATATATTTATATTTTTTTATATATTTAATCTTCACTTTTTCAATTCTTTGCAAAATTTCAAAATCTGGATTGCATCTGTGTCTAGCTGTGCTATATTATTAATGTTTTCAGAATGTGTGTTTTTCTCTTGACTTAACATTCCTTCTGTTTCATATTTATAAAGTTAATTGTCTGATTTGGAGAGAAAGGGAATCATAGAAACAGTGGGATACAGGGTGACTAATTCAGCAGTGATATTCACTAGACAGTGCTGGAAATCAACTTTACAACTTGGAGGGAGGAGAACCCAGAAGGGAAAAAGTGGTAGGAAATTAGGAAGAGGGTATATTAAACAAAAAAAAATGTACTCATTACCTGAATTATATAACTGTATCCCCTCTGCATACAATAGAATTTAAATTAAACAAAAACAGTTAAATGTGATACATGGAGTAATATAAACTGAGGTGAATGAGCCTTTTGAATGAGGTTTATGTTCAGATTTCTAGGGGTAACCTACTTAACACTTCTATAGTTGTATTTGTCAGAGGCTTCAAATTCTCTCCTTTCCCTTGATTTTATCTCATTATTATTTTTTACCTTCTGGAAGAATTTAAAGCTAGAATCTGAGTCTAGCAGATTCTTTAGCTGTATTCTACTATTATACTATATTCTATTTTTATGTGGTTAGGGTGTGAAAGAGGAGATTCTTCTACAATCTTATGATGAAAACATAGTTTTAAAATCTGACTATGTACTTTGGTAGCGACTCATAATAGTTCTTAGCTTTTCTCCAGATTCAGTGATACAGTTAAGTTAGACTGGACTGAAATGAGGGAATTGTTTTGTTCTGTCAAGTGATACAAGACTTCGGTATAGTATTTTCTCCTCTGAAAACATAACTTGTAGAGAAAACAGTCTGAGTCTATTTGCAAGTCTTTCCTTATTCTATTGTCAGAAATAAGAGTTGAACTTCTGGTTCTTTGCCAGATCTCATGTGGTTCTTATATATAAAACCCAGAAAACTCACTTCCGCTCCTCTACCAAAACTTGTAGCTCTAGGAGGTTAAAGTATGGCATTCTATACATTCCTCGCAAAAACACTCATGGAAAATGAAATGTTTTTACCAGGTTGTCGTTGAGTCTTAGGCTGTCCCAGGAAAAACGAACGGAGTCCGAGGAAAGGTAAGTGTGGTGCTTGCCCGTTCCCCAACCTCCCTTAGCCCCGGAGACAATCAGACCCAGTGAAGAGTCAACTCAAGCAAGAACTCGTTTATTAACATAGAGCAAGCCCTTTTTAAAGCAAAAAAGAACGTGTGGCATGGGAGGGGAGGAAGAGGAACCAATCACTGTCAAGGTCACACCCTATCATGCACCTAAGATTCCATGGGCTGGTTACGCACTGAAAGTAAAGCAAATCATCGGGCTCTGCACAATCAACTCCCTCTCACCGCTATCTTTGATGTCCATGTGCTCTACAGCAAATCGGGCTCTGCCCACTCATCTCCCTTTCACTGCTATCTTTGCTGCCCATGTGCTCCACAGGATGTGGTTCTAGCAGTTCTACTAGAGGTAAATACTTTTCAGCTCTGACTCTCCAAATGTGTACATTTCATCGCTCCTAGTTTTAAGAGTGAAGGTTTGCTCTGCAAACATATTTTTAAAAAGGTTTCATAGGAAACTTGTTGATTTTTAGTTTGCCTTCTTTTGTTCTAAAAAAGAAACGTGATGGCTTCCAATTTCTGCATATGTTCTAGCTCATTTAGAAGCATGTCTAAACTTTGTCTTCTGGTATTTATAAATCTAGGACTATTTCCTTAGGACATGAAGGTAAAGTAAGCAAAAGGCTACAGAGGTATACGTAAATAAATTTCATTGGCTATTCTTAGAATAGAAATAAACAGAAAAGATGAAGACAAAAGTATGTCAAAGAACTGCTACCTAGAAACACTAAACATGTGTCATCAACTAATGCATGGTAAGTTTTTTGACAAATTGACAATATTTTAAGGAGCACTTGCCAAACAATATTTTAACATCATTTAATTTATATAGTTACAACAGAATAAATATTGAGATTTTTTTCTTTTGTCCTTTCTATTATTCTAGTTTAAGATCTATTCTGATTTGATTTATTTTTAATTAGGAAAATGGAATGATTAAAATTGGAGGGCTAAGCTCAAGAAGATTGAATTAGTTAATTTAAACCAAACAGTTTTTTCATATTTGTTGCTAAAATAATATTTAAGTCACATTTATAGCTGGGCACCATTGGCCCACGCCTGTAATTCCAGCTACTAAGGAGGCTGACTGACATCTGAGGATCATGGTTTGAAGGCAGCCTGGGCAGGAATGTTCATGAAACTCTTTTTTCCAATAAACCACTCAGAAAACCGGAAATGGTGCTGTGGCTCAAGTGGTAGAGCTCTAACCTTGAGCCGAAGAGTGCAAGGACAGCGTCCAGGCCTTGAGTTCAAGCCCCATAGCCGACAAAAGAAAAAAAATCACATTGCTATAATAGTTTAGAGCTCTCAGAATGGAATTTTATATGTCTTCTTAAACATTTAAGTCATAAGAAGATGATTGGTTCTTCAATAACTAAGTAAAATGAACATATTCTTCCTAAGTTTTCAATGATTTCCAATTTGTAATTAAGTGGTAAATACATTTTCAGTTAGTATTCTTTCAAAAGAAAGGTCAATGAAAAGCTTGAGTCTGCCACTGTCCTTTCATATAGTTTATAATATTTAAGATCTTAAGATCTGTCACTTTGTGTTTCACTGTAATCCCATAGCTATGATACAGTACCAGGATAAGTCCAAATTTAAAAGAAGTCATTAATGATCTTGATTATCCTTCTTGAAGTTATGACCATTACCAGAATCATAAACATTCATAACCTATATTCTGAAATGAAGACAGCTGTAAAAAATTGTTTTTCTAAATCAGCATATTACCACACATTTTTAAAAAATTGATCCCATTACTCAAAACTTTTACCGAATAAAAATTAAAGGAGCCAATGGCTAATGACTGAAATCCTAGCTACAACACAGGTGGAGATCTGAGGATGAAAATTCAAAATCAGCCATGACAGACAAATCATGAGACTCTTAAAATGAACTGATTAGCAAAATTGTGCAAGTAGATGTGTAGTTCAAGTGATAGAGTATCAGCTGTGAGCAGAAAAGTTGAGCCACAGCACAAGGCCCGGAGTTCAAGCAGGGGTACTGCCCCTCCTGAGAATAAAAATGACTGGAATTACTATTTCCTTTTAATTTAATTTATTTCTAATTGCTGAGTTTATACATAAGAAAATAAAGTTTTCAGATACTGCAGAATTTTATGAGTGTTAACATGTGTTTTCAATCCAGAAGACAGAAACACTCAAATAAAAATTCAGTGTTTACAAAGTCTGTGGACATGTTTGCAAAGCAGAACATTAGAAAATCACTTTCTATTAGCACTTGGTTTTGGTAAGCCATTTTGCAAATCACTGTATACACCTTTAAGTACATTATTACAATTGGGGCTTAACTAAGGAAATTATTATTTTTAGTGGTCTGGAAGAGCGAAAGGTTAATGGCATAAAGAAGTCTTACAAAATAAACACTACAAATTTTACTATCTTTCAACCAGTAGGTGGTAAATGAACAGGTAATCATGTTTGCATATAATATGCATTCACATATCAATGAAGAATACTAAGATATCATTTCAGCTGACAGCATGCATTACTTTAAATTTATGGTCTCTCTGAGACCATCCAAGCCAAAGCATACTAAGTATGCAGGAATTACATCATGATATTGGGGCTCTCTACCTATATTTTCATGACACAGACATCTATTTTACACCAAGAAAGCCGATGTGCATAATAGGTACAAGACATAGGAGGAGAGAGAATCTAAGGTGAAATGAAAAGAAAAGAATAATTTAGAGAACAATGGTATTTTAGTTCAAAAATCTGGGCTGATAGGAATGAAGACTTAGGTGTTTAGTAAGCCTGAAATAGGACCATGAATGAAAGGACTACAGGATTTAGCAAACATTAAGAAATAAGGAGACAAGATTTAGCAAAAAATTATTGAGACAGAAACTAATTTGTATTCCTTAAAGATATAAGGGTTGATTACACTACTTGGAAGGCTTAGAGATAAATTAGTATAAGCCCACAGATAATTGTACCTTTATGCAGGAAGTGTGAATATTTGTACAATTGTATTATTGTTAACTTTAATCTGAAGGAAACTAGCTGAGAAAGAATCAAAGATCTGTAGATTGTAAAACTCTGTGTAACTGAGAACCCAAAAGAAAAACTTGTTGGACTATAGGAATGAAGGAATTTGGACCAGGGTAGTTGGATGCCTTGGTTAATTTCAAAGACATCAGCATTAGAAGGCATGAATAGATTATATCTCACTAACAGATTTACTTAAAGAATCTCTTTTTACTTAGTTATCATAGATAAGCCTGAAGATAAATCTTAGTATTGATGTACAAGTTCAATGGATATATTTACCATAATATAATAAACTCTTTTTGACAATTTTCTATTTGGCATAACAATGCAAGCATACTCATTTTGACTATTTTTTTATTTTTTCCTATTTATGTATTTTTTGTCTTTTCTCTTTGGGTACTGAGGGTATGAACCTCTGACATTGCACTTGCTAGGCAATCACTTTGCTACCGAGCTACATCCCTGTTAATGTTAGATCCTTATACATGGACATTTATTATCATTTCATCAGAAAAAGAGGAGCAATCTAAAACTGTTTAGGAATCTGGAATGTGCTGTTTTCAGTGAAGGAAATATGAACACTTCATTTATGAAGAAATAAAGGATTTCCTTTTGTATTTATGTCAATAATTGTATTTTATGAGAAAAACAATAATTTGTTTCCTCATAACTCTTCTTCCAATGAGCAATCTTAAATATAAACAAGTAAGACATAAAAGACAACTTCTGCACATAATCCTCAACTTTTGATGGTACAAAAGAGAACAAACAAATATTACAACCAGAAAATCCGTGTTTGTCCGGTAAACATACTGTTTGTTAAGGTAGATATTTTAAACCAAATCCAACTCCATAACTCCATTCATAGTCCACATTCACCAACAAGCAATACTGCAGTTTGTACATCTCCATGTCTATCCAGAAGCGATATATCTGGCAAAAAGATGTACCAGCTTGGAGGCATGGGATGTATAATGTTCTTTGTGATACTGGATGTACTAACCTCTGTCTTAGGGTTAGCATTTAAATTTTAAAATTGAACAAAAAGACACTTATTGTGGTGTACCACAGATGTTTTAATATGTACATATACATTGTATAATGTTCAAATTAGGGAAAGTATGTCTATGTTCTCGAACAGTTCTCTGTGGTTTAACTATTTGAAGGCCTTCTACCCTTTGTGAAATATACATCTTCATTTTCTGTGGTCACCTTATGCAATAGAACCACACATTTTTTCTTCTATTTGGTGAACCACAGTGATGGTCAAAAAGTATAACTAAAACATTGTTCCCCACATTTTATAGCTGACCTACTCAGTGGGCATCCATGCATTGGTAATCTTTAATGTGATCATGGTATCTACACAAATAGCTCCATTGTCTTAATTCTGTAAATTTAAGGACACTGAAGGTTAGAAAATACAAATAACTTCAAAAGTTCACTGAACTGATAGTTGATTTGGGATTTAAATCCAGTCTGTGAACTACACAATCTTAACACTCAGCTTGTAGCCCATTTATTAACTCATTACTCACCATTTTATCTGCATGCCTTAGAAGTAAGGATTCCGCATGATTTATAAAAGTGAATCAGTAACAATCACATTCTAAAACTCGATTAAGGCTAGTTAAAGATAAATGTGGACTGCCCAAATAGGAAATAAAAGAAATCCATGGTATCTTGTCTTCCATGGATATTACAACAAACTGGCTTAGAATTGGTAACAGATTCGTGTTTGCAGTAATAATAAATATGAGCAACAGAGCAGTTTTTTTCCCCACAAAAGTATAGAATGATTTACACTGTAAAATTCATAGTATAAAAATTGAATTGTATTCAAGGATGATAATTTTCTATAATTAACTCAAGGTTGTATAGTAACAGCAGTTCTTAAGGGTTTACCCCAACATTTCTGCAAAATAATTGTCACACTAATATGTAATACTTGTGTATACAGCACAAAGAATTTATGATGTTCATATATACAGAACAGGTATTTTGTGGTATTTTAGAAATCATTATTTCTAGTTCCAAACAATGAAGAAATAAACATTACAGAAGTGTGTCTTTGTGAGTGTAAATAGAGGTGTGAGGTAGAAGGTGGAAGGGAACTGTCATTCCATCTCTTAAAAATGAAACCTCAATGTGTCAAAAGAAACCAATTACATTTCGATACTTGATATGGGTCTGTGAAGTTGGTTTGACTCATCTTGATTTAATTTGGGCATGTCAGTATTTCCTAGAAATTCTTCCATTTCATCCAGACTCTCAAACTTACTAGCATAAAGTTTTGAGATATATTCCCTTATAATGTCTGTATCTTGGTTGTTTCTATGGTGATGTTTCCATTCTCATCTCTGAATTTGTTTATTTGGGTGTGTTCTCTTTTTTCTGGGAAGGTTTTCTAAGGGTCTGTCAATGTTGTTAATTTTTTAGAAGAACCAACTGTTTGTTTTGTTGATTCTTTCTATGTTTTTTTTTTGGATTCTAGTTCATTTAATTCTCATTTAATTTTAAGTATTTGTTTCTGTCTACTGGATTGGGGTTGATCTTTTTCAAAGAGCTTCAAGAGCATCATTAAATTGCTAGTTTGAGATCTCTCCAATTTGTTGATTTAAGAACTTAGAGCTATGAAATTTCCTCTGAGTACTGCCTTTGCTGTGTCCAAGAGGAGCTGGTAATTTGTATGTTCATTTTTGTTAAATACTATGAACATCTGAATTTCTAGGATAATCTTATCTAATGAGCTGAAAAAACCAAAAACCATGTACAAATGACCATATAAGATGATGCTAAGTGAAATGAACCCACGATAAAGAGGTCTTTCTTTATTGTTAATGTTTTAAATGTACCATGTGATTTTAGCTTTTGTTGTTGTTGTTTCCTTTATATGTCTTTCCCCTATGGCATATCCCCTATTGTCACTATACTCGATTTTGATACCCTGCATCTTGTATATACATATGTCTAATCCGGGGAGGAGAAAGGGAATAACAAAAGTCTGAAACAAGGACACAGGATGACCCATTGCAACAATGATACCCATAGGACAGTATATTGGGAAAACCTTTACAATTTCGGGCTATTAGGCTGGTGGGAAGGGAGATTAGGAGTGTGGGAGGTGGGGAGGGAAGGGTTAGTGGGATAACAACAAAAAAGGAAAGGTAGACAAGTAATGTACTCATTGCTTTACTCATGTAATTGTAACCCCTCTGTACAATTTAACAATAAAATTAAAAATAATAAAAATAATAAATAAAAAAAAGATTGTTGAAGAAGAAGTAGGATGCTATTTTATTTGTTTAGAATGAATTTTAAAATCTGGTTTTTTTTTTTTTGGTCGGTCGTGGGGCTTGAACTCTGGGCTTGGGCACTGTCCCTACACTCTTCAGCTCAAGGCGAGCGCTCTACCACTTGAGCCAGAGCTCAAGTGTTGATTTGGTTTTCTGTTTGTTAGACTGATGAAATATATATGGCATAAAATGCATCATTTTAAAGATTCAAAAACAAAAGAAAACAATTACAATAATCAGTTATAAAACTGAAAAAAATGTTTTCTCATAACAAACAAAAAATGTTTTGCTGGAACCCATAACATTTGTCCTAATTTTGTCCTTCAAAGTTAAGAAAACAATCAAATTTCTCTTCTATATGATTCTAATAAAAGTTTTTATTAAAAACCAGGAATTTTTTATTTTCTTGGGCTATAAGGGAAAAGAGAGGAGAAACCCATGGGAATTACTTTCTGTAGTTGGCCTACATTCTTTAAAAACAAACAAAAAACAAACAAAAAACAAACAACCAATGAAAAGAAACTATTTTGTAATATGGTCAGGGAGAAACATAATGAAAATTAGTGATATAAAAATGATCGATACATGGGGCTAGGAAGATGGCTCAGTGGTAAAGTGCTTGCCTTGCATGCCTGAGGCCCTGGGTTCGATTCCTCAGCACCACATAAGCAAAAAGAAAAAAGCCAGAAGTGGTGCGTGCTGTGGCTCAAGTGGTAGAGCGCTAGCCTTGAGCTGAAGAGCTGAGGGACAGTGCCCAAGCCCAGAGTTCAGACCCCACGACCGGACCCCCCTCCCCCCAAAAATGATTGATACAGAAAAAAAAAACACAAAATCAAGTATACAAAAAATAACTGGTTCAAACTAAAAGATATTTAAACTAAAAGAAATTCAAACTAAAAGAAATTCTGGCTACTGAAAAAAAGTTTTAGGGGAGAATTCATACAAAATTCTCAGAGACATAAAATCAGGAAAAGTTTAGAAAGAAAGTTTACCAAGGAAAGTTTTAAAAGAAGTCACTGAAACAAAATAATGGATTCCAGTATATTACTGAGGAGATTTCTTAGCGAGATCTAGATTTCCTACAATGTAAGTAATAATTTTAGTGTTTTATATGAATCAATAAAAATTTATACTAAAAGTGTAGAAAACAAAAATATTAGTGTATATTTATGTTATTTATACATAGTTAATATAAAGACTTTGGCATATTGATTGCATTAAAGAGTACAATGTTATTAATGCAGTTTATTTCCCAACAAATTCTATCTGCTCACATTTAATTTAATTTCTTTCTCTCAGAATTATAACCACCATTGTGAAATTTATTGTATATTATTTCAAATCATATTATTATCTTTATAAATGATCTATGATTCCATGTAATATTGCCACAGTATTTTTACTATTTTAAAACATTAATTGAATGGAATTGAAGTTTGTAATTTTCTCTATTCAGTGTTCCCTTAGTATGATGTTCATAGCAATAAGTTTTTCTCCAATGCCTTCATTTTAATGGCTATATATTATTACAATAAATTTCTGTTTTCTTGGTGGTAAATATCTTCAAAAGATGAAATTTCATAAAAGCAGTATAGAAGTCATATTAATCAAACAGCTTTGAATAGACTCTTCACTAAAAAAATCTTGTAGACTTTAACAAAAGTTTAAAATATGCATTAATTAAGATAGTTTTATATTTATTTGTTGAAATGGATTTTAATTGAATAATTTTCTCCACTATTCTATACAATTATGATAATTTCTATTTAGGAAATATGAATGCTTGACATCCTAATTATCCTGATTGTGAGCAGTAAAATTTTAGTAATTCTCACATACCTCTTCATTTCACAATTTCATATTTTTATATTTCTGTGTGGTACTATCAGATTTATTTTATACTAAATTTAATTCATGGCTGAAGAAGATGACTAAATGGATTTAGTAATAGGGCACAAGCAGTATGATTTGTGAGATATTTACCCACATTATTGTGTGACTTCTGGACTTGAGCCTCTTCATCCAGTATAATTGGGAACACAAGCTAAATGAGAGCACGTAAACAGCTTGTGAGCCAGGACTCATTGGCTCCATGAATTCATACAAAAAGCTTGATTTGAACTGGAGGGATGGAATCTTCTAACAGGTTAGGCAGGTAAAATAATAATATAAATCTTTTTGTCCTGAGACTTAGTTCAAATTATACTCCCAGCAATTATTAGTTGTTTGACCTTAGATAACTTTACTTTATCTATGTCAAGTGAGTTAATATTTCAGTTAGTATGTGTGGAATGTTCATTTGTTCCAGGCATTGCAGTGTATGTTTCTAATTTGCATCTAAAATACATCAGAAACTTGATGAAACAATTATTTTTTAAGTGAAATTTAAACATATAAGGAAATGGAAGTACATAACAGCAAATTGCTGGGTGTTGCAAAGCTAAATAGTGATTTACACACACACACACACACACACACACACACACACACACACACACACACACACTGCAATGCATTTCCAGATCCATTGTCAACATATAACTCTGCACACAAAATGAATTGTTTTCATTTTGAATGTCTTTAAGATCTTTGGAGGGAAAGCACTCCATGGTACCTTTTAGTCATTCAAATAATTGAGGGTAACATATTTCTTGTGGAGTAATATGTTAGGTGTTAACTACTTAGTTGTTAACCTCAGGATTGCACCAATTCACAAAAGCCACTGAGAA
Organism: Dipodomys merriami; assembly: GCF_024711535.1. Taxonomy (NCBI): domain Eukaryota; kingdom Metazoa; phylum Chordata; class Mammalia; order Rodentia; family Heteromyidae; genus Dipodomys; species Dipodomys merriami. Next base: position 33,275,746 of record NW_027202270.1, read on the forward strand.
ATTTGCTTGACATTTGTGGGTCACAGATGCTGAAAAATTCTACTTTCAAAACTTCTACAAAATGGTATGTATTTTCACAAAAATATCTGCATAATGCTTTCTGCTAAACTTTTGTAAATAGAACTCACAATTCATAACAATCATATACAAGCAATATACTTGCTTGAATAGTTGAATATATATATATACACACACACACATATATACACATGTATATATGTATATTCCTGCAACTCTTACATGACATCTATATGATATGATTCAATTTTCTTATTAATAAAATCATCTGTCGGTGAACAAATTCCATATGTAGAACATTCAAAATCATATTTGTTAAAGAGCTATTCCTTGTCATTTTTTTATTGTGAAAATACCATACAGAGGGGTTACAATTACATGAGCAAGGTAATGAGTACATTTCTTATCAAGTATTGTTGCCTCCTCTTTTGTTCCCCTTAGCATCTCTTCCCATCTAGCACCTCTCCCTCCCTTCCCCCTCCCTCTCCCCACCCCCAGGCCAAAGTTGTAAAGTTCTTTTTTCAACATAAAGTCTTGTACATCTCATTGTTGCAATGGGTTCACCTGTATCCCTATTTAAACAATTTGTTTTTTCCCTTCCCCTCCCCAAATTATACCAACATCACATACAGTGAAAAGAGGGGTTATACCATGAGGAAGAAACATACAAAGCAACAAAGAAATCATCTTATAAATATATTAGAAACAATAGCAAGAAAGAGAAGCCATTTGAGTCCTTATCTTGGGCTGGGAAGGTGGCTCAGTGGTAGAGCACTTGCCTTGTTTTTTATTTGACAAAAACATTCACTGTGTAGCACAGATATTCTGAATCCTTCGCCTTTAGTTTCACTCTTTGATACATATACCTAGTGTTCATGTAGATGCTGCATGGACATCATCTAGAAAACCAAATGTTTAATATATTAACTTCTGTAACCATACATATTCCTAAGAGTAACATTTGTTTTTATTATCTCTAATTTTAATATATATTTTTATTGTAATGATACTCTACAGAGGGGCTACATTTACAGGTTGACCCATTGCAACAATGAGATGTACAAGACGCTATGTCAAAAAAAATGAAGTTTACAATTTATGTGGGGGGAGGGAGTGTAATTGAGAAGGTGGGAGGGAAGAGATGGTAGGGGAAAAACAAAGGAGGAGGCAACAATTCTTGATAAGAAATGTACTCATTACCTTGCTCATGTAACTGTACAGTATTTTCACAATAAAAAGCTTATTAAACAACAGCAACAACAACAACAAAATCCAGAGGGGCTACAGTTACATGAGTAAGGTAATGAGTACACTTCCCATTTAGCACTGTTATCCCCTCCTTTGTTTTTTTCCCTACCATCCCTTCCCTTCCCACCTCTCCCTCCTACCCACCTTCCAAGTTGTAAAGTTCGTTTTCAACATAGTGTTTTATACATAAGGATACAAGGTCAACCTGTATCCTTATTTAAGCATTTTTTTATTTCCTTTCCTGCCACGCCGACCCCAGTAGAGTCTGCTTAGCATGGGAAACCATCTATCAGACCATGATAGGGGCTTCGAGACCTATCTCCAAGTTTTGGGACTTCACCGAAGTCTACCTCGGAGAATAGGGCTTCTAAGAGGCCTACTCCTGGGAAAAGGCTGGCAAAAACCCCTGGAAAAGATGTGTTTCTGCCTATCTTTTCCTCATAAGAGTGCCTATTAATCTTTTACTGTTTCTACTGCTCATTGTACTTACTCATTGTCAACGTTCCCTTATTCAAAGCTCTTTCTTAAGAGTGTTGACGACTCCAATATCTGATGAGTGTCTTAAAAATATGACTAACTCACCAGAGTTCAGTGCTACCCTGAAACCCCTCTTATGGAGGCTAGTAGACAAGTTATAAGTAAATATAAAAGTATTGGGGGTTTCACAAAGTCACTCCAGCAGAAGGAATTGTAAGAAATTTACAAGAAGCTGTAGGCGCGGCTAGAACAGAAAGAATGTATGGCAATTGCTGAGATAACTACTTAGGAGAAAGAACTTCCTCATTTACTAAGAGACTTGCTAAATCTAAGTCTCCTTGGTGCTTACTATTAAAGAAGGAACAGGAAAGATCTTAATGGGACAGTTAAGGCCTCTATAGAAAAAAGTAGTGGTTAATTGGTGACAATCATCGAAACCCATTGTATTTCTTAAAAATAGAGGTAAAGCTGGAAACAAGTGCCTATCAGGCGACCAGTTGGTGACCACCCAAGGACGAAGCCCTGCAGCAAGGTTGTGTAACCTTTTGCCCTTTCAGGCGACCAGCTGGTGACCACCCAAGAATGAAGCCCTGCAGCAAGATTATGTAACCTTTTGCCCTTTCTTATGGAGACTTTTGCTATAAAAGTTTGTTATCCTCTGCATTAAATCGCACTCAGCACTCAGCACTCAGCATCCACTCCTAATGTGTGTGAGTTGTCTGTTTGCCATCTCCCCGTCCTATTCCAGGTTCCTCCCCTAGGTATCCTCCGTCGTCCCGACAGAACCCGGTCCGCGGCACTTTCCCCTCCCCAAATTAGAAAAATGTATATGTAAGATGCAGGGTACTAGAATCAAATACAGGGAAAACAGAGATTATACCATAGGGGGAGAACATACAAAAGAAACAAAAAATCACACAGTACATTATAAGTAAATTAAATACAACAGCAACAAAGATAAAACTTCTTGTGTCCCTATTTTGGGGTTCATTTCACTTAGCATCCTCTTATATGATCATATGTACATAGCTTTTGACTCTTTCTGCTTGTCCAAGACATATACTAGTTATTGCAAATAAGGAAAACCATGGGACCTAGGTTTCTTTGGGACTGACTTACATCATTTAATGTAATTTTTTCCAAGTCTTTCTATTTCCTAGGAAATAGGGCATTGTCATTCTATCTAGAGGAGGCATAGACTTCCATTTTGTGTGTATGCATATATATTATACCACTCTAACTGGGGTGAGGTGGAATCTCAATGTTGTTTTGATTTGCAATTCTTTTATGGCTAAAGAAATTGAGTATTTCTTCTTGTGTCTGTTGGCTATTCTTATTTCCTGTTCAGAGAAGTCTCTTTGTCTTTAGCCTACTTAATAATGTGGTGGTTGTTTCTTTAAGGATTTGTTGTGTATCTGGGTCTTTATTAAGAAAATTTCTGCCTGTGCCAAGGAGCCTACAGCTAACATTATACTTAATGGTGAAGAGCTAAAGCCATTTCCTCTAAATTCAGAAATGAGACAAGGATGTCTGTTCTTTCCACTCCTCTTCAATTTAATATGAGAATGCCTAGCTAGAGCAATAAGACAAGATACAAACATAAAGGGGATCCAAATAGGGAAAGAAGTAAAACTCTCCCTCTTTGCAGATGATAGAATCTAGTATTTATACAACCCCATGGACTGCACTCCCAAGTTTCTTGAGCTAATCTGAAACTCTGGCAAAGTAGCAGGGTATAAAATTAACACTCACAAATCAATGGCTTTAACTTTTCACTAATGTACTATGTGGTTTTTGTTGTTGTTGTGGTTTCTTTGTAAGTTCTTCCCCCATGGTATAGCCACTGTTGTAAATGTATTTTTTCTTGGTGTCCTGCATCTTGTATATATATTTTTTGTAATTTGGGGAGGAGAAGGGAAATAACAAAATGCTGAAATAAGGATACAGGATGACCCATTGTAACAATGAGATGTACAACACTATGTTGAAAACGAAGTTTACAACTTTGTGTGTATGGGGGGAAGAGTTGGTGAAGTGGAAAGGAAAGGGATGGTAGGAGAAAAACAAAGGAGGGGGTAACAATACTTGATAAGAACTGGACTTATTATCTTGCTCATGTAGCTGTAACCTCTCTGTACAGTATCTTTACTATATATATATATATATATATATATATATATATATGTGTGTGTGTGTGTATGTATATATATATATATATATATATATATATATATATGTGTGTGTGTGTGTGTGTGTGTATCTTTAAAATCATTGGCCTTTCTGGATGCCAATAATGAGATGAGTGCAGCTGAAATCAGGAAAGCAACCCTTTGTAATAGTCCCACAAAAAATAAATGTCTAGAAGTTAACTAAAGAAGTGAAGGATCTCAATGATGAAAACTTTAAAACGTGAAAAGGGAAATTAAAGCAGAACTAAGAAAGTGGAAAAACCTCCCATGTTTCTGGATTGGGAGGATTAACATTGTGAAAATGGCAATATTGCCAAAGGCTATCTACAAATTCAATATCCCAACCTCATTCTTCAATGAAATAGAAGAAGCAAACCCAAAATTCATATAGAACAATAAAAGACCCCAATTAGCAAAAAAAATCTTTAGCAGAAAGTACAGTGCTGGAGAATATCAATACCAAATTTCAAACTCTACTACAAAGTCATAATAATCAAAACAACTTCGCACTAGCACAAGAACAGACTTAAGGACCATTGGAATAGAACTGAAGACCCAGAAATGAACTCATAGGCCTATAGCCTAATTTTCGTTAAGGAAGCTAAAAAAATACAATGAAAGAAAAACAGCCTCTTCAGTAAATGGTGCTGGCAAAATTGGTTAAACACCTGTAGAAAACTAAAGCTACATCCTTATATATCACCCTGTACCAGAATCAACTCCAAATGGATCAAAGACTTCATAGTCAAAGCAGACACCCTGAAAACATCTAAGAGTAACATTTTTAAGATCGTAAGCTTTAAACCTTTTCAGTGGCAGGAAGGTATTTCATTTTTAGGTTGATTATATTTGTAGATTCCAAAGAAAATAATTCCTTACAATTGGGAAAAATTCCCACAAGTATGGGTGCTTATTTGATGGGAAAAAACAGATTCTATAGATATATATATACTTGCTTATATTTCATAAAGGGTCAAATGGCAAAAACATGGTGATGCCAACAAAAGAATGGGATGTGGGTAGCTTTCTAGGCATGGGCCATCTACCATAATAATAGAAACAAAATGAATCCTGACACTAAATAAGCAGAATGAAGAGAAAGTAATAGATTTGAAGGTTAGTAGTTTACACTTATAACCCCAGTACTCAGGAAGTGTAATTAGGAATATGGAAAACAAGAGGCCTTCCTGGGTTACAGAATGAGACTGTGTTCCCAGAGTTTTGTTTGTTTTTGTATTTTTTGTAAAGAAACAAATATTTTGAAGCACAAATATTTGGGCACTATAAAAACTCTCACTTAGATGATCTTTATTATATATTTAAATTCATTCTGATGCTTCAGATTTTTCTATGCAGACTGTGTTTCATAGGTTTATTCTGATTTCTGTTTGTTTATTCTGATTTCTGTTTTTTAAGTAAACAGAACATTTTTATTCAGAGAAAGATCACCTGCATCACAATGCTGGTAAATCTATGATGTGAGTGATATTACTGATCAATCAGAAATCCTATTTAATGATTCCAGAATGATAACACAAAAATGCAAAGGTCAACTAGCATTGTTTCTACATGCTTATGATGTGAAGTTTTTTGCTGGATAGTTTTCAGTTTTATTTACAAATATTGAGCTCAGGAAATGAATAATGAATTTGGTTAAGTCATTACTAACAAGATGTAATAGATGATTTTTTTTCTTTTTAATGATCACAATTGTTTTTTTTATTGTGAAAATACCATACAGAGGACTTGCAATTACATGGGCAAGATAATGAGTACATTTCTTATCAAGCATTGTTTGATTTGATGATTTGGAAAACTTAAAGATAGCTTGGAATAGTTTTATTTTGGATTCATATTGTTAAGATCAACTGAACATGTTTCTGTACTTTTCTTACATAATCATTTTAATATATAATCAACTGATTATATATTAAAGAAATATCAGTGTAATCATTGCAATGACAGATTCATTGTAGATATCACCAACTGACTTTTGTAACCTTAATTTTAGACTTTCCTCAAAAACACATTTCATAACAAATTCAAAGTAAATTGGGTTTGGGGGTGTGAATCAATTGGCCAAGCACTTGAATATAGATCTGGGTTCAATTCTCATTATTCAATCATTAATATGACCATTTCAATATTACTCATTCAGTATTAATCTCACCACATTTATGTATAGGAAAAGCTATATCATGAGTTTATAGTAGATTTGCCTTTCTTTATATGCTTTCTTTACATAAGAAGAATGGCCTAAGGTTTCTGGATTGTATTATTTCAGACTGAGTATGAAACATAATTATGGATAAATAGGTAAGGCGGAAATATATACATATATATGAATTTAAATTTGCCTCATTCCTTATTAGTTTCTTTAAAGATAGTTTGAGTAATGATCCAATCAGAAACACCTGTGGAACTTTTCTCTCCTTATGCCAACCAGATCAGCAGCCTCAGAAATGAAAAATCCCTGAACTTCTAAGGCTTCTCTGTTGAAGCAGAATGTGTGGTAATGGATTCAGTGATCTATACTTTAACTAGATCTGTACACATTTCTCACACACATTAAGGCTTGATCTGTGCCAGTTTCCAGCTCTAGATACAACAATGTATCAAATGAGGCCTTCTGGATGGTTTTGATATCCTAATGTACAAAATAGAAATGTCAGCACTCATTTTTTTTATAGAAAGAGAATCTTTCTCTTCATTTTATATATTTGTAACATTTAAGGATTTATGCATCAAAATTAGAAATTTATATTTGTTTCACTTTTTCAACTCAGATTTTTTTTCTGAATAACAGCTTATGCATGATATTACATAGTTGGTTAAAATGTTATGTTAGATTACTCAGCAATATGGCCATTTACTTTCACAGATCAATGGAAATTTTAAAAATAGCAATTTGCCATTGTTAATTTCTTGAAAGTTTTCAGCATAAGAAAAATTACACTTAGGTATTTGAACATATTTTTCTAATAAAATAGTTTATAGACCTATTCTGTAAAGAGAACATTCCTAACATTCCTGTTTGTTGCCCCCATCTTTCAAACACCTTGTGTAATTTTCGTTAAAATAGGTACTTCCCTCCAAAATAGAATAACTAGTTAATTTTTACACCATTTTATACAACACTTAGAAATAATAAAGAGAATTTCTTTAAGAATAAGGATAATTATAACAAAGTTAACAATAAATCCTATTTTCCTTCAATCAGAAAAAAATGTAACATTAATTTCCAAGGGTGATTTGAGCTAATTACAATTGAGGACTAATGTAGCAACAATAATTTATCAATAATACTTAGATCCTTGTTAATGCTTTTCAAGATGATCTAGCCAAAAGTGAAAACATTATTTTTACAAGAAATAGAAGAGATTTGTAAGATTAATTTGTGTCATGTAACTCATGTTGATGCTTAAGGAAATTCATAAAGAACACATGAGCATTATTAATGGAATACAACATGTAATACTATTTTGTCTATCAAATCCACCCAGGAACATTGGATAATGTTTTAGAAACAATTTGCATCAGTACTACCTAACAGTGAGTATATCATCCTTGAAGTGCACTCATAAACTATGAGTATCCATATTCATTCAAGCATACATGTATCTTTTCCAGCTTGTCACATCAATGAAAAAATGAGAATGTTTCCTAAAGATGATGCAGGTGGACTTTATTGACTTTGTCTTCCACTCTTGTCTTTTGCATACTGGATATGGCTGCCATAAACACCCCTGGAAACAACTCCCACCAAGCACTTTTTTTTCCTATGGGTGATGTGCATAAATCAATAACTTACCAGTTTTTTAAAAAGAAGGATTTAATGCATAATTCAAACATTGATGGTATGACAGAATTATAGGAAGCAAGTGAAGTATAAACAAGGCAAAATAAACAGAAAGTTCTCAGTGTAACCCTTTTAAACTGTGGAAACAGAAAAAAAAATAAAATAGAAAACAAGGAGAGGAGCAGAAGTTGGTTTTATACAGGACCTGGGATTTTAATTGCTTCATTGTCATTGTCAGAGAGGAAAATCAGTTTTTCTACAAATTTGGGTTATGTAATTATGTGATCAAAGCCTGCAAATTAACACATTAAACGTACAAAGGACAAAGTTTATTAACATGAATTACGTGAGTTTACAAACAGACTGGTCCAAAGGAAGTCTGGAATTTAAAATGTATCTAACATCCTCATAAAGAATCAGAGATGGAGAAGGAACCCGAGGGAAGAAAAGTGAGCCTTCAGGAGAATAGACAGGAGGTGTAAATAGTCTTGTGAACATCTTTATATGTGCTGCTTCTCATCCGGATGCCAGCTTACTCTCCTGAGGAACCCAATTTCATCGCTCCCTCCCTGGAACATAAACCCTTCCTAGAAAGACTCTTTATGTTAATGATTTTTCTTTTTGTTAAAAAAAAATCTCATTTTAAGTGGATGTTGAGATAGGGAAAGAAATGACAGTATCTTTTTGCGTATGTTTATTCTGAAATATCATTTTAAATAACAAAATGGTAAAGTATAATGCTTACATCAGTAGTATTTCAAGTCAATGATACCAGCTTTCACTGGTTAAAGACACAAATGGAGGAGGAAAAGTAATAGTAATACTTCTTGCTGTCATTAATTTAGGATACACGATGCTCACATTTATTGTACTTCTAAGGCACTTTTTAAAAAATAAATTTTAAGTTGTGAAAATACTGTACAGAGAGGTTACAACTACACGAGCAAGGTAATGAGTACATTTCTCATCAAGTTTGTTGCCTTTGTTGTACTTTCCCTTCCACTCCCCAAATTATAGCAAGATCAAATACAGTGAAAAGGGGTTATACCGTGGGGGAAGGACATACAAAGCAACAAAAAATTCACATGGTACCTTATAAATAAGTTAGAAACAATAGCAAGAAAGAAAAAAACCACTTGTGTCCTTATCTTGTGGTTCACTTCACTTAACAACATCTTACCTTAACTTTTCTGCTTGTTTCAGACATATACTAGTTATTGCAAATAATGGAAACCATAGGACTTATGTTTCTTTGGGCCTGGCTTACTTCACTTAATAGAATTTTTTCCAAGTCTTTCCATTTCCTAACCAATGGGGCAATGTCATTCTTTCTGATGGAGGAATAGAATTCCATTGTGTATATATACCACATTTTCTTGATCCATTCATCTACTGAGGGGCATCTGGGTTGGTTCCATATCTTAGTTATGGTAAATAATGCTTCAATAAACATAGTTGTGCTGGTAGCCTTAGTATGGCCTTGTTTGTGATCATTCGGGTAAATGCCCATAAGTGGGATTGCTGGGTCAGAGGGGAGCTCTATGTGGAATCTTTGAGGAGCCTCCATACTACTTTCCAAAGTGGTTGAACAAGTATATACTCCCACCAACAATGCAGTAGGGTTCCCTTCTGTCCACATCCCCTCCAGCATCTGTTGTAATTAGAGTTCTTAATTATAGCCATTCTAACTGGGGTGAGGTACTATCTCAATGTTGTTTTGATATTCATTTCTTTAATGGCTATAGAGGTTGAACATTTCTTCCTGTGTCTATTGGCCATCCTTCTTTCCTCTTCAGAGATTTAAAGAGAAACTTGTCTCATTCCTGAATTTAGAGGAAATGGCTTTAGTTTTTCACCATTATGTATAATGCTGGCGGTAGGTTTGTCATGTACAGCTTTTATTGTATTGAGGAATGTTCCCTGGATTCCTGTTTTTCCAGAGCCTTCATCATAAAGGGGTATTGGATCTTGTCAAATGCTTTTTCTGCATCTATTTAGATAACCATGTGGTTCTTATCCTTGCTCTTGTTGATGTAATGAATTATATTAATTGATTTGTGTATATTGAACCAGCTTTGCATCCCTGAAATGAATCCTGTTTGATCGTGGTGTCTGATTTTTTTTTTTTGGATGAATTGTTGAAGTTGATTGGCCAAAATTTTGTTGAGAAGTTTTGCATTGATGCTCATCAAAGAAATGGGTCTATAGTCCCTGCCTGGTTTTGGTATGAGGGTTATGCTGGCTTCATAAAAAGTGTGTGGTAGTGAATTTTTTGCTTTCAATTTCTTTGAAGAGTTGGGGGAGTATTGGTGTGAGTTTTTCTTTGAAGGCCTTGTAGAATTGCACTGTAAATCCACCTGGTCCTGGGCTTTTCTTAGATGGGAGGTCTCTTATTTCTGCTTCTATTTCAATGCTTGATATGGGCCTGTTTCGTTGGTTTAATTCATCTTGGTTTAGTTTTGGCATGTTGATATTTGCTAGTAAATCGTCCATTTCTTCCAGGTTGTCAAACATATTAGCATAAAATTTTGAGAAGTATTCCCTTATAATGTTCTGGACCTGGTTGTTTCTGTGGTGATGTTTTCATTCTCATCTCTGAGTTTGTTTATTTGGGTGGGTTCTCTTCTTTTTCTGATAAGATTTGCTAAGGGTCTGTCAATTTTGTTAATTTTTTTCAAAGAACCAGCTCTTTGTTTTGTTAATTCTATTTTTTTATTCTAATTCATTTAATTCTGATTTAATTTTAATTATTTCTTTCCATCTACTGGATTGGGGTTTAGCTTGCTTCTCTTTTTCAAGGAGAGAACTTCCAAAACATGCAAAAAGATAGGCCTATTCAGATACAAGAAGCTTTTAGAATCCTAAATAGACCAGACCAGAAGAGAACATCCCACTATCACATTGTAATCTGCACAGGATCAATTCAGACCAATGAAAGGAACCTTAAAGCTGTCAAGGAAAAAAATATCCATCACCTATAAAGGGAAACAAATAAGAATAATTTCAGGGGTGCTGGGAAGTTGTCTCAGTGGTAGAGTGCTTGCCTTGTATGCATGAGGCCCTGGGTTTGGTTCCTAAGCACACAAAAGCAGAAAAAGCCAGAAGGATCACGTTAAATAAATTTCCTAGACCATTCACTTCTGTTTCTAGGTCCTCCTCTATACCCATTATCCTCAGATTAGGTCTTTTTATGGTGTCTTTCAAATGTTGAATAGAGTTATTATATTTCTTGGATTTATCTTGGATAGTTGTATGTTCTTTCTCTATAATATCTAGGCTGTCTTCAATCCCCGAGATTTGATCTTCTGCATAGTCTAATCTACTGTCAATAGTTTCTACTTTGTTTTTTTATTTCCTTTCCTTCTAATTGGTCAACTTTGATGTCTTCAAATTCTTTGTTGGAGCTTTGTTTTAGATCTTGTATGAATTTCTTTACTTCTTCTAAGGGAATTTTTATCCATGCTGAGAATAATCATTTATAATTCAGCATTCTTTGGGCTTAGTTTAATAGCTTATGGACTTCTAATTCTAAATATTTATGTAACAAAAGACTTCTAAATCAATAGAAAAAAGGAGCAGCAATGATGTAAGCTTCTATATATGTGTGTGCATACGCATACATACATACATATATAAAAGCATACATATATACACACATACATTTGAAACATATGCTTGAATATGGTTACATTTATCAAAAAAGAAATTTATCATGTAATTCCATTTATATATACACCTCTTTGGTAGTAATAGGGTTTGAATAGCATCTCCCATTTTTTTGCCCTGACTGACCTTAAACTGTAATCCTCCTACAACTGTAATCCTCCTACCTATACCAGCCATATAACTGATGCTACAGACATGTGGCATGATCCTTGTGACCTTTGTCTCCTGGAAGGCACAGCTGGAATTATTTGTGTCTTCAATTATATTTGCCTCTCAATAATTTTATAATATCTAAGCTATTCATACTCTTCACTGAAACCTTAGTTACTTCATAAGGTACCATGACTTTTTAGTTACTCAAAGTATAACCACACAGAAAGAAACAAAATCACCTGCAATGTTTTCTTTCTTTCTTTCTTTCTTTCTTTCTTTCTTTCTTTCTTTCTTTCTTTCTTTCTTTCTTTCTTTCTTTCTTTCTTTCTTTCTCTTTCTTTCTTTCTTTCTTTCTTTCTCTTTCTTTCTTTCTTTCTTTCTTTCTTTCTTTCTTTCTTTCTTTCTTTCTTTCTTTCTTTCTTTCTTTCTTTCTTTCTTTCTTTCCTTTCTTCCTTTCGTGGGGTTTGAACTTTGGGCCTGGGTTCTGTCCCTCAGCTCTTCAGCTCAAGCAAGTGCTGTACCACTTGACCCACAACACCACTTCCAGTTTTCTGGTGGTTTATTGGAAATAAGGGTATCACAGACTTTTCTGCCTGGGCTGGCTTTGAACAGCAATTCTCTAATCTCAGCCTCTTGAGCAATTAGGATTACAGTTGTGAGCCACTGGTGCCAGGCCACAATATACTTTTAAAAAGAGAAAATAGCAGTATAATTTTTGCTTTCTTTTCCTCTATAAGGAATTATACTTGATATGTCAGAATTAATATATCAATGTGTTGCTTGTTTTGTCAGGAAGTGTTTTGACATATGGAAACAGAGCCCTAGTGGAAATATATTTTAGTCCTCTAGAGAGAAGTATATGATTTGATAGAGTAATCTGTTAATTAAAAATTTTAAATGTCTAGCAAAGCTATTCAGTTCTAAATCATATAGTTTCTGAATTTGAAGAACATTAAGAATGCAATGTGATTAGAAATTCCTTTCTTTTGTGTGTCAATGGTTTGAGAGCATAATTGATTTGACAACTATCCCATGAGTTACCCCTACAGCAGATGGTCCTTATCCTGTCTCTATAGCTGTCCAAGACTCTCAGAAAAGGACAACACAATATCATTCATGTGGGTGAGACTCTCAAAAAGGCTGCTCATTCAAATTACTTTCAAATGTGGGTTATATATTTTCACAAGGCAAATTCTGGTCTAATAAAAATACACAGATATGGGAAGAGTTGTGCAGGGATCCAAATGGTGTTGAGTTGCTATAAAAAAGTTTAAAATTCTGCAGTAGTAGTTTATGATACCTTCTAACTTGTTAAATGTTTTCTCCCCTGAACATAATATGAAGAATACTAATCTATTGAACAAATTTAATTGCTCCAAGAAATAAGTTTCATTCCCTACTCTGAAACAACCCATCAAACAACCCATAATTTACTCTGGTAAATGTCAAGAAACTGCTACATTTTCCTGAAAATACTTTAATAACTTTGAACATGTTCCATTTTAATATCCTAACCTGTAGTCTCATGTTCTTAGTGTTACTTTAAGAGACACAGTAAGTGTATAATTAAGAATATGTCTTGAATTTTTCAATAATCTTCAACCTATACATAAAATAAATTACAGATTACCAAGACACCAGAGTAAGAGTGAGAGTAATTTTCAGAAAAGTTTTATTAGCTTCCAAGCTGAAAGAAAAAAAAATGTACTTTTATAACAATGAAATATTCAGTAATTTTGAGTTCTTTTAGTAAAAGTACACTTAACATTTTGACATTGAATCTATTAGATTAAAATTAAATGCTAAAAGAGCAAAAATTATATCAGTTATTTGCATGTTTCTTAGAGCTATGTCTTAATAGAAAATTAAACCTATTTCTATAGGCTTTCCAAATCAATTACCCATCTTTGTAGTCTCACATTTTATTCTCATCCTCAATGTAATATTTCAGTAGCAAAAATACATAAACAAAATTGTCAGGACTTAATAAGATGAATTGCCCCTGTGAATATGTAAATATGTTGTTTGCATCAAGAATTCTGCTTGATCTTTAAGATATCCTTTTCTGATACCTATATTCTCAATCCTTATTCATTTTTGATGAAAGGCTGTTTGGAGGGCTCATTATACCCCTAGCTCTGGATCCTGGTCTGTACAGGAAGATGGCTCTATTTTTACTAGAAAGGACCCTGTATGGTGAATTTTTGAAGACACTCCTTGACCAGATTACTGTCCCCAGTGACTTAGTAAAATGTTGATGTAGGCACTGATATTGAGCAATTATGCAGATGAAATTCAAGTGACTTTTCTTTGACAATAAAATCATTAAATATAATTTTTATGTGGGATTAAGTCTTTGTTAGAAGTGAAAACATTCTATGACAACAGCTTTTAATCCTACTCATGTGTGATAACCTACTATATGTTTCTCTTTCCACATCTACTTATATATTTTAGAGTTGCCTATCCCATTGTTCCGAATGAGTAAACAAAGCCAATCTACATTCCCTCTGAGAAAGAGGTAAATATACAGCTGCCCACAATTGATACTGAACTGATGTAACAGAAATAAGTTAAAATATAACCCAGATGTTCATCCCTGAAAGGACTGATGTTCAAGATTCTTCATCAAGCTCACAAATGTGTCTTTATTTCAGTACAACTCCATCCCTACTGATGCCACTACCTTTACAGATAAAATACATAGGTCCCATAAATGTAGAAGCTTTTGTTTGTTGTTGTTCTCCAAGTTAGATTTTGGCCATTTTTCTGTTTCTAGATACAGCAAAGAAAATCTTGTGTACTGTTTCTAGATACAGCAAAGAAAATCTTGTGTACTGGGAATCTTAAGAACTTTACACGGAGCTCTAAGTTCATAATTAGATCTGGGTTCATTGCATATTTCAAATATCACTGTGAAAGAACAATTGTTCTTTACTAGGCTTTAAATAAAAAAAAAACTATTAAACAGTTGCACAAAAGTGTTTCTATTCAAAATGTCAACTTATGAGAACACTGCCTCCTGATCAGTGCCACCTATTTCATCATTCATTAGTTTTAATAGAAACATCTTTAAAATGCAACATGAATTTTCCCATGTTTCACATAAGAAATTTATAAAATTTTGTAAAAACAATTGAGACATGAATAGATGGAGTAAATGAACTAGAAATAAAGCTGAAACTAATTTATGGTGCTGGCTTTTTCCTCTAGTTTAAAATTTAATGGATACTAACTATAATCAAAAGTTGAAGTGAAAGAAAATGGAGTTAAGGCTTATGTGTTGATAATTTGGGATATTATATATGGGTTAAAATGAACCCTTAGATATGTATTTTAATGTTTTTTTTCTTTCATGCATTTGTTTCTAACGCATTTATAAGAGTATTTCTTTGTTGCTTTGTATGTCCCTCTCCCACAGTATAACCCCTGCTTTCACTGTATTTGATGTCGGTATTATTTGTGGAGGAGATGGGGAAAAACAAGTCATTTAAGGATACAGGTGGACCTGTTGCAACAATGAGAAGTACAAGTTGTCATGTCGAAAACGAACTTTACAACTTTGGTGTGGGGGAGGAGGGAGGAGGCTGGGAAGGAATGTGAAGTGTAAACAAAGGAGGAGGCTGCAATGATTGATAAGAAATGTACTCATTATCTTGCCCATGTAATTGTAACCCCTCTGTACAGTATGTTCACAAAAAATAAAAATAAAAAATAAAAAAACATAAACTCCTAATTTATAAGAATAAAGCATATAAAATAAATAAATATATATAAGCCTCTTTATCTTCTGATAATTTCCTTATAAACATAAACTACTTTATAAATTCTAAAAATGTCAGTGCTTTTGCAAAAAACAAAAAACAAAAAACTAATTGGCAAAGTTCTTCGACAATTTAATTTAAAAAGAAAAGTGACAAACCACATCAAATTGAATATTACTAAAGAGATTAAAGTTGTCAAATGATCTTAGACTGAATCCTAGAAAAGACATTACTAGGACAGTTGGTAAGAGTTACATTGGGTATGTAGATTAGTTTATATTAAAAACAGTACTAATTTCCCAATTTTATTTATCATGGTTTTGACTAAATTGCAAAATAAATTACTGAAAGATAATGAGACATATTTGTATAGCTTATTCTCTAATAATAAGTGAAGAATAA
Organism: Dipodomys merriami; assembly: GCF_024711535.1. Lineage (NCBI taxonomy): Eukaryota > Metazoa > Chordata > Mammalia > Rodentia > Heteromyidae > Dipodomys > Dipodomys merriami. The sequence continues at coordinate 33,291,462 of NW_027202270.1, forward strand.
TCAATAAACAATACTTGAGGTTCTTCATACTATTTTGCAAACTTGTTTTGAATTTTGAAATTACTTCAAATAATTATAAAAAAGATACTGAGATTCTGCTTTTCTGTAGAAAAACTGGTTAGAAAATATACCTCACTATAGCAGCTTCATCTAGACTTTAATACACCTGGTGCAATTTTATAGTCAAGCATTCTTTGAATTATGATGAACAGGATTGAAAAGCGAACTTTACAACTTTGGTGGGGGAGGGGAGATGGGAAGTCAAGGATGGTAAGGGGAAACAAAGGAGGAGGCAACAATGCTTGATAAGAAAGTACTCATTACCTTGCTCATGTAATTGTAACCCCTCTGTATGGTATTTTCACAATTAAAAACATTATTATTAATAATAATAAAGTTACATTAAAAATTGTGTGTGTGTGTGTGTGTGTGTGTGTGTGTGTGTGTGTGTGTGTATATGTGCATGACAGTACTGGAACTTGAAATCAGACCCTGTGTGCTGCCCTTGTGATTTCTGCTCAAGGATAATGCTCTGCTACTTGAGCCACAACTGCACTTCCAGCTTTATGGTGATTAATTGGAGATAAGGGTCTCATACATTTTCCTGCCTGGGCTGGCTTCAAACCTCCATCCTCAGATTTTTAGCTTCTTAAATAACTAGTCATGAGCCATTGGTGCCTTGCTGATTTAAAATCTGTTAAAAAATGCATTCTAATAATGTAGATTAAGTAAAATTTATAACTACAGTGCTATTTTAATCATTGATTTTTTAATACTCTGAGACTATATAATTTATAGTTATATATGTTTCTCATCTACAAAGTAATAGTTATCACATAATTTGTTATGATAATTACATGTAATTATGTATATAAAACCTCAAAATATAGACTAACCACAGTTAGCCCTCAATAAGTTATGGATATATCTATAATAAAAATCTATGAATCTAAAAACTCATCTCCCATACAATTTTAGTTTTTAAATATTTTAAGTGTTCAAAACATCATGCAATCATTAATTTTTTATTGGGAGGGTGATATACAGAGGGGTTACAGTTACATAAGTGAGGTAATAAGAAATAATTTCTTGTTGAACTCATTACCTTCTCCCTCATTTTTCTTCAACTTTCCCTCACCACCAAACCTCTTGCCAAATTGTACAGATCATTTCCAACACATTGTCTTGTGAGTTTCACTGCTGCATAGTTTACCCCCTTGTCCTTTGTCTTACTATTCTGTCATTCCTCTTCTCTTCCCTCATTCAGATAAACATATATACTATGGCCAGGGTACCAAAATCAAATACAGTGTCGACAGGGAATAAACCATAGGGGGAAGAACACACAAAAGAAACAAGAAAACACATAGTACATTAAAAACAACAACAACAAAGAAAAACCTCTTGTGTCCGTGTCTTGGAGTTAATTTCACTTAGCATCATGCTGTATGGTACATAGTTATAGAGCTATTCTGTTCATCTGCTAACATTATCTTAGATATATACTAATTATGCAATCTTTTTTAATGATGTTATATAATATTTAATCATGTTAGGGATATATCATCAACCAATGTGTCTTCTTTTTTTGTAATTACTCCAATAAAAATTGAGATATCATATGATTCTTATAATTGTTATGTGTGATAATAAAAATTTCCAGTTTCCATGATGTCATAAATACACATGCTTGCAAAACAGCAGAAATTCAAAAGCAAAAACAAAAATTAGAACTAAACAAAAGTTAGAACTAAAGAATGATTACCACTACACTTAAAACTGAAAGGATTTGGGTTTTTTTGTCTTGTTGATGAACTATGCATTATTGAATATGTCTATTACTAATAAAAACAAAGGAGCTTAATTTGTCTTCCATTCTGAGTACTTCAGTTTTAATTAGAAACAGCATGGTTGTAGCCTGTTGGGTGTCAGAGAAATTTGCTGAGTTTTTCCTAACTGAAAGTGATGCAGTCACAGGACCACAACTGGTAGGTAATAGATGGGCTGTGGCAAACATGAGAAAATGTAATCTAAGCTAATAAGTCTAGGATTGGGTTGGTGGTGTAGAGGAACAGGAGTTTTCTTGCTTTTTACCTTGTGGGAGAGTTAAGGGAGATGTGATGCATTCATAAACCCAGCAGAAAGTTGCTGGATGCAAGCTGGAATTTACAAAACCTCTAAGGGACTCATCAGCGTATAACTAGCCTCACAGTTGGGAAGGTGCTTAAAGGAACATGCTTAGTCAGAACTGCCAGGCATTCATCAAGACAAATGTGACTGAAAAAAAGAAATGTGCTATGGTAAAACATCTAGACACTGCTATGAACCAATCAGAGATCGCACCATAAGCTTTTTCACAGAAACCAGGCACTTGCTGCTAGACTTAGCCTTGAGCAAAAAATAATCTTTCTCATCCTCTCTCTCTCTCTCTCTCTCTCTCTCTCTCTCTCTCTCTCTCTCTCTCTCTCTCTCTCTCATCTCTCATCTCTCCCTCCCTCCCTTCCCTTCCCCTTCTCCCCCCAAATCATAGTATTCCAAATCTGGCACCACAACACTCATAGCATCTTAACCAAAAATCTATTCAGTCAACCTTCAAAAGTTTCCATATTTTTTAACAGTTTTATTGTTCAAAAGCCTAAGTTTAAAGTCTCCTCTAAGCTGTGATATCTTACAAAACCAAAAGAGAAGTATAAAGTTACAACATTATGAGGCAGGCATGAATTTAAATATATGTTCTTTTCATTTTTCAGAATGGAATTTGAACAGGCTTTATTCTATGATGGTTTGAAAGAGCCTATCCTCATTCTAAATGAAGAAATTGGAACATGGGAATGAGGGATGGGACCCAGAGAGGATTGAAACTCAGCAGGACAAGCAATAGTTTTTTTTTTTCAGCTTCATCCTACATCCAAAGCATATGGTCTTCAAATGTGAGACTTGAGCAGCCTTGTACCTATGGCCTTGCTGGCTGCTGTCCACATAGCCTCCTCCTGTCTGTCTGTGCTGGGTGCCTGTTGCTTTATTGGCAGATTTTCTACATTCTTGGCATCTCTATCTTCCTGGGATCTCAATTATAACTTTGGCTTCATTTCAGAGTTTTACACAAAAGCAGTCTGTACACAGGGATGCTGATTCTGACACACATTCCCTAGCCTTGAAGAACTTCCAGGTGGATATGTCCAATGTGTAGATTTGTCCAAATATTTAGATGTTTTAGGGTCTCTTTACAGTTATTCAGGTGAAGCATATTTGTTTTGTTTTGCTTTTTAAGTAGTGCAATCTTTTCAGCAATCGTACCTTCCTTGTCACTAAGGTCAAACATCCTTCTTTATCTGAACAAATTCCAAGTCTTAAAATCTGTTTATATCTATGATTTTAACTACCATTGTAAATTTGGATAAAAGCATCTAGTACTATATGTGCTAAAAGTCAAATGCTATGCTACCTTAAAATTTCCACTGCCAACTTTGTTATTCCATCACCTTTATATCTAGGTTCTCACAAAGTCTTAGAACATAGACAACATATAGACAAGGTCTTTGACAGAAAGTAACATTGATGGTCCATAGTTCAATTTCCAATAGTACTTACTAATACTTGTAACCTAGTTAGTACAGTTTTTACTGTCATTCTTTCTAGGAACAGACTTGTCTTCAGAAATCTTACCACTAATGAATATCTCTGCTCACAGTATTGCTGATTCTCTGTAGCCTGCTTCTTCAAACCATTAGAAATTTCTCCCATAAACTAACTCCAAAATCTTTGGAACTATATTTGAACCAAAAGTCAGACTACTGTAACAAAATATCTGAATAAAAAAATTTAAGGAAGGAAGATTTATTTTGCTTCCATGATGGAGGTTTCAGTCCATCATAGTAGGTATGATGTAGCAGAGACTAGAAGTTTCTGGTAACCAAGAAGCAGAGAAAAAGAATGACTATGTTACTAGATTTTTGTCAACAACTAATCAAAAAGTCATATACCAGGGTCAAATTTATTTCATTCCAGATATACAAGGCTAGTTCAACATATGTAAATCAGTAAATGTAATACAACAAAGAAGCAGAAAAAGGACAAGTATAATTAAAAAAAAACTATTTGATGCAGAAAAAGCTTTTGACCAAATTGATTATCTTATGATAAACGATCTGCAGGAATACAAAAAATGTAGATTAACATAATAAATGTTATATCTGACAAACCTATAGCCAACATCATACTAAATGGTGAGAAATTGAAAACATTTTTCTCTAAAATCAGGAAATGTCAAAGATATTCACTCTCTCCCTTCTTATTAATACAAGTAATAATTATTTGAGGCACAGATTGGGAAAATTACCCTCCAGGGCCAACTTGGGCAAAAATTGAGTGAGATGCCCATCTTAAGAAATAAACTATTTCCTAACAAATGGGGCAGTGTCATTCTTTCTGATGGAGGCATAGAATTCCATTATATATATATATATAATTATAATTATATATATATATATAAAATCACATTTTCTTGATCCATTCATCTACTGAGGGGCATCTGGGTTGGTTACATATCTTAGCTATGGTGACTAATACTGCAATAAACATAGTTGTGCTGGTAGCTTTGGTATGATCTTGTTTGTGACTGTTTGGGTAAATGCCCAAAAGTGGGATTGCTTTGTCATAGGGGAGTTCTATGTGGAGTCTTTTGAGGGACTACCATACTGCTTTCCAAATTAATTGGTTGAACAAGTTTACACTCTCACCAACAATGCAGTAAGGTGCCCTTTTGGCCACATCCCCTCCAGCATTTGTTGTTAGTAGATTTCTGGATTATAGCCATTCTAACTGGGGTGAGGTGGAATCTCAATTTGTTACGAAATGGAAAGACTTGGAAAAAATTATATTAAGTGAAGTAAGCCGGACCCAAAGAAACATAGGTCCCATGGTTTCCCTTATTTGTAATAAATAGTACATGTCTAGGACAAGCAGAAAAACTCTTCTTATATGTGACCATATAAGATGATGCTAACCAAAATGAACACTAAGATAGGAGAAACACAAGTGGTTTTCTCTTTCTTGCTGTTGTTTTTAATGTATTTATAAAGGACCATGTGATTTTTTTTCTTTCGTATGTTCTTCCCCCATGGTATATCCCCTATTTTCACTGTATTTGATTCTGGTGCCCTGAATCTTCTATATATGTTTTTCTAATTTAGGGAGGGGAAGGGAAATAACAAAATGCTGAAACTAGGATACTGGTTGACCCATGGTAACAATGATATGGTACAAGACACTATGTTGAAAACAAACTTTACCATTTGGGGAGGGGAGGAAGGAGTTGGGGAGTGTGGGAGGGAAAGGATGGTAGGAGAAAAACGAAGGAGGAGAGGAAATGGACTCATTATCTTACTCATGTAACTAACCCCTCTGTACACTATTTTTGCAATCATATATATACATATATAAAGAAATAAACTAGGTATAGTGAAATATGCCTGAAATCCCTGTTTTGTGGAAGGCATAGGTAAAATCATAGTCTGTGCTGGCTGCTCAGGCTAAAACTACAATTTCTTAATCTACATGTGTGTGTATGTGTGTGTGTGTGTGTATATATATATATATAGATAGATAGATAGATAGATATAGATATAGATATATATTATTGTGAAAATACCGTACAAAGTGGTTGCAATTGCATAGGCAAGGTAATGAGTACATTTCTTATCAAGCACTGCTGCTTCCTCCTTTGTTTCCCCTTACCATCCCATAAAAGCATGAACTTCTAGGTCCTTAAAAAGAATTAAAAGGGAAAAAATGAAAATTGTGGGCATAGCTCAAATGGTAGAAGGACAGCTTACCAACCATGAAGCCCTGTTTTTAAACCTCAGTACGACAAAACAAGATAAATCTATTACTATTAAGAATGTTATGCTGCAAGAATTTTCATTCTTTATTTTTAAAATTAATAAATTGATATACTTTGTTAAATCTCATATTTTATTTTCTTATTCTCAACTTTTGTCAGGTTACTGAAACTGTATGTAGTTTAAAACTTACTTTAATTTTTACTGTAGTTCAGTAATTATCCTAACAAATAAATGTAAATTCAATTAATTAAAATACCACCAAATGACAGGGTTTTTTTCCTCACAACCCATGCTTTCATATGGGACTTAATCACTGCAAACTTGAAAAATGCTGCATGAGCACCCTTCCTAAATGACAATCAAATTTTCCACTAACTCTCCTCTCTACAATTTAAAATGTCTCAGATATAATTGTGCCCATTTGATGCAAAGTACAAATCCCCATACTCTTCCACAATATCTAACTTTTTAAAAAATAATGCTGATAAAATAAATGGGTACAATAGGATGACTTCTACAGTCCCTGTAGTAGAGAATACATGAATATATCACATTGGTTTATTTTAAGGAGTTGGCTTGTGGGCTTGCTGAGGTTCAAGAACAAAATCTGCAAAACCCCTGAGGCTAGGGCAGCAGGCTAACAACACAAGAAGAATTTCATTCTAATCCTAAAGGCAGTTAAGTCACTAACTGAAAAAAATATATAATTTAAAACCCCATGAGACAAATAAAATCAGTCTAATGATAGCATTCTCTCTTGCTAGTCCAATTTTGTTCTATTAAAAGCCTATGCCTGGTTTAGGTGAGGGCAACTTATGTTATGGAGCATGATATTCTTACTTAAAGCACTCCTAGTTCAATGCCAATGTCATTCAAAAATGCCTTTACAGTAATACTCACAATAGTGTTTGACCAACTGGAACCAAGGCCCAGTTGACATTTACTCTAACCTCTCATACACTTCTAAAATATTTTGTAACTTAAATATGAATGGTAGAGCTTACCTTGTAAAAATTGTGATCTTGTTATCTGTGTATTTTTGTTCTTCAAATAGTGAGGAATATAATTCATAAAAAGCAATTGTTTTTCCTTACAATGACAAGGCTCTTTATGCACAGTCCCTTTTTGAGAGGTACATGAAATTATTTCCAAACACTATTTATCTTTACTAGACTGGAGTTCAGTTTTTCTCTCTGTGTGCACAGAGCAGATGATGTCACAGGTGAGAGATCACAGTTGCACTGCTCATTTACCCATGTCTTCTTAGGGAGTCTGAAGCACAAATGTTACTGTTTGAACTTATACTATGATGAACTTTATAAACTTTTGTTAATCTACATTTTTTTCAATAATCACCAACATTAGGTAACAGGAATTTGTTGTATTTCTTGTATTACTTCCTATAATCAGAAATATATTTTGAACTTTGCAGGAAAATAAATGAATCTGGAATAGTAATTGAAGTAAATCAGGTTCAGAGAAGCAAAGGACACATGCTTTCTCTTGCATGTGAAAATTAGATGATAATTATAGATATACATGTAAACATATACTTATGTGTATATAGGGTGATGTGCATATGTACACAAACATCTTGAATATACCATAGACATATGATATATTCAGGGTAATGTAACACCCTTGAACAACTAACTAACAGTTTAATGAAATGAATACCAGGAAGCTAGAACATGTGTTTTCAGTGAGCGTGGAGAAAGGAAAGGTTGGTAAATACAGTTGTACTAATCAATGTACATATGTGAAAATGGCACCATGTAACTTGAGGGGATGGGTGGAGTTGGAACCAAGGGATGATGAAAGGTGTTGGTAGTGATCAAAGTGCATTATACACACAAATTAACATGTTGAACTTTGCACAACTACATGAAGTTAAAAAAGAAAATGTTAAAAGAAAGAAATGTGATTTGAGCCATCATCAAAATCAGTGATTAGAATGATATTTGGTAAAGTTGTGACTTAGATAAATAAAACTCACTATTAAGAAATACAATTGTTTAAATATCTATTTTTATGTATCACAAAATGGATGAATGTCCCAGATAATGCTTTTTTCAATTGCCAAATTTTGTTGATGTCAGTAGATTTAATTAATTTTCATGATTATTTCATACAGAACTATTTAGTTCTGGGTAACCCAAGGGTCTCATCACATAGAACCACTGACTTGGAAGACAGCGACTCTCAGTGTGGATCAGTTTATGAGATAGAGGGCAAGTAGGGAAAATATGATGCTGAAGTACACAAGCCTTACATTTCTTTAGAAGGGAATTGGCCACAGCCTTCTTTAGTAATTTAATTTTCTAAGATTTTCTTTAAAGAAACAAACAATGAGCCATACTAATCCAATCAAATCAGAATTAAACACTTAAATATATCAAAATATAATCTTCACCTAAAATATGACCCTTGAATTTAGAAACACTTTATTTTTTCACAAGTGGCTAAAATTTCCCCCAAGAGCATGAGAATTATGCTGTGTGTGACTAACAAGTTCTATTTTTCCATATTTCTTCTTAGATGAGCCAGACATCTCCACTCAAGAATATTTATCACATTAAATCTCTCTCTCTCTCTCTCTCTCTCTCTCTCTCTCTCTCTCTCTCTCTCTCTCTCTCTCTCTCTCTCTCTCTCTCTCTCTCTCTCTCTCTCTCTCCCTCTGCACTATACAGCTAATTTTTCTGTAAGTACAAAAAAAAATTTGTAAATTAGTACTTGTGGCAGGAAGGTAGGTAGGAGGGGCTTCTTAATACTTTGGAAATATGTAAGAAGGGAATTTACTTCTTCTGGAAAGAAAATACACATACATACATATATACCTACATGTCGAATAGATTCACCAACTATTGCCTATAATTTTAGGGACTTGATGGCGATCTGGAGCCCAGGGACTCTGTTCAAACATGGCTGAGAAATGTTTAATTATCTCCTAGGCAAATATTCAGCTACCTTCCTTGTGCCGTGCAGCAGCAGTAACAGCAATGAAATACCAGTTGTGTTACTCTGAGGTTTCCATTGACACATTTCTCTGAGATCTGCCACATGAAACACACCGACCAGGTTAAGCTCTTAATACGACAGGATAAAATGTGGTAGAAGAGACAACTACCATGAATAAAATTTGTCACAGAGCAGCATTATAGTACAGAGATTTTAAAATTTAAATTTCAAATAAAATTAGGCTTAGGCATACAAGAGCCTTTATCTATGAGTTCACAGAGCCTTGCTTTTTGGTGAGAAAGATTAGGGTAGGTATTTGCTCTTTAAATCTTTTCAGGTAATTAGTCCCAATGGTGCCTTCTATTTCAGGCTCCAGCTGTTCATGCTAATGAGATGTTAGGTGGTGTCAAAAATTCCATACCCCAGCATTGAGTGGTTAACCATAATGGGGCACTTGAGAAGTTGCAAACATGAAAGGAGGTGAGCAACTGCTTAATCTCAATTATCACTGCTTTTATTCATGAAAAGAAAGAAAAAGCAAGTAGACATAAAACTAATAATAAAGTACTTAAGAAAATCAATATTATATTTATATAGCTAAATGACATGCTAAGCATACTACATTTAAAATGGCTAATAACTTTAAAACAAATTTTAAAACAAAAATATTTTAATTCAATAAAATAATGGTCTTGTCTGGTCACCCTATCATTTCTTAAGTAACCAGGTAAAAACTTAAGTCTCTGTCTCTCTCTGTTTCTCTCTTTCTCTGTGTATATATATGAGTGTGTATATTGAACAGCTTTATAATATATTTTATTATTCTATATTAATTGTACGATGGCACTCTCCTCTAGATATTTCCATATATGCATATAATGAACTTCAATAGCAAGAAAAATAGAAGAAAATTTACTATTTATTCTATCAAGAATTTCAAAATGTTTTGTGAAACTATTTTCATCACATTTCTAACATTACTAAATTTAAACATTGGAAGCATGATTTTTATTACTAGCATTACTAAATTTTAAAATTGTTTTCTTTTTTTTTGGGGGGGTCCAGTCGTGGGGCCTGAATTCTGGGCCTGGGTGCTGTCCCTTAGCTCTTCAGCTCAAGGCGAAAGCTCCACCACTTGAACCACAGTGCCACTTCCGGCTTTTTTCTTTTTGCTTATGTGGTGCTGAGGAATCGAACCCAGGGCCTCAGGTGTGCAAGGCAAGCGCTCTACCACTGAGCCACCTTCCCAGCCCTAAATTTTAAAATTGTTAAAAATGTTAAAACATGATTTTCATTGAGTATAGTTATGACTACTAACAAGTATATATTTACAACTTAGAAATTCTCAGTTACTTCCCATATATATTTTACATGTTTATCTACATATCTACATGTTTATCTACATATAAATGATCATTGAAAATGTTAATTTATTTAAATGGATTTTAATGAGTTTTATTATTTTATTATTCAAGTTTGTACACATTCATAACATACATCCACATACTCACCCCTTATCATTCCATTTGTCCTCTCCTGTGCCCATTTGTTTCCTTTATCAGAGCTAAAATATCAAATACCTAAAACATAAACAGATCAGTTTAACAGGCAGATCTCAATAGAAGAAGTGCAATCCTAATAAAAACCAGTCCTTCCATTTCTTGAGCCATGCACACAATCTTTATCTTTATTCTCTGTAGTTATTTTTGAGAAAATAGAGTCTAATGCTTCTGGATTGGGCAGGCCAGCCTCAGCATTTTTAATATAAAAATCACAAACTATAATAGAATGTCACTAACAAGCTACCACAAGAACATAATAAATAGCATAAATAGCATACTAGTGCCACAGAGCACACCAGGGAGGAACAAACTTGGAATTCAGACTCTTTGGAGAAGTGTTGAAATATGGCTGTGACCCACTGAGAAGCCGCAAAGCATTGTCAGTTGTTCCAGGAAAGAGTCTGTTTGCAGTCTTCAAACAAGCAAGACATATACCTGCTAGGAAGCAGTTGGTCGGAAGCTCAAAAACAGAACAGTACTCAGTATAGCATGAACACTTTTTCCTGGTATAGGTGAGCTGAAGCTGGCATATATTTGAGGAGGAAGGAGGTTAGAGCATTGTGGATGAGACTGGCAAAGAGGATTTACTAATCCTAATTTCTTTCTTGTATTTGCCTTTTAACCTTGACCTACTGGACCTAGAATTCACGGTTGGAGAAAATGGACCAGTGATTATAGATTTCCTGAATAGTACACTTTAGATGAGTAGTGTTGGGTTTTACATTTGTCAGTGAGGCAAGACCAGGCTTCTAAGTTCAGCATGGTTTCTATGAGCTAGTAGCTTGATAGAATGTACCACATATATTTAAGATAATATGAGTAGCTTTAACCGTATAGGGACCAGGAAGATACAGCCTTATACTTACCCTGACAAAGATGAGCATTTTGCTGACTGCAAACACATAAGGAAATTCAGCTCTATTATTTTTAGACAAAAGGAATATAAACAGAATTTTGAGCTTAGAGATAATCAATGGATAAGTTTAATAACCTTTAAGTATGTCAACACCATGCCTCACCTCGGAGTTTTCAGGGATCTCTGAGATGAATCCTTTAGTCAAATTACTGGGATCTGGGGTCCAGTAAAACCTTAGGTAAACATGGCTCTGGGACATCCAAGTCATATAAATAATGCTGATCTTCTGATTTTAGATAAATTGAATTTCCCTTCTGTTATTTGTAACTAAATACATATAAATTTCTTTTTGGTTTTAGTTGGCTTTTTAAAATGACAAATCCACAAGGCAGGAACAACCATTATATTAGCACTCATAAATAAATTATGTCTAATATTTCTTCACAATTGTTTATATTGTACTTATACAGAAAGTTTTGTTTTTATTGGGAATTTTGTTCATTTGCTAATTGGTAGAGGTTCCATGATTCATAATTTAAGACTGTGATTAAAATACTCTTTTATAGATTTGTTGGTTAAACTCAGCCCCATATAGAGAAATCTTTATCATATACCGAAATGAAAACTAAGCAAACAGAAAAATCATTGAAATTGGAAAAGTTGCCTAAAGAATTGAGTTGACTCAACAAAACCATTTCCCCAAAATTTAGACACAGAAGCAAGTATATGGGATCACAGCCTTGATTCACTTACAAAAATAGCTGGAGCTGGCAATAATAAACACAAAATTACAGGATCTTGAAAAAAAATTAAGTGACGTAAGTAAGTCCCAGAGAGATAAAGGTTGCATGTTTTCCCTCATATGTAGATGCTAGAATTAGCTTATAAACACATAAGTAAATATAGGGGTAATATGCAAGTGTGTACAAATGTATTAACTGAAATATAATAGAGTCAAGGAAGAACTCAAATAGTGTAATTCTTTACAAAGGCAAAGACAAAGTTCAACAAAATAAACACCAGGAAGGGGGTACTTGAAAAGTTGCATGGGGACAAGGGGAAAAGGGTAGAGGAATGAGGAGGATAAGAGGAGGAGAAGGCAGTCAAGAATTGACTCTATATCCTACAACATTAAGAAGGATGAGGGAAGGAGTGGGAAGGGGAGGAATGGGTGAGAATGTTGAAAAATGTTACATTGATCAAGATGTATTGTATTCATAAACTGCTTTGCTAAATGGCAACTCCATTGTACAACTGCTTGTAGATAATAAAGTTTTAAAAGGACACAATTATAATGAGTAACAAGTAATTTGATGAATTGCTACACACCAAGTATCAACTGGCTAGATCAAAATTCCTAGGGTCCCAGTAATGGAGATATCCCCCAACTCTATTAGGGGTTCACAATGAAACTGGAGAGTTGTTCTCTTATGTTTTTGAAAGAAGAGAAAATAAACACGTTTGAAATTCATTCAGAGAATAAGTAACCATTTTGAAATAAGCATATGGTAATCTCTATAACAAAATTATATATTTCAGAGGAAACTATCAAATTATTTGTTTTCTCTGTCTATAATCTTAAGAATCTATATGGATTTGGTGTCATGTAAGATTTTTGAAAAGGTTGTGGAGTTACACCGGGGTGAAAAAATGCTTCTCGATCAAAGCCCTTAAACACTCAAACTCCATAAAAACTGAAATTTAATATCAGATTACAGGATGGCTTGGATTTCCAACACCTTAACACCACATCAACTCTAGAAAAATAATAGTATATTATTACTGAAAAGGACTGTATTTAAGAATAAGTTCTTAGGGAAAATCAAGGAAAAATAATAAGGAAAGGGAAACATCTATGTAAGTTAGTAGGATCTCCCTGTTATAAAATTATCTGAGATCATTTTTAAAGAATTCTTTATTTTGGATTATGATTTGATCTCTTCGCCCTTGTAATTAGCCAGTCTATTTTGGTAAAGGTACCAGTAAAACTTCATTCCTCATGACAAGACACATAGGGAGAAAGGGCAAAACACAGACATCCCCCAAATCCTCATCTGCTGAAAGCTCCCTTAAAATCAATCTCTGATTTGCATCACTTGCAATAGTGCCAAACAGGCGACTCAGCTCTCAACCATCCATCCATCGCACATCCAAAGTGGAGAACATATCATATATTATACTCTCATACCTATTCAGGTTATGATGAAACCCCACATTAGAAGCCTGCTGTCTGAGGTTCTAATACGTCCAGTAACAACATATAGGGTGTTAAAGATAAGTCTGAAGAGATAAAAAAGACAAAATCAGACTCAGATATGAAAAATATACCTTAGAATTATCAGATAGAGAATTAACAACCACTATGTTAAAGGACAAGTGGAGGTAGTCATCATGTAGGACTAGATATGATTCACTAGTAACTAAATGGAAGCTGACCAAAAATCAGAACAAAATTCTGAAAATTAAAACCTTTTACTAGATAGACATTAAGGATGACTTTGATAATAGGCTGACCATGACAATGGAATGTACTGAACACTTGAAGATACATTGATAGAAAATGTTCAATCTCAAAATTCTTAAAAAAATGATTTTTTAAGAAAAACAAAGAACTTCAGAACAGGTAAAATAGGTGTAACATATATTTAAGGAAAATGCTGGAGAGAGAAGAGAAAAAAACTTTATTTTCAAAATATCATTCAGCATTCAAAAGTCAATTAATATAACTGTTAATGATTGATTAATGAAAAATAATCTTATATAGCATTTATGAATGAAATATGATAACTTTAAAAGTCTTAGTAAAGTAGAAATAAAAATAACATTGTAAGCTTGAAAAAGAATAATTGATCTCCTCCAGTAACAACATTCTTAGTATACTTAGGTATATATTTTACACTAAGATTAAGAACCAGGTAATGATTCCCCTTACTAGCACTCTAATTCAACTTTGTACTAAAACTCCTGCCTAATGCAATAAGACAAGAAAAGTAAGTTAAGGTTTAATGAAACTGTTTTTGCTAAATATATTATCACATTATCGTTTATGCTCCTGAAATATACAGATATTTCTCTTGCTTACATAATTACCTATAGAATATTCCAAAGAACTAACAAAAATATTCTTAAATTGAATAAATTCTTATAGTAGCATGACAGGGCACTAAATTAATATTCCAAAATTAACTGATTATATAGATACCAGGAATAAATGAAATTTTAGAAATGAAAAACACTTTCACCAGTGCACAGTATGCTGAAGCTGCCAAACAAATAAGCAACAACAACAACCATAAATAACTATCACCTGCAGGATTGACTAGAAAACACACAAAATATTTGTACTAGTAGAGACTAAACCAAGATCCAGGTGCTGACAGATAAGATTTCCCCTGAGACATCTCATATTTGCAAGAACATTCTCATCTTACTATTTTCATTTTATGTCCTTTATGATATGTGAACAAACCCCCTAGCACCTTTTTTTTTTTTTTAAATAAAGACACAGGTCTTACTGGATAAGGACTGCTTCTAATCTCATGTAACAATACTTAACTATGTGAAGATCTTATCTTCAAGTATATTCATGTGGAGATTGTGTGCCTCAGCTTATATACTTGAAGGGACAAAAATCAATAAAAGTGAAACAAACATGCATAACTGTAGCGCAATGCACAACGTTTCAGGACAACATAAGATTCTGACATAAATTATTGGAGAAAGTTTATGTTCATGGATCAGACACAATATTGTTGCCAATTTGTCAGTCTAATTCTATAGATTCAACACAACCTTATCAAAATTTCACTTATTTAATGAATGTTAATAAATAAATTTAAATGGAAAGCAAAAGCCAATCCATCTAGCGGAATATTGAAAAAAATAATTGCAGAAGTAATGCTATCTGATTTTTGGAAATGTAAAGCCTCAGTAATTATTTTTGAGAAGAATAGATATACAAACAAAATGGAATAAATAGAGAGAATTGAAATATATCCACAAAATATAATTGGCTCTTCTAATCAAAGAAGGTAATACAATTGAAAAAAATGAAATAGTCATAACAAACAGTAGTGAAACAATTAGACATCGATATGAAAATAAAAACCTTGAATGTATACATAGACAGATAAATTAAGCATTTGTACAGATAAATTAAGCATTTGTACAGAGTTGCTAACTATACTTTTTTCATATGAATTTTCTCCTATTACTAACATCTTCCATAATTGTGGTATGTTTGTTACAAATAGAGCAAGTTTTAATATATTATCATCAAACAAACATGATATTTTTGTTAGCTTCACTTATTTCTTATAATAATGGTTTTGAAAAATATACAATTTATTTATTCCACAAGCACACCTACAGAATAACTAGAATAAAAATTACACAATATTATGTCTTTTTCATCATTTTCTTCCTCCTAATGAACTGATGGCAACCATTTTACTTTCTCTATTGCTTTGACTTTTCCAGAATGCTGTGTTATTGGAAAGATAGAGTATGTAGCTTTTTCATATCTGGTCTACTCACATGGTAGTGTGTATATAAGTGTTTTACTATATTTTTATGGCTTCAAAGTTATTTCTCTTCAGTGATGAATAACACTTCAGTTTAGATCCACCACGATGAACTGTAGCACACTCACACATATACACATGCACACACACACATGCACTCACACACACACACACATACACTGCTTAATGCTTATTTCATCATTAGTCTTAGGTGAATTATTTATCGTCCTATGCTTTTTGGGCAAGTAGTGGCCCAGGACTATAAGACTTCATGATCTTCCTCAACATTTCTCACCCATTACTAACACTTTACTACTAGAGCCACACCTCAGTTTTGGCTTTTTGCCCTGGGTAACTAGAGATAAAGTCTCTAGGACTTGTTTGTTTGAGCTAGATTTGAACCTTAATCCTCAGATCTCAGCTTCTTTAGTAGTTCAGAATTTTAAGTCTGAGTACTGATACCCAGATTTACTTAATCTTTTAACCTTATTTTGTTTATTAATGCAATGTGATCTTTAATAGGTAATTATGATGAAGATTAACCTTAAAACTAAGAATGTCATTATGGCACTGTTCCAGAAAGTTACTAACCTCAGACCCTGTTTGCTCACTCTGAAGCTATCCATATCTTCATTCAAACCTAACTCTATGAAGAAAGAATGCTTTCAATTGAAGTCTGATCCCCGGCCCACCAAAAAAAGGAAGGAATCCAATTGTAGAAAATGGAAGAAAATAGGAAAGATTATCTGCTTACAGCACTGGTTGCATAGATAAGAGGTGTGTGCCTGAAAAGAAGGGACTGTTGAGCTGCATTCAGAAAGCATTCCATAACACTGTTTGTTTTATCCAGCATTCTGGCATCATATGAAATATAGCTCTCTTATTCTCATCTGTTTCAAAGCTAGTTCAATAATGAATATGTGCTTGCCCCTTCCTTGACAGCTTTGTAGAGTCATAGTGCCTATAATGTTCCTTATTTTAATCTCTTCATCCATTTTTGCCTCCAGAGAAAGAACAATGGTTCCGTTGACACAGGTGTACCTGATTTTCAATTGTATTATTTCTTGCACTATCTCAGTTGGGGGTGCCAAAGATTTATAGCAAAGTCAGAACACTATTATTAAATCTGTTATGGTTTTCTAAGAGCAACATGAGACCAAAGCTAAAAAGAGTAAAAGGTATATTGCTTTTCTTATACACATTTCTTTCTCCAAATGATTATGACCAATGCTGTTATTCTCCCTTTGCTCACAATAGACTGTCAGAGTAAGAAATTGCTTCAGGTGAAAAGAAATGAATTAGAATTTTCAAAAATTTATATTTATATTTCAGATAAATTGTACTTCGGTTAAATCCTATACTTCCCATTTTGTAAATTATAAAGAATCACTTGCTACCTACTATGTACAAGTAACCCTTCTATAATGTACCTAAAACCTCCAGCTTTTGAATCAAGAGGGTGCTTCAGTAGTTCCACTTCTCATATATCAGTTACCGTTCAGGTACATGTTCTCTTCTAAAAGATTGTGCTATTTATTTCAACCTAATAATATATTTAAAAATATCACAAATTGTTATCACATATTTCAGATCCAGGGCAAAATGGAATAAATGGAGATAAAATTTAAAGCCAATATAGTTCCTCATGATGAATGCAGTTCATTCATTTAGTTAGTGATCTTTTATCCTCATGATGAATGCAGTTCATTCATTTAGTTAGTGATCTTTAATTCAGTTTTCTTCTAACAATGAAGGAAATCTTTAAATCACATGGTGGTTTGTTAAAGTTTATGTACTTAGTTATTATTATAATAACTAAAATGTAAATGTTCTCTTCTTGATCCTTAGGTTAGTTATTTTTGTTCTCTACAAGATTGTAGGCTAAGAGGAATCAACGGGAGAAGGAAAGGAGGGAATTCTGAGAGGTAATGAGGTTCAAAGGACATATATATATATATATATATATATATATATATATATATATATATATATATATGTGTGTGTGTGTGTGTGTGTGTGTATACACGCATGTGGGCATGTGTGCATATATGAATGTAGGTATTTGCATAATGAGAACTATCAAATGCTGTTTGAAATGGTAAGGGGAGAAGGGAAGAGAATAAAGAGAATATAAAGTAGGGGTCAATTTGTTTAAGGTGTACGTGAATAGAAATATCACAATGAATCCTCTCATATCACAAAAACATGCAAACAAAAATGATTGTAGTCTAATATCCTACAAGATCAATAAATAAAACATGTGAGTTTGTGATCATGTGAATTTGTAATCATGTGAGTTTGACATGTAAAAGAAATAGCAACAAATCTTCACCATTTTTGTTCATCAGGTGGGAGAATTTTAACTTAAAAGGTCCAAGTCCCTTCTGTCATGTTTTCTTTGTTTGCATATGTATTTTTCTGTATTCTAATCATCTTTGTCAGACTTTTGAAAGAAGGCTTCCTCATAAATTTAAACAACACAAGTTGGAGAGGGCATCACAAGATGTTCTGGTGTGCTTATATCACCTATGTGGTAGTGAACACTAGGACCTTATGTCTCCATATGAGCTAGGGAGCATCATTTTTGGCTAACTCTGAACTTGTTATGTCTATCAGCTATGACTTTATCCATGCAATTAAATAAAAAAAGCTACATTCAACACATAAAACTAATCTCATTTTTCTTTTGTGAATCAAAGATACAAAGATTTTGTGTCAAATATTTTCTCCATCAGTGTATTTACTTATGAAAAAGATTTTGTGTCAAATATTTTCTTCATCAGTGTATTTACTTATGAAAAAGAGACATGAAAAAAGCAAAATTAATGAACAATGTAAAACAACAATGAGTATTAGAATAAATTTCACATTAAATCCTTCCATATCCAAAGGCATAAAGTGTCTGATGCTACACTGCTTCAAAGATAGATGAGTGGATCAAGAAAATGTGGTATATATACACAATGGAATTCTATGCCTCCATCAGAAAGAATGACATTGCCCCATTTGTTAGGAAATGGAAAGACTTGAAAAAAATTATATTAAGTGAAGTAAGCCAGGCCCAAAGAAACATAGGTCCCATGGTTTCCCTTATTTGCAATAACTAGTATATGTTTGTGTCAAGCAGGAAAGGTCAGATAAGTTGATGTTAGGGGAATGAACCCCAAGATAAGTATTCAAATATTTTTTTATTCTTTTCATGTAATTGTTTCTAACACATTTATAAGATTATTTCTTTGTTGCTTTGTATGTCCCTCTCCCACGGTATAACTCATCCTTTCACTGTATTTGATGGTGGTATAACTTGTGGAGGGGAAGAGAAAAGACAAAACGTTGAACTAGGAATACAGGTGGACCCATTGCAACAATGAGATGTGCAAGTCATTATGTCGAAAAACTAACTTAACAACTTTGGTGGGGGTTAGGGGAGGATCGGGTGAGGGGAGGAGAGGAGTATGGGAAAGGATGGGAAGGGGAAACAAAGAGGAGGCAACAATGCTTGATAAGAAATGTACTCATTATCTTGCCCATGTAATTGTAACTCCTCTGTATGGTATTCTCACAATAAAAAAAAAAATCACTAAGTTAGCAAGCTACATTTGCATGGATCTGGTCGAAACATGGAACTTAGATTAATAATGAAGATCAGCATTTGTTACTTATAGTCATATAAATAGTTCTGTGCAGGTTCTCTGAGGCTCAGTTTGGACAGGGCAATGTAAGAAGGCCAGATGCATAGTAGTTTACTATGGATAGTAAACATGCCCAACTTTTGTTATAGAGGTAGGAACTATCCCCATCCCCAGAGTTCATTACTAAGCATCTCCCCTTCTCCCAGAAAACAATTGAGAAAAAAAGCATTCATTATCTCACATCAAATGAAGAAATATGAGAGACATATGGAGAATTGCCTCTCCATGTCCTCTAAATCATAAAAAAAAAAGTTTCTCAGGATATCTCAGTAATATTTGGAAAATTTGAAAGATGGAGGAGGAAAAATCAAGTAAAACCCATTTGAAAATTAAAGTACTTTTGATGAGGATGAAAAAGTACTAAAAAGTACAATAAAAAATAAAATCAGTGTGAAAACTGGATTACATTTAGGTTTTGGGGTGTTTCAACTCCAACTTGTTTGGAATTGTATTCTAATGCACCTGGCCTGCCCTAGCACCTGTCTTCAGAGAACTCCCATGCAACGCTGCTCTTCCCCAACACTTGTGAAGGCTGAAAGAATCAAGGAAACATTTTCTAATGGCTTCTCTGGACCCATGATTAAATGGTGCTTGTGTTGGACACTTGCTGTGTTTCTAATAATGTCATTTCTGTGGAATTCACACTTCCAATTTTTTCCAAATTGTCAGGATAAATGTGCCTCTTTAGAAGTTCCATAAATAAAAATCTTCTTGACTTCTTCCATTCCTTTTCCTCTTCTCCCAATTCTTTTCATAGTTTCTACTGTGAATAGTTTAAGTAAATCATTGCATACACATTTCTGTCTCAGAATCTCCTTCTGGTTAGCCATTTAATCTCTCCTTCTTCAGGGAGGAAAGATTAACACCACAGTTATTTAGCAATCATATGTTGTTAAAAGCATACATTTTAGAACATGTTCTAATAAAAACACTATTGGGTAGTTATTTTTACCATTCCATTTTACATATGAGAAGCTAAGATTAAGAAAATTGACTGATTGTCTAGTCCTATAGTTAGCAAATGAAGATCCTGGTCAACATATTAGTGATGTGTGTGTGTGTGTGTGTGTGTGTGTGTGTGTGTGTGTGTGTGTGTGTGTGTGTGTGTGTGTGTGTGTGTGTGTGTGTGTGTGTGTGCTTGCTAGTAAGAGAGATTGAACTCAAGGCCTTGAGCTCACTTGGTTTTTTCACTAACAGCTTTTAATTCCATCACATGAGCCACATCTAAATTCTGATCTTTTGTTGGTTAGTTGGGGATGTTTCATGGATTCTTCCGTCTGGCTTTGAATCATGATTCTCAGCTCTGAACTCTCTGATTAGCTTGTTTTATTGGTGTGAACCACTGGTAGATGGTATTAGTCAATTTTATCTCAATTAGATCCTGTTCATTAATAAGTGATATGACATATTTGATACTCATGATATAATATTAAATAAAATTTACTAAATGCTTTGAATTAAATGTTCCATGTGAATTGTAAAAGAAAAACTATCTTATATAAACTTAACAAATTAAGTGTTTAAAAAGCTCAAATTTCCTTAACTTGATTTTCAATATTAATTCAACTATTCTTTCTTTCACATATAAGAATACACACAGTTACTTTGTATGTTTTATAGTATCATTCTTATCTGGGCTTTCTTATATAGTGATGCTTCCTCTTATTAAACTATATTAAACTATAATTTAAAAGGAAAATAATGGCACTAAAAGGAAAAAAATCAATATGTTCTTTTTTATAAAATGTCCTTATATTTTACTATCATCAATCAACAATATGAAATTGCTTTACAGAATTCCAGTCAATATTATTATTCCAAATACATATTCAGACGTCTTAAGGAATCTAATTTATATATAAACTACTATGCATGGCTTTATATCTGCTCAAGTTTACATGTATACCCACGTGCATGCTATTGGCATCATTATAAAATTTAAAGCTATTTTTGTAGTCTACCACTATAACTCCATTTCTTTTTGTCTCTAAATAGAAATTCTTAATAGAATTTCTTTTGAAACTTTGTGCATACTTTCTTTGCACATACTCTTTTAAATTTTTGTATAAGTTGGCTTCTATTACTTTCAGACTATGAATGTTCCTTATTATAATTGAGTGTCACTTGCTCATACCTGTAATCCTAGCTACTCAGGAGGACCAAGTTTAAAAGCAAGCCCTGGCAAGAAAGTCCATGAGATTCTTATCTCCAATTAAACATCAAAATTCCCAAAGTGGAGCAGTGGCTACAGTAGTAATGCTCTAACCTTGAGCAAAAATCTCAAGGGGAGTACCCAGCTCCTGAGTTCACACAGAGAAAACCCTTCTCATCAGCAATGACATACAGTAAAATGAAAATTTTATAATGCTATATTTCTTGAAACATCTAATATCTTGGAAATGGTTAAGACACAATTTTATCTGAATCTGGTTCTTGGCATTAATTCCACAGTGCATTATTCCATATTTCATAATTCAGCTCCATGGAAACTTGCCAGTCTATCCTCTGTAGTTACTTCTTTCTCTTTCCAAGTTTAAATGTTCACTATTTCCAAGAGCCACTTTTATCTAAATATATCTCTAAATATCTCTCTTATCTAAATATTTCCCCAGAAAGTGATCACATATTTATTAAAACTTTAATGAAGATCAGTAGTGCTATGTTCAAAGTAATTTCAATATACTTCCATTTTTGAACTTTTTATCTATATAATTGCTTCTAAGAGAACTCAGAAAAGTCATCAGACTAAATTGCTTATAAAACTGACCAAAGCAGATTGTGATACTGTTATGCTACTCTGTTAATGCCATTACAATTACTGTCTCTACTACTGATAATTACAAAGCTACATTTGGTTGTTTTGAAAACACTTTGTTCATGTTATGTATATTAGTGCAATTATATCATTTACTGCAGTGCTAAGTAAAATGGCTAAATATAAGTGTAAAAATATAAAATTTGTTCCTAGGACAATAAAGTTTAATTCAATTTAGAAATTCAAAATGGAGAAGGTTTGGGTGGTTTGGGTATGGTCATAAACAAAGCCTGAAGAGAAAGAAGTAAATTCGTGCCAAGAAGTGCTTTTAAGTGGCTTAAAAGTTTTCTTGAATCCTTAGTGTCCTTTAAAGAAATTTAGGTAAGTGTTACATGAGAAAATATTGTCAATAATTTCAAAGTATAAGACACAAAGAGCAAGAGCCACAGAAATGGGGGATTATGTTGGATAATTAATATTCTAAGAATCTAATTTTCTACTAATAAATTTTTTGTATTAAAATTATTGTATATTTGTATTATAGGTGAATAATTTAACATTTAGAATATGTAATACTTGGGTTTGGAATGTGGCTTAGTTGTAGTTTGCTTGCCTAGCATGCATGAAGCTCTGGGTTCAATTCCTCAGTACCACATAAACAGAAAAGGCCAGAAGTGATACTGTGGCTCAAGTGGGAGAGTGCTAGCCTTAATTAAAAGATGCTCAGTGCCCAGCCACAGGACTTGAAAAAAAAGTAATACTTACTAGAGCAGTTGTGGTAGTTAGTATCTCTCAAAATTAAAAGAAAAGTACCTGAATGAGCTACATGCCTGAAAGCAACAAAACCAGTTCAGGAACTGAAACATTACCTCCCTGTGAGTGATAAAGTTTATAAGCAGAGTAAGACAAGATGCCTGAGTTTAATATTACTTGTAGACCCTCAATCCCCATCGAACCACTTCAATAAAGCAAGGCATGATTACTTATACTTCTAGTTGTACCAAATAAGGCAGGAGAGATTGGGAGGATTGCAATTTGAGGCCAACTTGGGCAAAAGGATTCTAAAAACCTAGCTCAACTAATAAAGAGCTATACAAAGTGTCATGTGCCTGTCATACCAGCTATACAGGAAGCATAAACAGGAGGATCATCTGGACAGAGAAGGCAAAAACACAAGTTCTATTAAAAATAATGAAAATAATAATGGTTAGATTAGTGTGGCTTTAGTGGTAGATTGCCTACTTGGAAAGTAGCAGTTCTACCACAGCAACACCTTAAGGGAGAAGGAGGAGGAGGAGGAGGGGGAGGGGGAGGGAAAAGTGGGGGGAGGAAAAAGAAACAATTGTAAGCGGTAGATTTAAGGAGTAACTAATGAGAAAAAGGGAGAGAGAAAGAGAAAGGAGTGAGTTATGAGGATGAATATGATCAAGGTATAATATATAGTGTAGTTTATATATATAAAATCAGTATATAGTATATATTATGTAATTTGGAATCTATAGTAATAGATAGATCTATCTATCTAGAGAGAATATAATTGAACTTACTGAAAGTGGTTATGAAGGGAGAAAAGCTATAAAAGAGTTGTAGAGGGTATCAGTTTGATCAAAACACATTATGTTTCTGGATATTACAGAAAAACCCCTTTGTACAATTAATTTAAACTAAATGCAAAGAGAAATATAATAATCACAAATCTCTAGAATATATTCTAAATACTACATCATGTTTCACAATATCTAAGAAATGAAGTGGATTTACTAAGGTTAGGGTTTAGAGAGTTGCTTTATAGGACAGAAAATGAGATATATCTCATCTCTGCAGAGCATGTTAGTACTTCTATTACTTTTTTAATTTTAGTACAGCTGTTCTTGGAATGAGAAACCATTTAATAAAACCTATAATCTGTTTTAGACTTATCATTTTAATGTGAAGATTGATTTCCTGCCAACTCACATAAGTTGAAGTAAGAGCCACTTGTAAAATCATTGGATTAAAAAGCAGGTTGAATAAGGTAAGAAGATTAGCTGAAGCTCAAGGTATTAATTTAAAACTTACTTGTTTTAAGAATGTATTGAAATTATAATATAGGCTTCAACATTTAAGTCACTTAAATGTGTGCTTTTAAAAAACATTCACTCTACTTGCATTTTAGATGTGGAAACTCATGAGAACAGAGATATGATGAGAATTTTTAAAGAAAAAATGAATAATGTAAGCATTTTAAAGTGTTGGAATTAACTTGGATATAGAATGGAATTCAACAAGTGCAACTATGAGTGTCAAGGAAGGGTAGCAAGATAAGTAGTAGGATGGTAGAGCTATTCAAACTATAAAATGGAGATGACCAAGGTAATGGGTAAATTCTGCAGAGAAAAAGGCTGATGGGCTAAAGGGGAGCAAAAGATGTAGATTTATTTTTAGTAGGAAATGGAGACTACCAGGGTGCTAATGCAATGGGGTTATCTACCTAGGAATCTTGAGCTAAGTTAGTAAATCAAGAGCAAAACTGAATATTTCATGTATAATCACATAAGTTTGGCTTTTAAATCTTAGTTCTGGTAGGGTGCAATGAAAATTCTGATCTGGGTGATGGATGTTTATGGAAATTAAACACTGAAAAGAATGAAAAAACTGACTTGGTGAAGTTTAGGTTTAATGTGAAGCTTGTCATTAAAACTTCTAAATTACTAATGTGGGCATTTTCCAAAGAACTTGTCTTTATTATCAATAAACAGTGAAATAAAATTATGAGTGAATGCAATTTTTAGATGGTCTTAAGGATAATCAATAAAAACTAGATATGGGAGGCAATCTTAAACCAAATACCTTTAGTTAAATTAAAATATAATGAAATCATAAAAAACATCATATTGTAAATAGTATGAAGACAATAGCAATGCAGAAAATCATGTTCATGAAAATATAACAAAAGTTATTAAGAAAATATGCAAGAAACTATTAAGATATTAAGGAAAATAATTTTATAAAATTAAAATAAATCAGAAAAATCAAAATTCAAAATATCAGATACTTATATTGAATATATATTTAAATTCATATATATAATTCAAACTTTTACGAAAATGATATAATCAATAAAATAGACTATTTAAAAACATGGCTTTCAAGACTAAAGAAAGTAAATTTGGTTTGACCCTTAGTTTTCCACTAGGAGATACATGCTAAAGTCGATTCAATAGTTCATATTTCCAAGGGTTGAAAGCACAAGCAGGTGCAGTTCTACATAACTCATGCATAGATCAGTGAAAAAAATCTTGCTCTAGGTGTTAGCATTAGCAATCAAAGATGCCTTTGAGTGAAGAAACAGCTGTGTCTTCCTCAGTAATATCTCCTCTGGATGAGGAAAGATGAACACAACCCATAAAGCCAGCAAACGGTTCCTGGATGTCAGCCAAGTTATCACTATGGAACAAATGGCCAGCCTTTGCTGCTGCTAAAGCATTTTGACTTCATCTCATGATACAAGTAAGTCTTAAGCCTTGATCCAGTTTTATGTATGAGAGAAAGTAAAAATTATTGAAAAATATCCTGAGCAACTTCAACAGATCTTGGGCACTGAAAGTAATAAAGGCTTGCCTAGGCACATATTAGAGGGGGAAAAAAGCATGCCTAGGCAATTGGTTAAGCAATGGGAAACAGAACAATGGGAGAAAGCATAGCTGAAAGTAAATTTGTGCTATTTTAATTCATCATTAATGAAATAACAAAGGTTGGATGACTATAGAATTTTGTGTGTCAGTTTCCCTGACTATATTCATACGTAAGAATGTTTTTTTCCTTTAACAGTTCTTTTTCATCTTACAAATTATATATGTATTCATGTATGATGACAAGTTCTAGCAGAAAGACTGACAGTTGATGATAAGATAGATGATAATCAACACCATAGGTTTATAGTTGATAAGTAGGTAGGTAGGTAGATAGAAAGGTAGGTGGATGGGTAGGCAGATGATTTAGTGGCTAAGTAGGTAGATAGGTAGTTAGGTAGGTATAGTTAGGTAATTAGATTGACATATATATACACACACACACACATACACACACACACATGTAGAACTAGATAAAAAACTAGAGGAATCAAGTTGTTAATTAGGAAAGAATTAAAGTTAACTTTTGTATTTTGCTATAGAAGTTTGATTTAAATGATTCACAATTTCATTAGAAAAGATATTCTTAATATTTGAAAATATTTTGAAGCTCCCACTTTTGGAAACTATTTTAATTCATGTGATTTAAGATCAGCTGTTTTAAACATGGGTAATCTTTTCCTTCCTTTGATCTAGAGAAAATTTTTTTTGATTGTGTTCAGTTACTTTTGATATTTCATTTTCAGGCTATAGTCTACATAATATATCTTCCATGTAACAAAAGCCATAGTATTCTGAAGTTGAGCAGATGAACTATCTGCACATTTGAGGCCCTAACAAATGAGAGATGGGCAGACAATATAATCAGTACTGTAGCATAGTATTGACTATTTAGAGGAATCTATAATTATAGTGGCTTTGATATATAAGGTTGAAGATACCAGCCACTGGTATTTATGAAAGCCATTCAACTTATTTATCTCAATTTCAACTAACTTTACATGCAAATCTTCCTTCTCAAACTTCCATATGCTAGCAGTTGAGTATATTCTGTTACAAATAAGAAGTTAGGTATATTTAACTAAATCATTTAGTAAAGTAAGAGTAAAAGAGCTATTGAATATGAGAAAAAATGATATTATGAAAAAAAAGAGATAAACCTATGGACAAATGGAAACTATAAAAAATTTTAAAAAAGAAAGAGATCAAGAATAAAAGTCATTACAAGAGACAAAATGAATAAGTAGAATGATAGTCAAAAGATGATGAAAATGAGAGTTGTTCTTCATATTTCAAAGGATTAGTTTGGCTTTTTAGCAGCAGAATAAACAACCATGCTCTGACAGTCTGAAAATAAACTGGGTCAACATCTCCCAGAAGATAACACATCTACTTTATCTTCAAAGGTAGTTTCAAATATTTTGCTCAGGGAGAGAGTCATCTGTTCCAGTTTAAGTTCACATTTTGGGACAAATTAACTTAGAGCATTTGAAATAGAATTACTTCCTTACTATTTTTATCTTGTTATTTGTCAGCATAAACTAGTGTCTTCAGTCTTTTGCAATCATTTTTCAGAAAGTTTAAATCAATAATCATTATGAAAAATAATTATGAAAGTAAGTGACTTTGGTTTTTCTCTCTATTTGTCTTACTTAAATATAATGAAATACTTATTTTTGGAAGATACTTTATGTGCTACATCATGTAGATGTCCACTTCCTATGACAGCCACATAAAACAGCATTTCCTGAGAACCAAGCAAAACTTGCTTTTCCTTCACAGGGTCTGTTCTGGGTTTCTTGATGCCAGAATTTATTGTCAGGCATTGGAAACTGCCAGAGTCCTCTAACATTTATATCTGATGGCATGAGCCCAGGTAGCAGGTGTGGAGAGTTAGTCTTACCAAAAGGCAAAAACTGCAGCAGAGGCCTACTAGAACAGCCTTCTTGAAAAAAGTACACTGGTCTTAAGTTTTCTATTGGATAATTGTGTTCCTTTGTCATTATATCCAAAAAGATTTGACTAAACAATAATTCAGAGGTAATTGTAAGAAGGAAAAATCTGGAAGGAAGGCAAAGAAATTTTCTAGTTAAGCCTAGCTGTAATGGAAATATGATACTAAGGTGGGTTCTAAAATGATTTGCAGAAGGATGGGCTATTTAATCTCCATCCTAAGTCTACAGCCTCAGCTATGAGTAAATCAAAACATAGAATGTTAGTGCCAGTCATCCCAAGATATCACTTAACAGTGATTTATTAAAGTTAAACATTTTCAGATTTTCTATTTTCATATATTTCAAATAATACTCAAAAATTAACATGATACATTCAAGAACTGTATTATTCAAGAAGTTTTATAAACATATGTTCATTATTTGTCATTTGTGTTTAAGAATTTGTGGTAGGTGCTTTGCATGGTTTTAATTTATTACCCTTCCAAATACCAACATTAGTATGAATTTCTGTGGCTTATTATCTAATGAGAAGTCCAGGATACAATAAACTCTAAATATTAGCAATATTTGAATAAGCAAAAAAACCCCTAAAAACAAAGAAACTCCTTTTTATACTTATTCAGCTAGATGGTAATATCTAAGTGTTGACTGAAAATATTTTATTGCGTGTTCAAGATTCAGACATACCCCTAAATAGAACATTATACTGTTTCTAGTTATCTTGTAATAGTGAAGACCACCTAAAAACCAATGTTTGATTTACTTAAATAGTTAACAAAAATTTATTGCAAGAGATAATTTTCACTGAATTTACAGTTTCAAGGAACATGGTACAAAACATAGTGCCATCAGCTTTGTCTAAACATTAAATAGGTGCAAATACACAAAGATTAGAAAAGAAACCAAGAGCATACTTTACAACATAAATTACAGTACTATAAATATATTGTATGTACATTATACATACTGTTTAAGACATCCTTGTAATATACAGCATCTATTATATAGATTTGCAAACTAGTCAGTGCTTTAATAATATTCTATATCGGGAACTTAAGAATTTATTTGCATCATTACACTTACAGTAACTGATTTGAAAATCAACAAGGCTGTATTTGGGTCAGTTTATTTCCATCGGTTCAATAGCTTTCAATTTTGATGAACACTTATGCATATAGCAGTAGTCGTCATGAGCATATTTTCTTGCCCCTTGATGGTGATGACTAGAAGAGGGGTTGCAGAGGAATGACAGCTGGGTGTGGAGAGAGCAAGGAAGGGAACAGCGCATGGGGCAAAGGCGGGAATGCCAGGTGGCTAGGATGAAGAACTGAAGCTGGAAGGATTGGCATCTGAGCAGGAGCCACAAAAGGTGGCTGGTTCCCTGGGCAAAGCCTGGGTCCTACTGGTCCTACTGAGATCTGAGGTATGGACGTTCTGGTGAGAGTTGGGACTTGGGAGAGGAACTGTTGGTGTGGCTGAAGCACTTTAAAGGTTCCTGCGGCAGCGGCGGCGGCAGCGGCGGCAGCGGCGGCAGCATGCTGCTGCAGTACAGTGTGATGGATAGTGGTTACAGAGGTAGAACACAAGGGCTGCTGCAAAGGCAGAGGCTGCAGAGGTGTGCTGGGGGGAGGGAGTGGAGTTGCAGGGAAGGTAAATTTGACCTTGTTGGCCAGCATGTTTGGCTGTATTATATGTTGGTAGACCTCGCATGGGAGATTTTTGAATTTCTCGTGGTTTTCTAGTGGGATTAACAGTGCTTGTTCCGGTAAAGCCAACGGAGCCAGAATTTGCTCTGTGGTTACAAAGGTGTGGCCAGTGACGTGTGCTTCCTTGAATGGTAATGGAGGCTGTGTGTTAAGGATTCCTGAATTATAACACAGCCACTCTGTGGATGACTCATTCATCTTTCCATGAGGAAGAGCCTCAGCCAGTTCATAATGGCAAAGGTAGGATTTAGGCTGTGGCTGTCGAAAGTTCCTTTCAGTCTTAGGCACCTTGAAAGGAATCTGCTTTCCACGGATACTTTTAGGCTCACTTCTTCCTTTGTGTTCAAGCAAGGTATTATCAGTTGGTTGCTTTGTTAGGACACTAGCTACATAGGGCGGTGTGGGAGAATCATGGGAAGCCTCTGGTAACGCGCCAGGAGTGCTCTCCATTAACAAAGGCCCGGCTTCACCATCGGCTTCAGAAGGAAGCAAATTACCAGGGTGGAAAACCAGTTGGTCATTGCCTTTCTCTGATTGTTGCGGGTTCCTTTCCACATTTGCAACTTCTTGTGGTTTTGTTTCCTCCTTTTTGTCTTCACTTATTATTAACCCATCCAGGTGACTTAAAGACGAATTCCCTTTCATGGGATTTTCTGTATTTTCTTTCACCTCCAAGGTTTCACCTCTAGGGTAGAATCTGCTTCTTTTTCTCCTTCGTTTCTTTTTAGGCCTACAGAGAGCAAAAGAAGCACTTGATGGCCTTGAGAATTCCTCGGGTAAATAATTCTGTCGATTTAAACTTTCATCCGAAGAGTAAGAACATGAATGTTGTCTACGTTTTCGGTGGAATCTCTCTGATTCACTCACGAGTGAATTGTAACCTCTTTTGACAGGAGGATTCTGATTCACACATTTTGTGTCTTTTTCAAGAACTAAGCATTTGTTATCCTGACTACAGCTTGAGAGTCTGGCTTTCCAGCAACAGTAAGTTCTGGAATATGTTAAACTTTGCTCCCCAGAATGGATTAGTGTTGGATTGGATTGCTCATGTGAAGATACTAAGTACTGGTTGCGGTGGTTTATGGAACTGATAGCCTCTTTGTCATTGCATTCACCTGTCCAGGATTTCCACATTTCTTCATTTTCACTCACATCTGTAGATGCCGATTCCGGTCTTTGATCAGGTAACTCACATGAATCCAATAACTGTTCAGCAGCCACATACTGCTTTTCTGAGATTGGGTCTGGAAGATTTTTCCTAGTTGTGTCAGTGTAATGATTCTCCACTTCCATTTTGTCATGAGTTTCGGATTCTTTGGTTTTCTCTCCATGATGATAGTGACATAACTTTCTTCTTCTTTTCTTTCTCCTACTTTTATGGAACCAGTGTTCATGAGCATCTTTTAACCTTATTTTGTTGTACTTCTCATCTAGAGTGTCCTGTTTTGTGTGACTTTTAGTAGCATTGTACTTATCTGCTTTCCTGGTTCTATAAGAAATATTTTTATACTTCTGAACCAGGGTTTCATTTTTTCCAGAATCACAGTTTTTGAATGGAGAATCATCAGCCAAAATAGGAGCGACTTGATTGTGTTCATTTTTGCTACTGAAAATTTCACAATCAGAGAGTCCAGCAGTAGATATGCCCCTGTGATCAGAGACTGGTCCCTTGGTAGCATCTTCCTTCTGCTGAGAATAAGAATCATCTAAAGGCAGCTTGTCTTTTTCTAGGTGGTTCTTCAACTTAGACTTGAAGTCAAAATACAAAGGATTGCAGCTATAAGAAATTGATGGTTCTGTAGTTGTATAGACTAACATTTCTGATGGCCATGGAAGAACTGTAGTTCCATGTTTGTTAAGTACAGGTACAAATGGCTCACATTGTCTTTTACATAAATGTGATTTTTTATGTAAGGTTGTATTATCCTCTCCAATATTCAATGAGGCAAGGGGTTCCAGACAATTTTTATTTTCATTTTCAATTGTAGATTCATTACTCTTCACATTTTCCTCTGTGGCAGCTTGTCCCAATATGCAATCATCAGATGCTTCAAGGACTGTGGATTTATTTTCTAACAACTCAGAACTGTCACTATTCACAGGTATGTCTTCATTAATAGTAACTTCCTCCAGTGATATTTGATCCATTAATGGGACTGAATTTTGGCAATTATCTGCATAGGAAGATAAAGGGAGTTGAAGCTGGCAAAATGAAGGCAATGATAGGGTACCATTTTCACTAGAGACTTCTTTTATCTCTTGAGTGTGAGCAGTCTCTTTGTCAGCGTGCATTGCTTCTGCTGGATGAAAAGAGTTAGCTTTCTCCTCAGAATTCAAAAGCACATCTGTTGCGGGAGATAGTTGAAGATGACAAGTGCTGGGGACAAATCTACTTTTTCTGCTGAATTCTTTTTCCACAGAGGCATCATCGTTGTACTCAGAGAAGGCTGCAGCTGAGGACTCCAACTTCATGGATGCTTTCTTTGGAAATGCAAAAGAAAAGCCAATTTTGTGTCTGTGAATTCCCTGGGCTTGGTCCCCGGGTTGGTTATTTCTTGCTGTGTAATTATTTGTACTTCCAGAATCGACAGGAACTGTGGTAACATCTTTCGTGTTCTCTTCACTATGTTGCAAAGTACATTTGAAATCTTGCTGGTTATTAACCGAATCCACAACAACACTTTGGGGAAATTCATTGCAGTTCTCTCTCACGGTAACAGTTGTTGACTTGAACATGGGACCACTTCCAGGAGCACTACAATAGGAAACCAAAGTGCATGTTAAATAGGACACTTCAGAAAAAAGGTATTCAAACACAACTTAAAAACACCATGAAAATATTTTCCCACTTTTGACACCTTTGTATGGAAATGACTATCATGTGGTGAAATTGCCATCCTTCCAGTTATTGATTATTTGTGGGACAACATGGAAATATTGTCTTGAGATGACATTTTCTAGTTATGAACAGCAATGCCTATAGCCCATTGCTATGTTCACAAATCAGTGCTTCCTCACCAAGTTTGTTCCATCTCTTGGTTTCTTCAGGGATATTTTAAAGCATTGTACAATTCCCTAAGGTACAATACTTCTAATTTACAAGTAGTTGACATCATTCTCACTATATGGAAAATATGAAGAGGGTTGAAGAATTGAAGGGTTGAAGAGCTGAAGGTAGGAAGGCTGAGAATTTGGTTGAATAATCCAGTTCAACTGACTTTCATTGAATTGATGATCCTCCAACTGATTTGCTGCCAAGCAAAGATATCTTAGGGACAGAAAGTACCAGCATGAGGAGAGCTGAGTCTCTGGGGATTTTTAGACTCAATATCTAAAATATCCTGAAGTTTTGAGTTATATCATAATATATAGTTATTCCAGATAATGGAATATGTTTGAGATGAGAATTCTACTAATTTGGTATTAGAGCATAGCCATGAATTAGTATGATTAAAGAATTTAATTAGTTGGGTGCTATTGGCTCACTCCTGTAATTCTAACTATTCAGGAGGCTGAGATCTGTGAGTTGTGGTTTGAAACCAGCACAGTCAGAAAAGTCTGTGGGAATCTTAAATTAGCCAGCATAAAGCCAGAAGTGAATCTGTAGCTCACTTATGAGAGTGTTAGCCTTGAGCAAAAAAAGCTCATGGACTTTGTCCAGGCTCTAAATTCAAGTCCCAGGATTGGCACCCAAAACAAAAATTAAACAAAAATGATATTTTTCAATATGCAGATATAATAAATTCATAAATCTTATCCTTACACTGCCAGAATTAATATTGCAGAATATCTGATTCTCTTAAAATTTGTTTTTTGAATTTTTAAATTTCCTAATATTTATTCAATATTTTTCTTTAACCACTAACATCATGTGTTGACCTTTTCTGCTATGAAGTACCAGCATCACTTTCTACTTCTATATCTTTAAAAGAATAAAATCAATGGAAAACTGTGTATGAGTGTTTTTATGTATTCAATGTGAACTATGTGAGATCTATATTGAAGATAGTAATTTATGTAAGAACCATAGGAGTTTTTTCTACATATATTTTTAAATCTAGTTCTTTTTAAAATTTCATTTTATTGTAAAGAGGCTGTACAGAGGTATTACAATTACATGAGTAAGGTAATGAGTACTTTTCTTGTTGAGCAGTTACCTCCTCCTTTGTTTTTCTCCCACACTCTTCCCTCCTTCACCTCTCCCACTCTTCTCATTCCCCCAAAGTTGTAAAGTTCATTTCCAATATACTGTCTTGTACATATCATTGTTGCAGTGGGTCATCCTATATACTTGTTTCAGCATTTTATGATTCTCCTTCCCCTCCCCAAATTAGACAAATGTATATACAAGATGCAAGGTACCAAAATCAAATACATCAACAACAGGGGGAAGAACATGCAGAGGAAACAAAAAAAAGCACATAGTACATTAAAATAACAACAACAAAGAAAGAGGTCTTATATCCATATCTTGGGTTCGTGTCATATAACATCATGTTATAATGTCTTATGTACATAGCTTTTGAGCTTTTCTGCTCATCTGATAAAATTATCCTACACATATAGTAATTATTGCAAATGAGGGAAACCATAGGACATATATTTCTTTGGGTATGGCTTAAAACACTTAGTATAATTTTTTCCAAGTTTTTTTCCATTTTCTAACAAATGGGTTAGTGTCATTCTTTCTGATGGAAGCATATAATTCCAAAATATATACCACATTTTCTTGACCCATTCATCTACTGAGGGGCATCTGGGTTGGTTCTATATCTAAGTTATGGTGAAAAATGCTGTGATAAACATAGTTGTGCTGGAGCTTTGTTTTTATACCATATCAGAAATTACATTGTCAAGTGCCACTTCTAGGATAAGACATTACATAGGTCCCACACTTCTCTATCACCTTATCTTTCATCAATTTTTCACTTATTTTCATATAGAATAAACATATCTCATTACTGAATTGTGACAGTTTATTTTTTTCTAACTGTTCCACATAGAATTCTAAATATATTTAGACTTTACTTTGATTTGTTGTCTAAATTTAGCTTCCCTAAAAATGTTCTGATATATCAATATATCCAAAAACATTATTCAGTACAAAAATAGATATGGTTTAAATCATTGTTATAGACAATAACAAGAAAAGGTTTATTTATTGGGAAAATAAAAAGGCACTTTCTAAAGTGATTTTGTTTTAATAGCATTCTTCTAGCTGGGGTTATAAGGTCTGAATTTTAATACTGTTCATATCTAACCACTGCTCACTATGAGAAAGAGGTCAAACTTTAAGAGCTGTGAACTTCTAACAGCTCAGTTATATTTTATTCACAGGAACACTAATTCTGATATATGCTTGTAAAGGGCACAGTATCTTCCTGATTTCCTTTTTAAATTTTAAAGAGAACTTTGAATTAAAGTTCTCCAAATATTCATTCAAAAATTAAGTTCCCCTTAAAACTGCTTTTGTTTAAGAAGGTCACAAGAGAGAGTCTTGCTCTCATCTTTAGTGACATGTTTTCCATATCACAAAAATAGAATAGTTTTCAATTAAGATAGTCTAAGAATATAATATTAGACTAAAAATAGTATTATAAAGGTGATGTACAGAGGAGTTACAGTTACATAAGTCAGGTAAAGAGTACATTTCTTTTTGGACAATGTCACCCCTTCTTTCAATCTCTCCAGATTTATATTTAAAAACTGAAATTATAATGATTTTGGCGTTTTAATGAAATGTGCAATAGACAGGTGTTTGAATAAAATGTAAATTACTGTTTACAACCCACAGAAGGCCATGGAAATGTGTGTGTTTTATTCTAGGTACAGAAAAGATAAATCTGTGCCCTTTATTTCTCACTCCTCCAACCCTTTTATTTTTGTCATATTTTAAGGAAACTTAACATTTCAGTGAATACTTACCATACAGTTTCCTTTCTTAGCTCAGCCAGCTTGTGCAAACGTTGGAGTGCTTTTTCCTGTTTTCTTTCATCTTTCCTGGATTTAGATGCTACATTCCGAGCAAATTCTCTTTGTTTCAGTTCTTTGAGTCTCTATTAAAAGACATGGAAATAATTAATGGTAGTATTGTTTGTGGTAAATTCTAAGTTCTGTTCTTGTTGGAATTTTCCAGTATACTGTACCTGAGTTCAACAAAGGAAAGCACATCATTCATAAAATAACATACTTTTAACAAGAGTATTTTTTTCTGAAAATATTAGACCATATTATCATAGCAAAGTAAGATATATCTATATGTTATATAGACTGGACTTGAGAACTTGCCTCTCCTTCCTAATTGTTATCTG
This sequence comes from Dipodomys merriami, assembly GCF_024711535.1. NCBI lineage: Eukaryota > Metazoa > Chordata > Mammalia > Rodentia > Heteromyidae > Dipodomys > Dipodomys merriami. The sequence goes on from NW_027202270.1 coordinate 33,327,234, forward strand.
GTATGTTTGTTTGATTAATTCAGTCAAGGCAATAAAATCATCTTGAATATAAATTGAACAAGTCTAATTTAGTTAGGTATTTTAATTTTATATATTACTCCTTATATTTTGTCAAGTTCTACACTTATAAGTTTTCTGGTCTTTTGCATGTCTTCTAAAAACAAATTTGTGATATTATTCCATAAGGCAAAAGACCTCTACTGAAGTGGTTTTAGTAACCCCCTCTCTCAGATATCAGGCAAATTTTTTCAAAAATACAAGGAAGTGAAGAAGGTCAGTATTGCTTTGATGGAAATTTTTATGGATATTGTAATTATTTTTATTTTTATTAGAGAAACTTTTATGTGTTGAATGCCAGATAAAAGAGCATGAAGACTTGAATAGAGATAGTAAATAGATTTGTGTGGCATACAATATAAGGGACATTAAGGCAGTCCATGTTCCAAATTATATCATTATATCTTTCACAGAGACAATATATTAGAGTAGCATTTTTCTGAAAGTTCATGTCATTATACATTTTTACTATGTAAGAGTCTTGGTGAAGTATTCTAGAGAAGTTAAACATTCACCAGTCACATTTTTGTAAAGTTATTGAATAGTATTTTAGAAATGCCTTATACATGTACATATACATACATATATATATATATATGTGTATACACATATAAAAAATCTTAGAAGAATGCACAATACATACTTACTCCATAATTATTTGTTCATTGTATTAGGTAAATGACTTGTATCCTCCAAATTAGAAATTTTCTACCTCAAAAAATGCTATTCATTCTGATTTAATAATATTAAACTCTGAACTATCCTGATTATTCTCAATTCCATCTACATAGCACCATATAACCAAGGCAACTTATAACATACACAGAGTTCCATTTTCAAATTATTTCCTATATTTTACTTGATGCATTTTATATAAGCTTACATACACACATATATATATAAATAAATCTATCAGCTCTCTCTAGACATGTATGTCTTTTCTAGAATAAAAACAATTTTACATTTATTGAATTTTAATATATTAAATTTTAAATTTATTTTGAGCATGTTCTATCCATTAATATATGTGTTCAGGAAGTTTTTCCAGAGGAGGATTTATCTATTTTATTTTCTGATATTGAGGTTAAAACTCAAGGTCTTATACTTAGTCTATTTGCTTGCTCAGCAGACACTATGCCATATGAGCCATGCTTCAAGCCAAACTTTCTTACTGGTTAATAAGAGTCTTGCAAAATTTTCTGCTAAGCGACTTCAAACCATGATCCTTTGGATTTCAACTTCCTGAGAGCTAAAATTACAGGCATGAGACACTTGTACGTAACAAATTTTATTCTTAAAATTAAATTATGTAATTTGTGTGTGGGTGAGAGAGAGAGAGAGTGAGAGAGAATGAGAGAGAGAGAGAGAGAGAGAGAGAGAGAGAGAGAGAGAGAGAGAGAGAGAGAGAGAGAGAGAGAGAGAGAGAGAGAGAGAGAGAGAGAGAAAGGAGAGAGAGAGAGAGGTTGCTGGGGCTTGAACTCTGGCCTGGGCACTGTCCTGAACTTTTGCTCTCCAGGCCAGTTTGAATCTCAGCTCCACTTCTGGCTTTCTGGTGGTTAATTGGAGAGAAGAGTCTTAGGAAGTTTTCTGCTCAGGCTGACTTTGGACCATGATCCTCAGGTCTCAGCCTACTACATAACTAAGATTGCAGAAATGAGACACCAGTGCCAGCTGTTTTGTTTTGTTTATTGAAGCAGCATTTAATCTTTATCATTTTCCACTCCATCTACTGAGTTTTGAGATTATTAGCAAATGGCACCCTGCGTGGCTTCCAGAGTAGTATTTTTAGCCAGATACAAATCCTGACCAACAAGAGAAAATATAAAACTATATGTATGATTATTCAATTCATAATTACACCAATGATCATTGTGTCATAGTTGCAAACCAAATTTTCATAAATGTTTCTGGGTTCATATGGCCATTCTTACAGTAGAACTGTTGGAATAATAAAATATACACAAGTGTTTGTTTTGAGGTTTTGAATAGTTTTCACACAGACATATAACTGCATATTTCCCTCAGTATATATGAGAATGTGTAACATAGCCATTGATCATAGCATCACCCATTTTTAAAAAATGTATAGACAGCAAGTAATGTTGTTACTATTTTACTATATTAATTTTGATAATATTTTGTTAGTATCTATTTGTTTGCTAAGAAAGCAGAAATATTTTGCAAACATCCACACGGCTTCCTGAAATGCATTATAAGAATTGCTGATTTGATTCTGGCAATAAACACACATGTCAAAAAAGCTTGAATTATTATTCACATTCAGAATGAAAAAATGAAGGAAAGCATATTTTAGAGACTTTTCAAGAGTCATTATAAATGTTAGAATCAGCACAGCATTAGAATCAGAATTTCCTAAAACATGCCTTATGATTTTTCTCTTCATATTTATTTTACTCTGTTATTCAAGCTGTTAATTCTTAAGGACTCCCTGACAAGGTTGTGATGCATATATTCATTTATCTTTCATTGAGTGATGCTATCAGGTTATTCTACATGCAGCTGATATATAAATAAGACAAAGAGAAAAAATCCTATTCTTTTTAATGTTATTTTATCATAGTTGAACATGAAGATATTAAAACATATAAATATTGTGGTTATATAGCCTATAGAAAATGCAAACTGATATGGGTGAAGCAAAGTAAGCAGGAACTGTGGCCAGAAGAGGGATAGAAATCTCAAATAGAGTGACTAGAGAATGTTTATTATTTTTTTGGAGCAAATTATCACAAATTCACCATGTTAAAATAATCCAATGTTTATTATCTGATAGAGTTCCAAGGGCCAGTATGCCTGTGTTTTACTCAATCAAGGTGTTTGTTAGGCTTGATTTTCATCAGAAAGCCTGTCTGGGAAATTTCCTCTTTAGAGCTTGCAATGTCTTCAAAATGATGTACCTGTAGTACTGAGAATTTTATTGCTTGCTGCAATCACTCTTAGCAACTACAGACTGGCAGCTCTTTTCTGGGCTAGGACCCTTTTACCAGCTCCTTTACAAGATGACAGCTTCTTTGTCCAGTTAACAAGGACCAGTTTCTAACTCCATTCTACTCAGATAGACTCCTGTATCACATAATGTAGATTTATAGAAGTTAATGGTATGGCATCCACTCACTTTTTCATATTTCATCAGTTACAAAATACATTATAGACCCACTAATGGCATTATTGAGTATTAATAAGGAACACTTGCACTATGGAAAGACACATTGGGATAGTGACAGTTGAGAAAATACTTAAAAGGAAGTGAGGATATATTGCAGATTAAAGACAAAAACAAAACAACCACAATAACAGCAACAGAAAACACCTCTAAGCAGCAAGAACAGCCAGAGTAAAAAGTAAAAGTAGCTACTTCTGTTTAAATTACTTCCCCTAATGGACTAATGACTACTTGGTAACACTGATGCTTTTGAATTGTTGGTCTACAAATGGTGGTGGGGAAAGAACTATTCATACTGTGGGCAACAGACAAATGACAAAAGATAAAATTTAGGTCTGACTTAAAGACAGCTGTGTGAGCTGTAGTCACCACCCTAAAATAGACAGATGCAGCTATCTAGCTCCTTGCTGAGACATCCTTGGAGGACAGTAATGAGGGAAAATACCCTAACAGGCAATACTTCATGCAATGAATCTGATTGTTCATTTTCTTTGGAAAGGGAGAAGGTCAGCTTATAAAATGATGTATCAAGTCATAAGCTGAAAACAAGGATTTGAGTGAAGGGTATAGACTTAGAAGAAACATGTTCAAAAGCTGGAGACAAAATGGGCTGAACAATTCAACACAGTCCTCTGGGAAAAGCCCAGAGTTGGCCAAAATGGATTTTAATAATAAAACGGACAGGTTGGCTTGTGGTGTGACAACCAGCAAACCTTTTTCCAGCTACTTTTGCTATCACCCAGTGGGATTATGAAAAAAAAATTAATCATGCTGTTAGAGAAACAGGTTATGGTTAAGCTCTAACAAGTAGATTTGCACTCACCGAACTCAACCTGGCTCCAGGAGCTAGACTAAAACTTACCCCTAATATACCATCATTCCCTGGATGCTCAGCCAGCTGCCTGCTAGCAGTTGATTAAATTGGACTGCTTCCATTTTTAAAGGAATACCATTAGATTCTTCCTGGAATAGAAATTTACTCTAGATATGGACATGTCCTCTCTGCACCCAATACCACTCATCAAACCATTCACAGAATGCCTTATGCACAATGCCTTATATTGTATTTGACATAGCATTGTTCAGTTCAAAATAACTTACTTCCTAGGAAATAAAGTTCAGCAATGAACCCGTGATCATTAAATTTACTGGGATTGCTATGTTTACAAATGTTCTGAAGCAGCTGCTTCGTAGCCTTTGCAATCTTCAGAAGTAGCTCTAGCTAGCTGGTAATACCTTGCAGGACTGCGGTGAGGTTCTTGTATAGGCTGTTACATGCTTGGAACCAGAATGGAATACTGGGTGCTATGTATATGAATCTCAAAGCCAGGATTCATGGGTCTACAAATCAATTAATTGAAATCCGAGAGTGGCTGCAGTCCCTATAGTGATCCATTACCTTTCTACCTGTGTCCTTGTGCTCTGCTGGCCTAGATATCTTAATGCAGGGGGAGGAATGTTTCCACTGGGAGACATAATGCTGTTTTTTAATGAAAAACTAAGATTTTTTTTGGCCTGGTTACTTTTGTCTTTTCATGTTTCTCAATGAACAGGTAAAAAAAGGAGTCACTGTGTTGTGGAAACTACCAAAGTCAATTGGGCTGTTGCTCCACAAATGGGAGCAAAGAGTAATATGTAGAATACAGGTGCATGCCTTGGACCCTGTTCTGGAAGAAAAATCAAGGAAAAAGGACAACTGTATTCGAGCAAGTCTAATGAGAGCACAGACAGTTTAGGGGTGATTATAGATATAGTTAAGGTGCTCACTAAGTACAACAGGAATAGATGACAGAATAACACAGTTACAACCATGTGAGCAGCCACAGAAGTAAAAACACTAATTGTCATCAGGAATTTTTCTTCATGTTGTGGTTATATATATATATATATATGTATATATATATATACACACACACATATTTATATATAATATGGATATAATGCATTAAATATTATATAATATTAACTGTAATGTTCATTTACAATCATCCCTCAATATGTATAAAGGACATTTTAGGTCCCTGAGAAAATATCAGAATCTATACATGTTCATGTTCTTCATATAAAATGCACAATATTTGCATATAACCTCTATACATCCTCTTATATAGGTTAAATCATTTTTAGGTTCCTTACACCACTGCATATAATGTAAATTCTGGGTAAATATTTCTGATACTGTACTAGTCGAATATTAATGGTAAGAATGTTTGTACACGTTCAATAAGGAAGCGATATTTTCAACTATTTTTAGCCATGTTGATTTCATGGATGTGGAACCTACAAATGAGAAACATACAGATAATAAACACATAAAAGGATACACATTCAGTGCATTTTCACTTCCATACTTTTATCATAACTTAGAAGATGTACTGGAATTTATCATAGTATTTTGTTATGGGTACTTAAATCCTAGTTTTTAAGTTATAGAACATAAAGAAAAAAGGAATGATGATTTTGCATCACATTTTGGGGAAAGGGTTTGTAGGTTTTCAGTTTTATCCATGACAGTTGTATTATATTAGGCAAGAATAACCTTGTGATTGTGTTTCTGTTGGATGTTAGGTAAGCGTTAAGGAGCTGTGAATGGGTACCCATTCAAGAAGAAGCAGACTTGCAATGGTTAAATCTATGGGTCAACTTGGCCTGTCCATAATTCCCCCTAGTTAGCCAAACACTAGTCTAGATTTTGCTGTGAAAGCATTTATTTTAATGAGATGAAATTGTAAGCAAACTTTGATGAAAGGCGCTCACCTTTTATAAAGTGTAAATCTGGCTCATTTAGAACTAAAGAGTTCAAGGGAAAAAATTGAGACTCCTAAGAATTGTCTTCAGGCAACCTTTTTCAACGCTTCCATGGGATTCTAGCTGTCACTCTGCCCTGTAAACTTTGAACTTATCATTTCCTCTAGGTATACAGACCAGCTAATTAAAATCTCTCTCCATGCCCCCCCCCCCCCCGCCCATCCCCACCTTTCCCAGCCCTAAGTCTTTGGAGAATGCTGACTAATAGATTTTTCTCATGGATATGAGTGCACTAATTTAATGTTCTTGATAAGCACTATTAGTTGCTTTCACATATATATCACATTATTTTTTCATTAGTAGCATTTGAATCCTTTGTGAAAAGAAAAAAAAAACTAAAGATCCAGCCTTTCTTGTATATAAGTGGTTATACAACATGATTCTCACTAATTGCATTGTAAACAAATATCTCTGAAGTGGATATCCTTAAATAATAAAGCAAAACATTAAAAAAAACAGAATGACTTCTTCATGAGAATAAAATCTCCTTAGGATTTTTTTAAAATTATCTTAAGAAATTGAACAAAGGAGTTGCCATTCAACTAGGCAGTTTCCTTTCTGAGTTTTAATCAAAGAATACAGTCCCCACTTATGTCTGATTGTGAGTCTGAATGGACATATCGGCAACAGCTCTCTCAATGGTGTGGCTGACAGTTTAGCAGAGGCCTTGATGGTCACAAACAAGAAAGCAGAAAAATGAAAGATACCAGTCCCAAATAACATTGTCTTTTCAATTGGTGCAGCAGTATTGTTCTGATGCTTATGTAATTTGGAAATAAAAAGGCTAACATTGAGGTTTATCTTATTCATAGTTTGATATATATATAGAGAGAGAGATGGATAGCTAGATAGATACATCTCTATCTAGCTATCCATCTGTCTATTCTGACTAATTCTCTACACAATCTCATCTCATATGAACTCTAAAGGTCTCTGCAATATTTACATATTGAGGTGTATCTTTCAAATGTCACATTTTAAGATTGAGCAGATATTAAGTAAAACATATCTAGAGCAATAATAAAAATTGCTTTAAGTGATATTCTTATCAAAAGCAAATCTGGCAGTCTTCGTCTTTGTATTTCTGGTATTGCCTTCATATATATATATATATATATATAAATATATATATATATATATATATATATATATATAATACATTATCTACTATTACTGTTTCCCAAAGCTTAAAACATCCCTTTGATTCCAAGAGAACTGTTTTCCATCAAGACCAATTTTCAATGGCTTTTGAAAAATCTAAGTAGGCTTTTACCTTATAGAAAAGTAATATCTCTAAGAATTACAACTCAATCATCATCTCCATTTCCTGAATCAATTCAGCTCTCTGGAAAGAAACTAAGCTGAGGGTTTTATTAGAATGTTAGCAAATATAATTTTTTTTCAGAGAAGGTTAAGATATTCTAGTGGATGTAATCAGACTTCAAGGTGTAATTTCCCTCTAGTCATTATTTAATCAATGGCATTATCCGAGTGATCCTGTGGAAGAGTCCTCTTATTTTTTAAAAAAAATTCATTTTCCATTACTATCATGAATGCATATCATTTGGACTTTTCTTGTGGCAGCTTTAAAAGCATCTAATCTCTTAATGGCATATCAGATCTGAACAATATCTTCCCCCAAGGCCTCTCATTCTTTAGATTCCATTAACTCAAGGTTCTCTTTGTGGATAAAAACCTCATTCTAGTTCTAATATAAAAATCTTTGCAATCAGGGTGTGTTATGTCTAAAACTGATTTTCTGACCATAGAGTTCATTTTCTTAAGTGCTGGATCAGGAGTGTCTCATACATTGTAAATGCTCATGAATGCTTGTCAAATTGAATTGAAACAGGGTGGCTTAACTTCCTCATACAATAGAGGCTTTGAACATTTGCTAACACAAAACTATATAAGATCCTAAACAGCATAATGTGAACAATGGAAAATTAGTTGTAAGAAATGTTGACACTGTTACTGTTATTGCTTATTATTGTTGTTGTGCCAGGACTGGTGCTTGTACTCAGTGCCTGTGTGTTATACCTGAGCATTTCTGATCAAAGCTAGTGTTGTATCACTTGATCCACATCTCCATTTCTGACTTTTTGCTGGTTAATTGGAGAAAAGTGTTTCATGGATATTCCTGTTTGAGCTGGCTTCTAACAACTGACCTCAGGTCTCATCTTCCTAAATAACTAGGATTATAAGTGTTATAGGAATTCCAGTGCCTGGCTGATTTTTTTTAAATGCATTAATAACTTCACTAGACAGAAAATGTAGCATGGTTGAGTCATGCCTCAACTTCACAATCACATATTATGCAGCTACTGCATATAATATTATGAGTTGTAAAATACAAAATTCCTTCAATATTATATTTTAAAAAGAATATGTCAGTATTTTATAATAAAAATTTCTACACTGGGGCTGAGAAGGTGGCTCAGTGGTAGAGTGCTTGCCTTGCATGCATGAGGCCCTTGGTTCAATTCCTTAGCACCACATACATAAGCAGAAAAAAGCCAGAAATGGTGCTATGGCTCAAATGGTAGAAAGCTAGCCTTGAGCTGAAGAGCTGAGGGACAAACCCCCAGGCCCAGAGTTCAGGCTCCATGACAGACAACAACAACAAAACAAAACAAAACAAAATTCTATGTCTATACACATAGAACAAGATGTACAATATGTCATAAAATTTCTTTTTTTAAGGTTAACTCAGAATAAAATTAGTTCTCTTCTTCACTATATAGTATTTTTTTCTATTTTTACTATCAGTATTAATTGAATTAGCATTTCTTAAGTTTACACTTGAAAAATTAAAAGCAAATGTATTTTAAAACTGAAACAAGGTGATATCTAAGGGTCTAGTTTCAGTTTTCTGCACATGAATATCCAGTTTTGCCAGCACCACTTGCTGAAGAGTGTCTTTTTTTCTAGCCTATATTTTTAGCTCTTTTTATTAAATAATATGCATGTTGCCCGGCGCCTGTAGCTACGCCTGTAATCCTAGCTACGTAGGAGGCTGAGTTTGCAGTTCAAAGCCATACCGGGCAGGAAAGTCCGTGAGACTCTTATCTCCAATAAACCGCTAGAAAACCAGAAGTGGCTCTGTGGCTCAAGTGGTAGAGTGCTTGCCAGGAGCTGGAATAGTGCCCTAGGCCCAGAGTTCAAGACCCATGACCGACAAAAAAAAAAGGTGCATATCGGTCTGTGGGTTTATTTTTGGGTCTTTTGTTCTGTTCCACTGATTTTCAGGTCTGTTTTTGTGCTGGTACCAAGCTGTTTTCATTACTATGGCTTTTTAGTAGAATTTGAAGTTTGGTATCGTTATTCTTTCAACACTGTTCGGTTCACTTAGGATTGCTTTTGTGATTTGAAGTCTTTTGTTATTCCATGTGAAGTTTTGGATTGCTTTCTTGAAGAATCTTATTAGGATTTTGATGGGTATTGCATTGAATTTGTAAACTGCTTTGAGCAGTATCGCCATTTTCAAAATGTCAATCCAGAAGAGTAGAATTTTAAAAGCTTCCACCAAAGAGTTCCTTCACATATTTGGTTGAATTAAATCATGGATATTTAATGCTATTACAAATGAGGTTGCTTTCCTGATTTTAGTCTCAGTCTTCTTATTGTTGGAATACAGAAAAGGTGCTCAGTTTTTTTTGTTTGATTGATTGATTTTTATACCCTGCTACTTTGCAGAAGTATTGAATCAGCTATAGAAGTTTGGGGGAGGAGACTATAGAATCCTTTAAATATAGGATCGTGTCATGTGTTTTACTTCTTCCCTCATTATTTGGATCCTCTTTGTATTTTTCTCTTGCCTTATTGCTAGGAATTGGAATACTATATAGAAGAGCAATGGAGAGAGTGGACATCCTTGTCCCATTCTTGATTTTAGGGGAAACTAAAACATTTTTCCCTGCTAAGTATAATTCTGGCTGTAGGTTTATCAAATGTAGCTTTTTATTATACTGAGAAAAAAATCTATGTATTCCTAGTTTCTCCAGAGATTTTATCATGAAGGGGTGTTGGATCTTGCCAAAAGCTTTTCCTGCATGGATTGAGATGACCATGTGGTTCTTGTCCTTGCGTTAGTTGATGTGTTGTATTATTGATATGTGTGTGGTAAATCAGATTTCTATACCTGGGTTAAATCCTGTTTGATTATAGTGTATGATTTCCTTGTAATAGTTACAGAAAGAGATATAAGACATTTTAGGGCTCCTGAGCACATGTCGAAATTTCCTAAATTAAGATCCAGGCAACACAACATATCAAAGTAAAGAATTGATAAGTGGGATTGCATGAAGTTTCTACACAGGACATGACATGGCTAACAAGCTAAAAGGAAAGATCAGAATGGGAGAAGCTTTTTGCCAGCTATATCAGACAAAGGTCTACTATCCAAAATATACTTAGAGCTAAAAAAAATTATCTTCTCAAAGAAACTACAACCCAATTAATAAATGGGCTAAAGACAAACTGAGATTTCTCAGAAGAGGTAATGATGTTCTATAGACACATGAAAATGTGTTAAACTTCTCTAGCCATGAAGGAAAAGCAAATCAAAGCAACACTGAGATTCTGCCTGGTTAGTTTGATCATCTTCAAGAAAACAAACAATAACACATGCTGGTAACATTGTGACAGACTCTAATACATTGTTGGTGGGAATGTAAACTTGTTCAACCACTCTGAAAAGCAGTGTAGAGGTTCCTCAAAAAACTAAACATAGAGCTACATTACGCTCCAAAATTCTATTCCTGGACATCTATCCAATAAAACACAAATAAGGTCACAGTAAAACCATCAGCACAACCACATTCATTGTAGCACTATTCCTCATAGCCAAAATATGGCGTTAGCCCAGATACTCTTCAATGTATTAATGAAATAAGAAAATCATATATATATAAAATGGAATTATATATATATATATACATATATATAAAATGGAATTTTACTCATCCATTAGAAAGAATGACATTGAACCATTGGTAAGGATATGGAAAACTTGGAAAGAATTATATAAAGTGAAGTAAACCAGATACAGAGGAAAAAGGTCACATAGTTTCTGTCATTTGTGATCAATAGAATGTCCCTATAAATCTGTAAGTAAACACGCTGGGTGGTATGCAAGCAGTTCCAAATGAATTGACTGAATTATACTAGATGCTATCGAGAAGGTTCATATTGTGATTTGATTTTGTTTGTTAGTTTTCCTTCTTCTTTTTTTTTTTTTTAACAAAGACTAAGTCAAAGCCCAACAAATAAAGCACCATTGCTATTTGCAATGGGGTGGGGCCAAAAAGGAGAGGATAATGAAGCAGGGAGAGGGGAGAAAGCAATGATGAATTCATTGTATTAAATGCATGATGAAAATGGTTTGTGTCAACAAAGAAGAAAAGGTGGTATGGATCCATATGCCGGGAATTGGGTTTGATGAAACACTGCAGGGCTTTGTTGTGCCAGTATGAATGGGAGCAAAAAAGGCTGACTTTGACAACATGGTTGCCACTCACCCTATCTCTTCAGAAGAACTGGTCACACTCCTTTGAGAACCCAAAGACTTACAAGGCTGGCAGCTGGATCAATAGACTGAGTAGAACCAAATGATCCTCTTTACTTCCTGATCCAGTTTTATATATTCCTTAATTCAATCACGGACTTTCTGACAATGGAAAATTTTAGTAAAGAATAGAACTTATTTATGTAATCATATTTTTTCTTTGTTAATGTAGGGTTGATTTTCATTTGATTATATGTCACAATAATTAATATTTTAAAGTGTTTTTTATTATCAGTTCTATGCTACTTTGTTCCCTCTTTTAGCTTCATCCCAAGTTTAAAACTGTATGAAGAACAATGAAGCTAATGTATGGTATGAGTGTAGCTTACTGATATTTTTTAGACAGGGTTTCCTGATCTAGCCAGGCTGGTTTCACACTTTTGATCCTCCTATCTTGGCTTCTACCCAGCCTTCCACTGGGGCTTAAACTCAGAGCCTTGTACTCATTTGGCTCACTTACTCAGCTGTCATTCTACCACTTGAACCATAACTCTAGTCCTACTTTTTGTTGATTAACTAGAGATAGACTCGAGGACTTTTATGTCTCAGCTGAGTTGAACCTTGATCCTTCAGATCCTCCTTAGTAATTAGGATTACAGGAGTGAGCCACTATTGCCTGGCTATGTACTGGTATCTTGAATATTAGTTATGTACCATTTTGAAAATGATTGAAGCTCTTGATACATAAATATTACAATGGAAAGTCTTTTGTTTTTTCATTGTTTTTGAAGCCAGCACTATGCTTTACATATTGAAAAGCTATTTCAAGGATGTGACCTTTCTCTAATTGCCCAGTTACATTCTTTCTTCTGTTTTCAGTGACTTTAATGATTGTTATTTTTAAAATTATTTTATGAGATAAAATACATCAAATTTAGGAAAGACTTGAGGAAGCTAGTTCAGTAAGAGACATCTTGCAAGTGAGTAAGACTTTCAGGAGGGATACTTGACTATTTCTGAAGGCTGTTTCTCTGCTAATGAGTTCATAGTTCAGTGAATACATTTAACACTTGTATGTGGTTTAATCCTTTTATTCTCCCCTCAAAACTGTTCTAAACATTTGAAAGTTACAGCTTTTTCTTCTTATAAAATTTATTATGAATTTTTAAAAAGGAATTCATTGTATATACTACAATATTCAGAAATGTAAGGGAAGAGATCAATTGAAGGGGGAGGAGAGTGTTGTAGGGATACAGATCAAGATGCATTGTATTCACATACTACCTTGTTAAATGACATCTTCTTTGTACAATTACTGAAAGATAATTATTTTTTAATTGTATTTTATTTTATTTGAGAACATACTGTACAGAGGGGCTACAATTACATGGGCAGGATAATGCATACATTTCTTACCAAGCATTGCAGCCTCCTCCTTTGTTTACCCTTCACTTCCCTTCCCCGCCTTGAAAGATAATTTTTTAAACTGAAACAAAAATTATTATTATGTACACCACTACCATATGTTTATATCTATCATCTATCTCTATATATACATATATATATATATAACTTAATGAATAAATACATTGTTGCAAATATGTTTAAGCTATGGGAACATTTGAAAATAAATCAATATAGCTAAAAAGAAAAAAGAAAAAAAACTGAAAATTTATGTTTTTTAAATCATGAAATTTCTGAAATGGTTTATGTTATTGTCATCTTGGTAGAATGGTAAAATAATATGCTGGTATAGTAGTAGTAATAATTTGTGTGAAATATGTTATTCCATTGTATAAACATAAGACCATTGTTTTGTTCTTTCTTTTTACATTTTGCTCTTTAAAATATGTATGCATAGTCAGGTGCCAATGAATCATGCCTGTAGTTCTAGTTACTCAGGAGGCTGAGATCTGAGGATCTCGGTTCAAAGCCAGCCTGGGCAGGAAAGTCTGTGAGACTCATATCTCCAAAAAAACCACTAGAAAACCAGAAGTGGCCTGTGGCTCAAGCGGTAGAGCGCTCGCCTTGAGCTGAAGAGCGCAGGGACAGCACCCAAGCCCAGATTTCAAGCCCCATGACCGACCAAAAAAAAAATGTATGCATAGTTGTAGACTTAGATATTTTTACTTATTATGTAGTAATGAGTTTGTGAAAAATATACTGCCAAATATTTGGTTCTCCATGGAGGAATTCAACTTAGTATAAAATTAGAACCTTGTTTCTTAAGATTTAATGAAGAGAAATGTCTTTTATAATTAGAAAAGTGTTTATGATTGCAAGCTAACAATTTGCATCTGAATGGAGAAGAATGTGAAGCATTTCATAATACTTGGTGGAAAGGCATTTTTGAAGCTCCAGAGTTAATGCTTTCCAGAGCTGTGGTGATGTACATATAAAGCTTACAAGTGGTATTAGTTCCCGTTTATGAGATGGAATTTCTAACCACAGATACTTCCGTATCCATCCAGTCATGTGATGTCATAAATCTGTAAGTTGATGCCAAAGAAAAGAGCCCCAAACCACTTTGAGACTACAAAGACTCCTCCTGAAAGTCTGTGAGACACTGGCTTATGTCCTTCTACATGAACATAATGTGAAACAATCATTCATTAATAGATATGTAACATAATAGTCCAGATGAATGCAAGCTGCCATCATAGCCATGAAAAACAAAACTGGACATGGTGGAGATGATGATCTGTACCCCTAGAATATTTGGATTCGTTTCACAAGTTTTGAGGATACACATTCTGACACAGGTTTCCACAGATGTAGATAAGTGAATATAAAAGACGTATTGACATAGGTTTCCACAGATGTAGATAAGTGAATATAAAAGACTTATTGAACATCTGAATCAGCCAGCTGAGTCTAAAGGGAGGAGTCCATATGCTCTGGTTTCAATGATCCCTGAAAAAAAGCATGGGTTGGTGAAGGCAGGCAAAAATTCATTGTATATACCACAGAATTGAGAACTGGAAGGGGTGGGTCAGAGAGGGGTGAAGATGTTGAAGTGGTGACACAGATCCAGATGCATTGTACACATAAACTGCTTTGTTAAATGTAAAAACTTCAATACATAACCCGAAATTAAGTAAGGGAAGTTGTGAATAGGGAGGGAGAGGAGAAAATGTTGAAAAGGGTGACATGGCTCAGTATATACTGTATTCATAAACTGCTTTGTTAAATGGCAACTCCTTGTATAAACAGTTAGATCATAAAAATATTTTCTCAAAGCATGGGTTAGAAAATTAATCCCTAATGGTCAAGTGGTGGGTGACAGCTATTGTCTCAGGAGTAGGTTTGTCATGGTTGATATCTATGGGAGAGTTTGGCCCCTTTCAATTGTCTTCCTTCCTTGTTTGTCCTTTCCACCATAGGATGAGGGAACAAGCAAACCTTGCCAGATGTCACTCTTTGAATCTGGATTGTCACAGCACTCAAAAGTGTTAGTATTCATTATAAATTACGAAGACTATGGTGCTTTACTACAGCCCCCAATTAAAAAAAAAACAAAACATGATGTTGGGAATGCAGAGTACAAGGGATTCAATAGAGATGAAACTGAGCAGCTTTTCAAATATTTGGAAACTCCTGTTAGATAAAAGAAGTAAAAACTGAATAGTGCAATTTTCAAGAGCCCATTTCTTCATAGAAACCCCCAAAGAAAATCAACCATTCAGGGTCTGGGAAG
The DNA here is from genome assembly GCF_024711535.1 of Dipodomys merriami. Lineage (NCBI taxonomy): Eukaryota > Metazoa > Chordata > Mammalia > Rodentia > Heteromyidae > Dipodomys > Dipodomys merriami. The sequence continues at coordinate 33,342,486 of NW_027202270.1, forward strand.
GTGGCTCAATTGTAGAGCGCTTGCCTTGCATGCCTGAGGCCCTGGGTTCAATTCCTCAGCACCACATAAGTAAAAAGAAAAAAGCCGGAAGTGGCGCTGTGGCTCAAGTGGTAGAGCGCTAGCCTTGAGCTGAAGAACTGAGGGACAGCGCTCAGGCCCCACGACCGGACCCCCCCCCCAAAAAAAAAAAAAGAATCAAAATCAACCATTTACAAAATCCCTCCCCTGTCTCTTGCTTCCTCAGAATTAATATTTCTGAGTTTTGGAAAAGAGTCAAAGGTTTACAGCAACCATGATAATAGAATCAAGAAAAATGATGATAAACGCAGTAGGAGAGCTTAGTGAGGCATTGATTTTTCTCTTGCCCCAGTTAGTTAACTGGCAAAAGAAAAACTGTCAAACAAGAATGTCAAATATGACAAAAGTATCTTGAAAGTATACTTTTCGGAAAAAGTAAATCTGAGAAAAATTAAATCTAAGAGGTCTGTTATTAATAGACTAGCCCTACAAGAAATGCTAAAGAATACACTTACATTTTTAGTTAAAGAACAGCAGGAGTTACTTGAAGTCATATAACTCCCCCAGCACCAAGCACAGTGGTTAAGGTAAATGTATACTTAAATATAAAAGCCTACACAACTATATTCTGTTGCATAGCCTGTCCTTTATTCCTATATAAGTTCAAATAAAAATATATAATCCATGGCTGGGAAGGTGGTTCAGTGGTAGAGCGCTTGCCTTGCATGCATGAGGTCCTGGGTTCGATTCCTCAGCACCACATAAGCAAAAAGAAAAAAACCGGAAGTGGCGTGGTAGCTCAAGTGGTAGAGCACTAGCCTTGAGCTGAAGAGCTGAGGGACAGCGCCCAGGCCCAGAGTTCAGGCCCCATGACCAGACCCCCCCCAAAAAAAAAACAAAATAAATAAAATAAAAAATATATACAATCCAATATATAATTACAGTGTATGAACCAATCATAATATTGGATCATAGCATTAAATTTATATACAATGTTCAAAAATATAACATATAAGAATAAAGAAAAAGATAACTGTATTTAAGCAGATTATTAAAATAAGATTGAAACTAAGTTTATAAAAGAATGCTGACAGACATCTCCCAATACTATTTTTTAAATGTAGCTTAAATTAAATAAAAAATAAATTTAGTAAAAATTTAATTTAGTATACTGTCAAATGAATTAGTAGGCTGAAACTTTATCATTGTGGATTTGGCACTGGTTCTTTGAATGTAACACTGAAAGTCTGAGAAACAACAGACAGGACAACTAAGTGGGAGTTCAAAAAACTTAATTTTATACATCAATGGATACAGTTATATTTAATATAAAGACAGTCTAGATATTGGTAGTCTTCAATGTAAATATTATATCTTATCAAGTGTCCAACATATGTGAACAGATGGATGAATGACTCACTTATATTGTAAGATCCTAGCAAAGTGCAAGGCCTTTAGTTCAAATCCCAGTACTGGAAAAGACAAAACAAACAAAAAACAAATCTAGTAATATGGAGGTGTCGTAGGAGGTTTCAGATGACTTTTGGAAACAACAAACAAATTTAAGGAGTTATATTTATTATCATTTTGTCCTCATTAAAGTGTAGAGTATCTAAGAAGGCTATGTTTCTTTTTTTATTATTAGTTAAAGTACTATTTCAAAGAAAACTGAAATTGGAGACTGATCCAGACATTGCCCAAATTCTACTCTTGGTACTATAGTAATATGCCTTTAGCATTGCTTTCACCTATAAACTTAGGTCACTAATGTAAAATGTACGTAATTATTCACTCAAAGTTATGAATTTAGAAATATGTCAAGAGGAGGAATTTGTTCTACCTTGTGCTTCCTTTGTGATCATTTTTCCATTTATAAAATGGGAAAGGAAAATCTTACCTACAGTCCTCCTCCCAACTCACAAACATCAGCTTTCTGCTCTTCATTAGGAGATCCCTAATGATTAAAGGTTGAATGCAAGGCAATGTGAAAGGATCTCTTGTAAGACTGAATTCCCTGACACAGAGCCTCTCTTGTTTTATAACCACAGAAAAAAATCTTTAGGAAAATAATATTTAATCACGTGGAATAATTTTTTACAGAATCAAATATCAAGAGTATTTTCATTTAAACCCATTTTATCAAGAATGTTTTCTATGAACATATATTCATATTTAATATTAATATATAATATACATACAACATATAAAGTTGTATAAGATATTTTAGAATGCACTTTATCTTCTATTATTCAATTACCAACATTTTTTATTGGTTGCTGACTTTTTAAATTTTTTAATCATGTTCATTTTATAGCAATGACTCATATGTGCTTGTTGTAAGAAAATTAAAATTCAGAGAAACACAAATTACATATTTTTTCTGTATCACATATTTCTATATTATAAGCCATTCATCTCAGTATTTAATGAAGAGATGCATCTATCCTTTTAAAGTTTGTATTCATAATCTTGTATTTTTCTTTTTTCTTTTTTTTTAATATTTAGGATTGAAATCAGAACCTTTTTCTTTCTAGGAAGGCATACTTACTACTTGAGTCAAGCCCTGAGCACTTTCTTAATTTAGTTATTTTTCAGACAGCCAATTGAATTTTGCCAGGACCACCTGCAGACCATGATTCTCCTACTTATGTCCTCCTTGTATCTTGGGTAATGAATGTACCACTATATCCAGCTTATTGCCTGGGATGGGGTGGGGGTCTCACCAGCTACCAGCCTTGGCTGGTAGCTCTCATGAACTAGGGTTGCAAATGTGGTCCCCATTATGCCTTTACTAAATTTTTTTAAATCAGTTGTGATGGGGCCTAGGTTATTGCTGCATGCAGTTTAAAACAAGACATTAACATGTAAACAACCACTTACACTGCATCCCAATGAAAAAGTAGTTTATAACTTGATTCAGTATGAGTCTGAGTAGTTCTCAAAGTTACTGTTAAATAAAACTATATTTTAGGACTTTATTTTAAAAGTGACAGCCCACATTAAAAATCTAATATTCTCTATAAACTAAAAATCACAGAATGGTGGGGTGCAGTGTATCACACCTGTAGCTACTCAGGAGACTGAGATCTGAGGATAGCGGTTCAAAGCCAGCCCAGGCAGGAAAGTCCATGAAACTCTTATCTCCAATAAACCACTAGAAAACCAGCAGTGGAGCTGTGGCTGAAGCGGTAGAGTGCCCGCCTTGAGCTGAAGAACACAGGGACAGTGCCCAAGCCCAGAGTTCAAGCCCTAGGATGGACAAAAAAAAAAAAAAAATCACAGAATAAGTGTTAGTGAAAATACTTGTTTTTCTGACTCCTCTGCTTAATATGTATTACTCCAGTGCACTCATATTTAATTGCCTAGCTGCCTTAATTGATTAGGATTGTACTTAAATAATAGAGTAGCAGTTTGCATTCTGCGTTAACCCACTTTGTATAATTATGTTAAAACAATTATAAATAGCTGTTTACATATTATTAATGTGTATGATACTAACAAACAGAGGGCATCCAATAAAGAAAGATGGAGTGGTTCTTTTAGAAATATCCTAATCTTACAACTCAAAGAAACATATTGGTATTGTCTGTGTCTGCCATAGATAGTTGTGGTGAACAGAATACAGAATTGTGTGTGTGTGTGTGTGTGTGAATGGAAAAATGACTGAAAGAAACAGAGATAGATACACAAGAGAGGACAGAAAGAGAAAGAGAGAGAGACAGAGAGAATTTTCAATGATTTTAGGCTGATTCTAACTTTGAAAAATAAAGACAAGGTCATAACACAAAAAATAAATATGATCTGTCAAAAGTAGAGAAGTCAAAGACCTGTATTCTCCTGTAGTAATTTCAGACGGAAAGAGCCATATTGGCACCTTGCTTTAGGACTATTGATATCTACAACTGTAAGATAAATTTTTGTTTAAAGACACAAAACTTGTAGTAAATGTTACCTTGTAGTGTATGTTACTGATGCAACAGAAAATAAATACAATACCTAAGGTACATATGTACAAACATATTTTGTTCTCTGCAGAAATTTACTATGCTGGGTGAATATAGGTGTTGGGGAGAGAACAGACTTATGTTATAAAAGTTATCAAACCTCCAGGCTTTATTAAACATTAGATGTGATAGCTTTATAAAGTATAAAGGTATTTGTGTCTTCATCTGTTTAATGTGAGTCCCCTATGTTTTAAAATACTTTAAATTCAAAATAGAAAAAAAAATCTGGTAATATTTCTCCATCTGTAAAATTACATGACATTATTATAACTTTTCATTACTATTGTCTCGATGAAGTAAATTTGAATCTGGAGCCTAACTTTCTACCAAAATAAGTTTATTTCACAGTTAACAGTATAACATTTTCATTTAAATCTTTCTTTCATGTGAAGGGATATTTGTTACAGTTTTGGTCTCTGTTGTGTTATAGTTAAGTCCAAGGATATGATTTTTACATTTAGATCTTCAATGTTCTAAAAAGTGCTATGGAATAAGATATGGGAAAATGAATGATTTCAGTATAGCATTTTTCATAGATAGAATATATACTGGTAGATCTCCATGGGAGGCAGTAACTATATCTCCAAGAAAGCAAAAAATTATGAAGAATTCTAAATAATTTGAGTAAATTATCAAACATAGAGCAGAGTAATAATAAGAGAAGGGTCATTAAGAGACAGATGAGACATAATCGAAAGTTTTCAAGTCAGGAAGACAAGGAAAAGAGGGGAAATAGTCATAGTTTAGGAAGACAGATGAGAGAGGGTAAATAGTTCTATCACTCTGTGAAAAGTCATTTCAAGATAAATGGCTAAAAATGTGGTAGAGTGCTAGCCCTGAGTACAAAAGCTCAGGAACAGTGTCCATGCCCTGAGTTCAAGCTCAAAGACTGGCACAAAGAAAGAAACAACATTTCTTTTATGGCCAGAGTTGTTGAACATTTCATCATGTCTATTGGACATTCTTACTTCTTCCTCTAAAAAGTTTCTCTTTAAATCTTTAGCCCAGTTATTGATTGGATTGTTGAGTTTTTGTGGTTTCTTTGGGAGGGGGTTAATTTTTTGAGTTCTAAGAATATTTTAGATATAAGGCCCTTGTCTGATGTATAGTTGGGAGAAATTTTCTCCCATTCTCTGTGCTTTCTATTTATCTTGTTAGTTATGTCCTTTGCTATGCAGAATCTCTTCAGTTTGATGTAATGTTGTTTATCCATTTATTCTTTGATTTGTTGTGATTCTGGATCTTAAGAAGTTTGGGCCCATGCCTAGAAGGCCTAATGTTTCCCCTACCCCTTCCTGTAATATTTTCACAGTATCTGGCCTTACATTGAGGTCTTTGATCCATTTAGAATTGATTCTCATGCAGGGTGATATTTGAGGATCTAGCTTTAGTTTTCTGCACATGGATAGCCAATTTACCAGTACCATTTGTTGAAGAGACTCTCTTTCAACTTACATTTTTGGCTCCCTTGTAAAATATTTTTACCTCACTTCAATTAGAATGGCCATTATCAATAAAACTAACAATAACAAAAGCTGACAGGGGCGTGGCCAAAAGGGAACTCTGTTTAAGGGAATGTAAACTTGTTCAACCACTCTGGAAACAGTATGGAAGTTTCTCAAAAGACTAAACATAGAGCATTAACCCAAATGACCCACAAACAAGGCCACACTAAGGCTACCAGCACAACCATGTCCTTGTAGTATTATTTACTATAGCCAAGATATGGAGCTGACCCAGATGCCCCTCAATGGAATGGATCAAAAAATGTGGCATATATACACAATGGAATTCTACTCATCTATTGGAAAGAATAATATTATACCACTCATAAGGAAATGGAAAGACTTGGAAAAAAATTATATTAAGTGAATTACGCCAGATCCAAAGAAACATAGGTTGTATTGTTTCCCTCATTTGTAGTAGCTAGAATGTGCCTATAAGTCTACAAGTAAACAAACTGAATAATTAAAACACACACACACACACACACACACAAACACACACACACACAAACACACACACACACACTGGGACATGATAAATTATACAGGTCTGTGTTCCAGTGCTTTTGTACTTTAGGATAACGCTCTACCACATTTTTAGTCATTTATTTGAGATTATTTTTTATACAGTGATAGAATTGTTTGCCTTTTTTTTGTCTTCCTAAACTGTGACTGTTTCCCCTCTTTCCCTTGTCTTCCTGACTTGAAAACTTCCTGTCATGTCTCATCTGGGTTTTTACTGACTCATATTTAAGAGGATCAAATATGACACATGAATTGTGGGGTTCAGTGCAGAATGATGCAACTGAGATGTTGACAGTCTTGAATAGTATGGACATGTATTGTGAAAAACAGCTTTCACTAGGCCTGAGACATGACTAAGTGGCACTTGATATCAATCTATAAATTCTCTTAAGAAAATAGTTACTACTGAAGTGCTTGAGAGCTTTTTGCTAGGGAGCATTATTTAATGAGTAGGTACATCCAGTGTATTTAAAAAAATCAGATCTGATTAGGTAAAATGATTTTACATCCTATACATTCTGTAGCTGTAGCTCAAAGAATTGTGTGGGTCCATCACAGAACATCAGCACAATAACATGTTAAAAGCCATAATGTGTATTATGCCAAATGACTTTGACCAAGGTCACAGAATGGGCTTTGAGTTTACCATATAACTACTTGAGAAAGAAACATTATTACTTGAATGATTATGGGTTCTGTAAAGTAAAATAAAACATTCAGAAACTCAAATAAATCTGAAGCTATGAATGGAAAGGCAATTTTGGTTCATTTGGAACATTATAAAAATGACCCAAAATGAAACAATGAAATATAACATGGATGCAAGAAAATAATATTTAGAAAATTATTTAAGATAATACTACAAGAAAAAAAAAACAAAGGAGTCTTCTACCTCTCTGAAAACCCAAAGCTAAAGCAAAGGCTTTGAAGGCCAGAGACAGAGATAGAGACAGAGAGACAGAGTAGGGGAGAGAGGGAAGGAAGAGAGGGAAAGAGGAAGAGATGGAGAATAAAAGGAAGAAAGGAAGGAAGGAAGGAAGGAAGGAAGGAAGGAAGGAAGGAAGGAAGGAAGGAAGGAAAGAAAGAAGGAAGGATAGAAGGAAGGAAGGAAAAAGGTCGGAAAAGAAGAAAGAAGGGAGGGAAGGTGTGAGGGAGGAAGAAAAGAAGGAAGGGAAGAAAATAAAAATGTTATTAACTTTTTGAGCAGTCTGAGTCAACATGATTCCTAATAGGACAACTCAACTATTCTTGAAAGAGCATCCCTGGGAGAAACAGGTCGACTTCTATGACAACTTCAAGTTCTCCTGTATGAAAAAGGGCACACTGCATTTTATAGCTATTGTAGCCAACACACACCATGTCAAAGATGACTTTGACCTGACTAAGGTTGACAGCTTGGTCAGGATTAATGGAGATATGAGTTATTCATCTGACTACTGACTGCTGTTTCAATGTTGCCAACAAAACTGAGATAATCCTTATTCAGTCCAACTGGCTAATTCTAAAGTGATTTTGCCAGAAAACAACTAATATGCTTCCAAATACTTGGAAAAAATTGTATGACACTATAATTTTAGGAAAAATGAATCTGAATGTACGTTTCACTTAGTGATTTTTAAAAGTCAGTGTATATTCACAAATGGAAACTAAGAGAAGCTGTTATAAGATAGAAAGCACACATACATAAAGGCATACAGAGAAATCACTTCACACTTTAATTCTTTTTTTGAAAACAATCCACTACTACCTACAAATTTGAGTCCAAGGTTTATAATCAGTAAACAGAATAAATAATAACAAAAGTGACAAGCCTGTTACCTCCTAGCTCCGTCATACATACGTGTGAATACTTTTCTCAAGTTCAGCATAATACTTAGAGCACAAATATTCATTCACAGTTTATTAATAAAAATAACATTTCTATCATTAAATGCTACTGATGCCCTTGGAAATTCCTATGCAAAATGGTGACCAAGAAAATTTACCATTCAAATCCTTTGCTGATTCAAGCACAGTTCCTCCTTGGCCTCAGCCACCTACTTTGGAAAACTCCCATGTTCAAACTGAGACCAAATTTCCCCAGCTCCTCTGAGCCATATCTGAGCCTGGCATCAGTACTAATACAGTTGCATTTCTATACCACACAGGAATTTTCTCATAGTTGAATTTGATAAAAATAAAAGTTTCCTATATATCTGGCAAAAAAATATCAAAAATGTTCTCCTTACCTTTGTTCTCTTAAAACAATAGTCTTGTGCTGTAATTCCAAGATTCTCCTACTTTCTCTAGTTCCCTCCCATTTATTCTCTATAAACATTTGTTCTAATACATATATTTCTGTTTTGATCCATCCTTCTCGGGAATTAAGGAATATCCAAACTATTTGAGTGCTGCCAGGAATAGTTAAAGAAATATGCTGTAAGATGGAGTTTTGTAACAGATTCAATCACTGCTTTATGGATTAAGTACCATGGTAAATAGGTTAGGGTTATGGTTCTTGGCATAAGGAAGAAGTTTAATAACAAGAGATGTCTGTCCTGATTGAGTGGGACTCTTCCATTTAAAAATAGGTCAAATATTTGAAGGTGTAGAATGAGTAATACCTATAAGAACTAAGTCATATTAAACTCCTGCGGGAAGATAAAAAAAATTGAGGGTCATTGATGGAGGTTAGCTGTAAAAACCAGAAGACATATTTCACATCGTAAGAATGAAAAGAGACTTGTATCTCCTGAAATGAAGAGCAGAAAGAACTGTACCAGAGAAAGAACTGCTTGGGATTTTCTAACCCATCTTTTCTCATTTGTGTTTCTCTCTTTCATAATTGTAAGGTCTATATCCTATAACACTGCTGATTACCACACGTTATTCATCTACTAGTTCTTTTTCTTTGAAAAAATGAAAACATGTTTCAAATTATTGGACCGGTGTAGGTCCATTGCCAATCTTGCACCATAAGAATGTTATCAATCAAAGCTGCTGTATTAATATCCTGGAATTCAAAATTCTGAGAACAGGGCTGGGAGGTTAATTGACTTATGCCAAACAGCACACACTTCAAGTGTACAAGCTGAGATACACTCAAGAATCTTCACAACATTATATAACTGTTATACCATGAAAAAAATAATTATGTATAGACACATATATAATGTTATTGTACATATGTATATCACCCTACTCTAAAAATATTATATACATGTGTGTATTCCTATGAAAACACATTTAAGAAACTACAACTGTGTTTCTCCTGTGCACTTCTAAAATCTATGAGACTCACCTCAGTGAGTGATATTTCTGAACTATTGTAACTGCCAAAGCCAACATTTGTTTTGCTTTTTGCCAGTCTTGGGACTTAAACTAAGGGCCTGGGCACTATCCCTGAGCCTCTCTTTGCTGAAGACTAGTGCTCTACCACTTGAGCCACAGCAGCTTGTGGTACTGAGGAATTAAACCCAGGGCTTCATGCATGTTATGCAAGCACTCCACATGTTGCATGTTATGCAAGCACTCCACATACTCTGCCCCGAAGTCAACATTTGATTCCTACAAATAGTCACACAATTGTGCACCCACATGTACTTTCATTCAAACATGGTTGTACACAATGTATATGCATCTTAAATTTAATTGTATTTAAAAATTGCTAGAAGCAGCCGGGTGCTGGTGGCTCACACCTGTAATCCTAACTACTCAAGAGACGGATCAGAAGATTGCAGTTCAAAGACAGCCCAGGCAGGAAAGTCTGTGAGACTCTTATCTCCAATAAACCACCAGAAAACCAGAAGTGGCCTGTAGAGCACCAACTGAAGCTGAAAAGCTGAGGGACAGTGCCCAGGCCAAGAAGAAAAAAAGCTAGAAGTTAAAACTACTAGTAGACTAATTATAATACAAACAGCAATGATGTTTAAAGTGATGAAAATGACCTGGGAGCTGCATGAAATCCCTTGACATGGTGACTGTCATATAAAATGCTGAGTAAGTCAATATCATACTCATAATCAAAGACAATTAAATATAAATTATGTACATATTGTATTTGATCAACAGTATATGTGACTACATTTGTAAGTACAAGATTAATTAACCACATCAAAATAATAAATAATTACAGACATTAAAATAGACAATGAAAGCTTGGCCAATTTTTAAGAGTTAGTAAGAACATAATGCAAATAATGTATTATCCTATATTTAAGAAGGTTACATCCTACATAAAAGCAAATTATCAATGATTTTTTTCAATAGTGTCTTCACAAAGAACTCAAATTTATTATGTGATATAATGAAATGTAAACATGAAAACTTCTAAAATTGCAGCTCCTTTATACCATGTACTATGTATAACGATTTCTTATTCTTTATTACACATTTGCAACTGGGTTGAAATTTTTTTTCTCATTTCTGTGAATTCAGTTCAGATATAATCAGGGAAGATGATGAATATAGATAAGAAGTATTTCTACCTTGGACTTGATATTCTAAATCAAGTGATAGAGTGATGGAGTATTTTTAACACACACTTCAAAGTAAAGACACTGAACTAGAAAAGAGTAAAGACAACTTTCTTTCCCAATTCATGGCTGCCATGTTTACTGTCAAAGTAGCTTCATATCCTTCTCACAGATTATATCAAATGTGTTAATACAATTCACTTATATTCAGCTATCATCACAAACACACATACTGATTTTTCTAATGTTCTATTCTTTATAATCTGTATATTGTGAATCCTTCCTAATAATAGTATAATATGGACTTAACTATAGTACATTGCAAGCCTAAACATAGATATTTGACATAAAATTAAAACAATAAAACTTTAACATATCTTATGATTTAGATTGACAATACACAATGTGTTTCTAAGTCTCAGTCAACAATATTTAAAAAGTGGTAAAAAATCTGAAAAGACATTAACATAATAGATATAAATGACAAATAGGCATATGAAAATATGTTTAATGCTGTCTTCCTTAGAGAATAGCATGATAAAACATACTACCACATAGTATTATATGGGTTACAGTCCTAAAATTTGGCAATGTAAGAGTGGATGATAATGAGAAGCTATAAAGCCTCCTTTTTGTTGCTCCTAGGAATGTAAACAGTTCATCAACTTGGAATATAATTTTTTTATTTTCTTTCTAAGTAGAATTTCTGCTTACCATATAATCTACAAGTTATATTCCTACTTATTTACCAAATTCAACTCAAAATATACTCCTAATCAAAGATCTATAACAGATGTTTATACGCATTTTATTCAGAATTTTCCAAAACTAAGCAAAGTATTTCCTAGATAAATGGAGTTAAGCTTTCAGTTCATTCATATAGCAGAATGCAAGTATGTGTGCCTCTGAGCCACTAAAATATACAGCAACATTTTATATGTATGTTGGAAAATAAAAAAATAAAATTTCACATGGCTACTTTCAGGAGAGAAAGAACTGAGTGAGCAAGTCAAATTCAAGGGTTTTGGGAGCTTTGAAACTCTTTTATATGCTAATATAGTGGTAGATGCATGATATTATTGATTTATCAAAACACACATACCTTTACAAAATGAAAGAATAAATATTTCAGTACCCAAATTCACAAAATACATCAACAAAACTAAGAAGTGTAGGAAAAGGTTGTAGACTATGATGAAAGAAATGTAAGTACCCAAATGACCCTTGCCAGAAAAAATGTTCTCTACTCCTGCAGTACAGAAAGACATTTGACTTTGTTTGTACATGTAATACGTCCATGCCAAATGAATAAGAATGAATGGTATAGAAATAAAATTAGTGATAATATATTAAGATGGATGTGGAAGAAAAATTAAAAACTCTCGGTATCATCTGAGTTTTTTAAAAAATTGTATTAAGTAGTTGTACAAAGAGGTAGCAATTCTATAACTCAATGTAATCAATATGAATACATTCCTGTTCATTAATATCACCCACTCCATCCTTCTCTCCCATTATCCGCTTCCCATCCCTACCCTCCAGTTCAGTATTTATGTAATGTACATTTAGTGTAGTGACTGCATTTGCTCACCCTTCCTGCATTTCACTTCAAGTTTTTAAAAAGAAAAAGATTTTAGGGAAGGGAGGCATGGAGTGTGAGAGAATGGGTCAGATTGAATGGAATACCATGTAAACATGGGAGGAGAGGTAACAATGAAATCCCCTCCTTGCAGAAATAATATTAACTAATAAAAATTTAGGTTAAAAATTAACTGCAGTTTAAGTGTATAAGAAAATATCAATAATGAATGATAAAAGAAGACATTCACTATGGTCTGAAGATTTGGTCCCCATACAATTCACCTGTTTAAATCTTAACTTCTAAGACAATGGCATTACATATGTCATTTGAAATGGGTGGTGATTAGATCCTGCAAGCGAAGGCTTCATGATTTGTGTTTATGCTCTTACCTAGGAGTTCTCAGCATGTAGCCTTGCTCCTTTTCTCCATGTGAAAACATGGTGAGAAAGTGATGCTCTGTTGAGTGTCTCTCACTAGACAGTAAATTTGCTGAAAATTGACCTCGGAATTCCACCTCCAAAACTGCAAAATATTTTTTTTCTTCTTACAAACAGCTCAGTTTAAACTATTTTAGTTGAACAAATAAAAGGAACAAAGATGGAAGACTCTTAGGTAAAATTTTTCTGAAGAAAAATAATCAAAAAGTATTGTTTTCTAGTATTAAAGGTTTATGTTAACCATTATTTTTATACATATATATGGCCATGAAACAAATAAATGAATCAGTGATAATACATTTAAAATTAATATATAAGCCAGAAGAAACTAGAATGACCTATGACTTTATAGGTTATATTTAGAGGTAAGAATACAAGACTACAATTAAGTTCACGTAGAAACAAGTAATACATATAAAATATTTACAGCTATGTGTATACACATGTATTATATACCTGTACACTTTTCTGCTGTTAAAAAGCTATCACCAATGAACCCAGTGACAAGAAGCAGATAGAGTTTAGATCATGGAGTTTAATAGCACTCTGCACAAAAATCAATCATAACCTGCCAGAGAAATGATTCATCCTTTGTTTTAGAAGATAAAGATACTAAAACAGGCCAGGTGCCAGTGGTTCACACCTGTAATCCTCAGATGGCTGAGATCTGAGGACCTCAGTTCAAAGCCAGCCAAGGCAGAAAAGTCCCTATGAGACTCTTATCTCCCATTAACAACTCAAAAATGAAAGTTGCATTGTGGCTAAAGTGGTATAGCACTAGCCTTGAGCACAAAGAGGTTCAGGGACAGCACCCAGGCCTATAGTTCAAGCCCCACAAGCAACAAAAACAAAACACAACAACAAAAATCCTACACACTCTACCATCTTCTAGTTTTATAAAGAAGTCTAAAAACAGAAACAAAAAAACCAAACAAACCAAAAACTTGATGGACATTTGACAATTTCTCAAATGGTCTCAAAAGATAATAGAATATTTTTATAATAGCTAAAGCTGGGTTAATTTGAGCAATATCCAAGATACAGATTTGTGTATCTGTATACACACACACACTAGCTCACTCACACACACCCCTCTATCTGTATCAAATAAATTTCTATTAAATATTATTATGCAATTTTGGAGATTTGAGAGGAAAATTACCTTTAAGGTGATATATTGATATTTTTGTAGTACTATTTCACTGAAAATACAAATTTTCTGAAAATATTACTTTGATTCTCAAAACTTATAATTGTGAAATAGAATTTGATGAAGAAAACTGAGGCTATTTCCTGCAGAGGAAGATGAGTTGTTATTTCTGTAGTCATCTGTCGAATTGGATTTTTTTTCACACAGTGATTTCTTCCTGTTATTGTCTACAATTTTAGCAAAGTTTCAGCTGTAAGCAGTTTCAGCTTTTCTGAAGAAGTTAAATCGAGATTTTAAAGAAAAACATTACAATGAGACAAATGGCTTGATCAAAGTTATAACAATTCATAATTTTTAATTATTAACTCTTTAGATAACTGAGACATTACTCTTTATAAATGTTAATCAGGGAAATAGTTACTTCTCTGAAGGCATGCGAACAATCTGGATAAACAAATGAGTAAGAAAATATAGTGTGTACATTCTGACATAATAGTATTCTGACAGATCTTGCATGTAGCATAAAGGAAGATAATCATGTAGTTTAAGAATGAAACTTTCACCTAGTTGATGTTTATAATGATGGAGTAATATCAAATATAAAATGCTGTACGTGGATAAATACAGATTTATTCAGGTCTTGAAAATGGATAAAACATTTTGCTGTTGTTGCTTACTTGTTGTAGTGATAGTGAAGGCCACTATCAGGGAACACTCTAGGTATCACCTGACTCTATCTACCCAGGTCAGCTTTATTCTTTGATTATATTCATGTGGGTGCTTTGGTATGTGATGTTTGGAGAAAGGAAACATCAATTTGAGTAATTATTGTCTATTTTAATGCACACATATTTTGTGCAAAAAATACAATTGACTTTTTCCTTTAAAAATGAGCCAAAATGTTACTTTAATTGTTCTATATGATATAAACACTTATAAATGAAAAAAGTTATTTAAATGATTCTTTGAAGTAGTCTTTGTATCGTTTCTCACTTTAAAAATGAGCTAAATAAATCTTTGATATTTTATATTATACTTTAAGACATGGATTTATTTTTGAAGAAAAAGATAACATACACACAAACCTACATCTATATATATGCACTTACATGCTACTTGCTTCGAGACATTTGTAAAATGACATTTGAAATTTGGTTTGTTAAAAAATAAAATTATTTTTATATGGTTTTTATTGTAAAAATACTGTACAGAGGGGTTACAGTTACATGAGAAAAGTAATGAGCACATTTCCTATCAAGCATTGTTGCCTCCTTCTTTGATTTTCCCCTACCATCCATTCCCTCCCACCTCCACAACTGTTCCCCCTCACTGAAGTTGTAAAGTTTGTTTTCAACATAGTGTTTTGTACATCTCATTGTTACAATGGGCCAACCTTTATCCCTATTTAAGCATTTTATGTTTTCTCTTCCCGTCCCCAAATTAGAAAAATGTATATACAAGATGGAGGGCATCTTGTATATACATAAATAAATAAATAAATAAATATATATATATAGCATACAATATTTTTCTTTGAAACATAACTTTCTCATACTTTTATATACAATACTATATTTTCCTTATCTTCCCCTGTAAAAAAGCTACACTTTGATTTTGACAATGCTGACATTTCTTAGGGACCTCCACAGTTAAAAAGAGTTTTGCAGCTCACAGCAGTGTTTATAGAAAATAATGTTGGGTTAACATCTAGCAAATATTTTTCTTTTGACTTTTCACTTAAGCATTTCACCCATAACTTTTGAAAGTAAGAAAACACAATGACATGACATTTTTAAATGCAAGAAAATATCAGCCTGCTAAAAATAAAGTACTTCCTATTGTTGGGAGGATTTTGTTAGGACAATTTGCTCTCTGCATTATACTTTATTATTTGGAACAGATCACAAGGATAACTTAACTATTGGTCACCCTGAAGAATATCACTAAGGAGGTATCATTCTCTTCACTGTAATGTTTCCTCCATCTTTCAAAAATACAAATAGTAGGATCGCAGACTGGACAAGAAAGTCGATGACACTCTTACCTCCAATTTTTCACCATAAAAGCTCTAAGTAGAGCTGTGGCTCAAATGATAGAGAGTGAACCTTGAGCAAAAAAACTCAGCAACAGTACTCAGGCCCTAACTTCAACTTCCAGGATCAGCACTCTCTCTCACACACATACGCACACACACACATGCACGCACACACACACACACACACACATAGACACACATACACGCACACGCACACACACACACACACACACACACACACACACACACACACACAACACTGCAAATAGCAAATATCTTAGACTAAAAACTTAGGCAATATTTTCCAAATTGTTAAAGCATTAAATTTGAGCTGGTATGAAAATGGAGGAATATTGTACAATGTTTCCTAGTTAGTGGAAATGATATGCAGAAAATAAGGTGAATGAAGATATTTATTTTAATATTTTTGAATTTAATGAAATATATTCATATATATTATCCATATGTATAGAGAGATATCCTATACACAGTATGCTATGTTTGAATGGACAAAAGTATACATGTGAAATACATTGATATAAACATCTTTAAACAATATAGATATTATGTAAAAATACAAAAATTAAATTTGAAATGTTATTAAATTTTAGTAATAAAATTTTACCCAACTGATTAATGCCATATAGAAAAAGAATAAAGTTGCTAATTAATGAAGTTTTGACATGTGTGACCAATTTGAAAATAACTTCCTGTGAAAATAATGTTAGATTTTCACACTTTTGATGAAACTCAGAATTAACATACTTTATTTCATATTCTTTTTCTATATCTTAATATGAAGATGAAAAATTGAGTAATAACTGAGTAAGTGAACTGAAATGTTTTCATATCCAGCAGGTAGACATTTAGTAACAGTATTGATGGATATGAGTCCATAGAATTACTGTGAAAAATCTGTAAAAGGAAAAATAATGCTGTTGACAATGTTGGAATAATTTTTTGGGGAGGGGTCCAGTCGTGGGGCTTGAACTCTGGGCCTGGGCTCTGTCCCTCAGCTCTTCAGCTCAAGGCTAGTACTCTACCACTTGAGCCACAGCGCCACTTCCAGCTTTTTTCTTTTTGCTTATGTGGTGCTGAGGAATCGAATCCAGGGCCTTAGGCATGCAAGGCAAGCGCTCTACCACTGAGCCACCTTCCCAGCTCTGTTGGAGTAATTTATAATACAACTTTGCTTCCATATAAAACTGTGAATAGCAGATTATAATATACGCACCTCTGAATTCCATAGTAAGATCTTTTGGTGCAATTAATACATACTGAAAAAGCAAAAAAAACTAATGACAAGAAAGTAAAATAGACTCAGTTGGAGGTTGGATAAAGAGGATAAAAGGAAATTTTCAAACATCTATGTAAAATCAAAGCAAATGGTCTTGAACAAGTTGAATTACAAAACTTTTGCTTGAACACATTCAAATGACAAATATAATTCAATTTTGGTAGAGGTTCATATATATGCAGAAAAATTCATTTAACTGTTTCTCTCTATTCTCCTCACTTTTTCCTCCATCTTATTTTATTATCTTTCAAATAACTGCTTGGAAGTAGAAGGAATATACTTTTTCATATAATTTGGTGGTTTTTATTTAATACTCATACATGCAATAATATACCATGATCATATAAACCTGCTCTATTCATTTTTCTTGTTATCCCCCCACTAAACTCTATATTTTTATTTTAAAAATTTGTTATTATCTTTAAGTAGTTGTACAAAGCAATTAACAAAGCCATTTATGAATATAATGCATCATGATCAATGTCAACCCGTTCAGCATTATCCCCCTTGTAGGCCTACTATTTCACATACATTTTTACTGCTGTTTTCCTTTAGATTGGAAAAGAATGTACCTATGTCATCCAAGTGCAGTGTCTACAATAACTTTACCTCCCTGTGTGTCTTCATTTCCTTTTATAACCTTAGTCTCAAATTATACTTAAAGTTTCAAATATTGAAGAAGAGTCATAGGGACCTATACCAGACAAAGATTTACTCTAAAAAAATCTCTTGTCATTCTAGAATTCTTCTAGAAATAATATTTCTACATTCTTCATATCTATCTCCTACCATAGATTATAAATAGTGATGTCTTAGTTTTTATAGTCTCTAGAAGAATCTTTCCATATATTAAATGCAATACATTGAATATATAAAGTTCAATTTAGGATATGATCAGCAAAAAACATATTTGATACTTAAGGAGATACGGCTTTCAAATCCCCAATTATGCTAATCTTACATATATTTTTTTCTAAAAGAGTTTTTTCTTTAAAAGTTGATCTTATTATTAGTAATTCAAAGAAAATTCCTTAATAATAAAAGATAGCATATATAAAAATCTACATAATAAAAATATATAGTAAATCTATAAACTACTCAAAATAAATAAATTTTTAGAAATTACATTTGGTGTGGTTTGATCGGTAACAAAGTACAATGAGGATAAAAATGTAGGAGAATGACATACAGTTCTATTAAGACCACTGACCAAGTGCCATGTCAACTAAAGAAAGTATATTCTCCCAAAGTTTACATAGTCACCAAACAGTTGAATTTTTTTATTTGTTCATAGTGCTTGTTTGATATCTATAGATTGACACCTGTACATTTAGCTATAATTTCCCCCTGTAAACTTTTTCTAGATGTTTTAGAGAACCTAGGGTAGAAAGAAACTTGCATCTAATTCTAGCTTTTCTCCCTACACTCAACAAATCTAAGTCCATGTGTCATCTGTTCAGTCTGATAAATGTTAGAACACAGAAACAAAGGAAGAAAACTTGATTTCAGTTAGAAAAGGGCTTATAAAAATGGCTTCATTTCAAATACTAGAAATAATCACTTTACTCAAAATCTTGTGGCAACTCAAGATAAACCTACAATTTATTTTTGTGTGACTCATAAATTGCTTTGAGTAGGAAATGTCAAAATAGATGATAAGCTAGACACACACACACACATACACACTCATTCTTCATGATGTCATTTGGGGGAGTCAGAGGTTCTAAATGAGCAAATTATATTACTTCCCTTAATTCATGAGAAAATCTACAAAAAAAAGTTTTTAAAATAGGAAAATCACACAATTAGAATGAAGTACACAGTACACACCACATACCTCGGGAGACATTTTATGTAGTTTTTAGCAGACATTTCCATATATAAAATAACTCATATTTTTAAATTATTTTTAATTAACCATGAATTTAATGTAAAATTTTCTGCTGGCAAATATTTACACATAAGTACCAAGAAGTAATTCCTTCACCAAGTGTCATATAACTGAACAGCAGTTTAAATTAATGGGGAAATTTTACATTTCTAATAGAGCTGCTCTTGTTTTGGGCAATAAACGTCCCTGTAGGAACTCCAGATTCCAACAACCTAGCCTGACCTTGACTTCCTCAGGGAAGAACAAAATAGTAAGTTTCCAGACTCTGAATCTTGACTTGCTGGTGTGAAGGTCACATCGGTGTCTTTGGGGAAGCATTTCAGCCACATTGCAGTCACTAAAGCAAAACTGAAGATGTTTGTTGAGCAGTAGCAATAAGGCAATCATTCCTTTTCTATCTCTCCATAGTGTTGCTGTGACAAATCTCTTGCAGGGAAAATAACTTTGAATTGCCCACAGGACAAACTCAATGTGGCTTTACTTAAGAGTAGATGAACGAACAGGTGAAATGGTTTAGAGGAAAATATTTTCTTGATACCTGATGCTGAGCCCCTGATCTTTTATATTCAGTCTCAGTGACTGGAATATAAAATGATAGAACTTTACTGAAAAGTCTCTTATTCATCTTTTTAAAAACATCTCTTTTTTATGAGATATGGAATTGAGAATTGATTATATGTTGAAAATATGTGACAGGTATATTGGTCTTAATTATGGATTATATTAATGATTTTGGACTATTAAAATTTAAATCTGGACTATGAAAGGTATAGACTCAAAATCTTTTCTGTTGGCAGGTGAGGAAATGGTACCATTTAGGGCCAATATAGCAAGAAGTCCACATGACTAGCAAGGGTGGAACAAAAGGAGTTATCCATTTATCTGGATTCTACAAATACATTTGTTATACATGCAATGTGTGTTTCAGTTGTTTTCTCAAAGATGCATATAAACATTCTAAATATATGACTTGTTTATAGTTCTTTAAAAGCAATCTTTTGATATCCTAGACCTTGGGTATATATATAATAAAGATAAGAGGCTATTATCAAGTCTGGTGGAGGAGTAGCTGGAGGCTAAACAAGCTCTCACATAGAAAGCAGTTTTAGTGTTCCAGTGAACAGTCCTAGGCTAAAGAATCACACCAAGTGTGCCATCACAGTACAGAGAGTTTAGCCAGAGAGGAAAACTTCAGGCAGCTTGGTTAAGGAGACAGATTTGAGTAGTTGCTGGTGTCCGACACAATGACAGTGGCTGCTGCTGCTGTGGCCACCATATCAACAGAGAAAGCCCGGAACAAAGGTGCCAGATGCAGTGTGAGAGCAGATTCTATTCACTGCCAGCAGGAACTGACAAAGAGCAGAAATCTTCATCCTGCTGATCACAGACCATGGATGGCTCCAAAACCAGGAGACTGGTGTGAGTACACCCAAGACATCTCACTTCTTCTCACAGAGCAGCAGTGGGACGGTAACCCCTCCCCCACCACCAGAGAAGAACTCCATTTTTGATACTGACAAAGGCCTAGCCCAAGCAGCTTGCTCCAACTCAGGCCTTGGAAGAAAATAATAAGAGCCATTCAACAAGTCACATAAACCTGACCTGCCCTGCTCACTTACACCCAGGGGAAAGTTGCCCTTCTCAGGCAGAGTGTGCTCCACCCCTGGAGGAGTGACTATCTTCTCTGGGTAAACAGATCAAGAGGCTGCCCCAGCCCACTGAAGCCTAGGCCACAGACTCACAACAGGAGGGGTAAGAGAAAAACAACTGAAACTCAATAAACATAAATCCTGAGAATGGCTGCTGGCTGGGCTCTGTGAGTGTCTCAGGAGCTAACCCCTCAAGGAAAAGCTATTGATTGCTGATAGACTTCAACCCTAACCACAACCTAGCCTCATCACAGCAACTCCAAGCTAGAGGAAACAGCCATCTCCCTCTTTTGTGATATGCAAAGCAGATCTCCCTCCCACAGAACTAGCCTAGGAGGAGGATCACAAAGCTTTGGTAAGGCAGAGCTTCTTTCTTCCTGCTCAAACAAACAGAATTAAGAAACCAATCAAGCCACAGGAAAACCAAACACCACAAGCAAACCACAGACTCCACCAAGAGACTGGTTACATACACAGGGGAGATACAAGATTCTTTCCCCATTAAAAAAAAAAAAATCGAAGAACTCTTTTTTCTAATCTTTTAAAAATGTTAATTTTTTTTCTATTTTTTTTCTTTCATAATTTTTACTTTACGTGTGTGTTTGTGTGTGTGTGTGTGTGTGTGTGTGTGTGTGTGTGTGTGTGTGTTTTAAAATCTTTTTTGGTCCTTTTTTTTTTTTTTTGCATGACTTAATTGCTGTTCTGCTCATCTCCAGATATATACCCATCGTCAATTATTAGAACTTATGCTTCATTGTGTGCATACTTAATTCAGAAATTGATTACTCAATTCACAGCCTCTTATGCTTAACTGCTTTAATAGTATTATTTCCTTAAACTTACATAATTGTTAAGTATTCCATTTTAAAATTTCTATTCTTTATTTTTTCATTTTTCCTTTTTGTCTCTCTTCTCATTCTACCTTTTTCTTCTATCAGTATTATTTCTTTATACTTGCATAATTTTGTGTTTCATTTCTTAAATTTAAATTTTCATTTTTTCATTTTTTCTTGTTTATCTCTCCCCTCCTTTCAATCTGTTGTATCCATTTCGTCTCTGAAATTAGGGATTGGTTAAATCCACTATTTCCTTTTACCTCTTCACATTCCTCTAATCCTATTTTTCCCACAATTCTCCCTAAAGCAATTAATTTCTGGTCTGCTGAATCCCTCTTTGACATTCTTAGCCCATTAAACCATAGTTGTTTGATGTTGAATTTGATTTTATCTGTTGAAATAGATTGTATCTGCAGCCATTTTGACTGCCTCAATTAATCTGTGCAACTACAGGACTCTGGTTGATGCTTGCTTTAAAATAGTGTTCTAGTACAAAATTGGTGTTTCTTTAATACCAAATGGACAGAACAAGCCAGAGAAACACAAGAAAAATGGCAAGTCTAAGTATGTCAACTCCCACTCATGATAATCAGGCAATAGAACAGTTAATGAATGATCCAGAGGAGAGTTCCCAAAAATCTCTACAAACATTACTGGTAAACATGGTGAATGAAAAGATTGAAAGCCTGCAAAGAACCCAGTGTGAGCATGATAGGGAGCAAGACAAAACTAAACAAAGATTAATACAGGAACTTAACGAGCATAATGAAGCTAACCAAAAATTAATACAGGAATCTCGTGAGCATGAGGAAGCTAATCAAAGATTAGTACAGGAATTATTCGAGCAGGCTGAAAATAGTCAAAGAATAATACAGGAATTGCGTGAACGTGAGGAAGTTAATCAAATAGTCATACAGGAATTGTGTGAACAGGATTAGAATAAACAAAGATCAATGGAGGCATTCATGGAATCCATAAACAGACATTTGAAGGAATCCAGGGTGGCCACAAAGGGAATGCTGAATGGAGCCCATCAGAAGGAAAGGGAGTCCAATGAAACCATAACAAATCAACTAAGGGATTTGAGAATAAACATTGAAAACCAAATTAAGGTAGTAAAGAAGTGCATACAAGATCTAAAACAAAGCTCCAACAAAGAAGTTGAAGACATCAAAGCTGAAGAATTAAAAGGAAAAGACATAAAAAAACAAAGCAGAAAGTCTTGACAGTAGGTTAGGCCATGCAGAAGATTGAATCTCTGGGATTGAAGACAGCCTAGATAATATAGAGAAAGAACAGACAACTATTCAAGACAAATCCAAGAAATATGATAGATCTATTCAACATTTAGAAGACACCATCAGAAGGCCTAATCTGATGATAATGGGTGTAGACAAACACCTAGAGATAGAAGTTAGTGGTCTAGGAAATTTATTTAACAGGATCCCAGCAGAGAACATCCCAAACATGCAAAAAGATAGGCCTATTCAGGTACAAGAAGCTTTTAGAACCCCAAATAGACTAGAACATAACAGGACAACACACCATCACAACATAATCCGCACAGGAACAATTTAGACAAAGGAAAGGATCCTTAGAGTAGTCCAGGAGAAAAGATCAATCACCTATGAAAGCAAACCAATTAGAATAACCTCAGATTTCTCAACAGAGACAATTAAAGCAAGAAGAGCCTGGAATGATGTGTGTCAGGCCCTAAAGACAAACATCTATCAACCAAGAACAATGAACCCAGCTAAATTCTCCTTCATAACAGAAGGTCAAATAAAAACCTTCAAAGACAAATTGAAACAATATATCTCCACCAAACCAGCCCTACAAAAGATGCTTAAAGATGTCCTACACATAGAAAAACAAAAAGAGTACAATAAAGGCCAAGAAACTCTACCCAAACTGAGAATCCAAGAACCATAGGAAAAACCCAGCTGTCACAGCCCCCAAGAAGGTGGATAATATGGCAGGAGCTACCAAACATCTCTCAGTCCTAACTCTCAACATTAATGGACTTAACTTTCCAATTATGTGACATAGATTGTCTAGATGGATTAAAAAGCAAGATCCTTCTCTCTGCTGCAATAAAAACAAACATACTCTGAAAATGAAAGTCTAGAATAAAATCTACCAGGCAAACAGCCCCCATAAACAGGCGGTGTTGCAATCCTAATATCAGATAAAATAGATTTCAAGTTAAAATTAGTGAGAAGAGATAAAGAAGGTCGCTACATACTCATTAAGGGATCTCTCCTTCAGGAGGATATTACAATTCTAAATACCTATTCACCAAACAATGAAGCACCCAAATTTATCCAAGAAACACTAACACACCACTCTCCCCACTAGATAGATCAAACCAGCAAAAACTCAACAGAGAAACTGCAGCTGTAAACAACTGCATTGTACAACTAGATCTAACAGAAATCTACTGAATATTTCACCCAGCAGCGTCAGAATACATATTCTTCTCAATAGCACATGGAGCATTTTACAACATGGGCCACACTTTAGGTCACAAAGCAAACGTCCAAATCAGAAACACTGAAATTATGCCCTACATTTTTCTCAGAGCACAAGGGAATAAAATTTGAATTCAACACCAAAAGCAACCAAGGAAATTCCTGTAACACATGGAAGCTGAACAATACATTGTTGATCCACCAGTGGTTCATGGAAGAGATTAGAAAGGAAATTCAAATGTTCATGATATTCAACAAAAATGAGCACACAAATTACCAACTCCTCTGGGACACAGCAAGGCAGTACTCAGAGGCAAGTTTATAGCTCTGAGTTCCTACATCAAAGAATTGGAGAGATGTAATGAGATATCTGAACCTCCTTGAAAAAGAGTAGCAAGCTAAACCCCAATCCAGTAGGCAGAAAAAAATAATTAAAATTAAATCAGAATTGAATGAATTAGAATAAAAAATAGAAAGAATCAACAAAACAGAGTTGGTTGTTTGAAAAAATTAACGATATTGAAAGACTAGCAAATCTTATCAGAAAAAGAAGGAAATACACCCAAATAAACAAACTCAGAGCTGAGAATGTAACATCACCACAGAAATAACCAAGATTGAAAACATTATAAGCGAATACTTCTCAAACCTTTATGCTAATAAGTTTGAGCACCTGGAAGAAATGGATGATTTTCTAGCAAATAACGACATGATGAAACTAAAGC
This sequence comes from Dipodomys merriami, assembly GCF_024711535.1. NCBI lineage: Eukaryota > Metazoa > Chordata > Mammalia > Rodentia > Heteromyidae > Dipodomys > Dipodomys merriami. The sequence goes on from NW_027202270.1 coordinate 33,367,065, forward strand.
AAGATGAGTTAAACCAACTTAACATATCCATATCAAGCATCGAAATAGAAACAGCAGTAAGATACCTCCCATCTAAGAAAAGTCCCGGACCAGATGGATTTAAAGCTGAATTCTACCAGGCCTTCAAAGCAGAACTCACACCAATACTCCTCCAAGTCTTCAATGAAATTGGAAGAGAAAGTTCACTACCAAATTCTTTCTACAAAGCCATTATAACCCTCATCCCAAAACCAGGCAGGGACTCATCAAAGAAAGAACTATAGACCCATTTCTTTGATGAACATCAATACAAAACTTCTCAAGATTTTGGCCAATCAATCGACTTCAACAATTCATCCAAAAAATCATATACCACGATCAAACAGGATTCATTTCATGGATGCAAATCTGGTTCAATATATGCAAATCAATTAATATAATTCATCACATCAACAAGAGCAAGGATAAGAATCACATGATTATCTCAATAGATGCAGAAAAAGCATTTGAAAAAATCCAATATCTCTTTATGATGAAGAGTCTGAAAAAACAGGAATCCAGGGAACATTCCTCACTACAATAAAGGCTGTATATGACAAAACTACAGCCAGCATTATACATAATGGTGAAAAACTAAAGCCATTTCCTCTAAACTCAGCAATAAGACATGGATGTGCACTCTCTCCACTTCTCTTCAATCTAGTATTAGAATGCCTAGCTAGAACAATAAGACAAGATGCAAACATAAAGGAGATCCAAATAGGAAAAGCTGAAGTAAAACTTTCCCTCTTTGCAGATGACATGAACTTGTATTTAAAGAATCCCATGGTCTCCACTTCCAAATTAGTCAAGCTGATTCAAAATGTTAGCAAAGTAGCAGGGTATACAATTAATCCTCAAAAATCAATGGCATTCTGATGGAGGCATAGAATTCCATTGTGTATATATACCACATTTTCTTTTTTTTTTTAAATTTTATTTTATTTTATTTGAGAACATACTGTACAGAGGGGCTACAATTACATGGGCAGGATAATGCATATATTTCTTACCAAGCATTGCAATATACCACATTTTCTTGATCCATTCATCTACTGAGGGGCATCTGGGTTGGTTCCAGATCTTAGCTATGGTAAATAATGCTGCAATAAAAATAGTTGTGCTGGTAGCTTTAGTGTGGTCTTGTTTGTAAACATTTGGGTAAATGCCCAAAAGTGGGACTGCTGGGTCATAGGGGAGCTCTAATGTGGAGTCTTTTGAGGAAACTCCATACTACTTTCCAAAGTGGTAGAACAAGTTTACACTACCACCAACAATGAAGAAAAGTTCCCTTCTGTCCACATCCCCTCCAGCATCTGTTGTTATTAGAGTTCTTGATTTTTGCCATTCTAACTCGGGTGAGGTGGTGTCTCAATGTTGTTTTGATTTGCATTTCTTTTATGGCTAGGGATGTTGAACATTTCTTCATGTGTCTATTGGCCATCCTTCTTTCTTCTTCAGAGAAGTTTCTCTTTAAGTCATTAGCCCACTTATTTATTGGGCAGTTGTTTCTTTGAGGATTTGTTGTTGGGGGATTTAATTTTTTGAGTTCCAGGTATATTTTAGATATGAGACCCTTGTCCATTGTATGGTTCGTGAAGATCTTCTCCCAATCTGTGGGCTTTCTATTGATCTTGCTAGCTATGTCCTTTGCCATGCAGAAGCTCTGCAACTTCATGAAATCCCATTTGTCCAACCTTTCTTTGATTTGTTGTGTTTCCGTGTCTCTATTAAGAAAATTTCGGCCTGTGCCAAGGAGACCTAGGGTTTCTCCTGTTCCATCAGAAAGAATGACATTGCCCCATTCGTTAGGAAATGGAAAGACTTGGAAAAAATTATATTAAGTGAAGTAAGCCAAGCCCAAAGAAACATAGGTCCCATGATTTCCCTTATTTGTAATATCTAGTATATGTATGAGTCAAGCAGAAAAGGTCAGATAAGGTAATGTTAGGAAAATGAACCCTAAGATATGTATTTTAAATGTTTTTTTCTTTCATGCATTTGTTTCTAACGCAATTATAAGATTATTTCTTTGTTGCTTTGTATGTCCCTCCCTCACATTATAACCCCTGCTTTCACTGTATTTGATGTCAGTATAATTTGTGGAGGGGAAGGGGAAAAACAAGTCGTTTAAATAAGGATACAGGTGGACCTGTTGCAACAATGAGAAGTACAAGTTGTCATGTCGAAAACAAACTTTACAACCTGGGGGAGGGAGGATTGGGTGGGGAGGAGGGAGGATGGGAAGGGATGGGAAGGGTAAACAAAGGAGGAGGCTACAATGCTTGATAAGAAATGTGCTCACTGTCTTGCCCATGTAATTGTAACCCCTCTGTACAATATTTCACAATAAAAAATTAAAATTAAAAAAATCAATGGCATTATTTTTTGTAAGTCGTGGGGCCTAAAGTCTGGGCCTGGGTGTTGTCCTTCAGCTCTTCAGCTCAAGGCTAGCACTTGAGCCACAGTTCAACTTCCAGTTTTTTCTACTTATGTAATGCTGAGGAATCAAACAAAGGGCTTCATGAATGCAACGCAAGCACTCTACCACTGAGCCACCTTCCCAGCCCAATCAATGGCTTTCCTGTATGCCAACAATGAGAAGAGTGTGGCTGAAATCAGGAAAGCAATTACTTTTGTAATAACCCCACAAAACATAATATACCTAGGAGGTAACTAAATAAGTGAAGGACCTCTATGACTAAAATGTTAAAAACCTGAAAAAAGGAAATCAAAGCAGAATGCTCCTGGATTGGAAGGATCAACATTGGGAGAATGGCAATACTTCCAAAGGCTATCTACATATTCAATGTGATACCTATCAATATTCCAACCTCATTCTTCAATGAAATAGAAGAAGCAATCCAAAAATTCATATGGAATAATAAAAGACCCAGAAATAGCAAAACGATCCTTAACAGAAAGAGCAACACTGGAGGAATATCAATACCAAATTTCAAACTTTAATACAAACCCAAAGAAATCAAAACAGCTTGGTACTGGCACATGAACAGACCTGAGGACCAAAGGAATAGAACTGGAGGTCCAGAAATGAACCCACAGACCTATAGCCACCTAATTTTCAACAAGGGAGCTAAAAAAAAATAGAATGGAAGAAAGACAGCCTCTTCAGTAAATGATACTGGCAAAACTGGTTAATCACCAGTAGAAAACTCAAGCTAGATCCATATTCATTACCCTGCACCAGAATTAACTCTAAGTGGATCAAAGACCTGAGAGTCAAATCAGATACCCTGAAAATATTACAGGAAGGAATAGGAGAAACCCTAAGTCTCCTTGGCACAGGCCGAAATTTCCTTAATAGCGACCCAGAAACACAACAAATAGAAGAAAGCTTGGACAAATGGGATTGCATGAAGCTGCAGAGCTTCTGCATGGCAAAGAACATAGCTAGCAAAATTAATAGAAAGCCTACGATTGGGAGAAGATCTTCACTAGCCATACAACGGACAAGGGTCTCATATCTAAAATATACCTGGAACTCAAAAAATTAAATCCCCCAACAACAAATCCTCAAAGAAACAACTGCCCAATAAATAAGTGAGCTAAAGACTTAAAGAGAAACTTCTATGAAGAGGAAATAAGAATGGCCAATAGACACATGAAGAAATATTCAACTTCTCTAGGCATAAAAGAAATGCAAATCAAACCAACATTGAGATTCCATCTCATCCCAGAATGGCTATAATTAAGAACTCTAATAACAACAGATGCTGGAGGGGATGTGGTCAAAAGGGAAACCTACTGCCTTGTTGTTGGGAATGTAAATTTTTTCAACCACTTTGAAAAGCAGTATGGAGGTTCCTCAAAAGACTCCACATAGAGCTCCCCTATGACCCAGCAATCCCACTTTTGGGCATTTACCCAAATGATCAAAAATTAGACCATACTAAAGTTACCAGCACAACTATGTACTTTGCAGCATTATTTACCATAGCTAAGATATGGAACCAACCAGATGCCCCTCAGTAGATGAATGGATCAAGAAAATGTGGTATATGTAAACAAAGGAATTCTATGACTCCATCAGAAAGAATGACATCACCCCACTTGTTAGGAAATGGAAAGACTTGAAAAAATTATATTAAGTGAAGTAAGCCTGGCCCAAAGAAATATAGGTGCCATGGTTTCCCTTATTTGCAATAACTAGTACAGGTGTAGCACAGCAGAAAAGGCCAAAATCTATGTACATCTGATTGTAAAAGATAATGTTAAAGGAAATGAACCCCAAGATAGGGACACAAATATCTTTTCTTTCTTGCTATTGTTTCAAACATATTTATAATGTACCATTTGTTTTTTTTGTTGTTGTTTCTTTCTATGTTCCTTCCCTACGATATGATCCCTATTTTCACTGTATTTGCTGTTGGTGCCCTCCATCTTGTATATACAATTTTCTAATTTGAGAAGGGAAATGGAAAGATCAAAATGCTTTAATAAAGATACAGGTTGACCCATTTTAGCAATGAGATGTACAAAACACTATGTTGAAAACAAACTACTTTGGCCCCCGGGGCGGGAGTGTAGTTAGGTAGGTGGAAGGAAAGGGATGGTGGGGGAAAACAAAGGAGGAAGCAACAATGCTCAATAAGAAATGTACTCATTACCTGGCTCATGTAACTGTAACCCCTCTGTACGTAATTTTTACAATAAAAAACGTACAAAAGAAGAGGCTCTTGTCCTTAAATTTTATCTCATATAATGTTCATATATATTGCTATTTTCTAGTAAGCATACATATTAAATAATATCAAAATCAAGTTATTTATTAACCAAATATAATATGCAATAATTAAACCAGACTACTGGGTATAGAATGTGACTGTCCTTAAAGACTGAGACATGTACTTATTGTTAAAACATTGCATTTCTTCTTACATGAAATTATGCAGTATGTTTTGAAAAATAAATTTAACTATTATATGAATTTTTTATTCCAACTCCTATATATTATTCTAAGTTAAATTGACTGTGGGTCACTAAACCTACATTATTTTGAGCTTTACTGGAACAACACTTGTGCTCTGAAATGCTAGAACAATATTAGCTAGGAAATGAAGGGAATACTTCCCCAACTCCTTCCTCAGCTTTACAGTATAGAAGAGCAAGACTCCATTTACTGGGACCCAAAACAAAGAACCTAGCACTGGATTTTCATTTTAATTACAGTGTTAAACCCACAATAGGAAGACCCAGAAACAGGCGTTAAGCAAAATCCCTTGCACCCAGGTGAGAGTTCAAGAGCCTCTAGAAGTTCTCTACTTGAATAGGCAAAGGCCTCTATGCTGGTGAAACAGAGTCAAATTTTGACTGGCTTTGACTGAAACTGGTCCAGCACCACCACTCCTTATTCTATGAAAGTCTCTATGGGTATGAGATTTTGGAGTGACCCAGTGTAGCATCAGTCTTAGCAATCAAAAGAATGATTGGACCAGCTCTCCCTTCATCTTGGGAGCATGCTTATCTCCAAGCCAATGCTTATAGATGGAGTATGAAGACACCAGGCTCTATGTTGAGACCTTGCTTGGGTATACATACTTGAGCTTTAGTCTATAAGACCACCTATTGCATCATGGACCAGGGTGTCTTCCTGGGACTGTCAGATGAAACTCAAGTATAACTCAACTTAGTGTCAGCCTTGGTAGCCAACGAACTATCTTTTAAAGAATTGACTGTACACATTAAAATGTATAGTGTGAAGTTAAGATCCCATTAGCTAAGATTTCCCTTACTACTAAGGGTAGTAAGCAGAGGACATTGTCTTGGAAATAATTGTTATGCTGACCAAACCTAACACTAAAATTAGTTTTAAGAGCTCCCATTCCCAAATCTGATCCATGAGATAGTGACTTTGTATTAGGCCTGAGTCAAGTGGAGGAAAGTGGCCACAGTCATTAGTAATTCTGTCATGCCAACATTAGAGTGCCCTTTCACATGGATCTTACATTTTGAGTTCTCCTCACAAATAGGGAGCCCATAGCAATGTGGGCCTTGGTTCTACCCTGTGTTGTACTAGACTGAGTCCATAGGTCTATGATATGGCACAGTTTTGTGACATTGGTGGTTATAGACATGATGTGGCACTGTGGGAATTTCATAATTTTTCCTAGTACTGGTAGAAATCAAATTTTGTACTGCCTGACCACAACCTAGTAACTACAGATGAAGCATTTGTGCTTACCTAACAAGTATATGGCTTGTGAGTATGGGCTTCCTTTTCTAGGTTCTCCTCAAGTTAATGTGGAACAGCAAACCAACTGATTATTGGACAGAAGTGATCTTGGACTTCCTTCTAGTGCTAAAACTATCGCACATGTTTATAGGCTCAAAGAAAATTAACAGCCTACTTAGGATTTCTGAAACGTCAAGCACGTATACATTAGAGTTATGAAAAGTGGCCGTATATACTTAATTTTCCAATGCCTAAAGGACTACACATGGGAAAAGCATCAAGAGCTCTCAAACTTTTTACTTATACAGAATAGTCAATATACAAAGATATACAAGAACATTAAAGCAGCTATTTTTACACAGCTCAATAGGCCTGTGTAAAACACAGAAATACTTGGATGTTCTAACATAGAAACATAACAAATAGATGGAAGCAATGAAAAACAACAACAACAAAACAGCCCTTGAGCTGCAAAATAAATTAGCCATTAAAATGCAATAGAAGGCATCTTAGCAGGGTAGAAGCATCAGAAGCAAAAAATATTTAGGTAAAGAGAGTAACATCAAAATATAAGTTCATGAGAAAAAATTAAGATGTGTAAAGAGAAGGAAGCACAGGAGAATGTTGGTATACAATTAAAAGACCAAACATGTGGGTTATTAGAACTCAAAAGTGACATGAAAATACTGAAGGTATTGACACCAAATTCAGAGATCAGAACACTTTTCAAGCCTTTAAAACCCTATACATTTTCAGGTGGAGGAGAGTCAAAGACCATTGAATCAAAGTTTAAGAATGCTCTTTGTCAGGGGTGAGACCTATCTCAAAAATAACGAGGGCAAGAAAGGAATTGGAGAGCATGGCTAAAGTGGTAAAGTTTCTACCTAGCAAGCATGAGGCCTTGGATTCAAGCCACACTATGACCAAAGTTAACCAAGTATGTAAGTAAGTATGTAAATAAATAAAATTGCTAAAACTGTTGTCATGAACACAATAATGAATGAAGTTAGACTGGTTGAGGCATATTACAAATGAATCTATATTCACTACTATTAAGTGAATATGCACATACAGTGTCAATGTGAGATCAGATATTCCTAGCTCATGCATGTAATTTTTGCTGCTCAGTAGGCTTGAGATCTGAGGATCAAAGTTCAAAGCCACCTTGGGCAGGAAAAATACATGAAACTCTTGTCTCCAATTAAGCATTAACAAGCTAGAAGTAGAGATGTGGCTCAAGGGGTAGAAATCTATTCTTGAACAGGAAAAGCTCAGGTACAGCATACAAGTCTTGAGTTTAAGTCCCATTGGCACACAAAAAAATTCAATGTGAGATTTATTAACACATAACTATCAATGAACATCCTAGGCCAAAGCTAATGATTCCCTATTTCTAAATCAAATGCCTAAATATAATTCCAGATACTCATAGACAGAGGTAGGAGGATTATGGTCCAACACCAGCCAGAGCACAGTCATGTGACCCTACCTGAAAAACAAACTAAAAGAAAAAGACTGGCAACATGATTCAAGTAGTAGAACACTTGCCTTGCAGGTAAGAACCCTAAATTCAATTCCTGTTGCCAGCAATCAATCACTAAATAAACAAACTTATACACTTATTTTAGTTTTGCTTAATAAATACTCTGTAAAATCTTGAGCATTCCTTTTACTTACATTTCTATGACAATTTAAGAATAAAATGCTTTCCAGAAAGAACTAAAGTCATGAGCCACATGGTAGTTTTGTCAATGATTGATAACATATAGAATGACAGGGCCTTCTTGCTTGTGTAAGAACACTTTAAAAATAGTCACATAATGAGAAAATTGCCGTAGGATACGTTTTTCAAGACATATTCCTTGTCATTAAATAATACATGATTGTGAATAAAATTTACTAACATTAGATGACTATAATGTTGGATAAAATATTTGAAACTTAAAACAGTTCAAGATATTTAAAGGATCATCACATGTAGAATGTTGCTTTCTAAAAACTAACACTCATGGGACAGACAATTCAATGATATTGTTTTATTGGTAATTTGTTTCAAACATTGCTTTTGGTGATTTCAAAGTGATTCTCACTATATGATATCAAATCATCATCTCAAAATTACATCTTACATTTTAAATTAAAAAAAATTATGCTTACAATATCACAAAATGCAGAAATGCCAGGCATTCTGAAGGTCTCTTTCTTACCTGTTTGTGAGCATGATCATATGAGTTAATGTGGTTGTCAAATTCCTGATGCTTATAGTACTGTTTGTCACAGAGTTCACAGTAAAAATTAGCCTTCAAGTCTTCTAGAGCTTTCGCTATGCTATTCTCCTTCTCAGCATAGTCCTGGAATATATAAGTTGAACGAAGAATACAATTAGCTTTCCCTTGAGTTACTTTATTTGGACAGTTGTCAACTTCTGTATAATAATTGGAATTAGAACTAGAATATAAAAGAAGGGAAATATAAGCAAATACTAGGGCACCAAATGAAAAAAATATGAGTTCTGGTAAATAAAGTATTAAGAAAGGAAGCCAAAATAAAGGGAAAGAGTAGCAGAAATCTGGAGCAGAAAAACGAGTCACAGAAATAAATAGAAGTCTTCAAACAACTATGTCAGCATTAAAAGTGAAAATCAAAAAGGTATTTTGAATCAAAATACTTGTGGTTTTTTGGCTGTGGTGTAGAGTAGAAGCTTTTCCACTGGGACCAGTTAAAGTGTGTCCTTTTTTAGGAAGGCTATATTGCACACATTTCAATTTAGTGTTTTCTTGGATTCCTTACATACTGTTATAAAAATTTATTGAAACTAGGCTGGGAATGTGGCTCAGTGGTAGAGTGCTTGCCTTGTATGCATGAGGCTCTGGGATCGATTCCTCAGCACCACATAAGCAGAAAAAGTCAGAATTGGCACTGTGACTCAAGTGGTAGAGTGCTAGCCTTGAGCTGAAGAGCTGAGGGACAGCACCCAGGCCCAGAGTTTGGGCTCAAAAAAAAAAAAGCTATTGAAACTAGATTTCATTAGCCCACCTCAATTACCTTGACACTTAAATATAATCTACTTTGGAAAATTAACACACTTAGACTCAATAGAGACCATTTCTCAACTATGTCCCTGAAAAAAATAAAAGGAAATTTATAGTCAGTTGTCAGTAAGTTTTGTTTAACAATAATGAAATAGCAAGCTCTGGACTAAGTCTTTCAGGTTTCCTTAGATACAAATTACCCATTTCATATCTCTTTAGGTGCTGCTCTTGTCAGACAAGACCCTATTTTAGTTATTGGAACTTAGAGATTAAATCATACTAACCTGTGTGTGGTGATGGCAAATATTTTCTTTGCATCTATAAAATCTAAACATTTTTTATTAATGATTTAATGGGTGACTTATGTGATGTCATTTTACTGTATATATGTGCATAAACACATGATACAGTTTACCACAATTTTGAGTTTCATATCTTACAGTAATCAACTATAGGTCATAATCTATAAATACATAGGTCATTTTTTCACTTAAAGATATTTATTCATTGTTAAGTTTTATTGTTTTTCAATTGCAGGAAAAAAAGATGATGGATGGTATAATCATTTAAATTAGGCTTGTGCATGATTTCATCATTTTCAATAATTAATTTATCCATTTCTCAGCAGATTTGTGAAAATTACTTATTCTATTCTATTAATTCTATTATATAACAACTAGTTTTAAAACAGGAAAATGAGTCATATAGCTCTACATTGCTGGCTGAACATTATATACTCAATCATCATCAATAATACTTTGAGGACTTGACAATTTAAATAAAACAAAAATTAGCCAATACAATTTCATGGCTTAACTGTGTGCAACAGAGATAGCATTGCAATCAACTCTGAATTAGCTCTCAGAATAATTTTGAACTAAAAGGAATTTCTTAATACAATCATTCATTGTTCCAATTAATTACAATTACAGTAAATCTTACTTTCTCTTTTCTAGATATTTGATTATTTCTCTTAAGGTATAAGTATTTTTCTTCTTCATGCTGATATTCCACTGGAGACACAATTATTTCCTACTTTGATATAAAAGCCAGAAATTTTAGTGGAATAAGCTTATATTAGGTAAATTCCATTCTCTAAAATAAATATCAGCATTAGTCTAAATTTGAAGAGAAAAACCATAACTTTAGAATAATGATACCAGTTAACATTGACTCACTACTTATATAGCATCAGACTTATATAGCATCAGACATTTATTTAGAATTTTGGTGTGTTAACTTATTTAATACTGATTAAAGTGATAGAGATACATATCCTAATCACTTGCTCAATTTATAAGAATATGAGAGCACAGAAAGTTAAGTAACTGCTTCCATGATATAGAGAACAAGCGTGTAGTCCATTCTTGAACCAGGTAACCTGGTGTACAGCATTTAAATAAATTTTAAACAGAAAACAGAGAAATGTATAGTAAGCTTCATTATCATATACTATAATACCACTCAGATGTAATTATCATCTCAATGTTAAACTTGTTTCATGGTATCCTGTCTTCTCCCATCTCCCATCCTTTCCTACAGATGTACATAAAAGTTTTGAAAATATGACAATAAACTTATATGTTGGTGTCAAAAATAAAATATTGTCAATAATTCATCATTTCTGTGCAGCTCTATCTTCCTCTTTCTGTTTCTACCCTATTACAAGATATAAAAAGAAACACAGTATGGGTTTATGTTAGGCAGCATAATAGGAAACATTTTTGAATCTGTCTTTGATTTAAAGTAAGGAATCAAGACTTAACATGAGAAAACCTTGACAGAACAGTGTGATTATTATTGCCGGTATGTCCTAAGCCAAAGGAAAAAGACCCAGACTCATACATATTGTTGATTATAATTATTTTTTTACAAAAAACTACATTTTTCTACACTTCTGGTTCTAGCTAAGCCTCAGGGCTCCTTCTTCATTGTGGATGATATTGAAATAGGTCTCTATACATATTGGACATAGCATAAGACTTCATAAACTAATATACTTGGACAAGGTGAAAATAAAGTGCATGCATATTCAACTTCAAATGTTCCCCCTGTATCTGAAAAAGTCATTGCCATTCTATGTCCATCTGAAAACACAGCTTTACAAGCATTCTCTTACTCTGATGGTAGAAAGTGAAGAACAAGGTCAAGTTCAATAAGCATCAAACACACACACACACACACACACACACACACACACACACACACACACACACACCTTTTACCAGATCATATATAGAATTTCTTACATATTCTACATGTTAATCCTTGCCCAGTAGGTTGTCAAATATTTTCTCCTTTTATGTAATATGTCACTTAACTGTGTTATTTCCTTCATTGTACATAAATTTCTTAATTTGATATAATCCCATTTTAGTACAGTCCTACTTGTTTAGTGTTACTTTTCTTGCTAGAACATACTGGCTGTATCTAAAATATCTTTTCCTATCCAATTATAAAGCCTTATTTCCCATTGTTGTTTTTCACTAATTCTATACATTCAGGTTTTAAAGTTACATCCTTGATTCATTTTGACTTGATTTTTTTTTATATAGTAAGACGTAAGGATAATTTAAAAAAACAAATAATTCTAATGTGGGGGGAGAGTAACATAAGAACACAATTTGCCAACAATGATAAAATATTTGAGTATGAATAATAATCACAAAAATGTAATACAAAAACACAATGAGATATGACCTATATCCAGCATAGAATTGCTATTATCAAAAATGGCAAACAAAAGTAAGAAAGAAACTTACAAATTCTTGAGATGATGAGGAGAAATTAGAGCTCATATACTTTTCACAGGAATATAAATTAGTAGAGGCCTTATGGAAATGAATGTGGAAATTTCTTTATAAACTGAAATAGAACTATCATATGATACAGCAATTCCACTACTGGCTATACATTAAAGGGAAATTAAAATAGTAAGACAAATGCATACACATGCTTGTATGTTCATAGCTGTACTATTCACAAAAAGCTATACATAGAATCAAAGTAAGTGTCCATCTGTTGATGAATGAATGGATAAAGAAAATTGACACACAATACAACTCACATATATGAATATACAATGAGATGTTATTTGATTTTAAACAGAAAGGAATCCCATAATTTGTGACAACATAGATGAAACTAAAAGACATTATTTTAAGTAAAATGAATTAGACACCAAAGGCTAAATATTGTACCATTTCCCTTATATGGGAAATGTGAAGGTAGAAGTTTCCAGGGACAAAGAGTAGTGAAGTAATGGCTAGAGAGATGCTGCTCAAAAAATTTAAAATTTCTGTTAGACAGGGAGAATAAGTTCAAAACATCTGTCATACAACATGGCAAGTTATAGTGTTCTACAGGAATTCAATTATGAGAAAACAGAGAAGCCACATTTTGAGAGGTCAAATTGGGAGAGTGGAAGGTTGCAGGTGGACTCTTGTCTCAAAGACCAGCAGCCCCTCAAATACACTTAACACAACCAGAAAACAGAGCTGTGGGAGAAGGAGAGGAAAGAAAAAGTAGAAAAACAAAACTAACAAAACAGATCAACTCCAATGGGGAGCTGTAATGGAATGCCCTGGTTGTTTAAGAATAAATTTTGGCTGTTCTCATCATAATAAATATTACATGTGAAGTAGTACACATGAAAATTAGCTTGATATAGCTATTCCATCATGTATACATAGCTTGAAATGACATGTTCTACAAGAAATTGCTTATATATTTTAGTTATTAAATATATTTTTAAAGAAAATATATAAAAATATAACCAGATGATACCATGGTCAGATACATAATATTATTAAAATGTTAAATGTTGAACCAATGTTGGAATTTGAAGTACCTAATCATTTGAGCAACTCTTTTAGAGCAAAACTCAAATTATTCCACACACAAATTAACATTGCTAAACAGGACTTTTGAATATATATCATATCCTAGTATTTATGGAAGGAATAGTCTATTTAAAGCAGTTAAAACTGCACTGTTAATATGTATTCTATGTGTTGAAAAGGAATGTTGGAATATAATTTACACTTAAAATGCTAGTGAAAATAATTTTCTTATTCTCTCTTATTTCTCCACCAAGAATAAATGCATCTTTGTTTGTAGTTTATATATAGGATAAATTACAACACAAGTGTGTCTAAGACATGAATCATAGAATCCATGCCAAAACTGTTTTCTTCTATGAGAATATTCAGACATTCATTTGGAAATTCCTGTGCAGAAGTATGTGTTCTCTGTGTTAACTTAATTCCACTCATTACTTAAGTGGTAGAATATGAGACTGTTTCTAGTTACTTTGGACAACCACCTCTATTTTCCACATCCCAAGAATGAGGAAGTTTTCTCTTTGTAACCAGATTCTTCTTGAACTCATAATATAGTTTCTCTTATATGTGCACAACACTGGAGTTTTAAGCACTTAAGGCTACAATCATATGACTATTATGGTAGGTAAGAGTGGAAGCATAATTTCTTTCTCTTTTGGTCTCAAGCAAAAACTTCCCATGTAGGGATTTCTAAGACCCTGCTGAGTACTCTAGGGAGATGGAACACAGCCTACTTGTAATAGTGACAAACAATACAATAATAAACTAGGTTTTCTTTCTTGTTCTACTCCTCCCGAACTTTGTGTGCCCTGGAATTATTCCCCAAATACATTCTCTGCATTGAAGCTTGAATTCTGAACTTGACTTTCAAAGAAAGCTGGATTAAGAACCTACATTTTGCACATTTTCTAAGAATATCATGTGAACATACCACATTTAATGGCTTAATTGAAGATAATACTATCTCTTAGTTTGAATACAATAATACCTCACCATTGTTAGAATAATGTATGGAGAGAAACAGAGAAGCCACATTTTGAGATGTGGAACTGGGAGTCTTCATTGGAGAGCTGGCATCTACAGATGGACTCTTGTCTCAAAGCCCACAATCAAGCTTTTAAAGACAAAAACCACATCTTTGGGTGGGGCAACCAAACCCAACAAAAGTGTTACACAAAGCAAGCTAAATGAGAATACTTAATCCTCATAAAAATGTTATACACAGGCAGAACAGCCTATCCAGGGGAATAACAAGGGCAATCTAGAGGACGAATGAGCTTCCTAGAGCACTACAACTCAGGACATATTTGTAACCCAAAGAAAGATTTTTATAACCTCTAGAGTTCTCAGAAAATCCCCATCTTTAATTACAAAGCCAAGATGGCATTACTTAGATTCAGTATCCTTATTTAAAATATCCTTAAAAGGCATATCTGTCCAAGTTTACCTCGCTCCTGTCAACATATGTCACCACTTCTATTATTTCCTTAAAACTTAAACGATTTAAAATCATTAACATTTCTGAAACTTTCTTAACTATATATTCACTTTGATATTTGGACTTATTAATTATGCTTCTTAGGATCTCTTATAACAGATGTTTTCATGAAACATTCATTCTCTTCTTGCAGATATCTGAAAAAAATACATATTTATTTCTTATGCCCTCTTTGTCATTCTTCAAGAAGAAAAATACTTTTTAAATCTTTACATTCTTACTTCTTTTTCTTTTCTTTTAGAACCAACTAAAGATAATAATTTTCTAAAAAAGAAAAGTCCTCCATGCAAATGATGAATTGAAAATTCTTTGTGCATGTATTTTAAAATAACAAAAATAAATTAATAAAGAGCAAATTTATTATTAAAAAAGGGAATATGTATTCAAGAGTGAAACAATAATGGGACATGTTTGAGTTTTAGAATACCAAAACTGTAATAACAACAAAAGACATCATCTAGAAGATGCCATTAATTAATGTCCTCATTGTGATATGGTAAGAAATAAACATTTGGTTTCCATCACTGGTTCCTGATACAGAACTTGTAAAACTCTCAGAATCTTTAGAATGATAAGATGATCTTTTTGCATGATAAATAGACAACTAGGGGCAGGGCATGCCTATATAACTTCAGGTTGATATATGGATGGACTCAAGTGTAATTATAGGGATGATATTTCAAACTCAACTCTGAGGAGACATGGGATCCTGAAACTGACACAACTTTCAGCCAATGAGACAGTCATTCGCATCTACATAATGAATCCTCTATAACAGGATGCAATAACTACAGAGAGCTTGGGAGTTTGCCAACCCTTCCCATGCTTAGTCCTGTAGATTTCTCACATCTGGTCTTTTCCTGAGTTATACCCTTACAATAAGCTGGTAATAGCAAGTGAATTGTTTTCTGAGTTCTTGACCTATTCTAGCAAATTATCAAACCTGAGAAGGTTAAAGGAGCCCACAAATTTCAGATAATTGTCATAAGTACAGGTGCCTTGAACTTAAGGTTGGCATTTGAAGTGGGACACTCTTTCAGATGAAGCTCTTAGTGTGTGGGTCTCAAAGTAACACCAGACAGTTAATGTCAGAATTAAATGGAGTTGTGTTACATAGTGGTAGAACCAAAAAAAATTAATGTGAGGGAAAATGCTATATTCTAAATGTCAGAAGAACTCTAAAAAGAAATAGATTCTCGTTGTCCTCATGCTAGTCTTCATCTGACATACCTTACACACAAGGCAAATGAACAACCACTTCTGGAATAAAAGTCTCTACTATTGACTTAACATGAATGTTATTTTCTTCTGAAAGTCCAAATTCTATTATCTCAAAGGCCTGAGCATAAGTCACAAATGCATTTAGAAGAATATGGAAAGAAAACTAAGAATTGGGTCAGAAAATAATAGTTTCAATCCTCCAACAAATCCTCAAAGAAACAACTGTCCAATAAATAAGCGGGCTAAAGACTTAAAGAGAAACTTCACTAAAAAGGAAAGAATGATTGCCAATAGACACATGAAATGTTCAACCTCTCTAGCCTTAAAAGAAATGCAAATCAAAACAACATTGAGATACCACGTCACCCCAATTAGAATGGCTATAATCAAGAACTCTAATTACAACAGATACTGGAGGGGATGTGGACAGAAGGGAACCTTACTGCATTGTTGGTGGGAGTGTAAACTTGTTCAACCACTTTGGAAAGTAATATGGAGGTTCCTCAAAAGACTCCACATAGAGCTCCCCTATGACCCAGCAATCCCACTTTTGGGCATTTACCCAAATGATCACAAACAAGACCCTACTAAAGCTACTAGCAGAACCATGTTTATTTAGTATTATTTACCATAGCGAAAATATGGAACCAACCTAGATGCCCCTCAGTAGATGAATGGATCAAGAAAATGTGGTTTATATACACAATGGAATTCTATGCCTCCATCAGAAAGAATGACATTGCCCCATTTGTTAGGAAATGGAAAGACTTGGAAAAAATTATATTAAGTGAAGTAAGCCAGGCCCAAAGAAACATAGGTCCCATGGTTTCCCTTACTTGCAATAACTAGTATATGTCTGAGACAAGCAGAAAAGGTCAGATAAGTTGATGTTAGGCTAAATGAACCTCAAGATAAGTATTCAAATGTTTTTTTTTCTTTCTTGTGATTGTTTCTAACATATTTATAAGATGATTTCTTTGTTGCTTTGTATGTCCCTCCCCAACGGTATAACCCCTGCTTTCATTGTATTTGATGTTGATATAATTTGTGGAGGGGAAGGGAAAAAGCAAATCATTTAAATAGGGATACAGGTGGACCCATTGCAGCAATGAGATGTTCAAGTCGTTATGTCGAAAAACAAACATTACAACTCTGGGAGGGGGGGAAGGGGGGGTAAAAAGGAATGGGGGGCAGGGCTGGGGGTGGGAAATGGGAAGGGATGGGAAGGGGAAACAAAGGAAGAGGTAACAATACTTGATAAGAAATGTGATGTCAGGAAAATGAACCCTTAGATGTGTATTTTAATGTTTTTTTCTTTCATGCTTGTGTTTCTAACGCATTTATAAGATTATCTCTTTGTTGCTTCGTATGTCCTTCCCCCACAGTATAACCCCTGCTTTCACTATATTTGATGTCAGTATAACTTGTGGAGGAGATGGGGGAAAACCAGTTGTTTAAGGATACAGGTGGACCTGTTGCAACAATGAGAAGTACCAGATGTCATGTCCAAAACGAGCTTTACAACGTCGGTGGGGGGGGGGGGGAGGAAGGGGGGGGAAGGAGAAGGATTGGGATTGCGGGGGGAGGGGGGCGGATGGGAAGGGATGTGAATGGTAAACAAAAGAGGAGGCTGCAATGCTTGGTAAGAAATGTAGGCATTATCCTGCCCATGCAATTGTAACTCCTCTGTACAGTATGTTCACAAATAAAATTAAATTAAATTAAAAAAAAAAAGAAATGTACTCATTACCTTGCCCATGTAATTGTAACCCCTCTGTACGGTATTTTCACAATAAAAAAAAAGAAAGTAATATTTTCATGTATAAGTGCATTGAACAGAAAAACATAAATAATATATATTTAAATATCCCGCTTTTTGCAGTTGAAGATATTGATGATCATTTTAGGTCTCCATTTACCTTTAAGTAGTTGTGCAGAGGAATTGAAATTTAACAAAGAAATTCATGAACATGATTAAACTTAATGTTATTCCTTTCAGTATTCTTACCCATCCTTTCCCTCAGTTTTCTTAATGTTGTAGAATATACATTGAATTCTTTTTTTTGGGGGGGGGGTCTGGTCGTGGGGCCTGAACTCTGGGCCTGGGCGCTGTTTCTCAGCTCTTCAGCTCAAGGCTAGCGCTCTACCACTTGCGCCACAGTGCCACTTCCGGTTTTTTTCTTTTTGCTTATGTGGTGCTGAGGAATCAAACCCAGGGCCTCAGGCTTGCAAGGCAAGTGCTCTACCACTGAGCCACCTTCCCAGCCCCTACATTGAATTCTTGACTGCATTCTTCTCCTCTTCTCCTATTAAATTGGTCTAGTCCTTTCCCCATGACTCTGCTGTAACTTTTTCAAATACTTGCTTCCTGATGAACTTTGCCTTTGCCTTTTGAAGGAATTACAATATTTAAGTTCTTTAAAAATTATTTCATAGCCGGGTGCCAATGGCTCACCCCTATAATCCTCTCTACTCAGGAAGCTGAGATCTGAGGATCATGGTTCAAAGCCAGCCCGGGGAAAGAAAGTCCATGAGACTCATCTCCAATAAACCACCAGAAAACCGAAAGTGGCACTGTGGCTAAGTGGTAGAGTGCTAATCTGGAGCTGAAGAGCTCAGGGGCAGTGCTCAGACCCACAGTTCAAGCCCCACGACTGACAAAACAAACAAAAACAAAGAAAAACTAATAACTGTGTTATAGAGCCAGGTACCAGCTACTCAGGAGGCTTCCATCTAAGGACAAGAGTTGGAAATCAGCCCAGCAGTAAAGTTCATGAGATGCTTAGCTCCAAATAACCAACCAAAAGTTGGAAGTGGAGGTAGGGCTCCAGTGGTAGATACCCACCTTATGCAAGAAAGCTTACAGACAGCAACCAGGCCCTGAATTTAATCCCCACTTAAATCACAACCACACACACAAGACCCCAAAAATGAAAATCATCATCTTTAAAGGTAACACACTGAATATTAAGAAGGTATTTACTGACTATTGTATGTCAATACATCTCCTGTGTGCTCAGTTAAGTACAGTGCAACAGTGAACTTTTAATACTCACAGTCCTGAGCACAGAAGTGTTCTTGCAAAATATGTTGAGGCAACAGGACAGTCTCGAGGCTTTAATTACTTCGCTATTATTATTTAGCTGATGATGATTTTTTTGGTAAAATAGCATAAATCTTAACCTTCCAAACTGTGCATAGTTTTCAAAACTTTCCTTGTCAAGGTAGAACCTTGTACATTTCACTTGCATATATTTATCATCAAAGCAAGGCCTCTTTAGAGACATGTTTAACTCATTTTTTAATTTTTTAGTGTTCAGAAGTCCTAGCCTACCAATAGTACATATTATATAGTTAATTTAAACCAGTCATAAATATGCTAGAAGACTTGACTCGATGTTGAAACAGAATTGTTTGAAATCACTCAGTTGGCTAAGCTTTAATATTAGCTTGTGATGTCCCTGTACATAAGCATGGTTTAAATGGGTCTGATCCTTCCAAAGTAGTTAGGAAAACATATACTAAATTTTCTAAAGCTGCACACTAATTGATTTTGTGTTGTATTTCTAGTTTATATAGGTAATGTCTTATAGAATTCCCAAAGTGAAAAATCTTATTAGGTCCCAGGGAGGTGCACTATACTTCATTCTAGAAATTTCTTAAATTTATAGGCAGCAATTGCTTTCTCTGAAAGGTATAACAATTTAGTGCATATTTGTTACATTTGCAGTTGTAGCCATTGAATAGGGTTAACTGGTGAACTTTGAGTTCTCTTAGAAATGGAGACTATGACAAAGAGCTCAAATGGCTTATTCTAACAATGTGATTTAAAGCGCTTTATCTGAGAGATCAGGAAACACTGGTAGAAGACTACAGTGAATAGGAAGCTAAAATACAAAGTTGATATCAGCTTTGACATATGTGAAAATTAAGTTATTGCTTTTGTACTAACAAAAAGAAAAATAATGTTAAAAATCAAGTTCTCATAGACTGTATATTGTATTTGTAAAACATCCTCTCAAACTCTGAAGGGAAAAGCATATTAAGAAAAATGTAGACACAGAGATTAATTTGCTTGAGTCCAAAGCCAATTTGGCCTATTGAAAGCTGGGAATATAGTCAAATAGTTACAGTGGAAAGAATCATGAGACTTTAATAAACTATGCCAAATTCATTGAGTGGATAAAATAGATGAAAGAAAGGTGAAGTAGGTTTTATATTCCATAAAATTTAATCATATATGAAGAATCATAAACTTAAATTAGACCAAATTTGATCAAATTCCAGATTCTCTTCTAGATTTCTTTTCTTTCTTTCTTTCTTTTTTTTTTTTTTTGGATGGTCAATAGATTTATTTTCTATATCAAGGAATAAAACAGAAATTGAGTAAAGACTACAAAAGACTAGTAAGGCCATAGTTTTCAGGTATACAAAAGTGATATCATTAATGAACAAGACTCTCTCAGTGAAGACATAATGGAGAGGTATGGAAACTGTGAAAACAGAGTGGCATGAGACAATTGAATTATGAGGACAATTATTTTCACAATTGTGAGTGACTGATAGGTAAGATAGCTGATATATTATTCCAACTACTAAATGTGAACTAGTAGCTACTTAATTCTAGAGACTACCTTGGTAAAGGTATAATATTCATCTTTATATTAAAATCAAGGCTTGCTTTTTCTAGGCCTAGATTTGAGTGACTTAATATTTTCTAGCTTTTATTTAGATGTAATTGAATTTAATTGTATTACCTTTTTGTTGGCCAATTGTTACTCTTTCCAACATATTAACTTATTAGATATTTTCATTAGAGTATAAGACAGATTAAAATTCCAAATCTTTTGCTTTATTATTCTATAAAAATAAAATTTAAAAGATATAACAACTATATTTTTAAAAGCAAAGTGTTCTAAGGTTATTTTATCCATATTTTCACCTTCATAAAGGAGCTAGCCATACTCCCTCTAATCTAGAATAGCCTACATTGTAATTCAGCATGGACTATTTGGAGACTAAAATTGTATTCTGATGCCTGGCACACTAACTTATAATCCTAGCTACCTGGGAGCTAAGGTCTGAAGATGGCAGCTGAATCCCAGCCCATGCAGGAAAGTCTGTGTGAGATTCTTATCTCCTATTAACCAGCAAAATGTTGGAAGTAGAGCTGTTGTTCAAGTGGTAGAGTTCTAACGTTGAGCCAAAAATGCTCAGGGACTGCGAGCAGGCCCTGAGTTCAAGCCTCACTACCAGCATACACACACACACACACACACACACACACACACACACACACACACACACACACACACACACACACACACA
Source organism: Dipodomys merriami (assembly GCF_024711535.1). Classification (NCBI taxonomy): domain Eukaryota; kingdom Metazoa; phylum Chordata; class Mammalia; order Rodentia; family Heteromyidae; genus Dipodomys; species Dipodomys merriami. Next base: position 33,388,197 of record NW_027202270.1, read on the forward strand.
CACACACACAAATGGTATTCTGAATACTTTTGGATTGAATGAGAAAGAATATTTTCTAATATTGTATTTCTGAGGGTGAAATTTAGGAAGCTAAATATATAGATCAAACAAATCACTTGAGAGGAATGTTCACAATTATAGTCCTACATACTCAAAAGGCTGAGCTCTAGAAGATCATGGTTTACAGTCAGCTCAGAAAGAAAAGTCTATGAGATTCCATTTCCAAAGTTACCAGCAAAAGTAAGCTGGCAGCATGGTTCAAGTGGTAGAACACCAGCCTAGTAAGCAAGCCTTGTGGGAGTATATACGTATGTCTGGCTGTCTATCTTCTATCACTGAAAATTACATGAAAATGGTAGATAAAAACACCTACTCTAAATATCCAATATAGCTATATCATAACTATAAATCTGAAAAAGTGCAAGATAGATTGAAATTAATTTGAGACTAGTTAGTCTACTTCCTAGGATGAATGTACTATTTTTTGTTTCATTTCCTTGCTACAAAGTGAAACTATCTTGCTGAGACCAAAATAAGGTAAAATAATAGTCCTCAAAGCTTTTACCGTTATGCATTTGTAGAAAATATTTTCTCAAAAAACAAGTATGACACTATAGGTGTCACATCACTGAGCCCCCCCAAATACCTGTAGAGATTATCATGCAGCCCTACATTGTAATAAGAGGAACAATATATGGAGACCTGCTGTTCTTCCCATTAGTGCCAGCAGGCTCTGCGTCTGGTTAATTCTGCTTTGTCTTGAACTCAAAATGGAAGTGATAGTCTCTGCGTTTGATACATTGTTAGCACAGCAGGGAAAGCCCATTTGGAAATAATCATATGTTTCAGATATCAAAAAAACCATGGATATTTGGAAAAGTGAAGCATTTTAACTTGAAGAACTTAGAACTAAAGTTTGAGAAGACAGAAGGAGGAAGGGAAGGGCATATCAATATATTCATTGATTGCTATAAATGAGCACTGCACTCAAACTGTCTCGGTCACCACAGTATTAACCCTGGAGTGAATATTATTAGCTTCATTCTGAGTATAAGGAAAACAAGACAAGGAAGGGAAAAGAAGGAGAACTTGCTTAAAGTCTTCAACCATACATTGGATTCCCATTGACCTCTCTGATCCCTGACCTTGCTCTCAGTTTAAACAAGTCAATAATGGACAGAACAAAGACAAAACAAAACAGAACTTCTCAGTAAACAAACAGCACAAAGATGGATCCTAAACACAGATTTGGAAAGAAACAAAAAAATTGAAAATTATGTGTCTTTTGTTAAGAATGTTAAACATAATTCTATTTTAAATATGATATTAACAAAACACTTTATTCTATTTTAATTTAAATATGTTTTGTCTGGTCAGCTAGAATATTTGAAGAAGATCCACTTGTAGTAGCATTCATATAAGGTTATACAAATGGCTCAATTAAGACTACATTAAGCCCAAGAAACATATCAGTGATGCAGTTTTAACTAACCATTATGAGTAGTTAAAATTTCATTCATGAATAGAATTTATCATAAATAATTATGACATTGATTAGATAATAGAAACACTATGGGGATTAAAAGCATTTATAAATTTTAACCGTAATTAAATTCTAGTAAAAATGTAGTGTGAATATATAATTTTTAAATATGTCATTGTACTTCTGTTTAATAATGGTCTTTTATTTAAGGACACAATGCTCTCTTGTGGGGAATTGGAAATGTTGCCCATCTCTACGCTTTCCCTAGTATTTCTGAAGTGGTAGATATAGACAAAATCAGAAATGGATTGGTTTCATTTGAAGAAGTTAAAAGCTTTCATTTATATTCCTCTTGATTGTGTTAATAAAACATATATGGATAAATCAAAGCAGATAGAAGGATGACTGAGGAATCACACTCATATGACTAGAGGGCTAAGTTTACAGGGAAATAGAGAAATTCACTGAGGTAAAAATAACAAAAAATACAAAAACACAGAAAACTAAATCCACTTCCATGAAATGGCAAAACTCATTTTGACTTTTTAGTTGTTCACCCATAGCATTTATGCTAAAATCTCTTCTTGATTTTTTTCTGACTTGCAATAAAATGCAACAAGATACATGGCCAGGAAATGATTTTTTTTTTTTTTTTTTTTTTTTTTTTTTTTGTCGGTCGTGGGGCTTGAACTCTGGGCCTGGGCGCTGTCCCTCAGCTCTTCAGCTCAAAGCGAGCCCTCTACCACTTGAGCTACAGCGCCACTTCCGGTTTTCTGGTGGTTTATTGGAGATAGGAGTCTCATGGTCTCTCCTGCCCGGGCTGGCTTTGAACTGCGATCCTCAGGTCTCAGCCTCTTGAGTAGCTAGGATTACAGGCGTGAGCCACCAGCGCCCGGCTTTCAGGAAATGATTTTATATTAAAGATAGAGTCTAGGTTGGAGTAATTACAAATGCAAAGAATAAGAGCTGTTGGATATCAAAGGCAAGAAGTTGAACATAGCAACTCAGAACACTAGAAAGTAGGATAAATGTACTCATTATCTTCCCCATGTAATTGTAACCCCTCTGTAAGGTATTTTCACAATAAAAAAAATAAAGAAAGAAAAAAAAAGAAACTAGTGAGAAAAAAATTCCCTCATTTATTTTTGTAGGGTAGGGGTGTGTGTGTGAGTGTGTGTGTGTTGTATATACATGTGTGCATGTGTGCTTCAAGAAGAGAGTTGGATGCTACATTTCTTTTCATAAATAAAAGAATAAGTATTTTGGCTTGCATTTCTTTAGCTATATAAAAGTATTATTATATGATATTGGAGGGCACAAAGAACACCTAGATTTTGATATGTGAATCAATTATACATGATGCTACCAGTTTAGAATATCATTTTTAATTCAGCTTCAAGTATGTGTTTAACTGAATATTGTAAACAAAAATTCAATTCTCAACTAATTTATGCAGACAAAAACAGAAAAATAACTAAAACTCACTAGCTCTTACCAATCATAAAATCAAAGTCAATTCATAGTTCAGACAAACAACATTTTTCAGTTTTATTTAGTCAATCTTCATAAGTAGGAAGATTTTTATTCAGGTAAATGATCAACTGGGAAACACATGTAGCTTTGCTTTCCTGGGACTCCTAAGTAGCATCTGAAAGGCTGGTTATAATTTCTCATTGAGAAGTATATATACAAGATGCAGGGCACCGACATCAAATATAGTGAAAATAGGGGTTATACTGTGGGGGAGGAACATACAAAGCAACAAAAAAAATCACATTATAAATTATACATTATAAGTACATTAGAAACAATAGCAAGAAAGAACAAAGATATTTGTGTCCCTATCTTGGGGTTCATTTCACTTAACATCATTTTATATGGTCATATGTATATGGATTTTCCTTTTCTGCTTGTCCTACACATGTACTAGTTATTGCAAATAAGGGAAACCATGGGATCTATGTTCTTTTGGGCCTGGCTTACTTCACTTATTATAATTTTTTCCATTTCCTAACAAATGGGGCAATGTCATTCTTTCTGATGGAGGCATAGAATTCCATTGCATACATATACCACATTTTCTTAGGGAGGAGAAGGGAAAAAACAAAATCCTTAAATAAGTATACAGGTTGACCCATTGTATCAATGATATGTATAAAACACTATGTTGAAAATGAACTTGACAACTTCTGTGGAAGGGGAAGGGGTCGTTGTGGAGGTGGGAGGGAAGGGATGGTAGAGGGAAAACAAAGGAGGAGGCAACAATGCTCAATAGGATATGTATGCATTACCTTGTTCATGTAACTGTAACCCCTTTGTACATCATTTTTACAATAAAAAAGTACAAGAAAATTCCTCACTGAGGTCAGTCAATTAAAAAATAAATGTTATTAAAATTGGTAAGTGATAATTATTTGAAAATGCAAAATCTCAAAAGCCCCAAAATTTCACACAGCAATATTTGCACTTAATTGTACATTGTTCCCATAAAACTATTTCCTGTTATTAAGCATGCCATTAAATAAGTATATTATTCAAAGATATTATAAATTTATTATGTAAGTATATATTCAATTCTGGACCCTTTATCTTCTGTTATTATTGCCAAATTTATTCTGTGCTATAATTTTTTTGAAAGATAGGCCAGTCTATTCTTAGGTTCTCTGTTCTATAAAACAGCTGTGAGGGCTGGGAAGGTGGCTCAGTGGTAGAGCGCTTGCCTTGCATGCATGAGACCTTGGGTTCGATTCCTCAGCACCACATAAGCAAAAAGAAAAAAAAAGCCAGGAAGTGGCACTGTAGCTCAAGTGGTAGAGTGCTAGCTTTGAGCTGAAGAGCTGAGGGACAGCACCCAGGCCCAGAGTTCAGGCCCCACGACCGGATCCCCCCCCCAAAAAAAAACAGCTGTGAGTCAGTGTTGAATTATGTTATTATTTTTTAAAATACAACTTTTCCTCTACGGATTAATATTTAACTTTAAGAAATAGCTAGGTACCAGTAGGTTACATCTGAAATGACAGCTACTCAGGAGGCTGAGATCTGATTATCATTGTTCAAAGTGTTCATGGGCAGGAGGCTGTTATCTCCAATTAATCACCCAAAGCCCAGATATGGAGCTTTAGCTCAAGTGGGAGAGTGCTAGAGAGTGCCCAGGCCCTGACTTCAAGCCGCAGAATGGGAAGGAAGGAAGGAAGGAAGGAAGGAAGGAAGGAAGGAAGGAAGGAATTTTAGATTAAAAATATTTATTAATCTGAGCATATTTAATTTAGTAAAGCATCCAGATTGTTACATATTAATCACTAAGATCTTATATTAATGGCATTACATTTTACAGCAACAAGTTTCTGTAACGCTCATTAAGTGATAATCAAAATTTATTTAGTGGCATGTATAGACATGGCAATCCCTAACTTATTTAAACTGTATAAATGTTTAAGAGATGTTGATAGGAATTTGTCTTTAGTGCTACACTTGTGTTTTAGGGGAGTGTTACTTTAGGTTTGCATTGATCTTTGTATTGTTTACTTCATAAATTCAGTCAAAAATGTGTCAAATTATGAAAGTGCTAATTTGAATAACATAATAAAGATGATAATTCTTTAGTCAGTTTTTGAACATTGACAAAGGAGATTATCATGCAAACCTTATCCCACTATGACTGTATAACTGTATCACTACATAAATATATATTTAATTTATGCCACATGTGATTTTAATTCTGAATTTTAAAATATCAAGCTATCATGAGCAAAGAGTTAAAAATAAGCATCTGAAAAATATATACAAAGATTTTTGTCAATAAAAATGCAAATTTGAATAAAACTTTTGAAATAAAAACCATATCTCATGTATCCACATCAACCATTAGACTCCATCAAATTAAGACTAAATATAATGCCTAGATTTGAGAACCAAACTATCCAAAAGAGAGATATCCTTCCTATTCTGTGCATAGATGACTGCTTAACTAAGTTCCATACTATATAAGACAGATTGCTTACATAGAGGAAAATAGTAGCTATTGAGATAGTCACAAAAATATTAGTAGCAATATATACACTACAGTAAAGATCTAGGATATACTGCAGTGCATCACATTGAAGATAAGGGAATTCTTGAGATAGTGACAACTGAGCTGAGATTTGAAGAATCTGTAATGATTACCTAGGAAAAGCAATATTTGACCCCATTTCCAGCAATAAAACACACCACACACACACACACTATCTATCTATCTATCTATCTATCTATCTATCTATCTATCTATCTATCTATCTATCTATCTATCTATCTATCTATCTATATGAACATTTGATAATACCAGAGAATAAAAGCAGTTTTATATTATTAGGATATCAAATATTAGGCAAGAGACATACAAGATAAAAATGGAGAGAAAAATGTAAAGGCATTGAGTATAACATATAAAAGCCATTGTTTAACTTAGTCTGGCTGTATTGGAAAAAAATGATATATGATCATTTCCCCAAGACATATAGAAATTCTATATGATGTATTTCTGATTATGTGCCATATTCATTATTAAATAACTTACAAAGGATGAACTTATCAAATCTGACTTGAAGTACTCCATTTTTAATGTTCCATGGAGCTAATGTTCATTCATCATTTTAATCCTATAGCTCCATTGTAACTCAATGCTCTTATTATTGTCTCTCTAAAGCATTAATTTCATCTTCTGGCAGATGTAGCCATTTCTAGACACAAGTCTGAAAAAGAGCCACACCTCCAGATTTGGGAACATTGATGGATTTCAGTCTTATTTCACTGCCTCTGTTTAAGAAACTTCTTGTCTTCACTAACAGGCATCAAGAGGAAAGACTTTGCTGCACTGTAATTCATTGTCTTTCCTTAATCTCTCTATAGAATGATTCTGAAATGTCCCTGCATAGTCCCAAGAGTTAAAGGAATGGTTACCAGCTGTGTGCTTCTGAGATAAGTGGAAATCATAAAAGGCATCAGTGGCTCACATCTGCAAGCCTACCTACTCAGGAGGCTAAGATTGAGGATTATGGTTTAAAGCCAGCCCAGCCAGGAAAGTCAATGAGATTCTTCTGTACAATTAACCACCAGGAAACCTGAAGAGGAGCTGTGACTCGGTGATAGAGTGCTAACCTTGAGTGAAAAATCTCAGAGACAGGCATAGGCCCTGAGTTAAAGCCTCACAACCAGCCACACACACATACACACACACACACACACCCCAACACAAAGTGTAGGCTAGTAAGAGGTTGTCAGGTGATTGGAGGATGCTCTAAAAGGGGATTATAGCACCCTATACTTCTCTTTCTGTTTTGTTCCCTGGCTGTGTGGTAGGTGGTTTTGCTCTACTATATGCACCTTCCATAGTTTGCTGCTTTACCACATAGGGCACAAAGTAATGGGGCCAATTGATTTTGAACTGAAAACTTCAAAATTGTGAGCCAAAGCAAATATTCTCTCTTTATAAAATGACTATGTCAGGCACTGGGTGTAGTGACAGAAAGCTATATAATACAAATTCTTTCCCCCAGAGACATTTCATTTTTATTTCATGCTTTTATTTTCAGGAGTAATTGCAACTGTTCATGCATTATCCCAATCATATATAATATATTCCTTACACAAACTGTAAAATAAGAATTTATATTTTTAGGGGGCTGGGAAGGAGGCTCAGTGGTAGAGTGCTTGCCTTGCATGCATGAGGCCCTGGGTTTGATTCCTCAGCACCACATAAGCAGACAAAGTCGGAAGTGGGTGCTGTGGCTCAAGTGGTAAAGCTCTAGCCTTGAGTTGAAGAGTTGAGGGACAGCACCCAGGTCCAGAGTTCAGGCCCCATGACCAACAACAACAACAAAAAAGGATGATTATTTCTAATTTATAGGTTAGGAAAGAAGACCAGAAAGATTTAGTAGTTCTTTCAAGTTTCAGAAGGAATGTGAGAGAAAAGATTTAAATCAATTGTTGACTATTCAACTTTTTTCTACTTTATAATGTACAATAGTTTTCTACTTCTTATACAATGAAAATCTATTCTACTTTCATTATCAACATAACTTCATTTTCAATCAGTATCTTCCCAATTTAATTTTCTCACTGAAGACTTACTACCACAAAATCCACCTTCATCTGTGTATCATCATTGTCCATAGGGGCAAAATATGTTACATAGAATGTTCTTAGGATATTAGGCTAATTTGTAATTGTAGACTATGAAATGCTATGTGACCACAGATCTCATTTATTAAAAAGCAAACATAAAATATGTGTTAGTTTAAGACTTTTATGTATATCCTCTTCTTTGATATTTCATATTAACTTATGGTTGGTTTTTAAAATGAAATCCTTACCTGCTGAAATTAATTCCTTAATCTTAGTAACAAACTGTATCTAAGAATTAACATGATGTTATAAGTGAAGATATATTGGTAAGCATGCCTTATGTGTTCTCCCACCAAACATCTGCTTCCATTAGAGTGTGCTTATACTTTAGGGTTCCTCTGAATGCCATCTCTTTTTCATTATTCTCTGATTTGTTTCTATGCCTTCCTGAATTAAGTGGATTGTTTCTCTCTTCTCTGTATTTTGATGCATTATGTCCACCTTCCTGAGTGTTCTACCCTGTTAGCTTGTTAAGGAAAGAACGGTTTATTCTTTAGGTTATCTTTCCAAATGCTCACTTCTAAGCTTGATTCATAACAGATAGCTGATTTTTGGTTTTGACTTGAATAGATTTCAGAGATCTAAGTTAGAGAACAGTTTCAAAGCTGAGATAGCTAGGCCAACCCAGAGGAATGCAAAGATAGTGTTCTACTGAGACTAAAATTTTTAATAGGCTGTTGAAAAAGCAAACAGAGTGAGTACATGCCAACTAATTCATAATGCATTTGTAAATTCACTAACATACACATGACATAGCAATAGAAGAAAAGAGAGCTAAAATATATTTAAGGAAATAATGGCATAACATTTGCCAAATTTTACAAGGCAAAATATGAATATATGCATTCAAGAATCTGAAACAATGCCAAATAGACTAAAGAAAAACAGACTCAAATATGGATATTTGGTTACAAAACACAAAGAGAAATTCTTGAAAGTTATCCTTAATACTTCAATAGTTGATCTGCTTATCAAAATCAGTAGCTACACAAAGTATAAGCTATCATATTCAAATTTTTGAAATAAAAAGAGAAAAATAACAAGGGAAAATGACTCTAAAAAGTATATTATACCTAGTAAAATTGTCTGTCAAAAATAAAGGAAAATATAATGTATTCTCGAATAATCATAACCTAGAAAAAGCACTGGAAGTAGAGCTGATTTACAGAAAATATTCTAATAAAGTTCTTCAGGATGAAAACTAGTGGTGGTAGATAATATCTTAACCCCCTTCCACCCATACACAAAAGCATCAATAAAGATTATATGCAAATAGGGCTGGGAAGGTGATTCAGTGGTAGAGTGCTTGCCTTGATGCATGAGGCCCTGGGTTCGATTCCTCAGCACCACATAAGCAGAAAAAGCCAGAAGTGGTTCTGTGGCTCAAGTGGTAGAGCAGTAGCCTTGAGCTGAAGAGCTGAGGGACAGCACCCAGGCCCAGAGTTCAGGCCCCAAAAATAGCAAAAAAAAAAAAAAAGATTATATGCAAATAACCCAAAAACATATGATAATATATTTCTTTCTCTTTTTTAACTGATTGAAAAATAATTTGTATAGACTAGTATGTATGCCATTGTATTACTGGGTCAATGAAACATAGAAATAGTATATATTTGGGGGGAAAACACAAAGGAAGTTCATCTGCACTGAAATAAGACATGACTTCAAATGGTATGTCAAAATAGGAAAAGGAGAAAGAAATATAGAAAGTAGCAAATTAATAGATCATCCTCCAGGTTGCTGTTGGATTCAGAGGTGAGGTAAGAAACTCTGGTCTGAAGGAACAAGGCAGTGGTGAAAGCAATCTTGTCACCCAGAGAGAAATTAAGAATATTCTGGGGAAGGTAATTAGCTGTGTGAAGACAAGATACTACTGCTACTGCAGGTCTTCACAGATTGGATATGTTCTCCCATGGAACCTCCAATGAGTTGAAGATCTACAGTAGGATGAATGAAGCCTTGACAGAACTGAGTTAGTTTAGTCAGAACAGTTTATCCAGAAGCCAGAAAGTAGGGCACACACTTCAAATCTGCAGTATTTTTTCACATAGATCTTAAAAAGACCCGGCTGTTTATTTAAAGAGGTTGCTGGCACCTTGTCTGTAAGAAAGCAAACTTATGGTTCCATGACCTTGCAGTCACGGAAGTTCCAAATAGGCAATTATTTAGACATGGTAATTACCCTCTTCAAACCAGGTGCCTCCTCCTTCAGGGCACACGAGACCTTGTTAAATGTAGTTAACTCTCTGAATTTATTTTTGAGTCACTTACATATGTTTTCCTCCCCTGATTTTTGCCATTATAATTTTAAATGCTAAAAGACAATGATGCAGTTATTGAGGAGTTCAGTTGGGATGTACTAATATATGAATATTAATATAAAAGTCTGTATGCTTCAAGACATTGTGAAATAGGATGAAAAGTGATCAGAATTCTGGGTAATCTGCAGTGTTCATATGCAATCAGTCCATGTTAATGGAAGCCTGGACACAGGCAAAGGGCTGAATTAAACATAAAAAGGCATGGAACTACATAAAATTGAGCATGAGTTTGCAGCACAGACTGTAGCATGTAGTTTGTAATGAGATCTGTGTGAATCAGTAGCAGCTTTAGGGAACAGGGGAGATTGCACCATGGGAAAGAAGCTGTCAGTGTTGCCTAAATAGGTGTAAAATAATATAGGTTAGATACAAGACCAAGTGTTAAGATAATCACTTTTGTGCAAGGCATAGGATATTTTAAAGGTAGGAACCAAATACAGAAGAAGCCAGATTAGAGATGGAAAGATTAAACCTGAATGGAGTGAGAAATAGAAGCAAACTCTCACACAACCTGTTCCATGCTAGGGGTGAGTGTGCTTCTTACTGAAGAGGTGGTACACTGTACTTCATAGTCACAGGACAAAACTGAAAACCTGATTTTACAAAGAGCTCCGAAATTTGAATCAAGCCCTTCCTTCATGGTCAAACAGATGCCAACACATAGAATTGTGAAATTTAAAGACTTCTAAAAGACTTTGAAAAATGTTTGATAAATATTACCCAATAAATAATGATTGTGCAGATCAAGAGGGTGGGAAGTAAATGAAGCCCACTTTCTTAATATTCTGTGCTCTATTCTTCCACTAGTATTAACATGGTTTGCCTAGCTTGCCCAATGCTGAACTATGCTTCCAATTTAGAAATTTTCCTTTAAAGATTTTAAACTTTCACTAAAGTAAGTTAAAAAATACCAAGTGAATTTCTTATTGATGCTAATGTTAATCATCTTATTTCTGATTTTCCTTTGGTGTTGGTAACAAGGTAAATGGCTTTGAGTAAAAATGGAGCCATTTTCCCAAGCATAAAACAGAAATAGTCACCCTGACAGCCTGGGGGAAAAAGAGAATGAAAGACTGAGAATGAACAATTTAAATGTATACTGTTCACATTTATCCCAGCTGATTTAAAGGTTAAAATATACAGTATAATAATGTCAGGAGTGTATTTGTGGGTTTCTAGTATGTGCAATATCTAGTGTGTAAATACATAACTGCAAAATTTGAGCTGATATCATATAGTAATATCAGAATAGAATTTTGTACCCAGAATGTTACATTAATATAAATTAGAAGTATTTCTGATTAATCACAAAGTATAATAAGAAAAAACACTGAGAAATTAACTTTTATTCTTTTTTTTTTTTTTTTTTTTTTGGTGCTACTGGTGTTTGAACTCAGAGCTTGGTCCTTCAAGGTAAGAGCTCTATCACTTAAGCTATACCCCCCAACACATTTTTGTCTTATTTCATTTTTCACATAAGGTCTTACACATTTCCCCCAGCTATCCTGGAACATCAATCTCTCTTCCTCCATGGAACCTCCATGTAGCTGAGATTACAGGTGCATTCTACCACTTGGGGCCCTGAGAAAGTAACTTTAAAATGTAGTTTAGAATGAGCCTGTGGGTCATATCTGTAATCCTAGCTACTCAGAAGGCTGAGATCTGAGGATAATGGTTCAAAGCCAGCCCAGACAAGAAAAGCCGTGAAAAACTCATCCCCAGTAAAACACCAGAAAACCAGAAGTGGCACTGTGGCTCAAGTGGTAGAGCGCTAGCCTTCAGCTAAAGAGCTGTGGGACAGCGCTCAGGCCTAGAGTTCAAGCCCCACAATCAACAAGATAGATAGATAGATAGATAGATAGATAGATAGATAGATAGATAGATAGATACATACATACATACATACATACATACATACATACATACATACATACTTACATACTTACATACATACATGCATAAAATGTAGTTAAAAATCATTATAATTTTCACTTTGGCAATGTCAATTTAGAGAAAAATAAGTAACTAAAGAAGGAATGGCCAAAAACAAAACAAAAAAAATACAAAACAGACAACAGGAACAAAATGGTAGGTGTAAAATTTAACTACAGTCATAATATTAAAGATTATTCTCATAACAAACAAAAAATAAAACATAACAAAAATACTTTAGAAAAGCAGATAATAGCTTGGTGCCAGTGGCTTATGCCTGTAATCCTAGCTATTCAGAAGGCTGAGATGTGAGGATTGCGGTTTGAAGCCAGCCCTGCAGAAAAGTCCATGAGACAATTATCTCTAATAAACTACTCAGAAAAAGCCAGAAATGGCACTGTGGAACAAGTGGTAGAGTGCTAGCCTGAGCACAAAGAGGCTCAGGGACAGCACCCAGCCCCTGAATTCAAGCCCCAAGAGTGGAAACTAAATTAAAAAAAAAAAGAAAACACAGATAATAGCATTTGTAGAAAGGATGTAGAAAAATTGAAATGCATTTCTTTAGGGAATGTAAAATGGTAGACCTACATTGGCAAACATTTTAGCAGTTCCTTAAACTGTTACATGCACAGTCACCATATTACCAGACAATTGCTACAAGGAGAAATGAAATATTGTTCAAGAAAAAATTGTGAATGTATGTATACATCAGCATATGTATGTATACATATACAGCATTAAAGTAGCAAAAACAGAAAACCAACAATATATATATTAATTGATATAACAAAACATGATATATTTATACCATGGAATATTATTTGACTATAAAAAGGAAATAGTTATACAATTCTATAAATTGTGAATATAATGTTAATTCAATCACAAAGAAAATATGGTTCAATTTTAGTTATCAGAAAAATTGAGAATAAATAAACTATAAAGAAAGAGATTGGGTTTCTGCTTTCCTTATGCTGGATAGCTGATGGGAGAAAGCAATGGCTAATTGATTCTTTTTAAAGAACTAAATGAAAAGTGAATGAAAAATCTAAAATTAGACTATAGTGATGGCTTTACAGATTTGTGTGAACATGCAGAAAATATTCTACTTTATTCTCTAAATACATGAAAATTCTCTAAAAAGCAGTTAAAATGACAATGTAATTTTAAAGTATCATTTATTTCTGCAGATAGAAACTTCCTTGTATAAAATAAAAATGAAAACATGGCTGTTTTAGGTCATTTTGGACTTCTACAGTGAAATTAAACAAATTTAATAATCTCTAAACAAAAGACATTTATGTTTTATATTCCTGGAGGTTGGGAAGTTCAAGATCAAGGTGAGAGAAGATTTAATGAGGAAAAAATTCTTGCTTCCTATATGGCACCTTTTGTGTCCTCACATGGTGGAAGGTTCTAGGCCACTCCAAGGAGCCTCTGTCCTAAGAACACATACCATGCACAAGGGTTGTACCCTAATTACTTCTTGAGTTCTTACTAGCTAACACAACCGCATTTGTAATTAGATTCCAATATATCAGTTTTGGCAAATAGACAAAGAGAGCGACATAGAATCTAGCCCTAAGTAACACAATAAGCAATCATATAACCTAGACAGAAAATTAATGAAGCAAAATTGTTAACTACATTGCTGAAGTAAACACGGATCAAAACTCTTGGACAGAGCTGGGATATTTATAACATAGAACAGTCACAATTGTTTAGCTAAATTAAGTCTGCATATGCAGTTCAGAAATTCCACTGCTACGATAGCATTTCAGGTAAATTCTTATTTACCTTATAAAAGTTTGTGTTGTTTATGACAGCATGAGTTACTAGGAAATACAAAATTCTGCATCGCTGGAAGAATGGACAAGTGAAATATGAATGAATTCTGTTGAGGATGTATGGCAAGAGTAATCCTCAAAACTAGATAAAAATATGGAAAATGGAGTAAAATCGAACGAAATTTTGGCAAAATACCATTCATATACATGCAAAATACTAAAACACCCATCAAAATTCACATTGCATGAATATTTAAGAAGATGTATTAATCAATATTTTTATGCCAGTCCTGGGGCTTGAACTCAGGGCCTAGGCACCATCTCTGAGCTATTTTGCTCAAGATCAGTGTTCTACCACTTGAGCCACAGATCCACTTCTGGTTTTATGGTGTTTAACTGGAAATAAAATTCTCATGGACTTTTCTTCCTGGGATGGCTTTGAACCACTGTCCTCAGATTTCAGCTATCCGAGTGGCCAGGATTATAGGCATGAGCCACAAGTAACCTAATATTAGTCAACATTTAATTGATATTTACTGGCGTTTGAAAATGATTGCAACAAAAATTAAAATACTATAGAACAAAAAAGTTGTGAGATCTTACATAAATAAAAAGAAATACGTCATGAACTAGTATGATTAATTCATTATTGACATCTCAGTTTTGAAATATAGTAGAAAACAATTTGACTCAGCATTTCAGAAAGAGGTATTTTTAAGGTTAATAAATCCATATTTTATCCACATTAATTGGTTTCATTATGAATAATTGTTAGCACATAAAAGTAGCAAAAAATAGTTTTGCAGAGAGAAATTTGCATTAAGAATAATCATTGAAAATGCATCATAGAATAATAATAATGTCTGGAAAGCATTTAACTTTTCTACAAAGTTCTAATTTTAGTTCTCCTGTTAATCTTTGATTCTGTGTAGACTTAAAGTAAGAATTGAAACTTAAAGAAGCCATGTAAGTCCACATTCTCCAATACACAGGGAAGTTCCTGCTGTGTCCATAATTGCCAAACAGAAACTCTTTGGGTGTGAAGAGCACTCACGGGCCTGTGTTTCAAATGATGACAAGACTTCAATGATTCCTTGTAGAAGAAAGGAATGAGTGCTTTATTATGATATGGATCAAAAAGAAAGGCAAATTGAATATTTATCTTGGAAGGCCCGGTATATGTTGATGACTTTGTACATCACTGTGAGGTTGCATAAAAGCCTTATAGAGAACAACTAACCCTTGATAAACTTTGTGTCTTTGAATGTGTTTATATTTCTCCATGTGATAAGATTTGAGAAAATATAAAATCTTAAAGTTACTCTCCAGTCAAGTATTGCTTTCACATTTAGAAGTTTAGGGAAAAAAAAAAAAGAATTTTGATTTCTACAAGGCAGTCAGGGTTCCCTTTTTGCTCATGCCGTTGTCCAGGAATTGGAAACTGATGAAATATTTTCACTGGAAAGTAAAACATTTTTTAAAATGGTGTCATTTCCCTACCACTTTAGAGTTAAAGGTAGTGCTTGTTTTGTATAGATTATAATACAACAACACTACATATGACAAAATTCCTTTCTTCAGATGTGAATTATTGAACCACCCTGAGATATAAGCAGGCCACAAACTCACCTTTCCTGAAGGTTCTGACTACATAGGCCCAGCTGGGACCTGGAGATCTGTGTTTCTAGAACATCCTCAACAACAGAGATGCTGCTGTAATTCAGTTCAATTGAAAACCCAAAATTACAAAGACAATGTATCAAATATTTGAAAATGTGTCTTAGAGTTCTTTGAATATTATCTAAAATATCATTAGCTGTTTTGGTTAAGCCTCTAGATTAAACAACTAATAGCTAGTTTTATTCAGAGAAATAGTGGTTAAATTGCACAAACAGATGTTTTCATTTTAGATTACCTTAATTCCATAGGAAATTCTTAATTTATTTTAAAAATCCACATATATTTTTAATTATTCATGTAGTTAAAGGGAAGAAACTTAAAACCTAAAATAATATTACTTATCAAAAGGCATAAAAGGAGGGAGATTCTCAGCATTCGCTATAAACTCTACTATAAAGCCATAGTAATCAAAACAGCTTGGTACTGGCACAAGAACAGACCTAAAGGACCAATGGAATAGAATTGAAAACCCAGAAATGAACCTACAGACCTATAGCCATCTAATCTTTGATAAGGGAGCTAAAAAAATAGAATGGAAGAAAGACAGGCTCTTCAGTAAATGGTGCTGACAAAATTGGTTAACTACTTGTAGAAAACTAAAGCTAGATCCTTATATATCACCCGGCACCAGAATCAACTCCAAATGGATCAAAGACCTCAAAGTCAAAGCAGACACTCTGAAAACATTACAGGATGGAATAGGAGAAACCCTAGGTCTTCTTGGCACAGGCCGAAATTTTCTTAATAGAGACCCGGAAACACAACAAATCAAATAAAGGTTGGACAAATGGGATTGCATGAAGTTGCAGAGCTTCTGCATGGCAAAGGACATAGCTAGCAAGATCAATAGAAAGCCCACAGATTGGGAGAAGATCTTCACTAACCATACAACGGACAAGGGTCTCATATCTAAAATATACTTGGAACTCAAAAAATTAAATCCCCCAACAACAAATATCCAAAGAAACAACTGCCCAATAAATAAGTGGGCTAAAGACTTAAAGAGAAACTTCTCTGAAGAAAAAAAAAGGATGGTTAATAGACACATGAAGAAATGGTCAACCTCCCTAGCCATAAAAGAAATGCAAATCAAAACAACATTAAGATACCACCTCACCCCAGTTAGAATGGCAAAAATCAAGAACTCTAATAACAACAGATGCTGGAGGGGATGTGAACAGAAGGGAACCTTACTGCATTGTTGGTGGGAGTGTAAACTTGTTCAGCCACTTTGGAAGCAGTATGGAGGTTCCTCAAAAGACTCCACATAGAGCTCCCCTATGACCCAGCAATCAACTTTTGGGCATTTACCCAAATGTTTACAAACAAGACCACATTAAAGTTACCAGCACAACTATGTTTATTGCAGCATTATTTACTATAGCTAAGATATGGAACCAACCCAGATGCCCCTCAGTAGATGAATGGATCAAGAAAATGTGGTATATATACACAATGGAATTCTATGCCTCCATCAGAAAGAATGACATTGCCCCATTTGTTAGGAAATGGAAAGACTTGGAAAAAATTATATTAAGTGAAGTAAGCCAGGCCCAAAGAAACATAGGTCCCATGGTTTCCCTCATTTGCAATAGTTAGTATATGTATGAGTCAAGCAGAAAAGGTCAGATAAAGTGATGTTAGGAAAATGAACCCTAAGATATGTATTTCAATGTTTTTTTTTCTTTCATGCATTTGTTTCTAACACATTTATATGATTATTTCTTTGTTGCTTTGTATGTCCCTCCCCCACAGTATAACCCCTGCTTTCACTGTATTTGATGTCGGTATAATTTGTGGAGGGGAAGGGGAAAAAGAAGTCGTTTAAATAAGGATACAGGTGAACCCATTGCAACAATGAAAAGTACAAGTTGTCATGTGAAAACCTAACTTTACAACTTTGTTTGGGGGGTGGGGGAGGTTTGGGTGTGGGGGGGAGGCTTGGAACGGATCGGAAGGGGAAACAAAGGAGGAGGCTACAATGCTTGATAAGAAATGTACTCATTATCTTGCCCATGTAATTGTAACGCCTCTGTACAGTATTTTCACAATAAAAAAAGAAAAAAAGTTACTTTCTTAGTAATTATATACATAGAAAGAAGTATATTAACAATTGGTGCTGCTCTTCAAAGGAAAGACTCACTTTTCTACCTCAATTTAAAAACAAATCTACTTATTTTCTTCCGAACATAGCTTTTAAAAATTATGAAATAGAACGGTTACCAGCAATATATTCTAAAGATTAAAAAACATACTTGGTTGACAAGCTTTAGTTTAGAAGAATAACTATATTTTGCCTCTTCTTTCACTTGCTTATTCTTACAAATTGAGGCTACAGTTAAAGAAGATTTATATTTTAGTGTTGTTAGTTTTTCGGGACTATCTGGTAAAAATTATAGCCAAGCTGTATCCCATCCTCTATTAAAATGGTTTATTCTTATAAAAACCTTCTCAAGGCTCCAGAGAAGCAACTTATCTTTTTATGAGAAGGGTAGAAGGTGACTCACCAGGAAATATTGATATTAAAGTTTAGTGACTAGGTTCGACAAAGTATTCTCCATTGTGTACTAACAATTTTCTTTTTTAGCCTACTCTACTGCTCTTGAGCTGCCAGACAGATTACTCACTTGATCACTTACTGAAATTCACAGTCCCCTCTAATCACTCCCCAGAGAAAGAAGTCTGCCTCTAATGGCCAACTACTCAGGTAAACATCTATGCAATTATGTCCGCCATAAATACCAGTAACAATTAAATCTGAACTTCTACATCAAAGAAATTCCCAATCTTTAGCTTATGTTATTATACCTGGGACTTTTAAGTACCTCAAGCATATTAGATATTACATCTCCAGGTAAACAATTGCTTTTGAGATGGACTTCTTACTGTAAAAAAAATCAGGGGGTTTCAACTTCAAATATGAATTATACAAACTCATCTACAATAGGATCTCTCAAAAAGCAAAACATGAAAATGAATATTTTGATGCCACAATTATATATTACATAATATTCATAAAATACACTTATTAAGTGGGTTAGGTAGACTGATTCATTTCTTACTTCATAAGCTAAAAATAAGAAAATTAGACAGACATAGTATCAGTGGTTCACAACTGTAATCCTAGCTGCTCAGGAAGCTGGCATCAGAGGATCAAGACATGAAGATAGCCAATCAGGAAAAGCTGTAAGATATTTATCCCCTATTAACCAGCATGAATGTCGAAGTGGATCTGTGGCTAAAGTGGCAAAAGACTAGCCTTGAGTAAAGTTCAAGACTGTAGTTCAAGTCTAGGCTGGGGCAAAAGGACAGAATTTTATCAGAAAAATAAACTAAGAAATGGGTTCTTGCTAAGGAGTGGTGGCTCAGGCCTGTAATCCTAACTACTATCTGAGATCTGAGGATCGCAATTCAAAGCCAGCCAGGACAAGAAAGTCCATGAGATTCTTTTTTTCTTTTTTAATTGTGAGAATACCGTACAGAGGAGTTACAATTACATGGGCGGGATAACGAGTATATTTCTTATCAAGCATTGTTGCCTCCTCATTGTTTCCCCTTCCCATCCCTTCCCATACTCCTCCCCTCCCCCCACCTGATCTTCCCCCCACCCCCCACCAAAGTTGTTAAGTTCGTTTTTCGACATAACGTACATAACTTGTACATCTCATTGTTGCAATGGATCCACTTGTATTCCTAGTTAAACCATTTTTTTTCCTTCCCCTCCACAAATTATACCAACATCAAATACAGTGAAAGTATGGGTTATACTGTGGGGGAGGGACATACAAAGCAACATAGAAATCATCTTATAAATATGATAGAAACAATTGCATGAAAGGAAAAAAAAAACATTTGAATACTTATCTTGGGGTTCATTCCACTAACATCAACTTATCTGACCTTTTCTGCTTGACTCAGACATATACTAGTTATTGCAAATAAGGGAAACCATGGGACCTATGTTTCTTTGGGCCTGGCTTACTTCACTTAATATAATTTTTTCCAAGTCTTTCCATTTCCTAACAAATGGGGCAATGTCATTCTTTCTGATGGAGGCATAGAATTCCATTGTGTATATATACCACATCGATAAGGGAGCTAATAAAATAGAATGGAAGAAAGACAGCCTCTTCAGTAAATGGTGCTGGCAAAATTGGTTAACTACTTGTAGAAAACTAAAGCTAGAGCCTTATATATCACCTTGCACCAGAATCAACTCCAAATGGATCAATGACCTCAGAGTCAAAGCAGACAATCTGAAAGCATTACAGGATGGAATAGGAGAAACCCTAAGTCTCCTTGGCACAGGCTGAAATTTTCTTAATAGAGACCCAGAAACACAAGAAATTAAACAAAGTTTGGACAAATGGGATTGCATGAAATTGCAGAGCTTTTGCATGGCAAAGGACATAGCTCACAAGATCAATAGAAAGCCCACGGATTGGGAGAAGATCTTCACTAGCCATACAACAGACAAGGGTCTCATATCTAAAATATACCTGGAACTTAAAAAATTAAATTCCCCAACAACAAAGCTTCAAAGAAACAACTGTCCAATAAGTAAGTAGGCTAAAGACTTAAAGAGAAACTTCTGTGAAGAGGAAAGAAGGATGGCCAATAGACATATGAAGAAATGCTTAACTTCTCTATCCAAAAAAAAATGCAAATCAAAACAACATTGATATACCACCTCACCCCAGTTAGAATGGTTATAATCAAGAACTCTAATAACAACAGATGCTGGAGGGGCTGCGGATAGAAGGGAACCTTACTGCTATGTTGGTGGGAGTGTAAACTTGTTCAACCACTTTGGAAAGCGTTATGGAGGTTCCTCAAAAGACTCCACGTAGAGCTCCCCTATGGCCTGGCAATCCCACTTTTGGTCATTTACCCAAATGATAACGAACAAGACCATACTAAAGCTACCAGCACAACTATGTAACTTGCAGAATTATTTACCATAGCTAAGATATGCAACCAATCCAGAGGCCCCTCAGTAAACAAGACCATACTAAAGCTACCAGCACAACTATGTTTATCACAACATTATTTACCATCGCTAAGATATGCAACCAACCCAGATGCCCCTCAGTAGATGAATGGATCAAGAAAATGTGGTATATATACACAATGGAATTTTATGCCTCCATCAGAAAGAATGACATTGCCCTATTTTTTAGGAAAGGGATAATTTGAACATTTAAATTAAATTAAATTAAATAATTAAATGAAATTACCTGAATGTTTGCTCATTTACATGTCTTGTAACTGCTGGTGTCTGGCAACCATGACTTTAGCTGGAGCCTCCAGCTAAACTTCCTCATGAACCTTGCCTCCCCGCCTGGTTTCCATGTAAATGAGGCTCCAAGAGAACTAAGAGGGATTTATGATGGCTAACTGCTGTGAGAAACACCTACATTTTGGGAATCGCTGTTGTCTGATCAGAGAATTTCTATGGTCGTTATCATCTGAATATCTGTGTGCATTCCAAAATCCATTTTATTACCTTCTCTCTTTCTTTTTCTTTAATTTTTTTATTGTGAAAATACTGTACAAAGGGGTTACAATTACATGAGCAAGGTAATAAGTACATTTCTTTTTTTTCTTCAAAATAATTGTTTTTTATTTTATTTTTTATTTTATTTATTTATTTTTTGCGAACATACTCTACAGAGGGGTTACAATTACATGGGCAATAAGTACATTTCTTTCTTTCTTTCTTTTTTTAGTTTTCTGTCTCCAGCCTTGGGTGGGATAAATTTCTACTTTTTTATATAAACTTTTCACTCTGTAGTATTTTGTTCAAGCAGTATCAGTGGATTACAGAAAGGACCATTTCTATCAATTTCCACTCTAAATCAGAAATATAATCCTGATGTGTACTAAAGAACACACAGACAAAAATCAGACTTTAGCCTAAATTAACTCAATGAATACTGTAGCTGTCAGACATGTAAATTAAAATTGTTTGTTGGAGAATGATGAATAGTATTTCTCATTATATAATACTGCTTTATCTAGTTGCTTAATAAATATGTGAGTATGTGTTCACAAGATTATCATATAAATCTATAAACCAAAAATTGATCAGTTCCCCTTACCCAAAGATCTATCCATCTTGAAAACAGTTTCTACATTAAAATCAACAAAATTTTTCATAGAAGTTTAAGCAGGAATGAAATGCTTATGCTATATACCTCCTTTCACTCACCTCTTAAAACCAGTCTCAAATTGGATATATATGTATATTATATAAAAATATAAAACTATCTTTATCTTCATTCAATCTCTTAATCTACAGCTCTTTATATTTAATCGGCTTCCTAACCTTCCTCTTATACAATTCTCACAATGTTGTCATACCCTTTCTTAACTACACATTTGAATTAGTAACTACTCTGCTAAAATTTGTTAATTACTCAAATATTTAAGATAAATGTCAAGATCCCTAATGAAGCATAAGTGCCACTTCTAATTTCACCTTTTCTTTTGTTTTCTCCTCGGTAACCACTAACAATTTCTGATCTAGTGAGCCAAGCATGAAGGTAGCTATGCCAGTCAATAAAACAACAGTGCTGTCCTTCAGAGTAATAAGAGAGGTTAAAAATGACAAAAAAAAAAAAAAAAAAAAAAAGAGCATGAGGAGCCAACATATTCAAATGTTGAGTGGTAAGAGGAGACAAAAGGAAATGTTACTAGCCAGGCACCGGTGGCTCACGCCTGTAATCCTAGCTACTCAGGAGGCTAAGATTTGAGGATCGCGGTTCAAAGCCAGCCCCGGCAGGAAAGACCGTGAGACTCCTATCTCCAATAAACCACTAGAAAACCGGAAGTGGCGCTGTAGCTCAAGTGGTAGAGCGCTCGCCTTGAGCTGAAGAGCTGAGGAACAGCACCCAGGCCCAGAGTTCAAGCCCCATGACCGACAAAAAAAAAAAAAAGGAAATGTTACTAGAATCTGAGGAAGACAAGATTGATTGCTTGAATGATGAAACATTGGAGTATTTTTAAGGTTGGCACCAATTAGTTCTAAAGAACAAATTGTAAACAAATCAGAAGACTACATAAAGAAAAAAATGGATGTGGGGTAGTGAGAACAGATACACAGTAAAGAGGAAATTTCTGAATCATTTTGAGATAAAATTTTCTATTAAAATCTGCAGTTACTGAAAAAGAAATTGATCTCATTTCTTGTAAGTCTTAAAATTCTCTAATTGACCAAGGGTCAAGTGATAGTTACTGTCCTTCAAGATTAAGAAAAAGCGTATTCCTGAAGAACAGGAACCAGTATACAAGGACATATGCACCTTCGTGTTTATTGCAGCACTGTAATAGCCAGGATATGAAAACAAGCCAGATGCCTCACCACAGATGAATGGTTCCAAAAATTGTAGTATCTATACACAATGGAATATTATGCAGCCATAGAAAGGACAAAATAATGGCATTTGCAGGGAAATGGATGGAACTAGAAGAACTCATGTTGAGTGAGGTAAGAGCAAAGAGACAAATGGCACATGGTCTCCCTGATAAATGGATGTTAAATCGAAAAGGTGATAGACACTTTAACAAGACTTGAGAAACAAAGGATTTCTACTCATCTGGTTAAATCACTACTAAATAACCCCACACTGCTGATCACATATATGGGTGGGACCCATCAGCTGCACTGGAAATTGATCGAAATGAACTAACCAATTCAATGGCAGCAATGGGAGGGAGGGAACAAGTGGGAAAGAGAAAACAGCTGATGCTATGCAAAACAAAAGAAATGTACATATCGCCCAATGTGGAAGAAATAACTATTGGCAAAGGTCATAGAACTCATAAATTTTATAGACCGTGATAGACAATTTGCCCCATGAAAGATAGAATATGTTTGTGACTTTAACTAAGCATCAATATCCCACAATACTGTGAAATTATGTAACCACTTAATCACAATAAAGAATTTGCAAAACAAAGCATTTTCCAAATATACACATCAGGCAAGAGTAAGAGCCCAATTTTTGTCATCAAGCATAATTTGGTGTTAAAAGATACTCCAATGAATATCTTAAAAAATTAAGAAGAGTGAGAAAAGGGAAGTGTAGTAGTGGTATAAGTGAGAATATTGAATGAGGTAACATTGATCAAGGTATATTATATTCACAAATGCTTTGTTAAATGACAATTCCATTGTAAAACTATTTAAAGATAGTAAAAAAGAAACATAAACAATTTTTAAAAGTGAAAAAGGTACCAGTCACTCAGGGGATTAGGTATCATGGCTGCCTTGTGGTTTACTGAATCCATCTGGGAACAATTGCCATATTCTTTGTTTAAGATAATAAATCTGTGGCCAAAAGTTATATTCCATTAAGAAATCTCCTGGGTGTTGTATTGCTTGAGGGGCCTAGAATCAACAGTAAGGAAAATGTAATGATGGCAAAAGGCCTTGTGTTCCCAGTTCTCCGTTCAAAATGCATTTGTCAAGTGACAGCATATGTTCTGAACTTCTTTATTTTAAAATGTCATTCTAGAGACTTAAGTCACTTAGTGTTTAGATGTATCAAAACAAGAAAAATTGACAAGAGGCCATAAACTAACATGCCATAGTGAAACAATACAAGAAAAAATGCGTACAACAAAAAAGTTTGTGGCCTTTTTCTACTTGGATCCATAAATCTTTTCTTTATTTTAACGAAGTCAACATGTTAGTGAAAGCCGGGCATCAGTGGCTCATGCCTGTAATCCTAGCTACTCAGGAGGCTGAGATTTGAGGATCGTTGTTCAAAGCCAGCCAGGCAGGAAAATCTGTGACACTTATCTCCGATAAACCACCAGAAAACCTGAAGTGGCATGTGGCTCAAGTGGTAGAGTGCTAGCCTTGAGCTGAAGAGCTGAGGGACAGCACCCAGGCCCAGAGTTCAAGCCCTTGACTGACCAAAAGTAAGTAAGTAAATAAATAAATAAAATGTTAGTGAGACCCTTCAGTATAGGCTGTTGTTTGTCTTTAGTTTGCAGTATGATGAATTTAACGAGTACAGCATTGTATTCTAGAAATGGGTAAGGGCCATTGAGAACACTACCATTCACAGGAAAATACTTATGAATGTTACATGGTTGACAGGGGACAATTTCTTCCTGAAGCATACTTTTAGTTTTCTAAAAGGAACATGTTCATAAGTCATAAAAGTAGTGCTCAGAATGAAGACTTTTAAGGATAACAATGTGAAGTAGAGGCTACAAGGCTTGAAGATGTCAGGGCCTTGATTTTTTCCTTGTATTTAAAATTCTACCTACACAAAAGATATGCTTAAAACCGCATTTATTAACCCAACAGATATGCGGTGCAACTACCCAGGTGAAAGGGAACTCATTTACATATGTCAAATTAAGTCCCTATGTTCCAAAAAGATGCCAGAAATTTAAGAGGGTTTTAAATAGGTCAGAAAAATCTACTCAAGTTTAGAAAGGCCTCTTAGCTACCAGACAAGTGATTATATCCAAGCAGCACTTGAGAGCCAGAAACTGCCATGCTGTGCTGAATAAATTCTCCTCAATGACCTTTCCATGACAACTTTCTCATTTCCTATAATGTAGAGACAATTAGGTGTTAAATTACATGTTTGTGGAGCAAAGCAACAAGCTTTGAAGCAGAGGTTTCACTGAAAAATGTAGTGGTGAATGTGTAAAAATAGCTCCCAACAAGTAAAACAGTTGTATAATGGCCAGTTCCTTAATTTAACAAATGAGAAACTGACATGTAAATAACTTCACTGTCCTGATGAGTGTAACACAGCAATTTTGAGTCAGAATAGCTCTGCAATTCACAATTAAATCTCTAGGTAGTGATCTTCCTAGCAACATGATAGTTGGTACTTTTAAATGATTCCAGCTACCTGTTATTCTTTCTAATCAACCATTTGCTTAACTGTGGTTTTCTTGATATGTAGAAATTAGAGATACTGCATTGTGATTTTTTTTATCATTCAAGAGATTACTAAAGTAAGCTTCCTACTGTCAAGAAAGTCAGTTTAGATATGAATTTGAGAAATTTATATGGGGCCACTACTGTATTAAGTGCTGAGAATAGAGCAAAATGTGTGTGTGTGTGTGTGTGTGTGTGTGTGTGTGTGTGTGTGTGTAGACTCACTGCAACAACAAAAAAGGCAAAAACTCATCATTCTCATTGAGCTTAATTAATAATCACTGGGTGGCAAAAGACATTTTATCAAAGTACACACTATGTGATTCAACATGATATACTTTCAGTGACTATGCTCCAGGTTGGATGAGAATTCTGTGACTCAGTCTTATAGTCAAGTAGGTGTCATAACTAAATTTTGCTTTTAAAAATCCTTGGAGATATTTCCAGAAAATCAAGTGCAAGTGATGATCCAATGAAGCTACATCTGTTCACTCCCCATTTAAATTTTTGTTTTAATCATACTAGGTAAGATTTTTGGCTGACCTGTACTCTGTCAATTATACAAAATCTTTTACAATGTGGCCAGATTTTTTTTCTGTGCTGGAATTTCTTTTTTTACTGGTCATTTTCTAGATAGGGGGTTGTTTCAACACTTAACTCAAATCTTAATTCTACCTAAAATTTTTGATCTCATCATTCAGGAATGAACATTTTACAATTTTGTTATATTAGTTATATTACCTCCCATTTAGTATTTTAAGAATAGAGAGTAACTTTACATATCCTTTTATTCTTATAATGCTTTCCACAGTATCCTATAATCTATAAGATAAGGTATGTAACTCACTGGGTATCCATAGTTTTCTGGCTAAAATGAACAAATCAATACAATAAAATTCACAGTCATGGATGCTACAAATGGTCTCATGGTGCTATTCATCACACAGTAACACAAACATACATGGAGATATATGTCTTTAGAGTTATAAATTTTATTGAGTTAGAGTTCTCTAACTTAAACATAGGTGTTTCATTTTTCACCAGGAATTGTTTACTTTATTAATTTGTTTTCATGGATGGTTATTCCTGTTAATTAATAATAAATGAAATGAATTCAGTCTATTTCCATTTTCTGGAGAATGGCAGAGTTGATACCATCAACCAAGTAGCATCAAATTAAATCGGGTCAATATCCTCACAAAAAAATAATCTTTCCATGATTTCCTAATGATGTTTCAACTACAGTAAAACATTTGAAAATGCTATATACATATGACCTTATAAAATAATACTAATCAAAATAAACTACAAGATACAATAACAAAGTTTAGTTTTTGTTGCTGTTTTGTGTTTTTTTCTTAGTGCACTGTATGCAGTTATTTCTTTTTTTCTTTCACTTTTAATTTTTTCTTTAATTTTTTTCTTTTAATTTTTTACCCCTGTTAACACTGTTTTTTTATTTACACCTTGTGTTTTATGTAAGTTTATCTGATTTGGGGATGGGAAGGGGAACCACATAAATTGTGAAACAAAGGACAAATGTGAACCAATACAACAGTGATACTCACAAGACACTATGTTGGAAATGAACTTTACAACTTGGGGAGAGGGTGGGAGTCAGCGGAGGGAGGGATGGTGGGAGAAAATGAGGGAAGGAGTAACAAGAATTCTACTCATTTTCTTACTTATATAACTGTAACTCCTCTGTACATCACCTTTATACTTAGAAAAAAAGAAGGAATACAGACCAAAGTCTATATTGATTTAAAAAACAAAACACCCCTGAGCTGGTGGTTCAAGTCTATTATCCTAGCAACTCAGAAGGTGGAGACCTGGGTATTGTAGTCCAAAACAAGCCTGGTCAGGAAAGTCTGCAAGATCTTATTTCCAATTAACACCACCCTCAACCCCTCTTCTACTCCCAATGCTTAAAAAAAAGAAAAAAGAAAAATGCCATTCCCACTAACAGAGGGAACCTAGATCTTCTTTGGATGACGTTACTAGGAATTTTGTACCTTTGTCCCTTGAATGAAAATTTTGGTGACTGTACTTCATACCTTCCTAAGAGTTGACCTTTCTTCTCATAACCTCTCTCCCAGTGATCTTCCAAGGTCAAATCTAACTGAGAGAGGAAGAGCTTGTTTTACTTTATTAACTGTTATCTTAAGTAGAATGATTAACAGGGAAAAGATGGAATATGCAAATATTAAATTAACAGTTCTTCTGGAATCATGAGTCCTTCCTTTAAAATTTTTAGTAATATATTTCATTTAACCAAAAAAGTTTATAAATATGAAATTAGCACAAGGGTAATAAAGAGATATTTTCCTCATCCAGACTATTCCTCAATATTCATTTCTCTGAGATTTTGACCAAATTTCACTCTCTCTGAGAATATGTAGTTGGAGAACTAGGGTCCAAAGGAGACATATATTGTTGTGATTCATGGACCCTGTGATTTTCTTTTTATGTTGGATATTTTGTTTTCAGAATATGAAAATAACTGATCTATGAATCTACAGGCAAATGAGTGTAGAACAAGCCTCCAAGGTACATACTTAATTTACAGTTTTCATCTAGCAATGCTATCATCCAAGGTCTTGATTTACATTTCATTTATATACTAGTGTAGAGATTGACTCAATGTATACAATATGAGAGACAAAAATGGTCCAAGATAGAATGCTTCCCTGTGACAGACAGCATTTCTCTCATCTATTGTAAAAGAATAACATCCTTCTTTTAATGATACTTCTCCCCAGGATTAGTCTGTAAGAGTTGAAAGGAAAAATCTTAAAGTATTGTTTGGCAGCTATGTTGTAATTTTAGATTATTAAGTGGAACCTGCAATTCTGCAATGACTCATTCATCTTAAATTTAAGTTTTTATTTGATAATTCAGTCCTGATAATCTAGTGCTTTTATTATTATGCTTATTAAATAATAATTAAAGAAAATAAATCAAAGAAAAACATTGGTTGTATATTAAATTCTTACTAAGCCATAATAGTAATACTCCTGGTAACATTTGCCTAGTGGTTTAGGACAAAATTGAAAATAAATGATTATCATTTATGTTAATTCAATTTACTAATTTATTAATTCAATTTACTGATTTGATCGGTGGACAGTTTAGAAGGTAAATTGGTAGGCCAAACTACCAAAACTGCAGAGGAATGAGGAGCATGTGACTGAAATGTGGGCCAGCTGGTGCTATGTGTCATTTCCTCATCAGTGATTTTGTGTTGGTACCTGATGAGCTTGGCTGAGCTCTGACACTTAATTGTGACCATAATTGGCTATTTTCATCCCCAATAGGGAACATCTGACAAATGTGAGCTCAATTTTGTACTGTGAATTTGTAACACCTCAGTACTTGTCATTGCGAAATTCATCTGCAAATCAAATATTCTGTGATTTTTCTATGCTTTGGAGGAGTCTAACACAATAATGTTGCCTATGAAAAGAATTATATTGTGAAGGAAGTACTTGTGACATTTGACAATTAATGAAATTTTATTTTTTATCTATGAGTACATATTTTCAGACACATTGGACATCTAAACACTTTTCTATATTTCTTATTTTGGTGACAAGATGTGGCGGAAAAACAATTATTATATTTGGTCAATTTAATGGGAATGCTAGGCTAATTTTAGCAAGCATAATGATAATGAATGTCAATATTGGTTTTGTTGTTGTTGTTGTGTCTAACATATTTATTTTTTTATTGTGAAAATACTGTACAGAGGGGTTACAATTACATGGGCAAGATAATGAGTACATTTCTAATCAAGTATCCCATCCCTTCCCATCCTCTTCCCCCTTCTATCCCCATCCCTCGATCCAATCTTCCCTCACCCTTCCCCCTCCCCCCCCCTCCCGCCCCCCCCCCCCGCACCAAAGTTGTAATTTCGTTTTCGACATAACAACTTGTACATCTCATTGTTGCAATGGGTCCACCTGTATCCCTATTTAAACTATTTGTTTTTCCCCTTCCCCTCCACAAATTATACAGACATCAAATACAGCGAAAGCAGGGGTTATACTGTGGGGGAGGGACATACAAAGCAACAAAGAAATAATCTTATAAATGTGTTAGAAACAATCGCATGAAAGAAAAAGAAACATTTGAATACATATCTTAGGGTTCATTTTCCTAACATCACCTTATCTGACCTTTTCTACTTCACTCAGACATATACTAGATATTGCAAATAAGGGAAACCATGGGGCCTATGCTTCTTTGGGCCTGGCTTACTTCACTTAATACAATTTTTTCCAAGCCTTTCCATTTTGATTTGCATTTCTTTTATGGCCAGAGAGGTTGAGCATTTCTTCATGTGTCATTTGGCCATTCCTATTTCTTCTTTGTGAAGTCTCTTTAAGTCTTTAGCCCATTAATGGGGCTGTTATTTCTTTAAGGATCTGTTTTTGGGGTGTTAATTTTTTGAGCTCTAAGTGTATTTTAGATATGAGGCCCTTGTTTGATGCATAGTCAGTAAAGATGTTCTCCCATTCAATGAGCTATTTATCTTGCTAGCTATGTCCTTTGTCATGCAAAACACTTTAGTCTGATGCAACCACATTTATCCAGTCTTTCTTGGATTTGTTGTGATTATGGATCATTACTTAGGAAGTTTTGACCTGTGCAAAAAGCCCGAATATTTCCCCTATCCGTTCCTGTAATATTTTCAGTGTGTTTCATCTTACATTGAGGTCTTTGATCCATTTGGAATTGATTCTGGTGCAGAGTAATACATAGGACCTAACTTCAGTTTTCTGCATTTGTATAGCCAATTCTGCCAGCATCATTTGTTGAAGAGGCTGTCTTCCTTCTATACTGCGGTTTTGACTTATCAAAGATTGGATGGCTAAAGGTCTGTGGGTTAATTTCTGGGTCTTCTATTCTATTCCATTGATCCTCAGGCCTATCTTGTGCCAGTGCCAAGCTGGTTTTATTACTATGGCTTTGTAATAGAGTTTGAGGTTTAGTATTGATATTTCTCCAGCACTGTTCTTCCTGGTAAGGATTTTTTTTTTTTTTGCTATTCAGGGTTTTCTCTTATTTTATATGAATTGCATCTTCTATATCATTGAAGAATGTTGTTGGGATTCTGATGGTCGTTATTAAGAAAACTAATCATAACAGATGTTGGTAGGGATGTGGCCAAAAGGGAACACCACTAAACTCTTAGAAGAAATATAAACTTATTCAGTCACTCTGGAAAGCAATGTGCAGGTTCTTCAAAAGACTAATAAACATAGAGCTTCCCTATGACCCAGAAATCGCACTAGTGGGCATTTACACAAATGTTCACTAAATCCATCAGCATAATTATGTTCATTGCAGCTTTGTTTACCATAGCTAAGATATGGAATCAACTCAGATGCCCCTCAGTGGATGAATGGATTTAGAAAATATGATATATATGTATGTTTGATATATATATATATATATATATATATACATATGCACACACAATGGAATTCTAGCCATTTATCAGAAAGAATGATATATCATTTGGAAGGAAATGGAAACACTTGGAAAAATTGTATTAACTAAAGTAAGCCAGACGCAAAGAAACATAGGTTTCATGGTTTCCCTCATTTGTTATAACTAAAATGTACCTAAAAGTAAACACATGGAATGGTAAAAGAAAAAATAAACCACTTGGACTTGATAAATTAAGCACACTCTAAACATGCACACAGCGAGAATAAAGGAAGATATTCTTAGGAGAGGATCATAATGGCTCAAAAACTATGTACATCTGGCCATATAAAATGATTATTGTCGAAATGAACTCCAGGAAATGGAAACAAGAGGGTTTTTAAAATTTTTTTTATTGTAAAGATAGTGTACACAGGGGTTTCAGTTACATGAGTAAGATAATTAATACATTTCCTACAGAGCATTGTTACTCCTTTGTTTTTCCCTACTGTCCCTTCCCTACCCAACAAGAGGTTTTTTTATTGTACTGTTTGAAGTTTTTTTTCTCCCCTCCCCCTTCAGTTCATTCCATTTGTCACTGTTTTTTTTTTTTTCATCCTTTGTCTTGCATATGAGTTTATCTGATTTGGGGAGGCGAAGGGGAAGCACAGAAATGGCGGGACAAAGGGTGAGCCAATTCAACATTGATACACAGTAGACACTGTTGGAAATGAACAACTTGAGGGAGACGGGAGTAGGGAGGGGAAACATGGGGAGAAAAATGAGGGAGGGATTCAAGAAGTGTTCTTCTTGAATTCAAGAAGAAATGTACTCATTAATTTACTTATGTAACTGTAACTCTTTGGTACATCACCTTTACAATAAAATTTAAATAAAAAGTATAATGAGCATATATCAACTATGCTTATCAAATTGAGTATTAAGTAAAAATTGGATCATGTTTTGGTTCTTTTGTGTTTCTTGGAATGTGTGATGTTTTAGGCAAATATGTGTACTGGGAAAAAAACCATCTGTCAAAACGTATTAGTGATTTGTTAATAATTGAAAATGCAAATAGTTCTTAAAAACATGTATGGGAGTCACATATAGTAAGCACTATCAAACTGTCTTTTGAATCTATCATAACTTCTCAAAAGCAATCACAGCTAATACATAGACAGGTGGTATGGTTTTATTTCAATAAAAATGTCTTTATCAAAGTTGTTAGCAAGCTAGGTATGGATAATAGACCTCAATTTGTCCATATCTGATCAACAAACAAAAGACAAAAATGTGATCTACTTAACAAAGGATTCAAGACAAATATTATTAAGAATTAATTGTCATCCTGAATCAGAATCAACTCCAAATGGATCAAAGATTTTTACCTTGAAAATATTAAAAGAAGAAATAAGAGAAACACTAGGGCTCTTTGGTACAAGTTAAAACTTTCTTAATAAAGATCCAGAAACACAACAAATTGAAGAAAGGTTGGATAAATGGGACTGCAATAAACTGCAAAGCTTCTGAACAACAAAGAACATAGCTAGCAAAATACATTGAAACCTCACAGACTGGGAGATCTTCACCACCCATACAGCAGACAAGGGTCTCATATCTAAAATATACCAACAGCTCAAGAAATTAAATTCCCCCAAAACAAATCCCCAAAGAAACAATCACTCCATTAAAAAGTAGGCTAAAGACCTTAAGAGAGACCTCTCTGAAGAGGAAATATGAATTGCCAAGAGACATATGAAGAATCGCTCTCTGGCTATAAAAGAAATGCAAATCAAAACATTGAGATTCCACCTTACATCAGTTAGATTGTCCATAATCAAGAAATTTAACAACAGATACTGGCGGGGATGCAACCAAAGGGGAACACTACCACACTGTTGGTGGGAGTGCAAACTTGTTCAATCACTCTGGAAAGCAGTTCCTCAATACAGATACCCTATGACCCAGCAATCCCACTGCTGGGAATCTACCCAAATGACCACAAACAAGGCCACACTAAAGCCACCAGTACGATGATGTTCATCGCAGCATTATTTACCATAGCCAAGATATGGAACCAAACAAGTGCCCCTCAGTAGCTGAATGGATACAAAACAAAGTGGTACTTATACACAATGGAGTTCCAAGCTTCCATCAGAAAGAATAACATTGTTCCATTCATAAGGAAATGGAAAGACTTGGGAAAAATTACATTAAATGGAGTAAGCCAGACCTAAAGTAAAGTAGATCACATGATCTCCCTCAATTTTCAGAAGCAGAATATGTATATGATTTTCTGAATAGGATCTCAATAACCCAAGTGCTTAGTGCAAATGACTATATATATATATATATATAAATATATATAGAACCATATTCATATGAACTACAACTTATGGAAACAAGAGGTTCTCCTTAGAACCTTAGAAGTTCTCCTGTATATAGTTCGTTCTTTTTTCTCTATTGTTTTACTTTTCTTTCTTCAATTCTCTTAGTTTTTTGTACCTCATGTTTTGCATAATAAACAATGCAATATGTGAAAGGGAAAGAGAATCACAGAAACAGCAGAACAATGGGTGAACCACAGCAATATTGACACTCAACACTCTGTTGGATATGAACATTACAACCTGGGGGAGGGATAGGAAGGTGTAAGTGGGAGATAAAGAAGGATGGGGTAACAATGATTATAAACAAATGTACTTATTGCCTTACCTATGTAACTGTAATCCAGCTCATCACCTTTTCAATTAAAAAAATTAAAGAAGTAATTGTTTTAGTTCATTTATAGTTTTAATATATGAAAGCATTTAATTAGAAAGTTAACATAAATTGAATGTTAACATTATTTTTATGTTTTCTGTGATACTTGGAGTATTCATATTATACTCATTTTACATATGAAGAAAAACATAGGGAGATTATTTAAAGGGTCAAAGTATTAATGCAATGTAAATAGTTTATATACTGAGCACATAAACATATACAATTAAATACGTATTTCTATATTCATGTATATACAGAGATACTTTTTACAGGATTTTTAACACACATCTTCAAAAGTGAAAACTTATATTGGCCAACTTACTGTGAAATATATTGTATACATATTAAATACAGATTTTGTAAAGAGCTTAGTAATATCTTTTCAAGTAAAATATTGCCTTGTCAAAGTGAACGAAATTTCTGTCCTTTGATGAGGGTTAAAATAATTCAATTGTGCCTTCTATACTTCCAACTGAGTATAACCAGAAAACATGAATCTTCTCAAATGTGCTATGTATCCGTTTCACCCCACCTTTCATGAAATATCCACTCTCCATAGCATTGCCCCAAATATTGCCTAACTGGTACTCTTTCAGCAATTAACTTCTTCAGTTCCTGATTTTGTTATCCAAAATATTGTTAAGAAACAACTCTAATTGTATTAAGCCTAAGCTTAGCAGATAATATTTGATAATATCCCAACAATTGGAAAAAAATCAGTAAGTCAGAGTATTGCTGAAAAAACTCATTTTTCTAGATATGTAGGCTTCACCTGTCTATTTGGCTACTGTCTATCTCTTCAGATATCAGGTATTTCATTCTTTATTAGCCATAAAGAATATTAGTGCAAAAATGAAACGTGTGACAAATGTAGTCTATATAATAATTAAAAGACAAAACAAAGATTTAATCCAAAACAAAACAGTAAGATATAACAGATGGTCATATGTACATAGCTTTTGGCCTTTTCTGCCTGTTTTTTCTAAATGTAAATATTAAATTTAAGTTATATATAGAATTTAAATTTCTTTATGGTTGTATTTAAGCTTTTCTAAAAAGAATACATTCATGAAATATTTCTATAAAGACAATGAGGTTTGCAATTAATAAATGCTAGCAAGAAAAATATGTAATATGCTTTGTTTGGAGATACATTTGATTGACTAAATCACTTTACCAGAAAGAAGTAAATTACTTTGACCTTTGCTAATAATTGTGAGTTATTACAGGATCAATTCAATCTCCTCCAAAACAAAAATTGGACATAATATAAGCCATATTTTGTAAAAGAATAGTTTTAACTTTCAATGAAAAAAGTAAAAAGTCTTTATTTATATAATTCTATAGTAAACTACAAAATAAAAATTACTATTGTATGATAAGATGTGGTAAATATAAAATTAAAATCTATGAGTATATGTTATATGACCTTTATATCTGCTTGTTTTATCAACCTTTGTTATATTTAAACAAATTTATAAAACATACAAGCATTTAGAAGTTCAGAGTCTCATATTCTCAGTAAATACTATTATGAAATTAAACTCCATCAAGTTGAGAGATGTTTACTTTCTTTTACTACTTTGACAAATTTATAGAAAATTTAATTTTAAAATATAATCAAATTTAATATTAATCTCTCCTCTATCACAAAATAATAATCTCAAATTCATACCTGTATTCTAACTCTAATATTGAATTTGCATCTATTTCTTCCTTATTTTCACTGAGTTGTATTGATCTACGTATTCATATGAATGCCAAAAAGAGAATCTAAAAATTGAGTGGTTTAATAAGTACTTTTTCTGGACTGCATTGCTATGCTGGACACTTAAGTATAAATAAATCAAGTTGTAATCCACAGTGACAGCACTGTTGGTCAGTTCATCATTCCAACAGATTGGGAAAAACTAAGAGTTTGTGGGCCTTGTCCTGTTTAATTTCACAAAGCACAATTGTTATGCAATGTCAGATTGGATTACTTGAATTATTTTATACCATACTTTTAG
Organism: Dipodomys merriami; assembly: GCF_024711535.1. Lineage (NCBI taxonomy): Eukaryota > Metazoa > Chordata > Mammalia > Rodentia > Heteromyidae > Dipodomys > Dipodomys merriami. The sequence continues at coordinate 33,423,680 of NW_027202270.1, forward strand.
TGTTTCTTCAAGCTGAGATTAGACAGATGTATTGTTCCTCAAATTTGAAGACTATAAACCTTAGTTCAATAAAAATGTCTTCAATAATCTCTTCATGCTGAGAATTTTTTCACTGCACTTGTACAGAAAATTGTGTGTATTTTTCAAACATATAGCTTCCTTCATCCACCTTCTACCCCTCTTTCCCTCCACCCCGCTTTTTTCTTTCTTTCACTCAAAATAAAACAGCAAGCAATTAAACCAGGTTGCTATATTTGGTACTTCCAAACTTCATGAGTTGATAGCATAATGATTTTAATAACCACTTTGCATGTTACACGGTGACAAGTTGACACCTGAGGTGTGTGTCCTGCAATTTTATTTTCCAGCATTCTTTTGTACACTACAGGAAAAGTAATATGACTAGAGATTAGTGTGATTGTTGCAATGTTTTCTTTATTTGTGAGTTAGAGCTGATATACATATTTAGTGAACCTTTTTTTAATAGGCAAGGTAAAATGTGCTAAGTAGGATGTTGGCTCTCTGTAAAGGACACAGGACACAGGAAATATTTGTTCATACCAGTTTCCTCATTATTGAGGACAAAATACACAAGCATTTCTTTTAGAAGTTTAGATAATTCAGCAGCAGAATAGGTACATTTAACAATGCAACTCTACTATTAAAACAGATGGATTGATAGATTTAATGTTTGTTATTCATTTTAGGCCTTAATAATCCTAAGAGCAATTTTAATTTTTCACTGAGAAAACAATTCCACCTTTCTCATGTATGTGTGTATGTGTGTGTGTGTGTGTGTGTGTGTGTGTGTGCGCGCGTGTGTGTGTATCATTACTGAGGTTTAATCTCAGTGCTTTTTTGGCTCAAGGCTGATCCCTTCCACTTGAGCTATATCTCCACTATGGCTTTTTGCAAAGGCTAGCATCAAACCATGATCATATACTTATGTATCAGTTTCTTGAGTAGCTAGTATTTCAGGCATGATCCATAGGCACCTGAGTAATTTTATCAGTGTTACTTTTAGTACAATGAGCAAGATGGTAGTAATTATTTTCTAATGTGAAAGTGAAAATTATACTTGGTCTTAAGTATATATAAATCTCACAGTATGTGTCATATATTGGTATATATTAAACAGCATATCTTCTGTTATTACAACTGTTAGTCCTGGTCAAAAAGGATTATGAGGAATATTACTAGCACCTAGGAAACCATTCCTATATGTGTTTGCATGAGAAATAGGATTTTAAAAAACTGACCCTTTAAAATGTTTGTGAAATGTTACTTTAGAAATTAAGAAAAATATATGCTTAGTTAACTAAAAGTTTATGCATTTTTAGGAATTGTTATGCTAAATTTCAAAATTTTGCTGATGGTCTCTTGGAAAAAAACAAACACAAAATATGACCTAGGGAAAAAATGGTCTATGAATGAATGCAGAAAGGAGACTTCTCTGAGAAGCAGTTACGAGTATATAAATTTTTTGTTGCTGTTGTGTTATGTGTTATTCTGACATGCTGCTGAAAACATACTTGTTCAGTTCTGAGTTTGCCAAGGATGTACTGCTTTTCCTCCGTGTCATTTATTGTGTCTTCTGAAGATGGTCATGCTGGACAGAAAGCATAATTACTAGTTGACTACAAACATCCTGGGAACCAAAGTGAATGTTTTCAAACTCTCTTTTAATGTGAATTTATCTTGCATATTTTTTTTACTTCAGAGATGACTAAACATTTTCAGTCTAATTCAGCTTATGATCTTCTACAGAATTATAGACATTGTACAGATGACAAGAGTCTCCTCAATTGTAAAATAAACAATTCCTTCATTTTAAATTGTAATTTCTTGTAACAGACTTACTGACTGGATATTTCAGGAGGAAAACTCTTGGCTTTGAAACTCATTAACTCAGATTTTTTTTTATATCCTTGCTTTACTGTTAAAAAAAGTTATAATCTTAATTTCTTCAAGTACTTGGCTAGTTGTATTTAATTAAATTGCCAATGAATTCTAGCCTTTACACTTAAAATATTCTGAGAAAACGTCAAAAATTGTTCAAAACCTTTTTAAGTTTTAATTTAAATTTAAATTTTTAATTTTATAGTAATTCCAACTTTTGATTAAAAATAACTGCTGATAGTTTTACCCTGGCAATTTATAATTTTCTTTTAATTACATGAAAGAAGTTCTGAAGTATTTAGGAAATAACTCTAGGGTTTGGGGACAGTATATTATTCCTAACTCAACCTTTCTACCATTTAATTTGTCCATTTTATAACCACATTCCAAAGTCAGTCTCCTTCACATTACCAACTATACATGTAGAAAATAAAAAGCTAAAAGTACTTTTGGCCTGCTAGAAACCTTAAGACACTCAAATAAGTTATAACTACATAGCTCCATGTGAAATATGTTTCTCATCTATGTTTTTCTTTTAGTCAGTTTACTTTGTAAGCAGAAAATCTCTTATGACTTGTTCAAAGAAATTGATGGGAAAGACATTCTTAAGGAAATTTAGGGTTCAAGTTTATTAGCCACTTGATTTACACTTTTATTATGACACCTGAATAAAAATTCTACATAATTGTGAAGATAAAGTTCTCCTTACCAGATGTATCAGTTTGCCTGGTAACATGCTAGAAATTAAGTATTGGCCCTGACTATAGCGATTAACTCAGAAACTCAAAGGATACATATAAAACTATGTGTTTTAACATTAGCTCCACATGAGTCTGAAGTATTCCATATCATCTGAAGTTAAATATAGATATATCTAAATCTGTAGTTTTTCATTGCTGTATCTATATCTCAGTTGCTCAATTCTTATTTTCCATATAGTCATATAGTTAATCTGAGCTCTACTTTCAGGCTATATTAAGCTTCCTTCCCTTCTTCACTTTTCCAATTTATGTAAATTGCCCAGCACTTATTTTCAGAAAGTTTACAATATTTGTCATTTGGTTTCCAGTTCATTGTAGTTCATTTGTGTATGTGTGTGTGTGTGTGTGTACCATGACATAGGTGTAAATCCTGATTCTGTTTGTAGTGTTCCAATATAAGATTCCAGCTGTGACATAGGCATTAGAATTTGAATAACAATTTAATTATTATTCTTTCAGGCATGTCTAGGTACCAGTCAACAAGTCCTTTGCAAACAATATCAAACATACTAATATCTTCATGGTTGGAAGGCTGTGTACTCAGACCTGAATTTGACCTTATTTGACAAAAAAAAAGAAAAGAAAAGAAAAAAGAAAAGAAAAAGTCCTATCTTGGTTAATCATAAGTTGAGATAATTTTTTAAATAATGGGCTTAGATAATCTAAAATTACTTAGCTAGGTTCTAAACAGAATGATAAATATCCTTATTGATGACTGCAGAGAACACATACTCAATAATAGCCAAAGCCATGGGGAGGCAGATACAGTGGTTAAAATTATATAGCTTGACACTGTAACACCTGGCTCTATCAGACAGTGCAAGAGGTAAAGTAGTATTCTTTTCTAGAGTTACTGGAAGATACACATCTGATGACACATTGCTTTGGGACATTAGTATAAAAAATTGTGAAATAATAAATTGCTAGTAATTTACGATACATTTTTAAAAATATGTATTTGATGATAATTCAAGGGAACTGATAGACTAGTATACACTCACACACTCACATATTACAAAGCAATACTTTTCATGTGATTCACCAGCATTCAAATTATCAACAAGAAGTTACCAAATATGAATTATAATTTAACTAATGTATCACTAGATAATATTTACAGATATTTAGAATGGAGAGACTACTTGTGTTTATGCAGTTTAAGAAAAAAGCAGAGGAAAATAAACATAAAAGAATAAATAGTATTGGGCCAAATGCTAGTGACTCTTATTTGCTTCAATGCTAGTTACTGAGGAGGCAGCAATCAGGAGGATATACATATATATATATATATATATATATGCATATATATATATATGTACACATATGCCTGTATATATATATACATGTACATATATATGTGTGTACACATATATATGTACCCCACATTTTCTTGATCCATTCATCCATTTACAAAATCTTTTCTTAATGCTAGATACCTAACAGAATGGAGTCATGATTGAAATTTAGAGTCTGACCACTTTTTTTACATCTTTTAGAACAGGATGAATTAATGCTTCAACATTTGGGGGGTAGGGGGAATAGATGGGAAGGTATGGGAAGGGGAAACAAAGACGAGGCAACAATGGTTGATAAGAAATGTACTCATTACCTTGCCCCTGTAATTGTAACCCCTCTGTATATTATTTTCACAATAAATTTTTTTAAAAAAAATAATAAAGGCTTTAGAAATAGTGAAAAAACTTTCGGTGATGTTAAGAACTGTAATTTAGTGAAGAATAATCACTTAAAAGGGTAAGTCCAGTGAATCCCTATTTCAGCTCTGTCTTATAAGAAATTAGATTATTTTATTTATGTCCATTTCAGCACTATTCACAATAGCCAAGCAATAGAATCAATCCAAATGCCTTACAACTGATAAATGCAACAGGAAAATATGGTATTTTTATGCAGTGTAACATTATTCAGCCAATAAAAAAACAGATCTACAGATCATCAAATTAAGTAAAGTAGGTTCAGAAGCTCAATAACTGCATGCTTTCTCTGAAATGTAGACACTAGACTTAAAAGATAAACATAAACACACAAAGGATTATATAATATTGGCAAATTTTTTAGGGTATAGGGGCTTGGGGAAAGCAAGAGTGGATGAGGAACTCAATCTAATTAAAGTATATCTATATCTATACAATACGTACATATATAAAATACTCTGGTTATGACTCTTCAAATAATTAACATGCACTTTAACAAAAAAGAATGTTATGAGGTTAACCTTGCCATACCATAAAAAGCCAACATTAGGTAAACAAAATAATTCGTTTAACAAATTGAACAAAATATTTATATCCATTAATACCAGTGAAGAAAAACAGATGATACATATGTAAGTAAGCACATGTGAAGATGCACAGGAATCATTTATAGTAAGGCCAGTGACATACCACTATATCCCCATGAGAACATCTGAATTCCTGCTCTTAGTCCCTGTTGCAAGGAAGGATGTAGGGGAAAAGGATATCTTGTCTGTTGTTATGGAAATGAAAAATGGTATGGATACTTTAGAAATGTCTTTGGCAAATTCTTCCAAAGTTATGTATAATCTTAAGAGGAAGAAAACACACCACAAGATGGTTACTCAATTGATTTAAAAACTTAGGTCTTCCCAAACAAAATCTTACATTTGAATACTCATAGAAGCTTTATTGAGAAATCTCAGACCTGCAACAAGTAAGTTGTCCTTTCCTGGTGAATCACGTAGCCTTTTTGCAGTTACACAAAGGAATAGTATCTAGCAATGAAAGAAAGTGGCAAGCAAGTAATAAAAACAAATGGGATGGATTTAACTGATAGTTATAGGTGAAAAAAATTAATCTAAATAAATTCTTACCACTTGATTCCTATTATGTAACATTCTGGAAACAGCAACACTGTAAGGTTAGAAGAAGGCCCAGTGGTTGTAAAGGGACCATGGTGAGTGATGGAGTGCTTGAATATATGAATCCCTGAAGGAGTTGCAGAGCAATGAAATTATTTGTATGTAACTCTGATTAAGGATATATGGCAATAAGTATTGCCTAAGTGACCATTAAATTTTACATCATGGAAATGAACCTTAATGTGTGTAATAAAAAATATATAGAAAGTAAAAAAATAACATAATGAATATAAATAACAATAAAACAATTTAATAATAATATATATATGTATAAAAAATTCACTGATGGAGATGGAAAAAGTATGTCTTAAAAGTTTTCATTTGAGTTCAATAGTTAAACAAAAATGAAAATAAACTCTAGATATTACTCTCCTTGGAAAGTCAAATGTCTACACAGAACACTTCATGTTCATATAGATGCTGTCATTCCGGTGGACAACCATAACCAATTTTTAAGTGTGTTTTGATTATTTTTTAAAAAGAGAAGACTATTGGATGGTGAAGAAGGACTGGAGAGTGAGGTCACAGTGGGAAAAAACTTAACAGTAACTACTTAGGACTTAACCAAATCCAAAATGAGCCAAGAAAATCACAATGACACAAACTTGCTTATGCTGATGGGATGAAAACAGCCCTTTACCTCTATCAAGAGCAAGCTAGAAGACAAATAAATAAATGAAAATCACTACAGACAAACCACAATGAAGGTATATGGGTACTCCTTAAAACTGGCAAGATCTTAGAAACAAACAAAGAAATTTTCAGAAGGTGTCATGAGTGAGAGCAAGAGATACAATGATTAATGCAAAGAAGTATACTGGGGCCTACCATATAATAGATAAATAACAGGAAGTAAGTCCAAGGAAACTGAAACACAATGTTTGCTTTAGTTTATAATAGTGTATCACTACTTGTTCATAAACCACTTTAATAATACATAATAGCATAAATTGGTTGTTGGACATATGTAAACAACATAACCGTTGAAAATTTTCTAGAAATTTGTCTTTTTCTAAAATGAAGGCTTTTTTATTGGGTGAAGAAATACACAAAAATCAATATCAGATCCACATTAAAATTTGAAACCAGTGACAATCAGATAGAAGAATAATAAGTAAAATTCATTTGTGTGTGTGTGGGGGGGGGTGTTTGTGTGTGTGTGTGCACACGTGCCAGTACCTGGATTTGAAATAAAGGGCTCCCTCTTTATTTTTTTAATTAATAAGTTTTTTTAAATTGTGAAAATACCGTACAGAGGGGTTACAATTACATGAGCAAGGTAATGAGTACATTTCTTATCAAGCATTGTTGCCTCCTCTTTTGTTTCCCCTTACTATCGCTGCCCTCCCATCTCCCATCTCCCCACCCCCTCTCCCCCCTCCTCCCTTCCCCCTTTGCTTAAAGTTGTGTTTGGCTTTGTCCCATTGAAGAAGCCTTCAATGAATCATGCTTCTGATTCTGGCTTTTGGCCGGCTTACTAGAGATGAGAATCTCTTGGATTTCTCTGCCTGGGCTGGCGTAAAACACAGATTCTCGGATCTCAACCTCTTGAGTAGCTAGGGTTACAAACATGAGCTACAAGCACTTAGCATAATGAGTATAATAATAAAATAATGAAGAAGGAAATCACTGATGCTTAGGATAGCTTTTCTGGTTTATAATGCTCCAGTGAATTAAACAAAATATCAGAGTCAAACAGATCAAAAGAAAGAGTAATGACTGAACTCCTATCAACCTATAGTCCAGCTCTGGCAATTTCAATACTGCTGGTTAGTATATTTTCAAAATGGATCTCCTAATGTTGATTTCTAGTATTTATTTTAGTTCATATTTTTTGTTCTATACAATATAAAAATAAGTCATTGGATAGTTGTTTATGAAATGTTTTCAATAGTTGAGTACAGAAGATAGAATTCTTTTACCTGTGTAATATAATTTATTTATTAGTTTAAGAATCCAAAGAAAAGTTAGCTGACAATTCTTTTTACAGTTCTGCATAAGGATAGGTAAAGTAAGCAATAGATGTCTAAAATATCATCTTATATAAAATTTTAAGGAGTTAATTTTTTGATATTTTTAAATTTACGATTAATTTTGGAATCAAGATAAGCTTTTGGTAGATTTTTCAAAATTCTAAATCTTGCATTTTTATTCATGGTAACACATTTTGAATTTCAGACTACATCAGCTTCAGTTAGATCTATATCGGAACTCAAATAAATGAAAATATAACAAGTATTGATCATTTGTGTCACTCTATCTGACATAAAGAATTCCATCTTGCTGAGATGAGTTGAAGCTTATCTGAATAGGTTGAATTATCTAAGCTTATTTTACTGAATTCTTCATATCATAAAAATTCAAGTGTAATATGTGCATCAATATGTTTAGAACACGTGTTTCATATATATGATATGCCATACATATTCATGTATATGTAGGTATACATATGGACACACACACACATATATATATATATGAATCTGTCTAGATAATTATGTAGGTCTTTTACAGATTTTTGTTCTTACTTGTTCAGCCAGACTTGTATTTGACTTTCATAAATCACAATGAATGTGTTTTGTTTAGCCTGGACACTCAAAAATTATTTAGAATGTAGAAGAGTAAACAGTTTTCATGTTTAAAAGCTTCACACAGTTATCATCAATTGTCTCTCCACAGCAATATCATGAGAATCAATAGTGTGAATAACAAATGTAATTTAAAAAGATGAAAAGAAATAGCTATTCAGAGAACCTTGTGTTATCCAAATGTGTGGCTGGATTTCATTAGTACTTCATTACATTAATTGCACTAAGAGCACTTAAAATAATCACAGAGTACTCACACATGGAATACTCAATTTCTAAAATAAACTACCAATAATTTATGCAAATTCATGTATCAAATTTCTCCAGTCTAGTTCTGACCGGGAATTATATTCCTGCTGAATTAAGATAGGTAAACATACAAATAGACGATAAAGAATGAAAAGGTCACTTAGACATATTTGAGTCACTTAGACATTTTGAGAATGTCTAGTCTTTGGGACAGAATTCAAGAGAAGAATCTTGCATGGATTCTAGCCTAATGCTACATGGATTTTATAAGCAATATAAAAGCAAAAAAGTTTCTATTTGAAATCAATTTTTCAATACCTTACATATATCATGCTTGATATATATATGTATATATATATAATGATATGTATTATTTGTAGTAGTTTATGTGTGAAGGAGTAAGTGCCAGCAGGCAATTTAAAGCATAAATAAGTAGAGTCAACTTCCTTCTGGTGACTTCATTATGGAACTACAGGTAAAGCTATTTACCACCCAAACCCAAGTTCATAAATTCTACTTTCTTTGAAATCATGGCATTACTACCTTTCAACATGAAAGTTATGATGATGGCTAATGTTTAATTGATATTTATTTGTAATGATCAGCTAACAAAATTAAGAAGAAAGTTCATTTGAGACAAAAGTTGGTAAGAATACTTGTTTGAATAGGGCATAATTTATAGGAACATTACATGTTCCCAAAAGAAATGAAGCTGGAGTACAGAGAAATTTTGCCTAGTGGACAATTTCATCCAATTTAACCAGGTTAGAGACTTAACTTCCACTGTGGTAGGAAAATCATTACTTTTACACACAGTTCCACCAGTTGCTAAGAAGAAATACTATTATCAACAGCTTGGTGTATTATAAACTAAATTAAACAAAACTGTAACATTATTGAAGTAAAGGTGAATGAAATGTGTACCAATCATGGCTCAAACAAGAATAGTGACATTTTTATGTGATAATACATAATATCTAAACCATAATCTTGTAAGGATAGATATGCAGGGTCAACAGGTAAAGAGAAAAATATAGATCATTTAATTTAAGATTTTACCATGCAAAATATCCTTTTGATGAAGAAGTTAGAAATCCAATATTTTCCTGATAGTTTAGGAATTTAGTTTTCTCAGGACACACAATCTGATTATCTTTAATGCTTAAAAGATAACATAGCTCACCTCACTAAATCTCTATTGAGCCACATGGAAGATACAAAGCGCGGTAATTTCTAAGAAGCATCTTTCATTTGTTGTTTTTTGTGTGAATTTATATAACAGAAATTTTCTAATAAATAAATAAAATGGTACTTTATCTTATATTTAATGTATCCTTTTAATTTTAATTATAGTAAAAGATAAATTAACTATTAAATATTATTAAGTAATCATTCTTTTCTAAGGTATAGAATAGCTAGTTGTTTTCCTTATTTCCTGAACAAAGCACTATCTGACATAGAATTTGCACCCAGGAAATATTTATTTGGCACATCTCAAGACAACACACAAACACACACACACACACACACACACACACACACACATATATACCTATATATATATGCCTATATATAGGTATATATACTTATATATACCTATATTTCTATATATTTGTATATAAGTATATATATACCTATATAAATGCTAGTCAAAGCAAGATATATTTCTATACAATCATTATTATGGATTTATTGCCTACAAAAATGTCTCTGTTTCTTCAAGATAGGTAAAATTCTAGAAAAAATACAATGCATATTTTGACTGACCAGATCTAAATAAGCGTGATCGAAGTTTCTGGTAATCTGAAAGGATGAAAGCAATTACACTTATTCGCGATTCTTGCAGAGAATAGAATAAGGATTTAGAAAACATGCCCCAGCTACACTTCAAGGAATTTATATCTGAGTTGTTATTAGTAATCTGATCATTTCAGTCTGTAATTTCAGTCTTTCAGAAGACTAGTACTCATGCTAAGATGTAGCTCAGTGGCAAAATGCTTGCCTAGCAGTTGCAAAGTCCTGAGTTCAATCCTGAGGACCAAAAAAGAAAAGATAAAATACAGTTAAAAAGAAACTAACAGAAGACCAGCATTTTCCTACTACGAGAGTAAAATACTATTGTAGGACATGTTGAAATAAGGAAGGCAGAGCTTGAAGTGAAACCCAAGTAGCCATTCTTACAGTTTACCCATTACATTTCCTAAACATTTAATTCACTAAGGAAAAAAAATCTTAGCCAAAGCATTTTAGATTTACACTTTTGGCTTCAAAATGACTATTGAAGGTGTAATTTCTCCAGGGTGAGTTTTCTTTTCCTTTGTTCCATTTCAGTTAATATATGAAGCTCTTGTGTCAAAAGCCTTGACTCAGCATTTACCTGAACTCCAGAAACTTTCATTTCTGAATGCTGTCACCATTTGTACTTTTCTTTTTATTCCATTTGCCCCAGTGTGTGATTTAACTTGGTGTTGGTTCTGGAGGTAATAGGTACACATTGTTTGATTGAAACCATAATAATTTCAGAAATCCCTTTCCTTAAGTTCTTCCTTGCCAGAAAGATAATAATTTGTAACTTGAAGTAGAACAGGCTTTTGTATTTTTCACTTAAAAATATAACACTACTATTTTTCCAATTCAATAAAAATCTCTTTTCTGTGGTGATTTTAGCCATAACCTGGACACACTTGCTTAATATATTCGTAGTGACTTTTAATAACCAGTTATCTATAGTGGTCTGGCAAGACTTCTGGCATGAAATCTTTGCTAAGGTAAAATCTTTGCTAAGTCAATATTTTTGATGTAGAAAACTACATAGGAACACTTTAGTGGACATATTATCAGACAATATCAAAGTAGACTTTGAACTGGTGATGCCATATAGCTTCAATGACACACACTAAATCCTACAGAAAAGACAACAAAAAGCTGAAACAATCATTTGGAGCATAATTTCAATTATAATCATGTAAATAAATTAGTTTTTATGTTAAGCTTCTCAGTCTAGTAAACGTCATTTTTAAAGAATTTACCTACTGTTTTTGTCAATACTTCAAAATCACCTCTATGGGGCTGAGTAACACTATAGTTCCTGAAACCACAGGGGTGTCTTTAGGAAGAAAAAGAGAGGAAAAGAATATCTGTAGAACACACAATGAAAATATCATATTTCCTAAACCATTTAAAAAACAGGAAGCAATGAAAACATAATTTACATGAAAATACAGGTTAAAAGTAATTTTGAATCTTACTTGGATGCTGAGTGGTTGCATCAGTTTACTTTGTTTGGTAAGTAGGAATTAATCTCTTAGAAGTAAAAATGATTACAGAACTTATGGTTATGATTTGGGGATAGCATGGGATGAGAAGAGAAATGCAGAGGCATTGTGATGATGCCAAGAGGAGTTTAAATACTTCTTTGTGCTTCTCAGATCTTCGTGAGAAGGAAACAGCAACATCTGATATCTGAAATATCTGAATACACACATATACACAAGAGGTTTGGATGTCTTTTGGGGGGGGTATAGTAGTTGGTTTAAGTGCTAGAGAAATTGAGATCATGAAAGAAAAATCTAATACAATGAAATGTCACAAAAAGACTAAGTTATTTGAGATGGTTTATCTGTGGACTCAGTGCTTATTATGTGAGTGGTGACTGAAGAAAGAAGAAATTTTAACAGGTGTTTGCAGGGGCTAGGTAAGACTTATGAGATACCTTTTTATAATGAGAACAGCCCATTGAATCAGAGAGAAATAGAGATGAAAACTAAGACAAAACTCCTCTGCCAAATATGATTGACTAATCACATGAATAAAGCACCTTTCTGTCCTCTTTTGCACCCTAGTAATCAAAAAGAGAGAGTTGAGGATTATGCTGACCCCAGCCACAAAGCTGGGAGCAAATTGCTCATATATTCAAATATAACTGAAAACCGATTTAAACATACCAAGACTCACACTTTTAATACAAAATACACATATGTCATGGAATCTGCTCTACTCACTAATTAATGAGGTGAACTGTAAGGTGTTCAAAGCCATTCACAGGCAATGTTGAGAACCAGGCAATATCTAATCATACCAAAACTAATCCCTGCAGTTATCAGCTCTATTCTGAGCAATATTCAGGTTTATATAAAAATTCACTAATCCTGGGATCTTTAATAAATTCAACATGCCAATTGCACTAATTATATTTCTCCTAGATAATCCTCAGGTAACTTTTTCTCTCTCTTTTTTTTAATAACACAGAACGCTGTCACATCCAAATTTGCCTTCTTTCAAAAGGTATGAGTAATTATTCTGACAAACAGAGAGGATAATTACTCCTTCTAAAGTATTAGCTTTTACATCGAGATTTATTTTTTTAAAAAAGACATTGTGGTTTATATAAAACAACCAACAAAATGTAGAACCTGAAAGTGTCATCTATTCACTCAGCAATGACAAGAGCGTTTTAGTAAAAGGAAACTGAGCACATTTTTTTTTTGTTTTCTACGTCTGCTGTCACCATTCTTATCCAAAACACTGTGATCTCTACTATGTCAATCTCCATTTGTTTTCTTTGTCATTCCAGATTTCTGATGTCTCTCTCAAGAATTTTCTGAACTTTTGCATATCAACTAAACACTTTCTACCAAAAATGGTGAATATAATCAGTCTCAATATTACTATATATTTATTTACCCGTGCATTTATTTATTTGCTTATTATTTAATTTCTTTTTCTGCTAAAAAGTAAACTACCGCTGAGCATGGACACTGTCTGTCATTCCCACGACATTTGGCATTTTTCTTGTCAAGCCTGGAGTCTACTGTAGAGAGTACAGAAAACAAATGAACACACTTAGTTCTAGCCATTTGATAAACACAATCAGTAATGATGAGGAAGTGTGGGCATATTTCTAAGTAAAATTATTCTTAAAGGCCAGTCAAGTTGTAGATCTTTTGTAAATTTAGATCTTTTAGAGATTCATCCATAAAATACTAATACCTCGCTTAACAAAGATGTGTTTTTATATCCAAATAGCTGTTGCTTCAGCCTCAATCAGCCATCTTCATTTTTGGTCTTTTGTAGCTTTTTTTTGTCTTTTTTTTTTCTTTTTCCAGGACTGAGGACGAACCCAGGGCCTTGCGCGCGCGCGGGGCGGGCGCCCTTCCGCTGGGCTAAACACCCAGCCCCCCATCTTCATTTTTGGTAACAAGAATTAATGTTTCTTTTTCCTTGTTTAATATCTAGGAAATATTTTAGCAATGCAAATGTCTATTCTTGTATGATTGATTTCCCAAATCCATGCTTCTGTGGATAATTAACGTACAAGGAATAGCCTGAGGAGAGTTGTTTGAAAACATGAAACAAATGTTGTATATACATTTTTTTCTAATTTGGAGAAGGGAAGGGAAATGACAAAATGCTGAAATAAGGATACAGGTTGACCCACTGTAACAATGAGATCTACAAGACACTAAGTCGAACACGAACTTTACAACTTGGTGCTGGGGAGGGATGATTTAGGGAGGTGGGGAAGGAAGAAATTGTAGGGGAAAAAAAGGAGGAGGTAACAATGAGCGATAGGAAATGTAATCATTACCTTACTGATGTAACTGTAACCTCCCTGTCCAGAATCTTTACCAAATATATATATATATATATATATATATATATATATATACATATATAATATATATGTAAAAGAAAAAAAGAACATTTTTAAATTATTCCTAATTTCTAAGAAGAAAAGTGCTTCGTGTAAGGATGAACTAAAATCAGTGGAGGGATTTTTGACCACTTGACAGTCACATAGGATACCACTGTTTTCTCTCAATGAAGTGCATAAATTCCAGCAAAAGGTAGCCTCCACTCTACAATTTGGCAGAAGGCAGCTTTGCTTCAGACAGAGAATAAAGGGTAGTGACCATGAGCTCCAACTTTCCTTCAGAATGACTCTCCCTATAGTTGGTTCTATGTGATAAAAATTGTGTCTTTGCTTCTTAATTATTGTTGTAGGATTCAAATCTTGGTTTCTAAACTGGTAAAATAACTTTTTTCCATCATGTAATTGTCAACAATTCAAAATTTCTAAAGATCCTTTGGCTTTTCAATGAAGTGTTTATATATAGTAACACATTAAAAATCTTTGCATAAGTATATATTTAAAGTTCCTAAGAACTTCAAAGCAATTTTAGAGTCTATTGAGGAAAGTATCCATATTAAACATGTTCATAATTACATATTTCTAAGATGATTTATAATAGGTCAGAAAGGACACAGACTATGATAACTAGCTCAAAATTATTTCTTCACAAATAATGAACACTTCTCTCAGCAAGGTTTTCTTCCCTTTTCCTTCCTTCCTTCCTTCCTTCCTTCCTTCCTTCCTTCCTTCCTTCCTTCCTTCCTTCCTTCCTTCCTTCTTTTATTCCTTCACTCTTTTCTTTCTTTTTTCCCTTCTTTCTCTTTTTTTCCCCTCTCTTCCTGTACCAGGGATTGAATTTAAGATCTGACATATCACTCAGCTGGCTCTACCACTTGAGCCACACCTACAGCCCTGCTTTAGACTGGTTATTTTGTAGACAAAATCTCACTTTTCTGCCTGAGTTGTTTTGAACCACAAATCTTCCATCTCATTTTCTTGAGTTGCTAAGATTTTATATATATGAGCAACCCATCTCTAATTTTTTCTTTCATTTAAAAATAAATAAATAAAAACTGAGGAGAAAAAATGTGTAGTCACTTCCTCATTTTTTTTTAATGTTTCAGAACATGATAATGTTACTGACAGCTATGAGGGTTACACCACAAAGGCTTTAACTTCTCTCACTTTGATTTCCTTCACATTTCTTTTCTTTTTTCTTTCTTCTTTTTGCTTTTGGTTGGTCGTGGGGCTTGAACTTTGGGCCAGGGCACTGTCCCTGAGCAAGCTCTCTACCACTTGAGCCACAGCACAACTTCCAGTTTCCTGGCGGTTAATTGGAGATAAGAGTCTCACTGACTTTCCTGCCCAGGCTGGCTTTGAACCACCATCCTCAGATCTCAGCCTCCTGAGTAGGATTACAGGTGTGAGCTACCAGTACCCGGCTCTCCTTCACATATTTTCACAGTGGCCAATGCTTTCCTCTTTTATTAACACTACCTCATCTAAGAAAAGCTTTATTCTTAAGCCTAGGCATTCTTACACTGAAGAGGTGTTTTTAACAAGTTAAAATATAAATGAATCACTCATAAAATCTCCAGAGATGAAATGACACACATTGATTTTTTCATTACACCTTGAAAAATCTCTATATTTATATATGACAGAAACAGACCTGGATCTTGAGAAAGGTATTCATGTTATGAAGAATGAACTCTCTTACAAGTGGAGAAAACTTCTGGTGGCAAATATCTTGTTTAGTGGAGAAGTATCCCCTTTATTATTTCTTGCCAAACAAATGAAAGAAACAAAAACACTTCTTCTATAATGAGATTTTTTTAAAGAATCTTACCCTTAGGAATCATCCACACACTATAAAATAGTTTCACACCATAACCTTACATTCTCTTGAAATA
Source organism: Dipodomys merriami (assembly GCF_024711535.1). Classification (NCBI taxonomy): domain Eukaryota; kingdom Metazoa; phylum Chordata; class Mammalia; order Rodentia; family Heteromyidae; genus Dipodomys; species Dipodomys merriami. Next base: position 33,439,618 of record NW_027202270.1, read on the forward strand.
AAGAAGTATATTATACTGTTATATGTTCTTGTTTTGGTGACAGGAACACAGATGCACACATAGTGTATATGTGTATACATGTGTCATTATTTCCCAGCTTCCCACTCTATCTATAAATCATGCAGAGAATATGGAAGTTCGCAGATTCACACAAATTTCTCTGAGTTTTGAGACATGCTTTAGGTAATAATCCTACCCACAAGCCACTGGCAAATCCACTGTATCTAACAAATAAGAGTACCAAGGAAATATGATATCTAGATAGGATTTAAATATGAAATCCTCTAGGTAAAATACTCAAGACAGAATCACCATGGACTCTTTTTCACTCTCCATTTCCTAGGACTGAAGGTTAGGAAATGTTTTTCTCCCTCTTTCTTCCATTTCTTCCTACTAGCTCTCTTTTACTAAAATGAATTTTTGCCCAAACCTCTACCTATTGACACTTTTCCTTCTTGTGATACACCCCGAAAAAATTTTTCATGTAAGTCTCAATTTTGGGTGTTTAGTGTAGAATCTGGGAGACTGAATCTGAGGGACTGAATTGCATCTTTATCAGTCTTTAGTTCCCTTCTCTAGTAGCAATCCTATATCAAACTTTGGAGAGATAGATTTTCATTATACTGAAATGCAACATAGGTGATGTACATTTTTAAGGGAGGTTTTATTTGAGAAATAGGTGCTGAATATAGAAGGAAAGAAAAATATGAAAGTATAAACACACTTTTTCATAAAACATGTACTCAGAAGTTCGACTCACATATTCTTTGTGATAAAAATGTGGACATAGTTCTAAAGCCAAATGTTTTCCTAAGTTTCTTTCACTCATTCTATTCTTTGATTTTACGTATTTTTGTAGTAGTATGTAGATTTATGATTCAGAGAGAAATAAAGCATATATTTTTACATAAACATGAATCCACACATACACAGATTCATGCATTTTTCCTAAGATTATAATCTCACTATACATACACATCTAGATACACACATATACACATATTTTCTACTCTGTCAAATACAGGTGTGATCTTAATTACTTCATAAAAGATACCCCTGGGTTATACATTGATTTATATATTTGAAATCAAAGCCTGTGCTTTCACTAGCCTTTCTTGCTTATAACTATCTCAATACAACTTGAACCACTCTAGTATGGCCAGTATGGCATCTGGCTAGTTACTTGAGATATATTAGGATTTTTTATGCTCAGGCCGGCTAGGCACTGAGAAGTTCCAAATCTTAACCCCGTACATAGCTAGGATTCCAGGCACGAACCACAGATGCTTAGTCATTTCATGTAATTTTTCTCTTCTTTGATTCCTAAAAATAAGGAGCAACATCTACAGTGTTCCAGAAACATGTATACTCATCCTCTTCAAAGATGTTTTATGCCAGTTTACTTGCTATCTCTGAACTCCGATTAGCAAGCCTAGGTTATGAATAAAGGATATAATTCTGTCATAGAGCTATATACACATCTATTTCTATTATTTCTACACTTCTGAGAGTGTGTATGTCTCTGGGCTTTGTTGGCTTTCCTGGTTCTGCCCTGCCTCACCTGGATGCATTGTTTTGTGATGGAAATCCCATTAGATTCAGATGATAATCTGTTCCTTTTGCACTCTGCCCCAAAAAGATGAAATCTTAAATATTTAGTACAGGTTGCTTAAATAATCTCAGATCTTCAACTTCCTCTGCAAGATAAATTATAAGAAAAGAAAAGAAGGAAAGAAAAAGAAAAGATATACTCATGAGGATTTTCAGATCAATTGAAACTCTATTATTCAACACACTGTTACACTGGGACATCTGTTGTGCTCCTGCTGCATTTTCAATTAATTACTTTTGGTCCTAGAAATAGAACATTTTCTTTCTTTCTTCAAATCCTAGGCCGCATGGTTCTTTTTTGTTCAGTATGATGCATAAGAGTATCCTCAGACACTGGGCTGAGACAAATCTGAGATAATAAAGAACAAGGTGGGAAGACTTCCGGAAGACTGTTGCTGGAACTTCCATCCTCACAAAAATGACTCACCCATGTGTTCTGTCCTTAACAGAAGCAGGTAAGAACCTCATGAAGAGAAAGTGTGCAATTAGTGTAGGCCATTTTCTGGTGGGCACTTAAAAATCAGAAGGGGTGTGCCAGGGAAATAGATGAAAGGCAACCTACCACACCTCTAACTGCTACACAAGTCACAGAGGTATTGTGAAATCGGGGGTAAAAGAACACCTCATAGCCCCCTATACAATCCCTGCTAGTATGGCATGTAGCTAGTTAACTAGAGATATATTAGGATTTTTCAGACTATAATTAATGACATGGCTAATCACAAAACCTTTATATATACTTATATAAACATGGTTTAATGGCTATTTTAGTAAGGATGGATCCATATCAGGTAGGAGTCATATAAATAAAAAAGATATGGGTTTTATGCTTTTATTTACTCAAAAGTTGTATTAGTGCTGGTATGTTGGCACATACCCATAATCCCTGTACTTGGGAGGCTGATGCATTTGAGGCCAGCCTATGTCACATAGTGAGACTGTCTCAAACAAACAAACAAGCAAATAAGTTATGTGCCAGTGGCTCATGGCTATAATTTTAGCTACTCAGGTGGCTGAGATGTGAGGATCACAGTTCAAAGCCAGCCCAGACAGGAAAGTTTATGAAACTGTTACATCCAATTCACCTCCTGAAAACCAGAAATGGGCTGTGCTAGTCTTGAGCGAAGAAATTCATGGACAGCTCCCAGGCCCAGAGTTCTAGCCCCACAACTGACAATACATAAATAAATTATTGAACAGATAAACAAATAAAAATAATTTTTCAAATCATTTCTTTAATGCTTTCCAGAGGTAGAATTATGATAGGTTTTGCATTGTAGTAGTGTCCATTCTTTAAAAAAATAAATTTTGCCTTGAGAATCATGAAATATGCTGTATGATTCCAGAATGATACTTGTTTCTCCATAAATAATAAGATCCTAATGAAATTCAAACATGCTTTTAAAAATAGTGACAAAGCTGGGTACTGGTGGCTTACACTTGTAATCCTACCTACTCAGGAGGCTGAGATTTGAGGATCATGGTTTGAAGCCAACCTGGGTAGAAAAGTCTCCATCAGATGCATATCTCCAATTAACTACTTAAAAAACTGGAAGTGATGCTGTGGCTCAAAGTGGTAGAGCACTAGCCTTGAGCAAAAGAGCCCAGAGACAGTGCCCAGGCCCTGAGTCCAAGCCCCACAACTGACCAAAATGTAAATAAATAAGTAAAGTGACAAGAATTTTACAAAAAAAAATTACAAAGTCTTCTCTATTTTCTAGGATTTTGTCTCATTAACTCACTGAATTCAACTGTATCTTTTGGACATAGAAATTCAATGTCCAAGCCAGGCACTGGTGGCTCACGCCTGTAATCCAAGCTACTCAGGAGGCTGAGATCTGAGGATCTCGGTTCAAAGCCAGCCCAGGCAGGAAAGTCTGTGAGACTCTTATCTCAAATAAACCACTAGAAAACTGGAAGTGGCTCTGTGGCTCAAGCAGTGGAGCGCCCATCTTGAGCTGAAGAGCGCAGGGATAGCACCAAAGCCCAGAGTTCAAGCCCCACTACCGACAAAAAATTTAAAAAAAATTCATAGCAGTGAAGAAGCAAGCCTGCTTTGAAGAGATGACATTGAGAGAGGATACAAGATAAAGATATTCACTGCTGAAACTAAACTTAAGTTGTTAGAAGTAATATTCTGTTTTGAAAGAAGCCAGTATGCCATAATTCTCTTCATGTCAATTTAAGAGGAGTGTATGTATGGAACTTTTTCCTTAGAAACGATATGTCCTTAGATCATTTGATGCATTATTCTGTTGTAAATTGTATTTGCACACTTACTTTCTTCTTAGAAGAGATTTCAATATTAAAATTAAGCAGAATTAAATGAAAGGTAAAAATAGTAAAACCAAAGAGATAAGTGTTGTTTTCTTAAATTATCCTTTGTGGAATATCTGATACACTTTAGAATTCACACAAGTTCTCCAAAATTTTACAGACAATTTAGGGTGGTCATCTTATAAGGCAGTGTATTACTTTTATTAATTGTACTTTAATTGTGCATTGAAGAGATCATTGACTTTTGTCAGTACAAGAAGACTATTTTGCATGAAAGCAATAGAGCACATTCATAAAGCAGTCTTTTTAACAAAAATAAACTATGAGTGTAATTCAAATAGTATGAAAATCTTTTTTTTTAAAAGAAGGTAAATAAAGGTTGCAATTTACATAAATACTATCACTGGTGGTCACTGGCTGTTAATGAAGATTTCCCAAGAAAAGTCTCAACTTTTTTTCTCAAAGTACAGCAGTAATGGTAGACCCCAAAATCAGCAATGTGGATTGTCCTGCAAGAATTGTAGAAAATCCCAGTGCTGGCGTTGTTAGGGCAGACTCTGTGCTCAACCCTGCTTCTCCCCTACCATCTGTCTAAGTCTGCTCTTCACAGTAACTCTCTTAATAGCTATCTTCTATCTTCCCACTGACTTCTTTTTTGTTTCTATTGAAAGTCAGTTACACTGCTTGTAAACAAGAGCATGTAATGTTCAGTATTTAAACCCCCATTCAATTCCTACTCTCTAAAACTCAGCTTTTATCTTACCTGCCAACACACCTTTCATATGTTTGGCAAAAGTACTTAGCTTCTCTTTAGTTTTCCCTTCATGCTTTACATTCTAACATCACTCTATTATTATAAGATGTGTTCTAAAGCACGCCATATATCCTTACAATTTTAAAAATCACTATTGTTGATATTCTTACTGAGCAGTGAGAAAATTGTTAATTTTATCTTTTATTTCTGCCGAATAAAATCTTATTCTTTCTTTGGGCTAAATTGAATGCCTACTTACTACTTTCCAAGTATTTATTTATTAATATTGTTGGTGATTTTTTAAAACTATTTATCTTGTATTTTCTGATAAAACATTCTACCACTTGAGTTAAATATCTAGCCTTTGTTTTTAATTGTTCAAATAATTTAAAAGTAAGTTCATGAAGACTTTAGTCATAATACTTCTATTTATACTTAATATGTAGACTGGAATGATAGGCATGACCTGCCATTTGTGGCTTTTGTTTTTATGTTGTTTGAGATGAGGATCTACCCAACTTTTTCCCAGAGTGCAATTCACCAACATTTCTCTTGATCTTGGCATCCTGAGGAGTTATAATTTCAGCCAAGAGCCACTGTGCCTGGGAGTTTCTATTTTTTTTTTTTTTTGTAATCTCACATCGCATTGCCTTTTCCTATTTTATGTGCTGCTTTAATTTACATTTGATTTAGCTGTGTTGTACAAATATTTTTTTCACCAACTTATCTCTTCCAGTAGATATAATATAGTAAGCACAGTAAGTCATTTTCTCTTGTGACCAGCTAGAATGTTTTACAGGAAAAGATTACTCTATAACAAATCTTTACAAGAGCAATGTTTCACATGTGGTTTGAGGCCTATTACTCACAAGGGGGGTTATTTGACTTACTGCCTATGCTAAAAAGCAATTCATGAGTGAAACAAACATTCTTTTTTTGGGGGGGGGGAATCCAGTCATGGGGCCTGAACTCTGGGCCTGGGCACTGTCCCTCAGCTCTTCAGCTCAAGGCTAGCGCTCTACCACTTGAGCCACAGCATCACTTCCACCTTTTTTCTTTTTGCTTATGTGGTTCTGAGGAATCGAACCCAGGTCCTCAGGCATGCAAGGCAAGCACTCTACCACTGAGCCACCTTCCCAGCCCGAAACAAATGCTCTTTTATATTCAGTTAGATACTTCTGTGACTAGGAACTCTTACATGAGGAGCTACTTCATTTTTGAGAGAGCCACACAACTTTCACAATTCTTTATTTACTTTGAGGAGAATTCTTCAAAGGAATTTTTGTTAAGAAATCCATTTTATAGTTGTTTTCTGATGTTTATAATCCTGAATTATCCATATTTGCAAATAATTGTGTCTCAACTACAAGGTTTCTATGAGCCTTACAAATCAGTTCATAAAAAGAAACTGCCATCAAATATAAAAGATCAATTCTGTTTAAATTATTTCTTTAAATATCCATGTCCAGTTCAGCAGCAAATAAGCAAAATTAAAAGTAATTAAATTATTTTTTCTGTCTAGAATTTTAGAAGTACAGAGAATATGCTGTCCTTTGTAATATGTATTATTAATAGAATATACAGATTTACATTCAAGAATGTGAAGACCTTCCCTGCTATTTATCAGAAGGAACAAATTATTGGGGAAATAAGAAATCTGTGTACACTGAGGGCAGCAGTGGAAACTAGGGCAGCTAGCAATGAAATCAGTATGGAGGTTCCACATGAAACTAAAAAATAGAATTACCATACTGTACAGTACACTCTTGGGCATTTATCCCTAGAAATGTAAATCTGTATACAAAAGGTATTTGCACATTCATGTTTATTGTAGCATTATTCACAAGAGTCAAGCTATGGAAACAGCCCAGATTCCCTAAAACTGATGAATGGATCAAGAATATAGTTCACACACACACACACACACACACACACACACACACGAGTATTACTCAGCCATTAAAATAAAATTATGCCATTCAAGTGAAATGGATGGAAATCATCATGCTAAGTGAAGTAAGCTTGCTTTATAAGTTACATGTTTTCTCTCACATACAGATGCTAGATCAATAACATAAAGATATATATAAACACCTACAGTATTATGCATATGTACAGAGTATGAAGAGGACATAACTGAAGTAAAAGGAGGAAAACATAATGTCTAGATTAAAGAATACTGAAATACATTGCATGTGTAAATAAAGCTGTTGGATAATAATAGGTATCTTGTAGAAAGTTAGAAAGACAGAGTCAATCTGAGTAGAATACTGTATTTATACATTTGAAATACTTTGGTGAAACCCTCTGAGCAGTGAATGTACACTTAAATAAATGAATGATAGAAAGATAAAATAGGTCTTGTCCAGAGTTTGGACACTACAAGATAGAAGACGACCAGGAAGTGTCAAGGGAGTTCTGATGTAGTCACTTTAAGTACTCACGTGAAAGTGGAACCAATAATTGGTTTTCCACAGGGGGAGAATGTGTCCTGTCTGAAGATATGGACACAATGCAATGGTCCAATTAATTGATACGCAAAGAAATAATTTTTGTGCCTTGCATACTACTGTAATCATAAAGCTAAGAACAATACTTGATTAACAGTAGTTGCTCACTGAAAATTATTTGAAGGATAAATCTGTCTATGGACAAAATTATCCAATGCAGAAAGATTAGCAGTAAGACAAGCTGTAATCTGAGATATAATGAGAAGATATAATGGAATAAAAGGAAAGAAATATCATGGAATGTGACAAAATTATCTTCCTTCCTTTTCTCTCTACTTGTTTGATGCAGGAATTAAACTACAGAATTTGCTTTCATTTGGGAAGACAATTCAGGATGTATCCTCTGTGAGAAGATGATCAGAAGCTTTGCTCATTATTCTACCTTCCAAATTTCACCAGGAGCCTCAATTATCAGCTTTTGAGATCAAACCTACCTCACCAAAGTCTGTCTCAGTTTTTCATAATCTTTATGACCTTAACAGCCGTGAGAACTCTTAGGAATCCCTATAGTATAAGCTTATTAAAACTAAATACTTTAAACATGGCCTTTAAGAAAATATTAGCCCAAATTTTGCACATTTATGTGATTAATGGGAGGTTGAAAACGGTTTTATTTTATTTACTTTCATTTTGTTATTTCCTACTTGTCTTTAAGCCCTATCACATAAAAGACCCAATAAATTGTTGTGGGATTGATTTTTCAATTATACTTAAAAATAAGTGCCAGGATGGACTGTTATTAGTAATAGATTTTCTCCCAGTGTTGTATTGATAATTTGCAATGCTATTTTATTCACTTTCTGCACATCAAACCAACCTGTCCATGTGACTAACAATAGTCCTTTAAAGCTTTAAGCTTCTGGTATGAGCAGTATCTGGATGAACACAATTTGATTTACAAATGGAATCTGAAATTCAAAGGAACAGATAACAGAACCTGGAAAAAGTAATTTTTTTCCATAAAGCCATACTAGCTTCTTAAAAATGCAAACTTGACAGACTGAAAACACCCCAACTGTGCTTGCCTCTATGCATAATGACTTTATACCACTTTTATGTTTGTCAAGTTTTTCTATAGAAATCACAAGCCTGCTTCATCTCTTGACTTTCTAACATACCTCATGAAAAGCATGCTGAGGCAGCAATTCAAATTTAACTTCTCTGTAAAGTGTTTTAGGAGGAACTCAAAGCTGAAATGCTATTTGGCTTTCTAAAGATTTCTAACACTCTTGATGATTAACATAAATGAAAATACAGTTTCAGTTAAATGACAAAGGAAAATGTAAATTAAATTCAAGATAAATATAGAGGCTTAATAAGAATGAAGCCACTTATTGGATGGTAGAGAAGAAAACATTAGCAGATAAGAACACAGAGGTATTAATCTTATAAATGTGTTAGAAACAATCGCATGAAAGAAAAAAAAAACATTTGAATACATATCTTAGGGTTCATTTCCCTAACATCGCCTTCTTGACTCAGACATATACTAGATATTGCAAATAAGGGAAACCATAAGACCTATGTTTCTTTGGGCCTGGCTTACTTCACTTATAATTTTTTCCAAGCCTTTCCATTTCCTAACAAATGGGGCAATGTCATTTTTTCTGATGGAGGCATAGAATCCCACCCCCACAGTATAACCCCTGCTTTCACTGTATTTGATGTGGGTATAATTTGTGGAGGGAAAGGGGAAAAACAAATCGTTTAATTAGGGATACAGGTGGACCCATTGCAACAATGAGATGTACAAGTCATTATGTCAAAAACGAACTTTACAACTTTGGTGGGGGGGGGGAGTAGGGAGGATTGAGTTGAGGAGGCAAGGGGAGGATGGGAAGGGATGGAAAGAGGAAACAAAGGAGGAGGCTACAATGCTTGATAAGAAATGTACTCATTATCTTGCCCATGTAATTGTAACCCCTCTGTACAGTGTTTTCACAATAAAAACAAAACAAAACAAAACAAAAACAAAAACAAAAAAACCCTCACAGAGGTATTGAAGTAAGGAGGCCAGGTCTGGCCCGCACCATATTGGCCACAAGGTGAATTGTAGGGTCTGGCATCTCCTCTTCAGGTGGGGGAAGAACCCCTCCCCCCACTTCCCACCAACAATCACCAGCCTTTCAGGTAATGAGCGGGCCCAGACTCCTGGAGGCAGGGGCAGGCACTTGGCTGATAGGTTACTGGATCTGTCAGTCCAGTGCCTGGGACTGGACTGCCCCCTGCTCCGACATATTTAGGCCTAGGACTCCATGCCATGTGTGTCACCATGATCTTGTCTTGTGTCCTGTCTCCTGGCTCGTCTCCAGTCATCATGGAGTCCCAATTCAACTCTCCATTAGGGCTGAATTGGCTTGTTGGTATTGTTCTTACTATTTCTTTCCTCTTTTGCATGTTTCTAGCTGTGTTATATGTATTTGCATGCTGCAGGCCTTTGTAAGAACTGGCGGCCTGCAGCCTGTTAACTATATAATAAAGACGCCAATATTTTATATTTCAAAATGTGGCTTCCATCATGATTTACCTTGCAACAGTATGGATAATGGAGAGAAGGCCTCACATTTGACAAAGCTTTGAGGCAACTATATGTGGGTAAAATTAAAAGAAAATCACTGAAAAATAACCTAAAGAGATTAAAAACAAAATTTTCAATTATGATCATTTTTTTCTGTACAATGCTAAACAATTGTGCATTGCCCAGCTTTGTGGTGTTTAAAATAGAGGCAATCCATAAAATAAGAGTTTTATATTATTTGTTGTAGAAGTCTTTTATTTCCCTTTGTTGTTATAAATCTTATTTTATATTACTTTTTGAGGTGATTTGCACAAAATCAGTTTTCAATTTCTTGTTTACTTTTTGTATATTGAAAAAATATATTAAAAAGTGTTTCATGAATGCAGAAACATTTTGGTAGATTTTTTAGGGTTTTTTTATAGGATAATACCATCTCTGAATATGGGTAGACTTTTTAACTTTCATATTTAAATCCCTTTTAGTTCGCTCTTGCCTTGTGGTAAGAATAATGGTTACTAAATTACCAAATAAAAATATAAAATACCCAGACAAAGATGAAAATAGTACCTTTTAAATATAAAAGGATGTTGAATTCTGTCAAAGACTGTTCCTGCACCAGTGAGGACAATTAAATTTTGTCTATGATTCTGTTTATGTGCTATAAAACATTTATTGACTTACATGTATTGGGAAGTCTTTGTTCCTGAACTGAAACCAACTTGATTGTGGTGTCTGATCTTTCAAATATGTTGTTAAATTCTGTTGAAAAATTTTTATTGATGTGGTCTATAATTTCTGTTTTTGCTGTTTCATGATTTGGCTTTCAAGTTAGTGTAACTTAGGATTTACAGTATTAATTTGGAGATGTTCCTTCCCTTTCTATTTAATGGAAAGTCTGAGGAGTATTGTGTTAGTTATTAAAGTTCTGACAGAAGTCAGGTGTGATTTGACCTAGACTTGGACTTTTCATCTTTGGAGATTCTATTGGGCTTTCACATTCATGCCTCCTGTAGATCTGTTAAGTGGTTCATATCACTTTGGTCCAATTATTGTAAAAAAAAGATGTTTCTAGAAATACATCCATTTCTGGTACTTCTTACAGTATATTCAAATGTAGGCTTCCAAAGGATTATATAGTTATTACCAGATTTCCTTGGGATTTGTGATCAAGTCCCCCATTTAATTTCTACTTTTATTTATTTAGGGTCTTTTATTTATTGCTATTATATGTCTACATTGGTTTACAAACTCAATTGAAGAAGTTAATAAAACTGAGTGATGAGTCTTCAACCAGTTTAAAATATAAATCTTAAAGAAACATTACAACCGTTAAACATTAAAAATAAAGGACCACACACATTCTTAACTTTAGTAATCATCAAACTTTCTGAGAACCACAAGGTACAAAAAAATAAATTAAAGATCTAAATAAATATGTAAATATTTATCAACCTGAGTAAAATCCTAATAAAATGTTCTGACACAAGTGTGAAATATCAGCCAGCCTCTTTATACTTTTATAGTATCTTAAATATTTTGCAAGAATTATTTCCAATTAAGTTAATCAATGAGTAATCATCTCAAGTGTAAGCTAAATAAAGTGAAAAATCAATACCAGTTTTATTTGAATACAGTATTATTTAATTTTGGTGGGAACTAGGAAGCCAATACATGCAGAAATATTTTGAAGCCAGAAGTCAGAAAAAATATTTCTGTCCTCAAGAAAATGGACAATCTATTTAAAAGGATAAAAATAAGTCAATAAAACTATGAGTAGCTGGGCTCTGGTGGCTCATGCCTGTAATCCTAACTACTCAGGATGCTGAGACCTGAGGATTCCAATTCAAAGCCAACCTGGGCAGTAAAATCTGGGAGACTCTTATCTGCAATTAAGCTCCAGAAAACCAGAATTGACTCTGTGGCTTAAAGTGGTAGTGCACTAGCCTTGAGCATAAAGAGCTCAGTGACAGTGTCCCTCCCCCCAAAAAGAAAAAAAAAATGGGGCTGGGAAGTTGGCTCAGTGGTAGAGCACTTGCCTTGCATGCCTGAGGCCCTGGGTTCGATTCCTCAGCACCACATAAGCAAAAAAGCCGGAAGTGGCGCTGTGGCTCAAGTGGTAGAGCACTAGCCTTGAGCTGAAGAGCTGAGGGACAGTGCTCAGGCCCAGAGTTCAGGCCCCACAACCGGACCAAAAAAAAAAAAAAATTAAAAACCCCTATGATCCCTCTTTATTTTTTATTCCTTACCCATCAATCAATTGGTTGATATAATGCATGTGAATATGTTATATATTATCTACATTTGTGATTTATGCATACTTAAATATATTTGTAGTAAGATATTTTCATATATGTCTACAACTAGTATATAGATGCCAAAGTCATGGTTACTATATATTACAGTTTTTTTTCAGGCAGCTTCTTCAGCTCTTAAATTTTCTTCACCTTAGACTTTTATAGTCTATGCTAATTTTGAATAAGCTATTCAAATTGTGTCTTATAATTTTCATTTAATTTGCATAATTCCCAGTATAATTCAGCTATAAATTAGAAAAATCTCACATTATGTCATCAGTAATATTTTAAGATTAGAAAGTATTGATTTCTCCTGACAATATTTTTATATGAAATATAATTTCATAACCAAAATATCTATTCAAAGATATATATTTATAGGATATATGCATATATGTGATATATATACTATATATGTTATATATGTATGTATGTATAGAGATTTGATAGGATAAGATAAGATAGGATATGATGATACCTAGTAATCTTTTCACAGTAGTATCAAGTACTGGATTCTAGCAATATAATTTTATTGAGTATTAAAGTTTGTTTCTGACTGTATCTTAACAATATTCCAATTCCATCTATTATAAATATTTTTGCACTTTAAGAAAAATTAGGATAGTAATGGATATGTGTGGATTAACTTGTCAATGAGAAAGTCTCTAAAGTGGAAAGAATCTAAGTTGCAATTCATATGTAGACCTCAAAGTTATTTTCAGAGATAAAATCGTTCAATGAGGCAATCATTTTGAACATTGGGAGTAAGTTGAGACCCCATTCATAATAGAAACAATTTTACATCTTGAATAAATTCTGGGCATGGAGGTAATAGTAACCATTGTTCAATAGATATGTTAAGCTTAATCACAAGTAATTTAGACATTTGAGCTTAAACAATTCAGTGGACAATGGTGCTGCTTAGAGTAAAATACAAAAATTTAAATCTAGTAATTAAGAGTGGCAGTAGCCTGGTAAAACATTCTGCATAGACCATGCTATGGTCATGTGACTTAAGATGTTCCATAACATCAATAACATCTTCCAGGGATAACTCATAGATTCAATCAAAATGGCAAAGATATGTACAAGAAATCATCTCTGATGGAACAATAGTGATTTTAAAATGGATTCAATATCAAATAAGCAGAGAACAATATTCCATGAAACTGGGTGCAATAGTTTGACTTGTATACAAAATAGCTCATTTGAACCACATTGCTTGAGATCTGGTTCAATTAATTATGACCATCATAGAGCTTGGGAATTATTTATACATTTATACTTAATAAGGAATCAATAAATGTCTGTAAAATATTTTATTGACTAAGTGATTAGCAAATCTGTTCTGAGGCAGTGAAATTCAATGTGTAGTTTTAAAATAAAAATTTATAATAAATGAGCAATAAAAGGTTCATGCTATTTTTATCTAAGTAGAAATCTCTAATTCTTTCTTATCACATGATAGGTTGTCAGAATCAACATTGTTCTATGCTTTTTTTTTCCATTTGTACCCTATACTTTACTCTTTTCAAATACCTACAAAACAAATTCAAAGGCAGCTGTCAGGTACTTTCAACTGAACACAAAAAAATGAAATGGAATACAAGAAAGGGAATATATTACCTTAGAATTGTAAGCCGAAAAACTTTTCAAAATTATGGTAATTGAAACACTTGCACAGGTTGAACAATACCAAGTAAGAAACAGCAGCTTTTATCTTCTTAAGCTTATTATCATAACGATAGAAATGAATGTGCAAAGATACTTGTCTGTATAGTTACACACTACATTTTAGACTAAAATGATTTTTAAGATTACTTCTTTCAAAATGTTATGTAAATTAGTACTTTGCATTTATTCTAAAAGGACTACATTTTTAAAAATCACGTTTGATTAAACTGATAAAAATCAATAGAACCAACACCTAAAACTCAACATTGACTGATGTTTAAAAATTAAACCTAACATATGAATTGCAAAGCTAAACTGTTTGTTACTTAAATAAAAGTACAAAATGGCAGCTACAATTCTACTGCACAATTTGAAGTTTTCACTTGCTATCTAGAGGGCAAATGAAGTTCTAACTTGCTAAACACCAAAACAAAAGCTACTGATGCAACCAAAATATTCTTTCTAAAGTGTCTAGCTTCCCAATGAAAAAAGTCCACAAAAAATAATGTGCTCCTGTTTAACAAAATGGGAAGCCGCAGTGATTGCTTCTATGTTTACCTGCAACCTGAAATTTCCATACCAAAATACTGATATCAGCATTTAAATTTTCAATAATGCAAATAACTTTGGTCTTGCCCAAAGAGAGTTCTTGTCTTTTCACTCAGCTCTTGGGAAATAATAATTGAGCTTTGAAATGTCTTACCTCATTAAAAAAAGGCATCATTATATGGCAACACACCATGCTAGATTCACTAGTGTTATGGTTTACAGAAGAGTCTTTGGAAGTATGAAGCACTAGCTCTACTTCCTGAAGAACTGGGCATTGAGACCAATTAAAAGCATAATCACTCATGTAATCATGATGCCACTAACCCATGTATAAAGGGTATGGACACAAAAGCTCAGGTGGGTTATCCTGTTCAGCAGTATTTCAGATTATAGTCACACAACATTCCCTGGCAAGATAGTACTCTCTAAACTTGCACTAAGAGAAAAGGACTCAAGGGGGTTCCGGGAAGATGGCAGAGGAGAAGCTGGAATCTGAACAAGCTCTCGCATAGAAAGCAGTTTTAGAGTTCCAGTGAACAGTCCTAAGCCAGAGAATCACACCAAGTTTGCCATCACAGGACAGAGAGTTAGACAAGAGAGGGAAAGCCAAGGCAAAAAGACACATCTGAGCGTCTGCCAGCAGCTACCGCTGCGGCGGCAGGGTCGCGGTGGCGACCACCGCCGCGGGGTCATACCTGAGCGCTCACACAGAGAGTCCGGGACGAAGGAGCCAGACGCAGCGGACGGGCGGATTCTACTCAACACCAACAAGAACCGACAAGGTGCGGACATCTTCATCCTGCAGTTTGCAGACCAGAGACGACCCAGGATCCAAGACTTGGCGTGAGTACAAGCCCGACATCCTCACTCCTTCTCAGGGAGCAGAGGAGGGAAGGCCAACCCTCCCCCCCCAGCACCAGTGATCTCCATCTTGGATACCGACAAAGCTCGGAGGAGCTGCTAGCTCCAGCTCAGGCCTTGGAATAAAATGAGTCATTTAGCAGGTCACAAGAACTTAATGGGGAAGTGACCTGCCAGACTCAGCTCCATCCAGGGAAAAGTCACCCAGCTCAGGTGCCAGCCATCGGAGTGGCTTTCTTCACTGGGTAACCAGAGCCAGAGGCTGCCCCTCCCTCTAGCAGCCTCCACAATCAATTGAAAAACCGAAACCCTGAGAATGGCTCCAGGCTGGGCGCTGTGAGCTTTATCACAAAATAGCCCCAGGGAAAAGCTACTGTTTGTTGAAAGGCCTCAACTCTACCCAGAACCTAGCCTCATCACCGCATCCCCCACTTTTGTGATTCTCAAAGCAGATCACCCTCCAAGAAAACTAACCTGGGAGGGGGATCTCAAAATCTTGGGTAAAGCAGACCATTTTTCTGCCTCTTCCAACCAACCGACTTAAGAAACCAATCAAGCCACAGGACCTCAAGCTGACCAGAGACTCCAACAAGAGACTGGTTACAGACAAAAGGGAGATACAGGATTCTTCCCACCCCCCCCAAAAAAAAAATCAAAAGACTTTTTTTTTCTTTTTTTTCTTCTTCTTTTCTTTTTTTTGTTTGTTTTTTGTTTTTTGTTACCATATATATATATATATATAAATTTATTCTCTTCTAAAACTTTTATTAATCTTTAATTTTTGCCTCTTCTGAAAAAATAATTGTTTTCCAGTAACTTTTTTTTTTCCTCTCCTCTAATAATTTTTATTTTAGGAATATGTGAATGAGCATTTTCCTTTCTTTTCTTGTCTTCTTTCTCTTTTTCTTTCTTTCTTAAATATCTTTTTGTTTTTTGTCTAGCTCTACTGAACTTCTGATCTTTTCTTCTCCCTTTCCCATCCTTAAAGTTTTTCACATCTCCTCTATGTCCCTCCCTTTCTCTCAACATATTCACATTCCTCTCTAAATAGACGGTCTTTTAACCTCTATAATAACATTAATTTTTTTCGTTTCTATTTTTTTTTCTGGTCTCTTTTCATTCCCCTTTCCATCTCTTCTTTTTCTCTCTCCCTCTACTTGCATCTTACCCAACCCATTTCCTGCATTGTGATTAGGACATAGTTAACTCTCCCTGTGCCTCCCCACACCAATCTATTCCTATTTTTTACGCACATTTCTCCCTAATCCTAATAATTTCTGGTTTTCCAAATTCTTGTCTGTGGTTCGAAGTCCTTTAACATATAGTTGTTTGATGTTGAATAGATGTATCTGTTGAACTAGATTGTATCTGTAGACTATTGACTGCACAAACGCAAAATTTGGTTGATGGTTGCCTTAAGATAGTGTTCTAGCACAAAACTGGTGCTATCTTCATCTCAAATGGGCCGAGTAAGCCGGAAAAACACAAGAAAAATGGCAAATTCGGGTATCTCAATTCCCAATCTTGATAATCAGGGATTAGAACAGATAAAGAATAATCCAGAGGAGAGTTCCCAAATAGGTCTACAAACACTACTAGCAAACATGATAAATGAGAAGTTTGACAATGTACAAAGGACTCTGTATGAGTGTGATAGGGAGAGAGAGGAGGCATTCCAGAAGTTTATACAGGAATATCATAAGCGTGAGGAAGGAACTCAAAAACTGATACAGGATTTGCGTGAACAACTTGAGAATACTCAAAGAGAAAGGGAGGAATGGCGAGAGCAGGCTGAGAACACTCAAAGAGAACTGCAGGAATCCCACGAACGGGAAGAAAGAGAACTGCAGGAATCCCACAGACGGGAGGAAGCCAATCAAAGAGTAATTCAGGAATTGAGAGACCAGGTAGAGAATACACAGAGATCACTAAAGGCATTCATGGAATCCATTAACAAAGAGCTGAAGGAAGTCAGGGAGACCACAAAGGGAATGCTGAATGGAACCCAACAGAAGGAATGGGAGTCCAAAGAAACCATAACCAATCAACTAAGTGATTTGAGAACAAACACTGAACACCAAATTAAGGAAGTAAAGAAATTCATACAAGACCTAAAACAGAGCTTCAACAAAGAACTTGAAGCCATCAAAGCTGATCAATTAGAAGGAAAATAGATCAAAAACAAAGTAGAGAGTCTTGACAGCAGGTTAGACCATGCAGAAGATCGAATCTCAGGGATTGAAGACAGCCTAGATATTATAGAGAAAGAACATACAACCATCCAAGACAAGTCCAAGAAATATGATAGGTCTATCCAACACCTGGAAGACACCATCAGAAGGCCCAATCTAAGGATAATGGGTGTAGAGGAGCACCTAGAAACAGAAGTTAATGGTCTAGGAAATTTGTTTAACAGGATCCCCACCGTCACATTATAATCCACACAGGATCAACCCAGACCAAGGAAAAGATCCTTAAAGCTGTCAAGGAGAAAAGGTTAACACCTATAAAGGGAAACAAATTAGAATTACCTCAGATTTCTCAGCAGAGACAATCAAAGCAAGAAGAGCCTGGAATGACGTATGCCATGCCCTAAAAACAAACAACTATCAACCAAGAATACTGTACCCAGCTAAACTCTCCTTCATAACTGAAGGCCAAATAAAAACCTTCCATAGCAAAGAAAAATTGAAACAATACATCTCCACCAAACCAGCCCTACAAAAGATTCTTAAAGATGTCCTACACATAGAAAACCAACAAGACCACAACAAAGGCCAAGAAACTGCACCCAAACTGAGAATCCAAGAACCTTAGGAAGAACCCAGTTTTCGCAGCCCCCAAGAAGGTGGATAACATGGCAGGAACTTCCAAATACCTCTCAGTCCTATCTCTTAACGTTAACGGACTGAACTCTCCAATTAAGTGACATAGACTGTCTAGTTGGATTAAAAAACAAGACCCTTCTATCTGCTGCCTGCAGGAGTCACATCTTGCCCGTAAAAACAAGCACATTTTCTAGACTGTCTAGTTGGATTAAAAAACAAGACCCTTCTATCTGCTGCCTGCAGGAGTCACATCTTGCCCGTAAAAACAAGCACATTTTCAATGTTATAGGCTGGAACAAAATCTACCAAGCAAACGGCCCTCATAAACAGGTGGGAGTTGCAATCCTAATATCAGATAAAATAGACTCCAAATTAAAATTCATGAGAAGAGATAAAGAAGGTCGCTACATACTTATTAAAGGATCTCTCCTTCAGGAGGATATTACAATTCTAAATATCTATTCGCCAAACAATGGAGCAGCCAAATTTATCAAAGAAACACTACTTTCCCTCAAATCCCATATAAATCCAAAGACATTAATTGTTGGGGATTTTAACACACCACTCTCCCCACTAGATAGATTAACTCGGCAAAAACTCAACAGAGAAACCGCAGATCTAAACAGCTGCATAGATCAACTAGACTTAACAGACATTTACCGAACATTTCACCCAGCAGCATCAGAATACACGTTCTTCTCAGCAGCACATGGAACGTTTTCTAAAATAGACCACATTTTAGGCCACAAAGCAAACTTGTCTAAATTCAGAAACATTGAAGTTATACCTTGCATTCTCTCTGACCACAAGGGAATAAAATTAGAACTCAACACCAAAAGCCACCAAAGAAAGTCCGGTATCACATGGAGGCTGAACAACACACTGTTGAATCATGAGTGGGTCATGGAAGAGATTAGAAAGAAAATTCAAATGTTCATGTTATTCAACAAAAATGAACACACAAATTACCAGCTCCTCTGGCACACAGCAAAGGCAGTACTCAGAGGCAAGTTTATAGCTCTGAGCTCCTACATCAATAAATTGGAGAGATCTGAAACTAACAAGTTAATGACACATCTAAACCTCCTTGAAAAAGAGCAGCAAGATAAACCCCAATCCAGTAGACGGAAAGTAATAATCAAAATTAAATCAGAATTAAATGAATTAGAATCCAAAAAAACTATAGAAAGAATCAACAAAACAAAGAGTTGGTTCTTCGAAAAACTTAACAAAATTGACAGACCCTTAGCAAAACTTATCAGAAAAAGGAGAGAACACACCCAAATTAATAAACTTAGAGATGAGAACGGAAACATCACCACGGAAACAACCAAGATTCAGAACATTATAAGGGAATACTTCTCAAAACTTTATGCTAATAAGTTTGAGAACTTGACAGAAATGGACCTTTTCCTAGCAAATATTGACATGCCAAAACTAAACCAAGATGAGTTAAACCATCTTAACAGGACCATATCAAGCATTGAAATAGAAACAGCAATAAGAGACCTCCCAGCTAAGAAAAGTCCAGGACCAGATGGTTTTACAGCGGAATTCTACAAGGCCTTCAAAGCAGAGCTCACACCAATACTCCTCCAACTCTTCAATGAAATTGAAAGAGAAAGGTCACTACCGAACACATTCTATGAAGCCATCATAACCCTCATCCCAAAACCAGGCAGGGACTCATCAAAGAAAGAGAACTATAGACCCATTTCTTTGATGAACATTGATGCAAAACTTCTTAACAAAATTTTGGCCAATCGACTTCAACAATTCATCCAAAAAATCATACACCACGATCAAACAGGATTCATTTCAGGGATGCAAAGCTGGTTCAATATACGCAAATCAATTAATATTATTCATCACATCAACAGTAATCAAAACAGCTTGGTATTGGCATAAGAACATACCGCAGGACCAAAGGAATAGAATTGAAAACCCAGAAATGAACCTACAGACCTGTAGCCATCTAAACTTCGATAAGGGAGCTAAAACAATAGAATGGAAGAAAGACAGCCTCTTCAGTAAATGGTGCTGGCAAAATTGGTTAACTACATGTAGAAAACTAAAGCTAGATCCTCATATATCACCCTGCACCAGAATCAACTCCAAATGGATCAAAGACCTTGAACTCAAAGCAGACACTCTAAAAATATTACAGGATGGAATAGAAGAAACCCTAGGTCTCCTTGGCACAGGCCGAAATTTTCTGAATAGAGACCCAGAAGCACAACAAATCAAATAAAGGTTGGACAAATGGGATTGCATGAAGTTGCAGAGCTTCTGCATGGCAAAGGACATAGCTAGCAAGATCAATAGAAAGCCCAGGGATTCGGAGAAGATCTTCACTAACCATACAACGGACAAGGGTCTCATATCTAAAATATACTTGGAACTCAAAAAATTAAATTCCCCAACAACAAATCTCCAAAGAAACAACTGCCCAATAAATAAGTGGGCTAAAGACTTAAAGAGAAACTTCTCTGAAGAAGAAAGAAGGATGGTTAATAGACACATGAAGAAATGGTCAACCTCCCTAGCCATAAAAGAAATGCAAATCAAAACAACATTAAGATACCACCTCACCCCAGTTAGAATGGCAAAAATCAAGAACTCTAATAACAACAGATGCTGGAGGGGATGTGGACAGAAGGGAACCTTACTGCATTGTTGGTGGGAGTGTAAACTTGTTCAGCCACTTTGGAAAGCAGTATGGAGGTTCCTCAAAAGACTCCACATAGAGCTCCCCTCTGACCCAGCAATCAACTTTTGGGCATTTACCCAAATGTTTACAAACAAGACCACATTAAAGTTACCAGCACAACTATGTTTATTGCAGCATTATTTACTATAGCTAAGATATGGAACCAACCCAGATGCCCCTCAGTAGATGAATGGATCAAGAAAATGTGGTATATATACACAATGGAATTCTATGCCTCCATCAGAAAGAATGACATTGCCCCATTTGTTAGGAAATGGAAAAACTTGGAAAAAATTATATTAAGTGAAGTAAGCCAGGCCCAAAGAAACATAGGTCCCATGGTTTCCCTTATTTGCAATATCTAGTATAGGTTATGACTCAAGCGGAAAAGGTCAGATAATGTGATGTTAGGAAAATGAACTCTTAAATATGTATTTTAATGTTTTCGTTTCTTTCATGCATGTGTTTCTAACGCATTTATAAGATTATTTCTTTGTTGCTTTGTATGTCCCTCCCCCACAGTGTAACCCCCGCTTTCACTATATTTGATGTCAGTATAACATGTGGAGGAGATGGGGACAAACAAGTCGTTTAAGGATTCAGGTGGACCTGTTGCAACAATGAGAAGTACAAAATGTCATGTCAAAATCAGATTTACAATGTCGGTGTGGGGGGGGAGGGGGGTATGATTGTTTGTGTGGGAGGGGGGTGGCTGGGAAGGGAGGTGAAGGGTAAACAAAGGAGGAGGCTGCAATGCTTGGTAAGAAATGTATGCATTATCCTGCCCATGTAATTGTAACCCCTCTGTACAGTATGTTCTCAAATAAAATAAAATAAAATTTTAAATTAAAAAAAAAGAGAGAAAAGGACTCAAGCCTCATGTATATATTACTTTCTTTAGCTCAGCCTTAAACTCAGCCTGTGACTGATATTAATTTATATTGTTAATGAATTAAAGTATAACTGTGAGTATAGTAGTTTTCTGTGAATTACAAGAGTCCTCAATTATTGAAACTGAAGGTCTGATAGAACCGTAAAGTTGCATCTTCTGTCAGAAGTATGGAGCTTGGGGATCTAAGTTTGCAATTGGCATCTGGAATGACAGAGGCATGAGAGAGTGTTCTCTTACTTTGCAAATATTAAATTACTTGAAGCCGGGCACTGGTGGCTTATACCTTCTATTCTATCTACTCAGGAGGCTGAGATCTGAGGATCGTGGTTGGAAGCCAGTCAGGGCAGCAAAGTCTGTGAGTCTCTTATCTCCAATAAACTACCCAGAAAAAGCCAGAATAGTGCTCCTGCTTAAATGGTAGAGTGCTAACCTTGAGCAAAAAAGGCCTCAGGGACAGCACCCAGGCGCTCAGTTCAAGCTCCAGGATCCACAAAATAAATAATTTTTATTTTATAGCTAACACTTATTAAATGTGTTGATCTATAATATAGTTTATTCTATTTTATCCTTGTATAACTATTCTGAATTGATATTGTCATTACATCTATTATACTGATAGTTATTGAAACGATGAATAAATTCTTCTAAATCACAAAACAAACCCTCACAGTAGCAAAGGAAAATGAATATTTATTTTAATATTAATTAATTATTATAATTTGTCTTTGTGCTTGAAATTCTTTAATACCATACAAATTTAACAATGTTAATTGATTGTGCAGATAATAAAATTGAGTTAGGAATAGGTGGAATATAAATTAAATATTTAAATTTACAAACTAAATTACCAATAATGTAATAGACAAGTTCCCTTTCCTTGTTTTCATAAAATGAATATGTGACCTAACTCTAGTTCTGAAAGATATCTCTCAAGATGATTTTCTAGTCACAAGGAAGTTGAATTTGGAAAGAAAAATAATTATTCAGTTTTATTCTAATGGAAAAGTCTGGCCTGTAATCTATTTTGAGGTTTAAGACATACTTTTTAGCACCACCAAACAATCAAACTGGAGTCTTGGATACAGTACAATAAGGATATTATTTGCATGTCATCATAATGCGTACTTGGTTTCTTAACATCCTTTTTTTGATTACACCCAATTTGGATTACAACAGCAACCTTATAACTCAACTGGGAATTTCTAGAAAATTTGCCTGTTGTTAATCACCTTCATAACTAAATGAATGCATACATGCATTCACATTGGGAAGAAGGTAACCTGGGAGATGCTAGAAATATGGAGCAAATATGAAATTTCACTTATAACATCACCAAGGCACTAATTTAACACACATTGAGACCATGAGTTCCATGACATATTCACTTTAGCAGTGCTGAATGAGCATCAGGATTCATTTCCCAAGTATAAACTACAAAAGATTTAAAATACAGGGGCAAAATGACTAATAAGTCGAAGAAAAGAGATGTCTCAGTTAATTCAGCATTTTAGTTCTTCTTAAATGAATGTAGCAATGGATATAGACAGTACATGCATTGACTAATTCTAATCATATTATGGCAAGGTAAGTTAAAGTACTGAAATTTTGAGTTCTTCCGTATGGTGGAAGAAGCTATTGCACTTCTGCATTTGGCAATACTCCTACAAAGAATAGTCATGAAATTGTCTATCTTATTTGCCCATCACATATAAATAACAGGAATTAACAGTACATATTTTTTCTGTGCATGTTTTTGCAAAATTGTATGGTACTTATTGTCATTTACATCTAGAACACTGAAATTGGACCCCTGACTCTTATCCTATACCAGTAGCAATTCAAAGGGAAAGGAGGGTAGGTGGGACAGAGGGAGAACAATGAAATAGGTATCTTACCAAAATCCACTGTGTACTTAAATGGAAACACCAAATCATAATCCCTTTATACAACTATCAGAAAATAAACATTTAAAATGTTAGTTTTAGGGCTGGGAAGGTGGCTCAGTGGTAGAGTGCTTGTCTTGCATGCATGAGGCCCTGGGTTCGATTCCTCAGTTACCACATAAGCAGAAAAGGCCAGAAGTGGATCTGTGGCTCAAGTGGTAGAGCTCTAGCCTTGAGCTGAAGAGCTGAGGGACAGTGCCCAGGCCCAGAGTTCAGGCCCCAGGAATGACCAAAAAGAAAAAAGAAAAGTTAGTTTCAAGTAAACTTTAGAAAGTCTTGCTTCAGTGTTTTGAATGCACAGATACCAGCATTGAGTTTACCAAACTTCACTTGGACAAACCATTTTATGATTACGTTGTAGTTTTAGATGAACAGTTGTTGTCATTTTGATGATTCTGTGGAAAACCTGCCACAGATTAAGCCAATGGAAACCTGACTTTAGGTACACAGAGGTTAGTAAATGCAGCAAATGGAGCGAATGAGTCAAAATATATTAACTATATAAGTTTGTTATGGCTGCAAAATCATTTATTTTCTACTTTATTACAATATTTTTGTGTAGGAACCATGTCATTTCAATTAAGTTATATAATTTAAAGAAAGACAGCAGAGAAAAATTGATCATCACATAATCCAAGAATTTTTAGGTTCCCAAATTTCCAGTAAGCTATCATGACTACATCTGAACCTGCAAATGTGAGAAAAGTATGTCCAAATTATAATTTTAAATGTTTTCTGGTTGATGCTCATACACCAATAACTCAAAATTGATTTTTAATTTTTATTCTACTAACCTTTATTGTATATTTTCCTACTATACTATTCACTTGATTGTGTGACATTTAACCTTAGATATGATATTTTATTTTCTTTGGAGAAATGTGTTTATTTCTTAAAAAAATTTTATTCCTCAATCTAGTTAGTATTGATATGAGTCAAATGGTTCGCTTATTTATGCTAGACAAATGGGGCATTACTAATCTGAAAAGCTATCATATACATGAACATGTTATACAACCTAGGTTTTTGGATCTGTAAAATTTCAAATGATTAAGAGAACAATCAGAATACATAGTTCAAAAGAATTATTAGGTCATTAAAGTAGTCACTTATGATAGTCATAAAATCTGACTAAAATTAGAACTATAAAGTTCTACAGAAATAGTTATATTTCAATCCATATATTATAAAAGAGAAAGTTTGCTATAGAACACACATATAGACAAGTTTAGTAACATTTCATGGTTAAAAAAATAGAAGGATAGTTGTGAGAGTTTTTCTAAGTCTATGTGAGAAATACCAAAATCTATATGAAACCAATGACTTAAGAAATAAATGTATAAAGTATTCTTCATAAAACTGAGAAAAGAGGATTTTTTTAATGAACATGGTTACTATTGAGTATAGTAATGGGTTCCTGGCCTGATTATTAGAATGGAAGAGAAAAACTATTTATAAATTTATAACTAGAAATGATTTGGTCAATACAAATTTAAAATATAAATATTAAAATATATATGACTAGCTCAATATTTGCTCCATAAATTTTATAATTTTAATGCTAACAATTACAAATATAACCAAACAGAAATTATATCAAAAAATGACTAGTTGACAAAATTGCCTTCCTTTCACTCAACCAATTAGTCATTAGTATTTATGAATCACACTGCCCTAAGCTATGCTTTTTATATCCATGAACAATCAATGGAGAGCAGAAGTTGTAGCCTAGACTTCAAGGGACTGGTACCTGTGATAGAATCAGTTCAATAGGAGAGGAAGCATCAGAACTGAAAGACCTGGAAGCTTTCTGTATAATCCCTCCACCAGACTTCACTTAGGATTTCTGATTTCCCAACTTCAACAGTGTTTATATCTCATTATCATTTATAATGAGCTAGAATGTCATAAAGTAGGCTTATCTATGTCTTTATGCCTGAATGCCAGAGCCAAAGGGAAATAGAACTTAATGAAGCAAAACTTATAATTAGAAAAATATGTAATAGAGAATAGTAGCAGGGAAAATCAGAAGAAAAATAAGATCTGTTTTACAGAAATTGATAAATGGGCACTTTCCAGCTAGATTTTAAATGTGTAATTTTGGATTTACCTTTCAGAAACAGAGACATGGACAAATCTATTCTTTAAAAAAATGGTATTTGCTTCATCCTTTCCTACAAACATTTGTCCTCTATTAGTACAGAAGTAAACCACATGTTTATATTCTATTTTCACTTTAGTTACTGAAAAGGAGAGACATCTCAAAGAGCTGTCCTTGGAAAATTACTGTTTTGGTCCACATAGAATCATATTAATACAATTTTTAAAGTATTAATCTTCAACTACCATTACCTCAATCATCAACAGTGAGCAATAGGAAGTAAATTTAAAGTAAGGTGTGGTGACACTACATTCAAGCACTTGGGAGGCCCAAGTATGAGGATCATCAATTTCGGCTGCATAGTGAGGCCCTGTCATATACCTTGCCACTTCAAAATTAGGTGAACTTTAGAACATGTCAGTCAAAATAATTATTGTTATAAGTAATTTAAATATTCCTTCTACTGATCAGCAGTCATGATTCTGAATCTACAGAATAAAGAAAGTGAGTAATTAAGAAATGGAACAGAAAACTGTCAAACAGTAGATGTTACTCTAAGGGTACAAATAACCAGTGTAAAATCAATGTATGAGACCAAGTGCAGTGATGCACACATGTAGTCCCAAAAAAACTTCACTCAGTGTCCCAACGAAATAAGGGAATTCCAACAGTTACACATATGGTTCAGATTCTACTCCAAGGAGTTAGAAGTCTGTCCATCCTCAAAAATGAACTTAGCATGAGAGTAATTTTGACATAGGAAAGTCCTAACACCTTCTTTCCTACCCATTCTAAACCACAGGATTAAATCTGGAAAAAGCATGAATATATATTTTCAAATGATTTATTTAATATATTTTAACTGTATCAAAGAAAATTTCTTAAAATTTGCACAAGCCAATATTGTTCTCTGTATTAAAATCAGTAACATGTTATCTATTTTTCTACTATCTCACACCTAGAATTTATATCTGAATAAAGCTCTTCATAATACCTTTCTAAAAATATATATTAGTTTACTTTGGTTTAATTCATAAGTCTTAGGGAATTGTATTCCTGATAAAAATTTTAAATTCTAAAAATTTGAGTTCTATATTCCTAAATAAAGGGAACAAATTAAAAGACTATAAAAACATATTAGAATAAACTAAATAGTAAATAGAGGATTAGTGCTCTAGCATAAAGGAATTTTATAGAACTGGAAAAGTTTCCTTGGTAATATAACCAAAGTAAATCTTTCTAAAATTGAAATAACACACACACAAAAACATAACATTTATTTTGTGATTTCTTAAAAGGGACTTTCTTCAGAACATATGGTAGCATTTCAATTAGGGTCTTATTAAAAATGCCCTGGCATTTCTGCTTGTCTAAGTAGAACTTCACTATCTCACACATTCTGAACATTAAGATGTACCACAATAACTATCCTAGCAAAGCTTGGCATGACTTGGAAGTTATATTTTTCCAGGAAAATGTATGATTCATTAAGTAAATGGTAGAAGCAATACGGAAAAAATGGTTTAAGCTTTGTAATTTAATCATATCATTTAAAGTCAAAGGTTTTAATATCCGGCTAGACATATCATCAAATATTGTTATCATCAAATACTGTTAGAAACTTGGACTCCTCCAGTAATAAAACAGACTCCAACTTCTAGTATTAATTCATGATGCCCAATTTATTCCATTAATTTGTATATAAAATAATTATTTTTATCTCTCCTATTTCTCTATTTTGTTGTCTATCTATCTATCTATCTATCTATCTATCTATCTATCTATCTATCTATCTATCTATCTATCTATCTATCTATCTGTCGGTCTGTCTAATATCATATTATTGATCAAGCAAGCTAAATAAAGCAGCAGGCCTCATCACAATAAAGGTAAAGTCTATTTACAACAAACCTCCAGCCAATATCATATTAAATGTTGAAAAACCAAAACCCATTTCTTCTAAAATCAGGAAAAGATTGTCTACCCTCTTCTTTCCTTTTTAGCAATACTGAATTTCCAAGCAGTATAAGGGAAGAGAATAACATAAATGGGATTCAAATAGTAAAAGAAGCCAAATATCTATATGTAGATGATGTGATCCTTTATCTAAAGGAACTTTAGAGGCTTCACCTCCAAGCTCCTATTGCTGATAACTAACTTTGGCAAAACAGTAAGATATAAAAATCAGTCCACAAATATTAATAGCTTTTCTGTGCACCAACAATGAAATGATTTTCTAGACAAAAATGAATGAGTTTTAGAACAAGAGGATCTTATGACTTAATAGCAAATTCTTCAACTCCAAGGACTCCAAGGGTTATTGAGACAATTTTACTTAAGTCTGTTATTTATGGTCAAATACCACGATTGGTTTGTGAGCATTGACCTATCAAGTCCAGCTTAGATACTTTATATTCAGGATCTTATCTGGAATCTTATTAGTGGCACTTTTCAAATGAAAATCAGAAAATCCCTTGCTTGAAAACCTTTACCCAGTGAATGGCTTTATTGGTCAGACTGTGTGTCACCACCATGATGGACTATCTGACATAAATGACTTGAGGGAGGAAACTGGTTCGGAGATTTCAAAGTTCACAGTGGCTGCAGGGAGTCTACCTATGGTGGGACAGTGCATCATGACCATGTGACAGAGGCTGCTCCATTCATGGCAGACAGAAAGGAGAGAAAGAGACCAGTTATAGCCTTCAAAGCATGTCCTCAGAGATCTACTTTCTAGGTCTTCCTAAATAGTGCCACCAGTGGGGGACCACGCATTCACTGCATGAGCTGGCAGGGTATATTTCCTATTCAAACTGTAACAATGCCAAATACAGTTTATAAAATGCAAGTATTGCCAGGTGCCGGTGGTTCACGATTGTAATCCAAGCTACTCAGGAGGCTGAGATCTGAGAATCACGGTTCAAAGCCAATCCTCAAAGCCAGCACAGGCAGGAAAAGCCTGAGACACTTATCTCCAATAAGCCACTCAGAAAACAGAAGTGGCGCAGTGGCTCAACTGGTAGAGCCTTGGGCTGAAGAGCTGAGGGACAGCACCCAGGCCTGGAGTTCAAGGATATCAGAACTCTTGCTGTAAATTCATTGGATAACACATAGAATCAATAACACAAATGGACTGATACCATTTATTGATTGACTTTTCTGATCATTGTGATTAAAAGCATCAACACAATTCATTTCTCAATGTTGATCCATCAGCTTCAATTGTGTCATAGATATTAAAATCTGAAGAATTTTTTGTTTACATTATACATACAGATTTTTTTTCTTGAATTACTTATTTGTAAATTTAAGGATTTTTCTATTGTTTTTTGTATTCTGTAAATTGAAGCATTCATACTTGCTTGTCTGGGCCATTTTTTAACCTACTCGGTATTTTGTTGAGGAGTTTGTTCAGAGGTTCACTCAAACTACACATTTACAGGTTTATTTACTCCTTTTCTGTATATGGGTGTTTACTTGTTACTTGTTTCCCATAGTTGGTGTCTCTGAAATGCTATTTTTAATGTACTTCTCCATGCAAAAGTGACAAGTATGTTCTTCATAACAATTAGAAGATAGTTACTTTGTGACAATTATTGACTTACATGCTTCCAGACGTACTCTCCATGCATACTTAATATGTAAATTCGGTCACTTCTGCCTTATAGGTCATTAAAAGAAATTTAGAAAAGTTATAACATTTCAAAAGGCATTCCATTTTTAACAGACAAGCAAGATTTAAAATGAAGAACTCTTCCCCCAACATCCTAGCACCTAATCACTGTGCACTGTACATTGGTTTCAATTCTTTTAAAAAGAAAAGTGAGATGTACTGCTTATTTATATTTGTAAATTGATTTCTTGTGGTTGAACTTAGTTATGGAACACTTCTTTTCACCTTCCACCATTTTTACCTGTGTTTTCTTAGTCATGGATAAACATTTTCAGTGTCACTCAGCTTGCATTGTAATTACTTCTGTTCATAGTCTTATCTACAGTTAGATGTAAAATTGCTTAGAAATGGAATACTTTCTGTTCAAGGATGTTTCCATGGGAGAAATTATCACAAGGTATGCACTGAGAAGATAAGCAGGTGGTCACCATTTACTCAATCTACTAATATCACTAGGTATCTTTTCTGACTTACTCCTCAGGCAAATCAGTACAGCACACACCTATATATTTTTCCAAGCTTTCTCATGCTTCCATGAATTAGTGCATTGGGAGACTGACTGTGGACTGAATTCATTATATGTAATCTCATCATATCCATAACACACTTTTCTGCTTTGTAGGAGAAAAAAAAGATATGTCAAAATTTCAGTCTTTTAGTTTAAAATTTTCACCACTATAAATGCCTTGCCATTTAAATTCCCTGTAAATGCATATAGAACACTAACTACATATACTCAAAATCTTCATTCACTGGGCATAAAATATAATTCTAAGTCATTTATTATTACATTTTAAAGAATATATTCACATCATTACCTTTACCACATAATTTTTGAGGCAAGGATAAGAGATTCTAAGGAGGAGCAGAGGGAAAAAAGAATAATGGACAAAACATGACTAGGATATAAAACAATTGAACACATATGTGCAGCCTCATTGATTCTACATTATTAATTTATTATATTTATTATATTATCTTATTATATAATATATAATAATTATGTGTGCATATATTATATAATTTTATATGATGTATAATATATAATATGTAATACATATTTTATATTATATTAAGTTTCTTGTTATATAAAGAAACTTTTATCAATTTTTATAACTATATAGAAGTTTGTGGTTATATTTAAATAGCCAGGTCAACTATTTATAGATAATAAAAGACATTCTAAAATGTGTCATCTATTTCACTAGATAGTTAGCTATATAGCTCTGTCTTCATCTCTCTAGCTAGCTAGCTAACTGTCATCTATCTAATCTATTGCTGTTTAGATAAATCTGTCACAACTATGAATGGAAATAAAATAGCTATTTTTTAAACAAATCTCCAAATACCTTGCAGTGCAACCTAGTAGTCAACATATTCCAGAAAACATTGAAAACATTAATGCTAATCACTACAGTTTCCCACTGAGTTATACATTAATGCCACTTAACCATATGGACAGAAGTTGCCATTTCTATAGTGCTTAATATGTGCATTTAGTGGAGCAATTGATGGACTGGAAACCATAAGCAAGACATATTTTACATGAATAGCTTGCTTAAGCAAATGTTTTCTTTAAAGGAGCTCTGTGTTCTTATGATTCCACTTGAAATAACAATGCCTAATTGTTGATAGATACATCTATAAAACAATAAGAGCAATATTAATGAAATATAAGTAATCTCAACATGTGTAGCTATAGTATGCTCCAAAGCAACTTCTGTGATCTATTCAAATAAATTATATTTTAATTGAAATATACCTGCTAATATTTCTTCTTGACAAGTTTTTAATTACTTCTGACATTTTTGCATAGCTTGTTTGGTAACATTTCCATAACATGACTATTTCTTTCATGTAGAGAAATCCTCATATATCAATCAGCACTCTACTAAGTATATATCGCCAGTTCAATTTGTAAACCTCTTCCAACTTAAACATAGTAAGGCTTTACACACTGACTACAGAATGGGATTCCCTTAAATAAAGAAGTATTCTGTGGTATGCTCATAGACCTCCTTTATCTTTAGGGATCATTTTTAATAATGCACAAGGCTATTTAAAAGATTGTCTGTGTTGTTTATGCTTTTATAAGAAACCATCATAAGACTAATTTTGCCCTCTAGATTGTGTATTATGCCAGATGGTGTCTTCACATTAATATTTTCTCAAATTGGATAATTACTTTACTAGTTTAGGCAAAGTAACACTGTTATGATTGGTTTCACACTGTAAATGAAGTTTTATCTTTCCTGTAGAGTAAATGCTATTATCTTGAAGCACTCTTAAAGCTATTCTATGATCTCCATCAATGCCACTTTCACAATCTGATGATAATTTTCTGTGAGAGAATACTTTTTATAAAGTATCATTTCAGTAATAAACTAACAATCAGTCCAGAAAATAATAATGGAGACCTGCACAGCTCTGTTTATAATGTGAATATTAGAGATATACACCAAAAATATGATCAGTTTCTTCTACAAAATACTTCTTTTATTCTGCTGCTCATTCTTTGTTTTGTTTTAGGCAATACTGAAGTTCGATCAGATTCTTGTGGTCCTCACTTTGATTGTTTACTTGGCTGGGTCTCTACTACTTGACTCATTCCTTAAGTCCGACATTTAGTGGTTATTATGGCAAAGAAGTCTCATACACTTTTCTGTTTAGGCTGGCTTCAAAATATACATGATCCTTTGGATTTCAGCCACCTGAGTAGTGATTTCTACAAGCACTAGCCACAGAAGCCTGGCTTAACTATATCTGTGTAGCATTATTTGACCTTTGCAACACACATTTAACCTGCCCATTTGTCAATATTAGGTTTATAGTATCTAGGTATACATTACCAAGATGTGTCTAATTTATTTGTTGTAGTATGAAACAGATTACTTAAAATAGGATAACTGGGCGAGTACTAGTAAGCCTGGATTTTTCTTCACACAGCATTTTTGTATCAAATTTATTTTTTGAGCATTTGAGGTTCGCTTTTTTCAGAGACATCTAATTTTATGTCTTGAGCCCAATACACATTTTTCATTACTTAGGAAATTCTCACTTTTGTTTTCAGTATCCCACTTTCTTTTTAAACTCATTAAAAACACACGTGTAATTATGTAATTATGTAATTATGTTTCTTTGTGAACTTCTATCAATTAATAGATCTGTGGCATAAAAGAGATAGTGATTAGTGTGAATTGATTATATCTGGGTCTTCTTTTCTCTAGAAGAATTGTTACTTTGCCACATTAGGACCTGGGAATAAGCTGTGAACAGAGAAACAGAATGAGTTGGGGCTTTCGTGATAGTAACTTGGAAGGGCAGCGCAGAGTTACTGGAGACAATCAGAAAATGAACCAAACAAGTCTATCCATTGATATGGAGAAAGGTCTGAACATTAAATTTCTCTGAAAAAATAGAAATAAGTCAAAAGAATGCAGGAAATCTCACACAAGAAGGTCTTGAAAAAGGAACAGAAAATAAATTATTTTAAGAAGCTGCAGAATACAGTATGAAAAAGGTTCCTTTTAATATTCAACAAATATTAGTAAAAATTATACAATTTTTGGTATCTAATTCATTAGTCTAACTTTCTTCCCTGATAAGATGTCTTTAGTCTTAAAGAAATTATGATAGAATTCATTCATAGGCACTTGCAAAGTGATCTATGCTTTGAATTGATCACTCTTTGATTGGTGATAAGGTTAAGTCCATAAAACCTTCTGCACGTTGGAACTATCATATGTCAAAAACGCACATAACCCCCCTAACCTACTGAAGATTAGCAATACCATTCAGGGAAGAAGATGTGTTTACTGAATTTCATGATATCATGGATGAGTAGGAGTTGTGACTCATAACTCTGAGTGCTGTGAGAGAGTGTCATACCATGTACAACTAAACTGAGAAAACACAAAAGTTTAAAGTTCTATCTAGGCATTTTATTGAATGCAAGCCTATTGTTTTGAATTAAAAACATTGCAAATCAAACCATTGTAACCTAGAGATTATTGTATAAAAGTTGCTGACATAAAAAGTTGCATTTAATATTTAATAATCACTTAAAATACTATATCCTCTCTCATGACACAGTAGTTACAAAACTAGATATTCTCCCTCTCTCCATATATATATTATATATGAGCTTACATGTGTACAAACTTGCATGCACACACAAATACACACAAGCAATTTTAACTGTTAGAATGATCAGGGTTTTTTGGGGGGTTGTTTTTTTTGGTGGTGGTGGTGGTCATGGGGCTTGAACTCTGGGTCTGGGTGTTGTTCCTCAGCTCTTCAGCTCAAGCAAGCACTCTACCATTTGAGCCACAGCACCACTTTCGGTATTCTGGCGGTTAATTGGAGATAAGAGACTCATGGACTTTCCTTGCCTGGGCTGGCTTTGAATTGCGATCCTCGGATCTCAGCTTCCTGAGTAGCTAGGATTACAGTCATGAACCATTGGCACCCAGCCTGATCAGCTTATTTGTTGAGTCTGTCTTGTCTAGTAATAAAATATGAGTAAAAGCTGAGTCTAATGTCACATGCTTATAATTCATGCACTTGGAAAGTTGAGTCAAAATGACTGACCAAGTTCCATTCCAGCTTGGGTTAAAAGTTAATATTTGTCTCAAGCATACAACAAAAATGGTAAGAAATTAAAAACTTAATGATTGTAATCTTCATGCCATGGGTAACACAGGTTTTTATGTATTATTCTCACTTCACAAATAAGAGATATAATTCAATCTGTTTCTTTTTATGTTAAATATAATTCCACAACCTGAAGATAATTAAAATAGTATCATCATCAGGAGCTATTGAAATGGAAATTATTTTCTTACATTATAGAATTTTGTACTATGTGTTTTTTGCTATGTGCAATTTTTTATTGATTTGGTTATCCATAAATCATGAAGGATTACCCATTGATTAGTAGATAACATAATATTATTATAAGAATATTCTTATTAAAATCTTTATATTAAAATATTATATAGAGAATAATATACATATAAAACTTTCTCTTGGGCAAATACATGAAACAGGTACTGTCAAATATTAAAATTATTAAACTCTGTTAAAGTGTATGTATGTTTATACTTAGACCTCAATTAATTGTTAACTATTCCAGATTCATAATACTTCTTTGGATTCCTAAATAATTATTTTCCTCTTCCCTGCAATTAAAACTGAATTGATTATCTCTGATTGTTTTTGCCTAGTTCAACATAACTTAGTAATTGTAATTATGGTTCTGATAGAAATTACAAAATTTTGATGTGCTTGTTCTGTAAATTGCTATGCATCTATTGTAGTCTTACCTACCTGAGAGAATATATGTGCACCTGCTTGCATATACTTTTTCAGAAATCATGTGTTTTTCAATGCATATTCGATACAAGAATGTGTGAGACAAAGCAGACTCAGTAGAGAATAACAATAAGATCTTCTGAATCCTTATCATTCAAAATCTAATCTGTACTCACTGTCTTTTATAAATATAATTAAAACTGTATTAAAATATCACAAAATAGTGATACACTTAAAGAAAGATATCAGAACATGATGAATATGTTTTAGAAAACACTGCACATACATAATTTATTTTCCTTTCCTTCTTTCTTTTTCCCTTCCTTCTTTCTTTTCCTTCCATCTTTCCTTCCTTCTTTTCTACCTACTTTCCTTCATTTCTCCCTTCTTTTCAGTAACAGGGATCAAATCTACATTCTCAGGTATGTTAGACAAGGGTTCTACCACTGACATACATTTCAAGCCCCCTTCATTTATTGGTCTTATAGTTTAAGAGCTAGAGCTGTTAACTCAGGTATAAAAATCACTATATTTCCAGGGGAGCCTCGTCAACTGTGTCATTCCCACAAATAAGAGATTTCCTAGATTATACTCATTCTATAGTTCCAGAAAACGTCAGCCTTGCAGGAGCTTTAGCAATAGAGGAATTAAGCCATTTGAATTATGGGGCCCAGAAAAGCATATTCTAGAGAATGATTGTTTGGGAATCTATGTGAGGTTTTTCTTTCCCTTAACCCATTTGGCAGTGGGTATTTAAATGGTAATCTGACTACCAGATTACCATTTGTAGTTTGTTAAAACGATATTGACTGATTCTGGTCTCTTTCAGGAAGCAGCATGCTTTGATATGCCTTCATTTTACAATGAAGAAAGCAAATAATGCCAATGCCTACCTCTATCCAAGAGATTTATCTTCCTAACAAAAGAATATTCACCTGTGTTAAGGTTGGAAGCATCTTATTATTTCTCTCAGTGTTCATGCACAACACTACAGTCTTCAAGACACACTGCATATTTCTATGAGTGAATTTGTTATCACAGTTTGGAGGAGGTTTTGTTAATTAACTATACCTTATCAGTTATTTGCAGTAGTTCGCGCCTTACAAAACTTACCTTTAAAAATAAGCATTGCCAATGATTTCACTAACAAGTTTAATGTGAATCAATAAGAATCAAGAAAGCATCAAGAAAAATAAGATCATCAATGTGTTTCTTGGCAAAATTAAATTTATAAAAGAGCAATATCCTTTTATCCATGTCAACTCTTGCCAAGTCAGCACAATTTAGCACACAGAGAGATTGCCTTGAATCACAAATTCTCACCCAGAAGGAATGGAGGTAGTAGAGCCTGCACCCAGCATCCAGTATCCCAGCATTCCAGAATGACTTCTGAAGGTTTGATTTCTATCTTTCCCATGCTCAGGAACAAGTATGAGTCAAGGGAAAGTAGTTTGTGGCTTCCAATGACCCGATTACCATTTCAAGAATGAAAATGGATTCAGAACTTAATACATGTATGGTGGATGGAGGGAAAAGAACAGAGCATGTTTTAAACATTTTGATGTTCAAATGCACCATCCAAGAGGGCTAATTTCTGTTGTGTCACATCCAAAGTGTTGACAGAATCCTCACAGTTGAAAGATCACACTAAGAGTACATAAAAATCTAGCAGGAAAGTTATCATGGGAGCATATTTCAGCATCATGTGAATATTCTCCAGCTGAATGGGATAGGAGAGGGGAAAATGCCTGTGACATCAGGCAATAGTGATCAAACAAAAGAAAAGGGATGTTTTATGAGCTCTAGAAACTAAAAATAAAAACAAAGAAACAAAAAATAACTTTGAAAGTCAAAGACAGAAACATCAGTTAAAGAAATCTGAGAAGCTGATTGGCAAATGTGAAAATAAAAATAATGTGATGTTCCTACAAACAAATATACACCAACACAAAGCTAATAACACACCTAAATTCAGGAGAACATAATAATAAAGAATGCTAAATAAATCTCTATTAACACCCTTAAAGGGACATATGAGTTGTCTGAAAAATAAATCAAGGTAATTATTTTAAAGAAAGCTGGTGAATTACAACAGAAAAACAGTTAACTAAATAAAACAAGGAAATAGAAACAAGAGCAAATA
Source organism: Dipodomys merriami (assembly GCF_024711535.1). Taxonomy (NCBI): domain Eukaryota; kingdom Metazoa; phylum Chordata; class Mammalia; order Rodentia; family Heteromyidae; genus Dipodomys; species Dipodomys merriami. The sequence goes on from NW_027202270.1 coordinate 33,476,269, forward strand.
AAAAATACAAATCAAGAGATGCAATAATTGATCAGAATATTTTGCCAGAGTGATTCAACAACAGATTTGATTAAATATAATGAAAAAATATACATTTCAAACAGGTAAACTGAAAGTATCCTGTTGGAGGCATCCAAAGAAAAAGTGACTCAAAAAATAAAAAGAAAATATGCATCAACAAATCCTATATGTAAGGAGAGAGTGGATGATATATTCAAATAGCTGAAAGAAAAGAATTGAAAGCAAAAAATAATGTATCCAGAAATAGTGTTTCTCTGAAGGAGAAATAGTTTCCTAGCTAAGCAAAAGTCATATGAGATCTTTACCACAAATATGAATTAAGGAACCTGCAAAATATGAGTCAAGTTGAAATGAAGAAGCACTAAGAAAGTGGGGGGAGGAGTATCTCTATAATCCTATCAACTCAGGATAGTGGTTCAAGAGCAATGTGGGCAAAAGTTAGCAAGCCCCTCATGTAAAAAGAAACTAGGTAGTTTCTACCTGTAAACTTAGTTATCTGGGAGTCATAGGTAGGGGGATTGTTGTCCAAGACAAGCAAAATAAAAACTGCAAGACCCTATGTGAAAAATAACAAAAGTAAAAATGATTAGAGGCCTGGTGTATACTTGTCTAGGAAGCATAAGAGACTGGGTTCAAACTCCAATACCACAAACAAAAGAGAGAGAGAGAGAGAGAGAGAGAGAGAGAGAGAGAGAGAGAGAGAGAGAGAGAGAGAGAGAGAGAGAGAGAGAGAGAGAGAGAGAGAGAGAGAGAGAAAGAGAGAGAGAGAGAGAGACAAGCATATGATATATTGATATATTCAAGTATAAACTTACTGCTAAAAGTGTGTGTATACAGACAAAACAAGAATAATATTCTAACTCAAGACAAATAAAATAAAAATAAAACATTAATATATGAGTCACTACAAATATAATCATAAAAGGATAATATAGAGTGATAAGTGACTACATTAGAAAGAAGAGATGAAATATGATATAATTTTATACTCTAAGGAACTAGAGAAAGAGGAAAGCAATACGCCTTCAATTATAAGAAGGAGGAAGATAAAAATATTACTATATAAATAAAGCAATGGAAAATAATTAGAAAATAATAATAAATATGATACAATAATCTGAGAGAAACACTTTTATTTTCTTTTTTTTTCTGTTTAGCTAAACTTGACAAACCTTAGGTCAACAAAGAAAAAAAAACCTCAGGGAACATTACAAAAACGATTATGAGAATACTATGAATAATTACAAAGCAACAAGCTAATAAATAACATGAATTTCTATGAACATACAACTGGAAAATAATAAACAAAAAAGAAAAAGTTGGAAAATATCAATAATGAAGACAGAAAACGTGAGTATGTAGTCATAAAGTATGAGATCCAAATATTTCCTAGTGGGTCCTATGAAACATTTAAAAAAGAGTCTGTCCAATACTTCTTAAGTTCATTTAAAAAGTTGAAAACATGGGATAAATTCCAAATTCTTTTTGTGAGACTATTGTTACCATAATGTCAAAACCAAATAAAGACATCACCACAAACGAAAATCTTGGACAATTTCTCTAAAGAACATAGAAAAGAACTTAGCAGACTATTATTGAACTAAACTTATTATTAAATAGATCCTATATACACATATAGATATAGATGGATAGATCATATGTATTACCTATCTAATCTACATATATACATATATAACAGATCACATATGCATATAATTCACATTAAACATATCAAATACGCATTAGGATCTAGCAGGATTATCAGTGAAATACAACATTGGTTCCTTACAGAGAAATCAATTGATGCGATGTACATGGCAAAATTCCTGATTGTAAAGCACCTAAAACTTTTAATAGATCAGTACTGACAGAACATACTAAAAGGAAGAAAGATTACATATGAAGAAGGCCTATGTATGACAACTTATAGGTAACATCAAACTCAATGGCAACTGAGCACAACTGTGCTCATTGCAACACTATTTGCCATAGGTAAGATATGAAATCAGTCTAGGTGCCCCTCAATGTATAAATAAATCAAGAAAATGTGGTATGCTTAACAAGAAATGTACTCATTGCCTTATTCATGTAACTGTAACCCCTCTGTACAGCATCTTTACAATAAAATAATTTTTAAAAAAGAAAAATAAACTCAATAGTAAAACATGTAAGGTTATTTTTAAGATCTGAAAAATAACAGGAATTCTCATAACAGTTCTAGTAAACATTACCTGAGATTCAAGCCAAAACAGTTAAGCAGGGGAAATACGAAAATGAAAATGAAAACCTAAAATTATCTGTGCTCTCAGGTAAGTCATAACGATGTTAGACCTGGTTAAAAATGGCAAAGTCATAGGATACAAAAATTGATGTGTAAATCAGTTATTCCATTCACTAAACATCTTAATAAAAAATCAAACTCCAAAATGTACACTTTTCATAAATCTAGAAAAGTTCACTATTGATGAATCAAGAATTTCTTAGAAACTAGGGATGGTCAATACAAGAGAAGCAATGTTAAAATGGTCTGATGAAACAAGGTGATGAGGAAGTTCAATTTGATTATGGTGATGGTTTCATTCATGTATATCTATTTCAAAACGCATAACATTCTCTGCAGTGGGTATGACCATCCTAAAGTTAATGCTGCAGTGATTCTGCACTATATTAACAAAGAAAGATATAATGGCAAATGCAAAGAAGATACAGATATATCATTCCTTTTGAGAAATGTTCTGTGAGGTAGAATTTTTTGAAGAGAAAACGAGTTGTTTTTTTTTTTCTACAAGAGTTAAAAATAAAAATAAAATTTCCCTCAACAACACAACTTTCGTTATTTGGAAGTCACCTTTAGGAATCATTTATTGTAACTCCTCATCTTAAAGCAATTATTTTTATGATGTTTATAGAAAGGATCTTCTGGTTTTTTGATACACATTAATTACAGTAAATTATATGCTCACCTGCACTCTTTCTCATTTTCCATTATTCAAAATGCACAAATGTATTCCTTATATTCAGGAGATGTCAAATTTATTAAATGTCCTTCATTTCTAATACTGTCTTCAGAATGGAAATCAAGAAAATATTCTGAGAAATCAGGCATAGAATGTGTATGTTTTCAAGTCCCTTAATTTTCTGTATTGAATAAAACATATCAGTCCAATCCAAATACATTCTCAATATAACTTCATAACTAGTGCATGCCTACATGCCTTGGTTTCATTTATGAGGTTTAGAGAAGATCCTAAGGCAATATTCTTCACAAGGTGAAATTCACTTGTTTCTGCTTTGAACATTTTTACTTCTCTTTTTGGAGCAATTTTCTATGTCACCCAAGCTGTACTCAAAGTCTTGATTCTCTGCCTCAGACTTGAGTGCTGATATTACAGGAATGACCACCTAGATAGGCCTAAGAAACTGGTCATATGCCTTAAATCTCTCAAGCAGTATTTTTGACCAAGTGGAAGATAGTGCTGTACCTTGAAGGATGGCATGTATCTTAAGAACAGCAAAAATATTGCTAACATGTTGCAAACATTCCTTTAGAAAGTAGTAGAAATTGAGTACAGTTTTAGCATTAGTGTGAAAGGGGAATTTTAGACCAAAACTTGTGATTTGGAATATGACATAAGGAGAGAACTGAAGGACAAGAATAGAATAGTCACATGAAGCCTCATCTTTAGTGAGCATGGGCTTGAGTGTGTGCAATGAGAGGTGGGATTGGAGTAGGAAGAAGATGGGAGTCATGGGTACATGGACACCAATGAAGAGTTTGAATGCATTTGAAGAACACTGAAATATTTAAATTAGGAAGAAATTATGAGGGACCTATAAAGCTCTTTATTCAATGAACAGAGATTATTTTGACCTATCTATGTAAGTTATATGGGTACTCAATAAGTTATCACAGATCATAGAACTAAATATAAAATGGTTGGATGGACAAGAGTGCAGAAGGAACAGAATTGAAAAACCATTGACAAAATAGGAAGACAAAACTTCTACATAGGTGCAAAACATTTATGCCTCATATGAATACTCACCAGTGACTTCAGTAGAAGAGAATTTTAAATGGGCCAGCAGATAAAATTACCAGTTATGTGAATATAAGTCAGACTTTTCCCCCCATATGCCCCATAATTGCCTAAAGTTCCACAAAACATGTTACCAAGGTAGCAGAGATGAAGCTCATGCCAATTATCTCTTGGCTGCTCAATTGATACCTATGAAATGGCAATCACTACTTTAGTTTTCAAGTTCTAAACCATATTTTCTTCAACACCTGAAGTAGTCATATTCTAACTGATATGTACATATGTGTTTGTGGGGTTACACTACGTGTAAAGGGAAGTTGTTTTATATTAAAAAGTCACTTTCCACTATAGTAATTCCTGACAATTAAGAAATTCATACATTTCCATTTCTAGATGACAATAACAGATGGCACAGCATTAGTTGAGAACCATTGCCAATATCAGTCATTTATCTTAAAAGCCAATTGTATAGGCAACCTACATTTCTGTACATCTTTTTCCTTTGTCAATATCAGTTTTGTTGGAGTAGAAGATTAAAGGAGAGCATATTTCCAATTCTTCTCAAGTGATTTAGGACTAAAGAAAAGTAAACCACCCCATCTATGAATAGCCAACCATAACGTTAATGACACAACTTGAAAAAGTAATTAGGTATTTTTTTCCTCTATACAAAAATATGGAGCCTGGGAAGGTTGCTCAGTGGTAGAGTGCTTGCCCTGCATGCATAAGGCCCTGGCAGAAAAAGCCAGAAATGGTGCTGTGGCTCAAGTGGTAGAGCACTAACCTTGAGCTGAAGAGCTGAGGGATAGTGCCCAGGCCTAGAGTTGAGGACACATGAACAACAAAAACAAAATTATGAAGTAAAATTAAACAAACTGAGATGCCTATGAAGGCAACATAATGGTATGATGTCACCTTCCTATATGTAGTGCCTGAATCCCATAAATATAGTGATATAAATATTTGTACAATATACAGTAATATGTATATGTGCATACATATTTATATATATCAATATGTTAATGGTGATAAATATAAATTTATTAGAAACTGGGAGAAGGACACAGAATTAAAGGAAAAAGGGTGAAAAAGCGCAGCAGCAGAGAGTACTGGACATTGATGAAAGTGAACTATACAACTTGTGGATGGAGATGGGAAGGAGGGAATGGGAGCGAATGAGGGAACAGATGATATTATGCGAAAGGAAATGTACTTATTAATGACTTATGTAAAGGTAAGCCCACTTTGTATACCCTCTAAAACAACAAAAAATTATAAAAAATAGGAACTTTTTGTTGATCTTTTAAGTCACTCAGATTGTAGTTTACTCCAGAGTGAGAACCTGTGCATCTTAGAACAAATACAGATTTAGTAAATACATAAATGCATTGTACTTGTTCAAACTCTTTCCAATGCTTGGAGTGAAACATGATGTGATACCACATGGTCTCCTAAATATATTTAATCAATGAAGAACACATTGTGACCTGTAAAAGTTCACATCACTACAAACTCAGCCCCTGCCTTGTTCATTGAAATGAAATCTATAGCTCATTTTGAACAAAAAATGTACCTTTGACAAATACTAGCTTGAATCTTTGAAGACTAAAATGAGGTATTTGAAGTAAAAGTGACATAGTTCATTTTCTTCTATAAATAATGATGGTATTACAGCAGATATGCTTGACAGTATAGGATATCTAAGTACATGGAAGTTAAATCTTGTTTCCAACCTTTTATAGTGAGCTTTCTTACTAAGACCGATGATTCTACATACTTTGCTGCATACTCTACCATGTTTCCAAAGTATTACTTCTAAAATGTTAGCTTGCATTCCCTAGCATAAATATCACAATGGATTTTTAATCGTTCACATGATAAACACTTTCAACATGTTTTACTAGCATTCTGATGATCCATGATTGTTGCATTTTCACAACTGCCATATTCCTATTTATGAAACATGAAAACATATTCTTGGTGCCATCACTTCAAAATTTGTTATATCATAACTATGGGCATCTTACTGTGTAGCATAATTACCTGATTGTATCTTCAAATGTGATGTTGGTTAATTCTTTATAAGGATGAATTTATAAGGACTATATAGGTAAATGATCATCAGATTTCCTCCTGTAAATTGTCTAACATATCTGCAGTGGAAAAAGTATCCGATATATTGCAAGCTTTATTTCACTGAATTTATAGTAACCATAATCCTAAATCTGATTGAGGCAAAATATTAGATTCTGTATTTATTCTTATAAGAATATTCCTGTAATGTTCAATTATGAACTAAAATAACTTGTAAGACAACTTGTAGCACTCTTGTAAATTATTTCCTGAAACTTTAATGTAAACTCTTTCTAGGTCCAAGTTGTTATTTCAAATTGAAAAGCAAAATTCCAAACACATAGATATGAGAAGCTATGTAGTAACAATAGAAAAACATATTTTTAAAGCACAATAAGAAATTTAAAATACTAAAGAAGCATGCTTCATTTTTATCAAACATATATTATTTAATATTAGCATGAGCTTCCTGGTTTGAAGCTGAACTAAAAGTATATACATATATACATATGTATATATGTATATACATATTTCAACATACACACATATACACTATATGGATATGTACATATGTGTACACAAATATATACATATGTACATAGATATGCAGGCATATGTATACGTATAGATATGTATGCACATATATTTGTACATGTATTGCACGTGCATACAAATATGTACATATTAATGCACACTATATATGGGATGAGAGAGATACATTATATGATGCTTAGCATTCTCTATTGAGTTCTATAGTATTTGGGATTTTATTTTTTTGTAGTAAGTGAGTCAGATCCTCAAGCTTGCTTGACTTTCTTGCTCTATTCCTACTCTGTTAGTGCTTGAGCCACTTTTCCAGTAGTTTTGTTTTGTTTTATTCTTGCTAGCGACTATGGAAATGGAATCCAGTGGATTCTTCTGCCCAGGCTGGCTTTAAACCAATATCCTCTGAATGAATCTCAGGCTCCTAGTAGCTAAGATTATAGGCATGAAGAAGCACTGGCACCTGACTATTGGCAGTATTTCTGATGTGTTGTTGTGAACATATCACTGTTTCATTTTTTCTATTCTTACAGGTAAAATAATAATTCTACGAAATACCACAATTTTAAAGGAATTTAAATTTCAATTAACTATTAATTTAAATTAAATTAATTCAATTATTTCAAATGTTAATTCAAAAGCTGACAAGGACTGCTGAAGAGGATCGTCATGATGTATATGCAGTTACTGACTGCAACTGAGGTAGGGAGTTTAATTCTTATGCAAACATATTTGCAGTTTAGAAGTCAAGATTTAAAAGTGTAGGTTTTATTTTTATGCTACTTGTAGCATAGTGAACTTCTTTGCTCTGCTTATGACAGAAATACCAAAGAATTTCCCTAAGGAACTATAATTAATCTAGATTTATAAGAATCTAAACTCAACTCTTCTGTCACCAAAGTTCTTTATCAAATGAGTTATTATTAAGTATCTGCTTTTACACACTCAGAGAGTCTTTATATAAATGCAAGTAGTACAAATTCCGGGATCATATCACTTCAGTGAGGTAGATGGCTGTACTGTACCACTCAGGTAGCTCTAATTGCAGTAATTTGTTTCTGGTTAGAATTCTCCACTCAAAGCCTTTTCCCAGGGAGAATGCTCTATGAATTTATAAATTTTCATGTGCCTTCAGAGTTTTATGATAGGAAGTTAGCAGAAAAACGATTCCTTTTTGAAGAAAATCAAACTGTTAATTCCCATTTGATTATTTTAGAAATCTAGTGCCACAAAAAATCTTTTCTTTTTTTCCTGTAGACAAAATGTTTTCTAAGCCATTAGAAAATGACTGAAAGGACTGACAAGCAAAGGAGCTAATTTCTTTTGAATCAAACTAGATGTTAATTTTCCCTCTAACCAACAATTTTAAGCAACAATATAAACTGACTAAAGTATAATTTGAAGGAAAAAAGGCATATATTCAAATTATTTTGGAAAAAGTTCTGTCACTGAAAGAAATAGAACATTTATTTGAGCAGAATGAAGAAAGCTACTTTGCTGAATGGCAACTCCTTTGTACAACTACTTAAAGTTAATAAAAATATATTTTAAAAAGAAAGCTTTGCTCTCTTCCTATGTTGTTTTATACATACTGAATTTCTAAGTATTCCTTGAAATTATACATGAAAGCATAAAAAGTTCTATTTCTTATCCCCATTTTATGATAGTATTTTTTCATAATTCCTGATAATTTGCTCATTATAAAACATTATTTTAAAGGCTTAATCATATTTTTAATTAAGATGTAAGCCATTATAATAAGGCAAATTTTATATAAAACAACTTTCTTTACAACTCTTGCATTTTAACAATGATCTGTTAAAAACAAATATCTTCTGTATAACAATTTTACAAGACTTTTGCAGATACAAAATGTGTGTGTATATGAGTATTGTGCACACAAGCACATGGAGCTTGAACTTAGGACTTCTCACTTTTCCTTAGTTTTTTTGCTCAACTCTGGCAACTCTACTGTTAGCTCCATCTCTACATCAAGATTCGTGCTGTTAATTGGAAGGGAGAATCTCACAGACTCTCCTACACATGCTCACTTTCAACCAAGATCATTACGTCTGTGCCTCCTTAGTGAATACAATTATAGTCCACTGGCACTTGGCATGATACAATTTTAACCAAGTTCAGATAATGATACTCCATGTCAAGGTTCCAGATACATAATACATTTTTGATGTCAATTTCTGCACATTACTTTTGCTATTTTTGTTGATCTTGTTTGTTCAGAAATTGCTCTTGTCATGTTAACATTAAGTCATTTAAGGATTTGTAGGTAGAAAGCTAATGTCTGTATTTACATTGTTTCATAAGTCTTTATAATTAAAGCCTATATAAAATACATGCTGTTTATTTTTCATTAACACTACTATTACTTTCAAGTGAATTTCATTTATTTTTTGTTGTTTGGTTTTTGTCTCTACAGAATCTTAGAACACGGAGCCTTGGAAAATAAAGACTTTATGAGCTGAAATTTTCTGGAAATGCAGTTTTTATTCAGCAAGTATTTATTCAGTAGATACCATAAAATCAGTAGAACTATTAAGAGCTAATTAGATTGACTAAGTAGCACTTATGTATTAATTCAATCAGTTATCCATTCAACAAGGATGCTTGTGTATGTATGTGGCAAAGTGGACACCCAAAATATGCATGATAACATAATTATGAGAAATAATGGTCTTGTATATAAAGTACATGTAAAGATTTTGAAATATTAGTGTTATTGTTATGAATTGCATAAAATATTTTCCCATATTCTCTCTGATGGATATACTACTGGAAATATAAGAGCCGGCTCAAGACAACCAGGTCCACGTTGACAGGTAAGGTCTGCATGTTGGCAGCAGTTTTGGCAATCTTCTATGCCAAATTTCCTGAGGTCATTTGGTTACTTAGCTTTAGTATTTAATTTACTCTTTAGTCAGTGGATCATTATGAACAATGATGCCTCAATATTTAACCTTGCAAATACATTCATATTACCACTATGAGTGCAAATATGAATATTATTTTAAAGCAGAGTCGAGGTGAGAAATGACTTTGGTTTAAAAAGGCCCAAAATGGTATTTTTGTACTCCATTCAGATTCAGTTTTCCTTTATTGTTAGTTGTCTGTACTCATAATTGCTGATGATGAATATATACTATCAACAGTGTGTATTAAACATTGAGATTTGCCTAATTGTCACACCTCTCCCTTTAGTCACAGAATCTAAGTTTTATTCAGTTATATACTCTCATACACCACACATATGACTTTGTGATACAGAGTCATGTGATCCACTCACTACCCAGAGTCAAGAGTTGACATAATGTTCCAGTTAACTATTCTTCCTTGACATTGATTGATAGCAAATATACAAGTATTCCAAGTAATTCAATGTGACAAATCAGGAAGTAGGGTTTCTTTCATCAAATTATTCCTAATTTCTAAAAGATAGTCATAAGAAATATTTTTCTTGAACCATTGATACTGTTGGATCTAGATATGATACCCAGTATTATTCTGATATTTTATTAGCAGGCAAAAATGCATCCAACATGCAGGATGCTGAGCTGGGAGATGGACAGAATTTTGGTCAAATATGACATATACTGAGCTGTCAAGTTACAAAAATCTATTATAGATCTGTTATATCAATTTTGCCCTAGAAATAAAGCCCCTAATTTTCTAAGTATGTTTAAATGAGAATTTCTTGCTATTATCAGAATAAAACATTTTGAATGATTATAATCATATAATCACTTAAGATTAAGATAATAATGATATTCTAAAGATCATGCTTTCTATTAGAAAATATAAGATACAGAGTTAAAAAAAGAATAAGTTACACTAGCCCCAAATACCTTTACTATTACCCTGCCTATGGCACAAATATACCTATATGATTCAAATTAAAATAATAGTACATTCATTTTTCAGTAATATGATTGAAATATATTCTAGCAGTACAGGAAGTAGCAAGACATAGTTTTTCTGTCTATAGAAATGAATTTTTGTGATAAAGAATGTATATGAAAACTTTGAGAATATCATCATTTTAAAATAGATGAACATTATGCTTTATAAACACCAAACTGAACTGTTGATGTAGATGTATATAACATCTAAAATAGCATGACACAGTGAGTAGATTTTTATATTAGTGCATTTAGATAATTCAATGTATTTTGTTTTATTTCTATCTCCCCTCCTCCCCCTTCTTTCTTTTTCTTTTTCTTTTTTTATGCCTGAGACTGAAGACTCAAACTCACTGTCTCCTCTCTCTCTCTCTCTCCCCTCCCCCCATCTCTCTCTCTCTGTCTTTCTCTCCTTTCTTTTTATTTTTATTTTTAGGCCTGAGACTAGAGACTCAGACTCACTATCTGACACTTTAGCTCTTTGGGCAGCATGATACTAACTGAGCAATGTCTCTAACCAGATTATATTTCTTAATTTAGAAAAAACTAATTCTTTTTTATGACACTGAATAGACTCATTAAACCCAAAATTTGAAAACTCCTTCGCAAAACTCTTATAACAATTATTTGATAAATAAAATACCATTTTAATATCACAAATATGTTGGGACATGAAGCAAATATGCTTCATTTAAAAGGAGGAAGCCAGGTGCTGGGGGCTCACGCCTGTAATCCTAGTTACTCAGGAGGCTGAGATCCGAGTATCACGGTTCAAAGCCAGCCTGAGCGGGAAAGTCCATGAGACTCGTATCTCCAATAAACCACTAAAAAATTGGAAATGGCGCGGTGGCTCAAGCAGTAGAGCACTCACCTTGAGCTGAAGAACTGAGTGATAGCACCCAAGCCCAGAGTTCAAGCCCCCGACCGACCAAAAAAAATTAAAAAAGAGGAGATGAAGAGCCGCATGAATATCACCATCTAATGTTGATCTACTTTGATTGAGACTAGTTTGCCACTGAACTAGAGGAATCTAAGGCCTTCTTGTAGCTTTGGTAGGCTAAGATTGTAAACATGATGAAGTATAGTGCTTTTATAATTTTTTAATATTTCAGTTATTTTAAAGTGGTAACTTCTGACAGTAACTTTAGTAGAGTTACTTGTTTCATTCTTGAATGAATGTTTGGATAACTGCTTTTTTGAATTTCCATGCTTTCATTAGAATCAGTGTTTTTTTTTTCCATTTTCCTAATATAGTTTATTAGCCTATTCAAAGTGCAATTCCCTGTGAATGAGGTAACATGTTTTTTTCTGGTTGTAATAACTGTACTTAAATTTACACATTAGCAGATTAAATGAAACTATTGAATTAACAATAAATTGCAATTTTCTTGCATTTAATGTAAGTAGTGGTTGTCATTCCATCAAAGAAAATATCCAATTCAAAGATTCATTTGAATTTTGTCATAGTTTACACTCCAGAAAGAAATGCAGGACCTAGGGAATGACTCAGCTGCTTTTTACTCCTTTGTCCTTTCCTCCAACAGAAAATGTTTTCTTTGGGGGGGTGAGGGGCGGATGGGAAGGGATGGAAGGGGAAACAATGGAGGAGGCTACAATGATTGATAAGAAATGTATTCATTATCTTGCCCATGTAATTGTAACCCCTCTGTACAGTATTTTCACAATTAAAAAAATTTAAAAAAGAAAATGTTTTCTTAATTATTCCTTTCACCAAGCTTAGACATTCTCTCAATTTGTTAATGACATCTTAATATTCAAAGCAATTCCTTATCTCTAGAAATTTAAAGCTGCTGGAAGTTTTCATAGAATTCATTTAAAATATAACCCCTGCTTATATATCCAGGAATTATAACAAATGGAGTTTTCTCTGTTTCATTGAATTTTTGTTTGTTTGTTTGATTTTGAAATACCAGCTCTGTAACTGCATATGATAGCCTCAAGCTTAGGATTTTCTTATTTCACACTCCTGAGTAATAAAGATTAGACATAGATAATATCTTTGGTTAATATATATCTTTTTATTATGAAATATAAAAATATTTTGGTTCAAAGACATTTCTATGTATTTATTGGATCTCTATTGTTAATATTTATCTTTTCATTATAAAATATAAAATATTTTGGTTCAAAAACATTTATATGTGTTGATTGTCTATTTTGAAGAGGAAATAAGAATGGCCAATAGATGCATGTAGAAATGCTCAAGTTCTCTGGCCATAAAAGAAATGCAAATCAAAACAACACTGAGATTCTACCTCACCCCAGTTAGAAAGGCTATAATCAAGAACTCTAATAACAACAGATGCTGGAGGGATGTGGCCAAAAGAGAACCCTAATGCACCATTGGTGGGGGTGTAAATGTGTTCAACCACTCTGGAAAGCAGTATGGAAGTTCCTCAAAAGACTGCACATAGAGCTTCCCTATGACCCAACCATCTCACTTCTGGGCATTTACGCGAATGACCACAAACAAACCCATACTAGAGCTACCAACACTATGTTTATTACGGTATTATTCACCATAGCTAAGATATGGAACCAACCCAGATGACCCTCACTAGATGAATGGATCAAGAAAATGTGGTGTATATAATGTAATTTTATGCTTCCATCAGAAAGAATGACACTGCCCCATTTGTAAGGAAATGGAAAGATATGGAAAAATCATATTAAGTGAAGTAAGCCAGACCCAAAGAAACATAGGTTCTATGGTTTCCCTTATTTGCAATAACTAGTATATGTCTAGGACAAGCAGAAAAGCTCAAATGCTAGGTACATATGATCATATAAGATGATACTAAGTAACATGAACCCCAAGATACAGACACAAGTGGTTTTATATTTCTTGCTGTTGTTTTTAATGTTTTTATAATGTACCATGGGATTTTTTTTTGTTTCTTTTGTATGTTCCTCCCCTGTGGTATAACCCCTGTTTTCACTGAATTCAATTTTGGTGCCCAGAATATTGTATATACAGTTTTCTAATTTGGGGAGGGGAAGGAAAATAATAAAATGCTGAGATAAGGATATAGGTTTGATCCATTGTTACAATGAGATGTACAAGACACTATGTTGAAAATGAACTTTACAACTTCGGGGCAGGCGGAGGGAAGAGTTTGGAAGGTGGGGAGGGAAGAAATCGTAGGGGGAAAACAAAAGAAGAGGTAACAAGGCTTGATAGGAAATATACCATTACCTGCCTCATGTAACTGTAACCGTTCTGTAGTATTTTTTTAAATTTAATTTTATATTATTTGTGAACATACTGTACAGAGGGGTTACAATTACATGGGCAGGATAATGCGTACATTTCTTACCAAGCATTGCACCCTCCTCCTTTGGTTTACCCTTCAAATGCCTTCCCAGCCTCCACCCTTCCCCCCAATCCCAAACCTTCTCCTTCCCCCCCTTCCCCCCCCCTGCACCGACGTTGTAAAGCTCGTTTTGGACATGACAACTTGTACTTCTCATTGTGGCAACAAGTCCACCTGTATCCTTAAACAACTGGTTTTTCCCCATCTCCTCCACAAGTTATACTGACATCAAATATAGTGAAAGCAGGGGTTATACTGTGGGGGAGGGACATACAAAGCAACAAAGAGATAATCTTATAAATGCATTAGAAACACATGCATGAAAGAAAAAAAACATTAAAATACATATCTAAGGGTTCATTTTCCTGACCTCACATTATCTGATCTTTTCCGCTTGACTCATACATATACTAGATATGGCAATTAAGGGAAGCCATGGGACCTATGTTTCTTTGGGCCTGGCTTACTTCACTTAATATAATTTTTTTCCAAGTTTTTCCATTTCCTAACAAATGGGGCAATGTCATTCTTTCTGATGGAGGCATAGAATTCCATTGTGTATATATACCACATTTTCTTGATCCATTCATCTGCTGAGGGACATCTGGATTGGTTCCATATCTTAGCTATGGTAAATAATGCTGCAATAAACATAGTTGTGCTGGTAGCTTTAGTGTGGTCTTGTTTGTAAACCTTTGGGTAAATGCCCAAAAGTGGGATTGCTGGGTCATAGGGGAGATCTATGTGAAGTCTTTTGAGGAACCTCCATACTGCTTTCCAAAGTGGTTGAACAAGTTTACATTCCCACCAACAATGAAATAAGGTTCCTTTCTGTCCACATCCCCTCCAGCATCTGTTGTTAGAGTTCTTGATTTTTGCTGTTCTAACTGGAGTGAGGTGATATCTCAATGTTGTTTTGATTTGCATTTCTTTTATGGCTAGGGATGTTGAACATTTCTTTATGTGTCTATTGGCCATCCTTCTTTCTTCTTCAGAGAAGTTTCTCTTTTAAGTCTTTCGTCCACTTATTTATTGGGCAGTTGTTTCTTTCAGGATTTGTAGTTGGGGGGTTTAATTTTTTGAGTTCCAAGTATATTTTAGATATGAGACCCTTGTCCGTTGTATGGCTAGTAAAGATCTTCTCCCAATCCGTGGGCTTTCTATTGATCTTGCTAGCTATGTCATTTGCCCTGCAAAAGCTCTTCAACTTTATGCAATCCCATTTGTCCAACCTTTCTTTGTTTGGTGTATTTCCGGGTCTCTATTCAAAAAAATTCGGCCTGAGCCAAGGAGACCTAGGGTTTCTCCTATTCCATCCTTTAATGTTTTCAGAGTGTCTGCTTTGAGTTCAAGGTCTTTGATCCATTTGGATTTGATTCTGGTGCAGGGTGATATATAAGGATCTAGCTTTAGTTTTCTACATGTAATTAACCAATTTTGCCAGCACCATTTACTGAAGAGGTTGTCTTTCTTCCATTCTATTGTTTTAGCTCCCTTATCGAAGATTAGACGGCTATAGGTCTGTAGGTTCATTTCTGGGTTTTCAATTCTATTACATTGGTCCTGAGGTCTGTTCTTATGCCAATACCAAGCTGTTTTGATTACTATGGCTTTATAGTAGGGTTTGAAATTTGGTATTGATATTCCTCCAGCAGTGTTCTTTCCATTGAGGAGCATTTTTGCTATTCGGGGTCTTTTATTGTTCCATATGAATTTTTGGATTGCCTCTTCTATGTCCTTGAAGAATGCGGTTGGAATTTTGATAGGTATTGCGTTGAATTTGTAGATAACCTTGGGAAGTATTGCCATTTTCATGATGTTAGTCTTGCCAATCCAGGAGCGTGGGAGGCTTTGCCATTTTTTTAGTTCTGTGTTGATTTCCTTTTTCAAGATTTTAAAGTTTTCATCATAGAGGTCTTGAACTCTGGGCCTGGGCGTTGTCCCTCAGCTCTTCAACTCAAGGCGAGTGTTCTACCACTTGAGCTACAGCGCCACTTCCCCTTCACTTCTTTAGTTAAGTTAATTCCTAGGTATTTTATTTTTTGTGGGGCTATTACAAATGGAGTTGCTTTCCTAATTTCAGCCACACTTTTCTCATTGTTGGCATACAGAAAAGCCATTGATTTTTGGGGGTTAATTTTATAACCTGCTACTTTGCCAAAGATTTGAATCAGCTTGAGTAATTTGGGAGTGGAGTCTATGGGATTCTTTAAATACAAGATCATGTCATCTGCAAAGAGGGAGAGTTTTATTTCTTCTTTCCCTATTTGGATCCCCTTTATGTCTGCATCTTGTCTTATTGCTGTAGCTAGGCATTCCAATACTAGATTGAAGAGGAGTGGAGAGAGTGGTCATCCTTGTCTTGTTCCTGAGTTAAGAGGAAATGGCTTTAATTTTTCACCATTGAGTATAATGCTGGCTGTAGGTTTGTCATATACAGCCTTTATTGTATTGAGGAATGTTCCATGGATTCCTAATTTTTCCAAAACCTTCATCATGAAGGGGTGTTGGATCTTGTCGAATGCTTTTTCTGCATCTATTCAGATAACCATGTGGTTCTTATTCTTGCTCCTGTTGATGTGATGAATAATATTAATTGATTTGCGTATATTGAACCAGCTTTGCATCCCTGAAATGAATCCTGTTTGATCGTGGTGTATGATTTTTTGGATGAATTGTTGAAGTCGATTGGCCAAAATTTTGTTAAGAAGTTTTGCATCAATGTTCATCAAAGAAATGGGTCTATAGTTCTCTTTCTTTGATGAGTCCCTGCCTGGTTTTGGGATGAGGGTTATGATGGCTTCATAGAATGTGTTCGGTAGTGACCTTTCTCTTTCAATTTCATTGAAGAGTTGGAGGAGTATTGGTGTGAGCTCTGCTTTGAAGGCCTTGTAGAATTCCGCTGTAAAACCATCTGGTCCTGGACTTTTCTTAGCTGGGAGGTCTCTTATTGCTGTTTCTATTTCAATGCTTGATATGGTCCTGTTAAGATGGTTTAACTCATCTTGGTTTAGTTTTGGCATGTCAATATTTGCTAGGAAAAGGTCCATTTCTGTCAAGTTCTCAAACTTATTAGCATAAAGTTTTGAGAAGTATTCCCTTATAATGTTCTGAATCTTGGTTGTTTCCATGGTGATGTTTCCATTCTCATCTCTGAGTTTATTAATTTGTGTGTGTTCTCTTCTTTTTCTGATAAGATTTGCTAAGGGTCTGTCAATTTTGTTAATTTTTTCGAAGAACCAACTCTTTGTTTTGTTGATTCTTTCTATAGTTTTCGTTCTGTAGTATTTTTACAATAAAAATATATAGAAAAAAGAAATATAGGTCCCATGCCTTCCCTCATTTACAATAATTAGTACATGTCTAGGATAATCTTATCAAATGAGCAGAAATGCTCAAAAGCTATGTACGTATGACCATATAAGATGATGTTAAGCAAAATGAACTCCAAGAGATGGACACAGGAGGGTTTTCTTTGTTGTTATTATTTTTAATGTGCTATGTGATTTTCTTTTGTTGCTTTTGTATGTTTCCCCCCTCCCTATGGAATATCCCTTGTTGTCACTGTATTTGATTTTGGTAACCTACATCTTACATGTACATTTATCTAATTTGGGGAGGAGAGGAGAATAACAAAATATTGAAACAAGGACATAGGATAACCCATTCCAACAATGACACTCACAAAACACTATATTGGAAATGAACTTCATGACTTTGGGGGAGCAGGGAGGAATGAGGGAGGTGAGAAAGAGAAGGGATAGTAGGACAAAAGCAAAGGAGGGAGTAACAATGCTTGACAAGAAATATACTCATTACCTTACCTATGTAACTGTAACCCCTCTGTACAGCATCTTTACAATAAAATTAAATTTAAAAAATGAACAATGGGGTCTTGGTCGTCTTGGCAAATATTTGTAATACAGTCGAGTTTACATTTTTAATTACTTGCCACAGATACTCATTTAAGCTCAGGAAAACAATAGTTTAATTACCATAGGTGGTTTTTAATGTAACAATGATATTCATAACAAGAATAAATAAAACATAGTAAAAAAGTTAATTCTTTCAAATGGAAAAAGATAATTCTTTTTTCTTTATAACCCCTCTGTATGGTATTTTCACAATAAAAAATATTTGAAATTTCTATTTAGAATTGCACATTCTCATAAAGCTCTATTTTTACACTATTGAATAGAATGTTGACTGATTTGACAGATACAAACCATATATCAGTGATAAGTATAATGAGTAATATTGCATTTGGTGATAGCTGATATGTGGGGAAGATGGCATTCCTTAAACTTCGGAACTAGTACAGAAACCTAACATACTTCAGGAGTACTGGCTGGCATCAGAAAGTACTAGAATTCTGGGTGATCAGAACTTTTCTCACTTATTTCTACACTCACCTCTGCACCTTGCCTTTGGTTTTCTATAATTGAAAATCCAATACTAACACAGATTTGATGCCATTTTCTTTTTTTCCCCAATATTTAAAGCACATCATTCCATACCAATTGGTTTTCTCATCTTAGTCTTGTTTTGTTGATTAGTGTACTTGGCTCTTGAGAAACTTTGTGTCCTTCTTACCCAAAATGTGTCCTCTGGCCTGGGAAACTAATGCATATATAATATTTTGGTAAAAGCAACGTTATTTCTGATATTATCATTTCTCTGGACTCCATCCATAGTTTCATAAAAACCAGTTGATAACTGGGTATTCCCATTAGAACTGGGGACTCTGTGATAAGCAAAAATGCAGTATAACTTTTGCAAGAAGAAGGAGAAAGAGGAGAAGGAATATAAGAGGAGGATAAAGTGAAGGAAAAGAAGGAGGGAAAAGAAGATATAACTGTATTCACATTTTAAAAAGAAACCTGGGAACAAAATAGAATATAAAGAGGAGGATAAAGTGAAGGAAAAGAAGGAGGGAAAAGAAGATATAACTGTATTCCCATTTTAAAAAGAAACCTGGGAACAAAATAGATTCCATTAAAAACAGGAACAACTATAAAACAATCTTATATACAGGATGCCATAGAGGCCTGAATTTTTTTAAAGTAATTCTTTGTTTTCTTGTTAATCTGTAACTCTCTACCTTTTGAAAGATAATGTATTTCCACTTGATGGAAAATAGAGTTGGTTTGGTGGGAGATAACAGCAGGTCTGTATTAAATAACTATTGAATATCAACTTTTGATTATCAACTATTGATTACCAAGTTCTCTGAAGAATTACCCTCGGCTAAATGGGAATTGTCTATCTAGTAGTTTATTTCACCTTCATTTCACCCTGTCCCTCACAGTCCACAGTAAATAATTGAATGATGCTGGTACAAAAAGGCATCCCGAAGGTGGGTCCAACTTTGCAGTTAATTCACTTAATTCCCCACTGAAATCCTTTCACAAATTAGGACAGTAGATCCCAATGGACACATGCAACTTAAATTTTTTTTCCCCCCTGCTTTATCTTTTCTTACTACCTGTTGTCCAAGAAGGTTGTCAGACAAAAGACTCTGAGACTAATGTAAATTTTAGAAAAATAATGCATACTGTTTAAAAATATGCTCAAAACATTTCAAATAAACATTCAGTGTTCTAAAATTAAGCTTTCACTTTGTTCAGTTTATACACCATTTTTTTTTTTTTTTGCTAAATCTGGGATTCATTCTTCAGCATGCTACATGTAGTTGAATTATTTTGATAGGCCATATATCTGAAGAATGCAACCTTGGATAATGCCAGTTATATACTGTTACATTAATTAAACCTGAGTAAAGCATAACAGGTAAAGGAATAAAGTTTGTGTAAAAACCATTTTTTGGTACTCTCCATTTTAAAAAAAGTTTAGGACAGAATGTATAACTTTGAGTTTTCCTATAATGTTAGTTTCTTTTTTTCCCCCTTTTTGTCCATCTTGTGTCTTGGACTCATGGCCTGGGAGCTATCCCTGAGCTCTTTTGCTCAAGGCTACCACTCTACTATTTTTTTTTAATTGTGAAAATACCATACAGAGGGGTTACAATTACATGAGTACATTTCTTATCAAGCATTGTTGCCTCCTCCTTTGTTTCCCCTTCCCATCCCTTCCCATCTCCCCCCCATCCCTCCAACCCTCCCCCCTCCCCCTGCCAAAGTTATAAAGTTCGTTTTTCAACATAACGACTTATACATCTCATTATTGCAATGGGTCCACCTGTATCCCTATTTAAACGGTTTGATTTTGCCCTTCCCCTCCACAAATTATACCAACTTCAAATAAAATGAAAGCAGGGGTTATCCCCTGGGGGAGGG
Source organism: Dipodomys merriami (assembly GCF_024711535.1). Lineage (NCBI taxonomy): Eukaryota > Metazoa > Chordata > Mammalia > Rodentia > Heteromyidae > Dipodomys > Dipodomys merriami. Next base: position 33,496,488 of record NW_027202270.1, read on the forward strand.
ACATACAAAGCAACAAAAAAATCATCTTATAAATATGTTAGAAACAATCGCCAGAAAGAAAAAAAAAACATTCGAGTCCTTATCTTGGGGTTCATTTCACCTAACATCAACTTATGGGAACTTTTCTGCTTGTCTCAGACATGTACTAATTATTACAAGTAAGGGAAACCATGCATTCTACTATTTTGAACTACAACCTCACTTCCAATTTTTGAGTGGTTAATGGGAGACAGGAGTCTTGCAGAGAATCTTCTGCCCAGGCAGGCCTGGAACTGCTATCTGCAGATCTCAGCCTCCTGAGTAGCAAGAATTACAGGTGTGAGCCACCAGCACCTGCCTTTAACGTGAGATTCATCATTTTTTTAAATTGTAGTTATTAACTACTAGGGAAATTCTGATTTCCTTTATTTACAGCAATTTCATTGACTTCAACTCATTTTTATATGTAGTAAAAAAGTCCATTAAGACTTAAAAGTACAGAAAAACAATTTCTTAATAAACTCTAGCTCTGTATACATTTTAAAAAGAATGAAAAGAGAAAAAAATCTGCAAACATAGATTGAAAGTATTTTTTTAATTTTATTTTTTTTATTTATGTGGTGCCAAAGAATTAAACCAGAGCTAGGCAAGTACTCTACCGCAAAGCTACCTTTCTAGTCCCTGTTTTCTGTTATTGCTATTTGTTTTAGCATATTTAGATATAAAGATACTGTAGAGCTCAGATGCAAATGTATTGACATTAGGAATGTTGATTTCTTACCAAGTGAAAACACATGACTGTCAGGAACCAATTTTAATATATCCTACATGAGTAGTTATTTGGGTTGAAATTGAGATATTAAAAAAATCTATGTGAGTATAATATAAAAAAGATTAAACTATGAGTTTTATCATATGTAGGTAGGTAGAAATAACTCTTAACTGGAAGATGTAACATGAGATCCAGTCTTCAGACTGAATCAAATAACTTCCAACAAACCATTATAGATATTTAATTATAAAATAAGTTGTTTATTATACATTATATACATATAAAGTACCTCATTATAGATATTATGTGTTATATATATTTTGTTATATATTTATATTTATATTTTCTAAAGATCTGACAACTTGTATATCCTATAATTTTCAAACAGATAGTTGATAAATTATATTAATTTTAGGTTTTTCCTCTATGGTCAATAAGAATAAGAACCCTATACTTCTATGAACATATCAGAAATAATTGTGGGGTCTAACCCATATTGATTGATTACTTCATTTCATTGTTTTATACAATTATACTTATTCTAAGACATACAGAGCTGACACATTTTCATTCATTAACATTTATGAGTTCAGGATGTATCTAGTTTTATAAGGAACAATAACTTGAAAATTTATTCTACGTTAGTCAGTGATATAGATAGATAGATAGATAGATAGATAGATAGATAGATAGATAGATAGATAGATATAGTTTTCATTATTTGTCAGATAGCACACTAACTTTGGATGTGTATAATCTTAAGTTTCAATAATCCTAATAATTGGTCCTGATGGCTCAATGCCACAAAAGAACACTTATTATTAGAAGAGTATTGGTAAATCTTTAATGTGAACTTAATTGGTTAAAAATAGAAGAGATTGTTAAATGGATCCTTCAATGAATAATTAAAACCACTTATGGGAAAATCAATAAAACAGACAGATTTCTGGTGCCAACTTTCTTTGAAGCTGTAAAATCTCGGTGTCTGCTATGATATTGAAAGGAGCTAAGATCCTCCAAATAAATCTTAGGGCTGCCACAATACCAGTCAGGTGTCACAAACTATCAGCCCCCAGCCTTTCTGAGAGTAATGCTTACCATTTCTAATGCACTACTATGAATTATTCCCACTGGATAATTTCTTGTCTTTGTGCTCATAATAAAGACCAAGCAGATAGTTGTGGGGGGTCAGCAGCAAATCTACATCTGTGAATAAACTCTCCTGGGTTCTTATGAAAGACTGTAATGAATTTCAACACATGGTGCTACCCTAGGGGCAGACATATTCACACCAAAGGAAGACATTTAGGATTTTGTAATAGAAATTAAGTGCTGAATCAGTGTGTGAAGTCCTGCTGCTACTGGTTGCTATTTCTGGGTTTAAACAAATACACAAAAGTATGCACATTTACTGTGCACATACACATATATGCAGGCACACGTGTGCATACATACATACACAAACCAATTAAGGTTCATAAACATATATTGTGGAACAAGTGTACTTGTCTATTTTTGTCTTATAAAATAGAATTCAATACCCAGTTGTTTTTCTAAACAGACATAATTAACTGAATATCTAGTTTATATTCATCTATAGTTCAACTGTCTTAAAAAAAACCAGATTTGTAAAAAATGCCTTTAGAAATTTCCAACTCAGTTTCCATGCAGTCTAACTGACAAAAAAATTAAGATATCCCACACTGTTGTTACATAAAAAATAGTGGCATAATTTAAGCAAGTTTTTTCAATAGCCTGCATTGCCTTAAGAAATTTCCATTCCTAGAATTTCTACTCTGTTATGATATTTCACCAAGTGATCTTGTAAATTTTGTATGTTAACATTGCTTATTAGTAATAATAATTACTAATTATTGCCTTACAGAACTTCTCACTGAATGAGTAGACTAAAATGTGCAAAGAAATTTACTTATAATTATAAAGTAATGGCAAGCACACAACATAATCAAACTCTCCTGATACCTTTGCAGTCTACATAGCACTTTGATAGTGAGAATTTCACGTCCAGGAATACACTTTGGCACACTAATTTTTCAGTCTGCCTATATAACTTTAATATATTTTATTTAGCACATTTTTCCAGAGGCATTGTTGACTCAATGCATCATTATCAAAAACTGGACAAGTGCCTTTTTTTTTTTTTTTTTTTTTTTTTTTTTTTTTTTTTTGTCAGTCGTGGAACCTGAACTCTGGGCCTGAACGCTATCCCTCAACTCTTCAGCTCAAGGATAGTGCTCTACCACTTGATCCACAGAGCTACTTCCAGCTTTATCTGCTTATGTTGCTTATGTGGTGCTGAGGAATCAAACCCATGGCCTCATGCATACAAGGCAAGCACTCTACCACTGAGCCACCTTCCCAGCCCTGAAAAATGGCTTTTTATATCAAAGTCTGCCTACAAATGCTTCTCAAGAACTTTTCTATTTCTTAAAATTTATGTTATTACTTAAAAAAATATTTTTCATGGTCTGAGTTTAATTCCTGGTACTACAAAAAAGATTTTTAAAAGTGGATTTCAAAGGCAGTTACTTGTGACTCAGGCCTGTAATCCTTGCTACTTAAGAGACTGAGATCTGAGAATCAAGGTTCGAAACCAGTCTGGGCTGAAAAGTTCATGACACTCTATCTCCAATAAATTACTCAGAAAAAGCTGAAAACTGGTGCTGTGGCTCAAGTGTTAGAGCTCCAGCCTTGAACACAAAGAGGCTCAGGGACAGAGCCCAGGCCCTGAGTTCTACCTTAGGACTAAAAAAAAAGTGGATTACAAGTGAACTGACATGCAATATATTGTGTTAAACTTTTTTTTTCCCTAAAAATCTAAGCCACTTTTATTTTCATGTGTCATTCAACGAGAAAAAAAAATCTTGTAATTGCTGAATATTTCATTTTTGCCCCTGGGTTACATTTTGTTTACTTCCAACTAACATCATTTTCCAGATCACAGGGAATCTGAGAGAAGAAATACAACTAAAATATTCTAAGTAACCACTTTCATGTATCGAGTTTCTATTGCTACAGTCGTGTAAGAGCGCAGAATTTTAGGTCTAACCCAGGTTGATAAATTCCTAAAGATTTCAAGTTTGTAGAAAAAACTAATTAAATACATCTAATTTTGTAACATATTTTATGCTCTATAAAATATCTTACAAGTAGGTATGAACTTGTTCTAAAACACAGCTGTAAGGTCATGACAAGTTTTTTTGTTTGGTTGTTTTTTGTTTTGTTGTTGTTGTTGTTGTTTTTGGTCTGTCGTGGGGCTTGAATCTGGCCAGGGCACTGTTCCTGAGATCTTTAGATGAAGATGAGAGCTCTACTATTTGAACCACAGGGCCACTTCTGGTTTTCTGATGGTTAATTGGAGATAAGAGTTTCACATATGCTCCTGTCTCGGCTGGCTTTGAACTGCGGTCCTCAGATCTCAGCCTCCTGAGTGAGACACCACAGCCTGGCAGCAAGTAATATGTATAGGACTATTTTTGAATCCGTGCATGCTGATACGTCAGCATTTTGGAAACAAAGGTAGGAGGATCTTGAGTTCAAGGCTAACATTGATTACATAGCACAACCCAGTTTCAAGCAAATACTTTGCAATTTTTTATTGTTTATATTTTATTAAATATGTATGTTATTGTTGTTGTAGAGGTGATATACAGAGGGGTTACATTTACATGAGTCAGATAATGAGTCCAATTATTTTTGAACCATGTCTCCCCTTCCCTCACTCCCAGTTTTTCCTTTCCATATTCACCTACAAGATACATAATTCATTTTCCACATAGCATATAGTGAGTACCTCTATTGTATTTATTCCTTCTTTGTTCAAGCTTTTTGGTGCCCCCCCATTTCCCCGTAAAGACATATAACCCAACAAACAAGATAAAAGGAAAAGACAACACAACAGCAACAACAGCAACAAAAAAACTTTTCGTGCCTTTTCTTCGAGTTCATTTCATAAAGTATTAGTTTGTATGATCGTATTCATGTAGCTATTGAGGCTCTGCATTCTGAAAATACATTATTATTTATTAATTGCTTTTAAATGTATTTTCTTATTAAAACATTTAGGCAAATGTAACTGTTACTGATATATGTATTTCAAAGATCAAATAACTAATCATCATGTATTTCTATTGGTTATAAAATTATTAAAGAATAAGTCAAACATCATATTGCTGAAATCATTTATTTTCTTTTATGGTGAGAAATTTTAGATTTATTTTTTGAAAGAACTGCATTATAAAATGCAAATGTATGGGGAAACTATCATTTGAGGCATTGTTCAATGTTTGAATATTTAGATGAAATATCAATAATTGTAGTAGCTGCATCTCAGAAGAAATGTAGTGTTTTAAATTCAGAAAGCTTGTTACTCATTCAAAGTTTGATAGTATAACAAAAGCTGGCAGGTGTCTTCCTCCAAATGTTCTGTCAGTATTCATTAACATTTTCTTTTAATTTGTATTCTCTAGGCAATCTGTATTAATACTCAATCTATATTAATGATTCTCTATATTTTTTATTTTAGGGAAAATATCTACATCTTCTGTTTATGGAAATCAGAATTTCAGTGGTATCAGAAATGCAGTGCCTCTATAACCTATTCCTTTCCTTATTACTTTTCTTTGAATATTCAGCTATTTCTTATATTTCAAATTGAGATGTGTGTGTGTGTGTGTGTGTGTGTGTGTGTGTGTGTGTGTGTGTGTGTGTGTACATACTCATTTGTGCTGGTACTGAGGCTTGAACTCTTATCTCTCTTGTCTACCCCACTTGGCTTTCATGCTTATGACTGGTGCTCAAGCACTTGAGCCTCCTCTACTTTTTATTTTTACTTTTTACTTTTTATTTTTGCCAGGTAATTAAAGATGGAATCTCAGAGGCATCCCTGCCAAGGGCATGTTTGAACCTCAATCTGCTAGTTCTCAGACTTCTGAGTAGCTAGAATAGACATGTCAGCCAATAGCACCTAAATAAACACATATATGTATAGAATATATATTATATATTCAATTTTAATGTCATTTTAGCACAAAAGCACATCATTTTTTCAATCACTTTTCCTTGATGCTGTCTACTAGAATGAGTTTTCAGAGAAGACAAACTAATATCGCATACCAATACAAATAAACATTAAAATTATTTTAAGTGGCACTGTGGCTCAAGCGGTAGAGTACTCGCCTTGAGCTGAAGAGCCCAGGGACAGCGCCCAAGCCCAGAGTTCAAGCCCCACGACCGACCAAAAAAAAATTATTTTTAAAGCAATACGAACTGAGAAAAATTCAAAGTGTGAATTTGTAGGAAATAGTTGAAATAATGAAATAAGTAAGACTGGCATGGCAATTTAATTTCAGCTCAAAGACTCCTAGTCTGAAAAAAGGATGGAATTAATAACTTTAAATCATTTTTATTACTGTTTTTAGTTTATTCTTCAAAATACAATGAATAATATATGCCAAGTATCAAAATGTATTGCTGTATTTTGGAGACAGTAAAATTCTCCATTGAGCCTAAATTGTACCTATCAATCCTGTCTAACATAAACAGAATAGAAGAGAAAGGGGGGAATACATAATTGATTGTACCTGTATACTGAGTATACTTAGACATGCCTACATATATACACATTTATATCATATTATATATATATATATATAAAATGTATGCTGTGATCTTGAAGTTCTTTATTATATATCCCTAACATTATCTTCACAGTTTGTACAATTGTCTGAATATTTTATTGTGGTAATATATATATATACATATATAACACAAACACACATATATATATATAGATAGATAGATAGATAGATAGAGATAGAGATAGAGATAGATATATATATAACACAATACTGACCACTAAAAGCATTATAGGTATACAGCTTAGGTCATTAATTAATTACATTTTCTGAATTCTACTACCATCAACCATTACCAATTTCCAAAACTTTTCCTTACCCCAGACAGCATTATCTTACCATTTCTTCTTGCTTCCAGCCATCAGTAATATTCTTAGTTTCTGAATTCTATTTCACTTTTAACTTAAAAAATGAATGTTTCCATTTGACAATCCTATAAGTAATTATAAATCACAGTTTATACTTTATTTCCTGAAAAGTTACAACCCACTGACTTCTTTCAACATTCATTATTGCCTTACCTTTTGTTCTGACCTAACTCAAAAAATATCATCTAATGATCACAAATGCTGAATAAATAAAATTAAGTTAAAGTATACCTTTGAAAACATCTAGCAATGTATTATTTACCATCATTTTATATGAAACTATATATTACACCTTCAAAAAACTCAGACTTTATATCTATAATGGACAGTAGGGATTTTTTTATAGGCAACAAAAGCTTCAATAAAATCAGAGTATCATCAACCCTATATAAAAATACATGTAGTTTTATAGCTTTACTATTTTCATAGTCATGCTAGATGGATATTTATTCACAAAGAAATTCTGTCTTTCACATAAACAATTACCTAATTATATACATATATTTATGTATTTAGTAAACACAATATTCTTTGTGTTTATGGTTTTCTATCATCTTAGGACTAGAAGATATGGAGGTCTCCATCATTCCTTAGGCCAGGATGTTGTAAAGTCTAAGTCTCAGAAGAAGCTGCTTTTGTATCAAAAAAGAATAAGTGGAGACCCAACTGCCTGTGTATATTTACATCTGGCTAGACTCACGTTTTAAAGAAATAGCTAGTTAAATAAGGAAGAGAAGAACAAGCTAATAGATATTTCAGACAGTCAATAAAAGATTACAAAGGAAAATTACTCATACATGCTACAAAGGAAATGGATGTGTACGGGATGTCATCTAGAACAAAGGACAAGAGCAAGGCCCCAGTTAGTATTAAAGACATTCAATGGAATATTTGATGAGTGATAATAATCTTAATAAATTTCAAAGTGCTATATAAATGAATATACATTCTAGGCTATTTTAACTAAAATTATTTCCTATATTTATTAAAATTTCATAGCCATGTATATGGCATTTTTAACACTCTAAAATCTAGAATTGTACAATTGTTGTTTTATTCTTTTCACACAGCAGTGTTAGAAGTACACTTTTTGTGTACCCTTTACCAATTATCAGCTCTACTTTAGGACCACAGAATCAGAGGTACAATATTTGGTTGAAGTGCAGTATTTTGAAAAATAAGTCCTTTGGACAATAGTGCAGGGAATGTGTAAGAAAAATAAATTTTACCGACATCAAATACAGTGAAAGCAGGGGTTATACCGTGAGGGAGGGACATACAAAGCAACAAAGAAATCATCTTATAAATATGTTAGAAAGAATCACATGAAAGAAAAACATTTGAATACTTATCTTGGGGTTCATTTCCCTAACAACAACTTATCTGACCTTTTCTGCTTGACTCAGACATATACTAGTATTTGATGTCGGTATAATTTGTGGATGGGAAGGGAAAAAACAAATCGTTTAAACAGGGATACAGGTGGACCCATTGCAACAATGAGATGTACAAGTCGTTATGTCAAAAAATGAACTTTACAACTTTGGTCAAGGGGGCTGGGGGGAGGATAGGGTAGGGGAGGCAGGAAGTGGATGGGAAGGGATGGGGAGGGGAAACAAGGGAGGAGGCAACAATGCTTGATAAGACATGTATTCATTATCTTGCACATGTAATTGTAATCCCTCTGTACAGTTTTTTCACAATAAAAATAAATTAATTAATTAAAAAAAGAAACCACAGATAACCTCCCCCACAAAAGAAAAGAAATTGTAGAATGATGCTATCATGAAAGTAAGCTAAAAAATACTTGCATTTGGCCTTCAACATTAATATACCTGGTATTGGAAGAAAATGCAACTGATATTCCAAATGTGTTATTAATGAATAAGTTTAGCTGAACACTACACAAGGAAATATTTATTCAGCATACTTGAAAAGAAGGGAAAATAATGCACAAGTTATTTCCAGTAATTATAATAAAATTAATTAAATAATTATGTGAGTATAAATGCAAAATTATTCATTATTTTTATGGAAATATATTTACAAAGACATTCAAGGAATGCAACATACAAGCATAAAACCATGCCATGAGAATGAAATAAAATAAGTATTAAAATACATACTGCAGTTTAGCTAAAAAAAAAACTAAGTTGTTTCAATTATATTAATTTAATTGATGCGAGAAAGAGCTCATGAACTAAATGCTTCCATAATAATTCAACTCCACAAACTGGAGAGGTTGATTTGCATGTACAGTAGCAGAGTTGAATAATTCATGCTCTATTTTATTTTTCCAATGCACTACCTCTGCTTATTTATAATCAGTTGTTTTAATGAAGAATGTAGTGCCAAAAAGGTTAGAGACATCATCTAGGTCTGGAGTGACTTCTACCCACTAGAGGTAATTCTAAAACCAACAACAAAAAGAATCACACAGAGTTAGTCTACATATGTCAGGAGCTGACTGTGTTATTGAAGTTCTCCAAATTAAAGTCCATATACAATACAATGTTTATTAACTGCTAAGTAATTACTGTGTTACTTAAAAACTTAAATCATGTTATAAACACTGAGCCATAACAATAGCAATGCTTAAAACAAAAGTAAATGAAAATATTAGAGCCGTAGAGTTTACCAGAGACACCATTCAGAACTTCTGTTACAGTCCAATATTAAAATTTAGTTTTCTTTTCAGTTGATTTTATTATTTTTATAATTCTGTGTGGACTATGCATTTCCTTACCTTATCATCTGAAGCAATATCTTTCCACAGACCTATCGTTGTATATGAATATTGAAGAGGAATAATGTCAGTTTGATATTAGCACTGTTTGGAGAGAATTCAGAGTCCAAGCATCATTCATGATTTCTAATTTCTGTGTACAAAAATGCTAAGTATATTTTAATATTTCCCCACAGACTCTGCATATAGCAGTATTTTTTTGTGGCATGAGGAAAAGACTTTAAGTTTTACTTGACTTACCTTGACTGTGAGTTATTTTTGTCTTTTGCATTAGAGTCATGGGTTGTACAATTATCATTCTGTCAAAAATGGATTGCCCACATTACGGTGGCCCATAAGATTCTACTTAAGTTGAAAAGTTACTATCACTAAGTAACCTAACTTCATAGTGCAAGGTATCACTCACTTGTTGTGATACTGATACAGACAATCCCCTTCATACTGCCAATTATACAAAAGTATAAATGCAATGCAATCATGTACAACACATTGTGTTTTTGATGGTAATAAGCAACTCTTCTACTGTTTATGTGTTTACTCCTATCAGTTTTATTGTTCTATTCATTCTATTTATATTTTGAAGGGATAATGAAAAGCAATATATCATACTCAACTAATCAAAAGCTTCAAACATCTCCTTTTAATTACCTGTCTTGATTAGATCATTTGTTCTTTTGCTTCCTTTAATCTCTTGTTGTTTTTGTTCATCTAAATCAATTGCTAAATATTTGTTAAAGACAGGCCATATTAAGTGATTGATCTGGAAACAAAATATAGATCGATTAAAAACTAAAATGATCACTGGGTGCCAGTGGCTCACTCCTGTAATCCTAGCTACTTAGGAGGATTAGATCTGATGAATGTGGTTCAAAGCCAACACTGGCAGGAAAGTACTTGCGACTCTTATCTCTAAGCAACCACCAGAAAATTAGAAGTGGTTCTGTGGCTCAAGTGATAGAGTGCTTGCCTATAGCTAAAGAGCTCAGAGACAGCGCCCAGGCCTAGAGTTCAAGCCCACGACCGACAGACAAATAAATAAATAAATAAATAAAGATAGAACTGGTAGGCAGGACATGGTGAAGGTAAACATAAGAAGATGTGCTCTAAAGCGACCAGAAAAAGAGTTAGCTCTTATCTGAAAAATAACTCAGAAAAGATAGGACTGGGGCATGGCTCAAGTGATAGACCATCTGCTTAGCAAGTATAAGGAGCCAAGTTAAAATCCAAGTATACATATCTCTCCTCCTCCCAAAATACAATAATAGATCTAGACAGGCTTGTTCAAATATAATAAATAAAATGGAGAAGAGCTATAAGAAATATGGAGAAACTTTGACTTAAATTGAAGACAGGACATAAAATTTGGCCTTTGCAGCACCATACCTGTTTTTAAAGCAAAAAAAAAAAAGTTTGGTTGAGATATTGAAAGTCTAGAACTGTCTAAAATGTTGAATTTAGTGTTATATCTGAATGAATACCTTTTCATATGTGAAAGTAAGTAGTGAGTCTGTCAGCGTCTCTGTGAAAACAACTGAGACATTTTGGTTATACTACATAAACTGATTGGGAAGGAAAAAAATCACTTTCCAGAACTAATCCAACAAAGACAGTCTGTCAGAACAAATCAGAAAAGTATGGTAGAGCAAATCATGCAGGGAAACAGGCTATACCATACCTGAATATGGATTAGCTATACCATCTAGGTCTATGTAAGACATTTTGATGTGGGCACAATGATGAAATTGCCTAATGATGCATTTCTTAGAACTTGTCTAGTAATGCCTGACTGTACTTGGTCTTTTATGTTAGAAAAACATCAATCCCTTCTTCCACCTAGCCAGGTAATCTCCTGTGTATGCTTTCAAGTGAATACATTTTAGTTATTTTGGGTCTTAGTCAACATCCATGTTTTAATTTACATTCTATGAGATTCAGTGAGAATGCAGACTGACTACAAATTTCTACTGTAGAATTTAAAATAAGTAAATTTAGAGTTCTCAAATAATAAAATATATAGCATTCATTCAAATAAGTAAATATTGATTCTATTCAAAAATTACCAAATAAAAGGTAAAACTGTTAAATATTTTAAATAAAATATAGTCATTAAATAAGTCACTAACTGACTATCTTAGTGAAGTAGAATGTTGAAAACTAAAACACTAGACAATAGCTAGAATGCCACATAAAAGGGAAAAATATCAATAAATGATTCATAACTGGGTATTAATGGAATCCAGAATATAAAATAAAGGCATCCACAAAGAAGTATTTTATAGGTTAAAAACAAAAACAAAAATCCACTTCCATATTTTTGCTAATTAGAGTTAAGAGTCTCACAGACATTTTCTGCCTACCCTGACTTTGAACCATGCTCCTCATTCAGATCTCAGCCTCCTGAGTAGCTAGGATTATAGGCATGAGCCACTAGTGCTCAACAGTGTATGTGCAATGTTTAAATATTGTCTTCTTGGTTTCTAATATGTGAGATATTACTGATCATTTTTTCATGTTTGGTTGTAGCTCTGAGTTTTGGGTGTCTAACTCCAAAAATACAGAAATCGATATATTTTATTTACTCTTATTATATTTTTTTTCTGGTTATGTTGATCTCAAAGACTATCCTTTCTTCCTTTCTCACTAATTCTTTCACTTTACACTTGTATGTATTAAAATACAACTAATTTCTCCTTATTATTATTATTATTGTTATTGTTTTCTTCTTTGGTGATACTAAAGTTTGAAATAAGAACCTCATACTTGCTAGAAAATAGATGTGTTACTTGCTTGACATTTTTTGCTTTCATTAATTTTGGATGGTAGTCTGGATATTTTGTCTGGGGTTTTTCCCAAGCCATAACCATAATGATGTCTGGATACCAAGTACAGATCTACACTTAAGTTTCAAAAGTATTTCCAAATTAGTTTAAGCTTTTTCATTTTGCTTCCCTTAGGTCATTATGTCCCTTTGTAAAAAGCTTAAATATCCTTATTATTTTTAGTTTTTGGCCTCTGTTTCTTCTATTTATTTCAACATCAAGATAATATATTTTCTAGCTCTTCTAACTACAAGAGGTGAGCTTTTTCTTCTTTTGCTTCAACTATGCTTCAACCACCTTATGGAAAGCTCAAACTTAAGCCAGTCCTTTATAAAAAGGAGTGAAAATAACATAAATATGTAAAGCTAGATAGTATGCTATTTTATAGCATTTCAGGTTTAAACATTCACTGTGAAATTCACCAATAAGAGAATCAAGAAAATAAATCAAATAAATTATATCATCTTCAATATTCATACTTTAAAAAAAAATTTTATTGTGAAAATACCGTGCAGAGGAGTTACAATTACATGGGCAAGGTAACGAGTTCATTTCTTATTAAGCATTGTTGCCTCCTCCTTTGTTTCCCCTTTGCACCCCTTCCCATACTCCCCTACCTCCTCCCAACCAATCCTCCCCCTCCCCAGCAAAGTTGTAAAGTTCGTTTTTCAACATAACTACTTGTACATCTCGTTATTGCAATGGGTCCACCTGTATCCCTAGTTAAAAGATTTGTTTTTGCCCTTCCCCTCCACAAATTATACCAACATCAAATACAGTGAAAGCAGGGGTTATACCGTGGGGGAGGGACATACAAAGCAACATAGAAATCATCTTATAAATATGTTAGAAACAATTGCATGAAAGAAAAAAAAAACATTTGAATATTTACCTTGGGGCTCATTCCCCTAACATCAACTTATCTGACCTCTTCTGCTTGACTCAGACATATACTAGTTATTGCAAATAAGGGAAACCATGGGACCTATGTTTCTTTGGACCTGGCTTACTTCAGTTAATAGAATTTTTTCCAAGTCTTTCCATTTCCTAACAAATGGGGCAATGCCATTCTTTCTGATGGAGGCATAGAATTCCATTGTGTATATATATACCACATTTTCTTGATACATTCATCTACTGAGGGGCATCTGGGTTGGTTCCATATCTTAGCTATGGTAAATAATTATGCAATAAACATAGGTGTGCTGGTAGCTTTAGTATGATCTTGTTTGTGATCATTTGAGTAAATGCCCAAAAGTGGGATTGCTGGGCCATAGGGGAGCTCTATGTGAAGTCTTTTGAGGAACCTCCATACTGCTTTCCCAAGTGGTTGAACAAGTTTACACTCCCACCAACAATGTAGTAAGGTTCCCTTCAATATTCATACTTATAATATATAAATTAGTTGGCAATTGGCAATAGTGGAAGTTAAGCTGTGAAGTAGTCTTTGCATTTACACATAAAAATTCTGATCTGACATAGAGAAATAAATAAAAATACAATGTTGTCACTAGTGGGTAATATGTTTTTGAGTTGGTTTCAATGGACATGAAATGTCAAAGTAAACCTATTGGTTTTAGAGAGTTACTTATTTGACTACTTATTTCACCATAAGATATTTTAATGAATGCTTTTAAGCTATTTTCTTTAAAGTCTATCTTTGTACATAGTTGCAAAAATCTAGTTTTACCTAATAAAGTCATTTATTTGCCTCTGAAATGTGGAGCTATCACCAGAGTTTTCTCTTTGCCTATTTTTTGTTGGCAATCTATTTTGAAGGTAGTAAAGTATAAAGCAGTAAAGAAGCAATAATGAAGAAAGAGACACACAAAGTGATACTTAATGGATTGCCAGTTCAGGAAAGCGATTCACAGGCTGTGGCAAAATGAGTCCTACGCACAAAAGAAATCAATACTTATGGTCACATCTTTCCTGCTACAGGGCAATTTGTCAGCAAGCAGGATACTGTCACATTTCATAGGCCTTGGGAAGAGAGTTGCTCTCACAAGCAATATTTATTCTGCATAAGTTTCATCACAGCTGAATCTGACCTAAGTGGTACAGAGCTTTCTTAGCAATTGAAGTAACAGGATATGGAGTGTTTTATTGACTGGAACAAAGCAACCTGAATTAATGACAATAGCAAAATGGGTCTCACAGAGTTTATAAACATTGGAAAGAGACTTCTATATGTAAATTATAAAACAAACATGACTATGTCATCAAATTCATTTGATTATTAAGCAATGCCTTTTTCTTTTACTTTGAGAAATGGACTAATCTGAGAAGTAATTTAGGCTCCAAGGTTTCTTTTTCTTCTGTCTCTCTGTTCTTTCATCCTTTCTCCCTTGTCATTTTCTTTCTTCTAACACTTCCTCACTCCTTCCCTCCCTCTATCTCTTCCTCCTTTGCTCCATTTCACTTTTTCTTTTCTTTCTCACTTCCTTCCTCTCTTCGTTTCTCCTTCATTTCCTCTTTCTCTCCTCTTCCTTTTTTCTTTTTGTGATTGGAACTAAACACATAATCCAGAACACAAGATAAAGGCAATCACACACAAGTCCTTCATAGATTAAAAAAAGAAAAAAGGTGAGACTTTTTCAAATGTATAACTGGACTATGTATAACTGATTGAATACACATGAAGTAAAGAAAAGTTAAAAACTTTATAAATTAAATGTATGACATATATAACATTCAAGAAAATACTTACACTCATAACCTAACTTACAGAATTGTAAATTCTTTGTGCACTACATAAGAATAAAATTTTTAAAAAGAAAAAAAGTTAAAGCTATCAGTAAAAAGAGATAGTTTTACCTAAAAAAAAACTATTTATACTGGCAATAAACTTCTCATAAAATACAATGACAGAAAATTACTAACTAAAATTACAAAAGTAAATGTTAAATTCAAAATTTAATCTAGAAAGATTAGTTGAAGATAAAAGTTCATAGGAACAAATAAAGAGATGCTTTAATCATAATAGGCCATCACTGAAATAATTTCAAAATCATAGCTGGGCAATGATGGCTTACTCCTGCAACCCTAGCTACTCAGGAGGCTGATATCTGAGGATAGTGATTCAAAGCCAGCTCCAGCAGAAAAGTCCCCATGAAACTCTTATCTCCAATTAACTATTCAAAAACTGGAAGTGGTGCTGTGGCCCAAAGTAGTAGAGTACTAGCCTTGAACAAAAGAGCTTAGGGATAGCACCCAGGCCCTGACTTCAAGTCTCTGACTAACAAACAATAGAGAGAAATCATGTACCTGAAGAATATTCATACTTGACAGAAAAATGTAATCAATGAATATAAAAGCTAAAACAAATTGATTTATTCTAAAACATTGAAACTGACTTATCAATCAAAACTATGCAATATGAGTTTGTGTATGCATTCATGTATTGATTAGTTTGTTAATTTCTAATATGATGGAAATACCAATAAGAAACATTCTTCAATAATTTTTGTGAATTGTTAAGTAAAAAAAATATAATAAGAGCATTTAGCACAGTTTCTGGTAAATAAATATTTGAACTTGAACATTGTTACATCTTTTCCATTTGTAGAAGATACATTTAATATTTTTGTAACAAAATAGAACACATTAGCTGCGTTATTTAAATTTGATTTACTATATTTTTCCTTACTAATTAAAGCCTATAAATAGTTAGATTTTTAATATAATTTTAAAATTATATTTTATGTCCAAATCATCTAAGAGAACCAAAAACACAACTTGAAGGCAGTCATCTAAATAGCTACAGACAAAATTTGAAGACAAAATTTGAAAACATAATTTTTAAATTTTCAGTAATAAAGGCAATTAAAAATATTTCTCCTGTTTATTTTTGATACATCAGCGCTGATAGTCAATATACAAAAAAGGAATTAAAATTATTAAAATTTATTGGCCAATCTTGCTATATGTATTGTAACTTAAGTAATATGTATAAGTAATGTGTTTCCACTGATTTTTAGATAGGCGAGAAGGAAATTTCAACCACTTTTCTGAGACAATACTGCTGGTAAGTGTAAAAAGTGATTTAATACTGTCCATTTAGAACTCACTGTCAAGAAAAACATGTCAATAATGAATAATTATACATTGTATGAGAATTTTATTTGTATGGAATATTTTATGTATCTCTTAATAGATGAGAAATACAGTACTGTCAGGTGCCTGTCAGGTGCTCACTCTTCTTGTAATCCTAGCTACTCTGGAGGCTAACATCTAAGAATTACAATTTGAAGCTATCCTGGTCAGGAAAGTCTGTGTTTATCTACACTAAACTACCAAAAAGCCAGAAATGGAGTTGTGGCTCACATGGTAGACCACTAGCATTGAGCAAAAGAAGCTTGGAGGGAAAAAAATGCCAGGGGCAGTGCCCAAGATCTGAGTTCAAGCCCCATGACTGGCGTAAAACAATGGCAACAAGAAGACACAATGCTTTGTGTGGCCATCTTTTCATAAATAAAAAGCACATTTGAATAAACATAGTAATGATAATTATATTTGTTATTCTGTGATGATTGACACTGCATGAATTATGTCTTTATAAATATAAACCCTAAATATAAATATAAATAAAAATTTAAAGAATAAAGTATTAAAAAAGCCACAAATTTAAATTCGTCTAAAACATATTTCCTACATCAATATTATTAGCATTATCCCCAACACCAGTCCTCAGCTCCACCCCAGAACTGAGCTTCTCCCTACCCTAGAGTTCTGCCATATAGCTAGCCACTCCCATTCTCCACCCAGACCTACCTGCCCACTTACCTCACTACAGGCCCAAAGCTACCCACCTGGACAGGGGCAGAGGCTATATTGCCCCATTTCCTAGGGGAAATATGGCCCCTCTAATATAATCTTTCTCTTTTGCCTGCCTGCTTCCACATGGTCTCCTGGGATGGTAGTGATGGATCCTAATAAATATCATGCATTTTATGCTAATTTTCAAAAAAAGTGAACTTGTTTGACACATTTATTTCTTAACTTTTTTTCAACATGAATGGCAGCGTGTTCAATTTCCTGATCTAAGGAAAATTGCATGTGGTATTTTGTACATGAACATTTAGATATTGAAAGAGTTACAAATTTTTTCTCCTTTCTCATTATTCTAAATTAGGCAAAACATAACCTTCTCTGTGAAACCTTTGCTGATGAATAACACTCTGTAAGAAGAATCTATCTTTTCCCCATTTCTCTATACTACCTTTTAAAAAATGTTATCAAGGTGATGTACGAAGGGGTTATAGTTACATAAGTAAGGTAATGAGTATATTTCTTTTGAACAGTGTCACCCCTCCCCTCATTTTTCTCCTGCTTCCCCTTTTCCCTCATCCCCAGCATAGTGTCTAGTGAGTACAGGAAATAAAGCAAAGGGCAGTGGAGAAATAAAAAATAAATAGCTGCAAACAGTACTTTAAAAAAGTCGGCCTTGCTTCATTTCTTAGAGATCATTTCAATAAGTATCATTTTATCTAGTCATATCCACATTGCTATTGAGCTTCTGTTCCATCATAGGGCTGGGTGCTGTCCCTGAGCTCTTTTGCTCAAGGCTAGTGCCACAGCATCAGTTCCAGTTTTATGGTGAGTTAATTAGAGAGAGGATTGTCAAGACCGGTCCTGTCCCAGGGCTGGCTTTGAATCTCAATCCTCAAATCTCAGCCTCCTAAATAGGTAGGATTACAAGGATGAGCCACCCATGCCTGGCAGTTTCTTTGCTTTTCTCTACCTTCAATTTTTTAAACATTTGAAATGTAAATACACTTTCCTTATAGCCCAAACCAAAATTTATATATCTAACAAACACTAGGCTCCATGACATAACTTGTGGGACAATTTTCTAGGTAGCCAATTTTCTACAAATCATTTTGTAGCAATAATTTTGTAAACAAATGCTGCCCTTAGTTAAAATACTGACAAATTAAATTCTGATAAATCAAAATTCAAATAAAAACAAATAAATTCCCCATGCACATGAACATTATGGTAATACTAATGTGAATACAAAATTAATGTGTCAACTTCCTTCCTTTGCTTTTGGTTAATTAGCAGAAATCAAGTTTTATGCTTATCTGATTGAAGTGATGAATGCAATTGGAATTTTAGAAATTCTGCTGATCATTAATAAATTATTTGTACAACTGATAGAAAATATGTAGGAAATGCTAATAGAGATTAAATTTATAACCTATTCAATATAGTACAAACTTTAACTGAATTTCCATGCAATCCTACTTTATATTCCTTCATGTGAAAGTCAATGTTGTATGCCTCAGACTAAAACTTTGTCCAGTTTAGCAGTATCACTCTGAAACAAGAACAGAAACACTAATTCTAGAAATCATCAAGGCTAGAATTTATGATACAGAAATGTGTTCTAAAATGATAGCATATTTGATAATGATCTAGTTAGAGAAGGATTGATTTGTTTATGTAAATAAGTAGAGAATTACTACCAATGATGGGAATCATACACATAGAAAACTCTGTGAGAACCGAATAACTAGCTCTTGCAGAAGTTATAAAGAGCATCACCTTTGCCCTAGAGGGAATACCATTCACTTTCAGCTCAAATGAATTACTTGAGATTTCTTGTTGGCTAGTCATAGTGGCACCTGACATTTCTAATACTTCTTGTTGCGCTTGGGTAAATGAAACATGGGAGGTATTTCATCTTAAGGAAAAAATTTCCTGACATTCTATGATTGATCTTCACGGCATTATGAGATGTAGTCTCCTGATTTAGCTTGGTCATTAGGATTCCTCGTCCCAAAGCCTTTTCAGGGATTATTAATAGCTCTTGTTTTTTTGACAGAGATCTTGAATTTGCCTCAGAGCATTCTGTCTGGAGTACTACATTCATCTTCACAGCTGCTGCCTTATAAAATGATTGTCATTCAGTTACAAAATCTTGGTCAAGAAGTTTTCATGAGACATTTGAAGATGGAGATAACTGATACCTAACAACAATGATCTCCTATCATGTCAAGACTTTTTCAAATTAAGCAATGTATTACAAGTAAGAAAATGGCCAAAAAGGAAAACTGATATATCCAATATAAAAATAAACAGTAGTTAGATCAGGCATGGCAATAGATGTCTGAGTATAACAGCTGTAGCAAAGAATTCAGAATCATAGGTTGAGCAGCAATGAAACAAGAGTGATTGGATCATGAAAAATAATAGCCAGTCCACTCTACTTTTCCTTAAGGACCAACCAGAAGAAGCCAGCAATGCTTTCCAAACAAATTGCATGTGATGACTGACTCACATTTATCTTGCCTACTGTTTTCCTATGTCAATAATCTCCTATCACAATATGCCTGAAACAGTTCTTTTCTCATTTTAAAGTTTTCTCATTCTGCTTGTCAATGCATTTCTGTCAAATGTAAGCCAGGATATCTCAACTAATAGAAATAACAAGAGTTGAGGCAATCCCATTTATGTATTTTTTTGTGAATATCAAATCTGGATTTGTATTATAGAAAGAAAATATATACATTTAAGTGCTCAGGAAATGTACATATAAACATAATTTCTACTGTATTTGAAAGACCATTAAATAGACACATCTGCATACTATTTGAGCCTTCAATCAAGAAAAATGATTACATTTGCCATTGCATTGATTCATATCATTCTAAGAGAATGAGTAAACAAAGCAGACAGAATTTGAGAAAAAAAATCACAATATAGATTTTCACTGAACAAAGGGGAGGAAAAGTGCTTGGGAAGACATTGAATTAACAAGTCATTTAACAATAGCCTTGTTTTACAGATACTTTATTTTAAATAAGCTATGTATTAACTTCAAATTT
The DNA here is from genome assembly GCF_024711535.1 of Dipodomys merriami. Lineage (NCBI taxonomy): Eukaryota > Metazoa > Chordata > Mammalia > Rodentia > Heteromyidae > Dipodomys > Dipodomys merriami. The sequence continues at coordinate 33,516,661 of NW_027202270.1, forward strand.
CATCAACAATGCAGATTTTGAAACTCTTAAATCATTGAAAAGTTTGAAAGTTTTTATTACACTGTGTCAATACTTGTTATGTTTGCTCTTAAGCATTCTCTACTTACAATATTCCCACAATGTACCTACCATTTCTCTTCCATTCTAAATTGATACTTTTCTACTACCTACCCACTAGTAGTATTTTTAGAATATAAATAGCTATACTTTAGAAATTAATATTTCAAAGCAACTACCATTCCTTCTTATGAACAATAAATTCTGAAATTGTCATGCTAATAACCTGGGTTATTGGTCATCATACCCTTAACAATATTCCAGAGAAAAATTAATTGCTCTTTTACTATTTATGGTATTAACACCTTTGATATGTATCCATGTAAAATAGAAAACTATTTCATCAAGCATCAAAGATGTGAAAGAAACATATTTAAAACTATTTTTCGGGCTGGGAAGGTGGCTCAGTGGTAGAGCGCTTGCCTTGCATCCATGAGGCCCTGAGTTTGATTCCTCAGCACCACATAAGCAGAAAAAAAAAAAGCGGGAAGTGGCGCTGTGGCTCAAGTGGTAGAGCGCTAGCCTTGAGCTGAAGAGCTGAAGGACAGGGCCCAGGCCCAGAGTTCAGGTCCCACGACCGGACCAAAAAAAAAAAAAACAACTATTTTTCTATATAGATAGCATTGCTTTAACTCATGAAAGGCCAAAACATTGATGCAGGAGACATAATTTAAAATTCAATGATAGTGGGGAGCCAGTGACTCACGCCTGTACTCCTAGCTACTCAGGAGGCTGAGATCTGAGGATTACAGTTCAAAGCCAGTAGGAATGTCCGTTAAGACTCTTATCTCCAATAAACTACCGCAAAACCGGAAGTGGCACTATGGCTCAAGAGGAGTGCTTGTGGTGAGTTGAAGAGCTGAGGGACAGCTCCCAGGCCCAGAGTTCAAGCCCCACAACTGACAAAAACAAACAAAAATTACATTTTTGTAGCTTTGGGGCCTCTTTGCTTCAGACTCCCCAATTATTGGCTATAATACACAGGCTAAAAACACCACTGACATTTTTAAGAAACATTACCTGGAAAATAATTATGAATTATTTTTTATCAGAAATAAAGCTACAGCAACTGATACAAATAAAATATAAAAGCTGCCCGGTGCCATTGGCTCACGACTGTAATCCTAGCCGAGATCTGAGGATGGCGGTTCAAAGCCAGCCCGGGAAAGAAATCCCCCATGACACTTTTGTTGTTGTTGTTTTCCTTCATAGGGCCTGAACTCTGGGCCTGGGCGCTGTTCCTCAGCTCTTTAGCTCAAGACGAGCGCTCTACCACTTGAGCCACAGTGCCATTTCTGGTTTTCTGGTGGTTTATTGGAGATAAGAGTTTCAGGGCCTTTCTTGCCTGGGGTTGGCTTTGAACCCCGATCCTCAGATCTCAGCCTCCTGTGTAGGTAGGATTACAGGCATGAGCCACCAGGGCCTGGCTCCCATGAGACTCTTATCTCCAATTAACCACCAGAAAACCATAACTGGCTCAAATGGTAGAGTGTTAGCCTTGAGCTGAAGAGCTGAGGGACAGTGCCAATGTTTAAGCTCCATGACTGACAAAAATAAAATAATAATAGTAATATATTTATGTATATATATACACACACAAAGAAAACTGATTTTCCTTTTGGTTTAATTTTTAAATAAATATGTAAGAGATAACATACATCAATGGATATGTGCTGTTTTTTTAGAATTTCTGAGGATGATCTGTTGAACTGCAAGTGTCTCTGTGTTAACTTCTCACAGTTGAATTATAAATACATTATAGTTCTGAAGCAAAACATAAGAAGAAAGGAAAAGTAAAGTTATTGTTAGCCTTTTAAGTAAAAGCCAAACACCAGGTACTTCTGACTTATTTTATATGTAAAGAAACTAATCTTGCCAACTGCTGCCCCAGTGTGGTTCAATATTAAACATCAGAGATTTGAATGATAAAATCTATATATTTAATGTCTCTGATAAGGTCATTGTCAGGTGTTTTAGACAGGAAGTACAGATTAAGAAATTAAGTTATAGAGATTTTCAACAATCTGAACCTCAACCACAAAATTGGTTTTATTGATGCTAGAGAAAATTTTCTCCATTTATATAACATGTGGGAAAAAAAGAAAAGAGAAGAAACTACTTTTCCTACCTTTGGTGCAAATATTAAACACAGGTATAAGATTGTATAAGGATATCATTATTAAATGTCTACATAGCCTGGGGAGAGTGGCTCATACCTGTGATCCTAGCCTATTCAGGGAGCTGAGATCTGAGGATTGTCGTTCAAATCCAACCTGGATAGGAAAGACTGTGAGACTCTTTTTATTTTTTTTTTTGACTCTTATCTCTAATAAACTACCAAAAACCTGGAAGTGGAGCTAGCTTTGAGCAAAAACAAAAACAAAAAAGCCTCAGGCCCTGAGTTCAAGCCTCAGGACAGCAGACACACACATACCAAAAAAAAAAAAAAAAAAAGTTCATAAAACTCCATTGAACTACATAAAATTTGAAGTTGTCAAATATCTACTTGTAGATTTCAATATTTTTAAATAATAAGACTGACATGCCTTTCAGTATTTTAGTTTTTATTAAGTTCATTTTTCTTAGAAAATAACTTGGTCTGAAAACATTGCTTAGACCAAAACTAAGAAAAGATAATGCATACACAATATTTTGCTTATTAATATATATTATATACACTATGTAAATAATAAATATAATCATAACACTCCAATGACACTTCAATGATATAAACTTGTCGAGGTGTTTGGTTTTGTTATATTGTAAGCCCTATATTCTTCATTCAACCATTAAATCTTGTCTTTATGTTAATGATTAAGATAATGCTCTGGACTTTGATAGCTACCTATTTGAAAATTCCTCCACTAGAATGTTTTAGGAGTTAAGAGAAATGTTTCTAATTCCATATCATACACTCTGTATTAAGTACAAATAATCCAGTTAATATTATATTTCTTAATTTTAATGTGGTTTAAAATTTTTACAGTAAAATAAGTTTTGAATTATTCTACTGATGAAATTTAATTTGTCTGCATGATCCCTGACTTCAGAACTCAGATTGTCAATTGGATTGTGTTTGATTCATGACATTATTTTTTTCTTTGGTTACCTTTTCTTTCGTTACATGTGTATCTCTTTAAATGCATATATATATATATATATATATATATATATATATGCAGGTATACATAATTATATGAACATATGAGGTACACAAACAAATTATAGGAGTATTTGTTTTATACAGGATTACTAACCAGAAGGTTAATAAGAAGGTAAGTGTTATAATGGTGGACATCCCCAGTAACATGTTCTTATTTTTTGAGATGTTTGCACTTTGTGGCTCAGCCTGGCCTTGAACCTGCAATCCTTCTTCCCCAATCTTTTAAATGTTCAAATATGCCACACATCTGACTCAAAATGATTCAACATCTTTTACTATGAGAAGAGCTTAAATGAATTTACCAAAATCTTCAACTAATGTCAAAAAAGTAGGGTCTACTCTGTATATATTTGAGTATACTATTTCTTAATCAAAATTGGCTAACTTTCAACATAGAAATAAATGGAAAATCACTAAGTAATATTCAGTGTATAAAGGAAAATAGATAAGAGGATATTAAGAAGAAATGTACTCATTACCTTGCTCATGTAATTGTAACCCCTCTGTATGGTATTTTCACAATAAAAAAAATTAAAAAATAGGATATTAACTGTTTTCAATACTTTAAGTCACATAAGAATATTGGCTGTGGTTTTCTAATGTGAATGTCTTGTTTAAGCTGGACACTGGTGGCTCACACCTGCAACCCTAGCTACTCTTGAGGCTGAGATCTGAGAACTCCAATTGAAAAACAGCTTAGACAGGAAAGTTTATGAGACTATTATCCCCAATAAACTACCAAAATTTTTTGAAAAGTTGGAAATTGGGCTGTGGTTCAAAGTGATAGAGTATTTGCCCTGAGCATGAAAGCTCAGGGTAGCCTTGGTCCTGAGTTCAAAATCCAAGACTGGCACAAGAAAAAAATAATTTATAACTACAGTCTCATCATGGTTATCATTTTAGATAAATGTGATATTTAACATGTTATAGTACAATAGAATAGAACTATACTTGCTTTATGTTTATATTTATTTTATATTAATAAAACATAGGGAATATTGATATGCATTTTATCATGTTTGCATGACATACATGTGGTCTTAAATATATGTCATTATCCACCACAGTACCTAGAACATTTTGCAGTCATCATCCTAAAAGAATATTTTTTAATGTGAAGATTATAGCTGTATTGGAATATAAGAAGGAAGTGTGGTCTCCACTATTTCTCCTTTGGATTTCCTCCATGTTTAGACAAAAGCTTCCATATTTAATTTTTCTTTTCTGGCAGTATACTAGAGTTTGAACTCAGGACTGTTTGATGGCTTGGCTGCTTCTCTACTACAGACATGTCTTTTGCTGGTTATTTTTGTTATTTACTCTAACTCTTTTTTTAATTAAAATTTTATTGAATTATACAAGTAATGAACAAAAAGAGGTTACCACCTCAGAAATCAGGAGGTAATGAGTACATTTCTTTTTGGACATCGCCCCTTCCTTTGTTCTCCCAGTTTTTCTCTCTTGTCCTTACCCACAAGTTGTATAATTCATTTTCAACATGGTTTCTATTGAGTACCACTGCTGCATTTGTTCACTCTATGGACCCTTGTTTTGTGTCCTCATTATACATACAACCAGAAAAACAAACAAGAAAAAAAGAAAAAGAAAAAAAACTTGTCTCCATTTCTCATAGTTCATTTTGATAACTATTATTGTATATGATCAGAGACACAGAGGCATTGGATCCTCTGTGTCTAACACACTTTTCTAACATAGGCAGGCCTCAAATTTCAATTCTTCATATTTTAGTCTCACAACTAGGTAAGATTACAGGCAGCTGATAATTTTTATACCTACAATTAGGTAGAATGATGGCAGCTGATAGCTTCCATAATTTAGCTACAAATTGGGGGTAGTAGGAAAAATGAGTTAGGAGTTTTTCAGGGCCATTAATGAACTTGTCTTTATAAGCTATCAAGTGACATATGCCTGCAAAGATAATGTCAAAAGAGGCAGAGGGAAAAAAAGCAGGACATAATGAATAAGAAATACTCATACAACCTTACTTCCAGTCTACATCTTATTATAACTAATGTAATCATGCTTCTAAAACTGTTGCAGTTTAAGAAGACATTGACATAAACAAGCAAACAATGCTGGGCATCAGTGGCTTAAGCTTGTAATCTTAGCTACTCAGGAGGCTGAGATCTGGGATCACCTTTCAAAGCCAGCCAGGGCAGGAAAGTCTGTGACACTCATCTCCAGCTAACCACCAGAAAACTGGAAGTGGTGCTGTGGCTCAAGAGGTAGAGCACTCGCCTTGAGCTGAAGAGCTGAAGGACAGCTCCCAGAGTTCAAGGCCCACAATCGACCAAAAAAAAAAAAAAGCTGCAACTTAAAAGGAAATGTTTAAAACAAATTATTAGGCACCATCTTTTTGTTACAGTAAATTGTAACAAACTCCAAACAAGTATGTGAAAGGTTCAATAAATAAGTGAACATCTGGGGCTGGGAAGATGGCTCAGTGGTAGAGCGTTTGCCTTGCATGCCTGAGGCCCTGGGTTCAATTCCTCAGCACCACATAAGCAAAATGAAAAAGCCGGAAGTGGCGCTGTGACTCAAGTGGTAGAGCCCTAGCCTTGATCTGAAGAGCTGAGGGACAGCGCCCAGGTCCAGAGTTCAGGCCCCACGACCGGACCCCCCCCCCCAAAAAAAAAAAATCAAATGAGTGAACATCCATAGAAAGCAAAGAATAGAGAATGGAGAAGAATCGAGCAGAGACACTGTACTATATCCATTTGAGGGCATATTAAGAATTAAGAAATGAAAGATAATATTGTTCCTTTCAATACAAAGTGAAGTCATAGAATTCAATAAAATCAACTTGATGTAATAAAACATCAGTAAGTAAAACAAAACACACGACTGTTTATAAAACAAATGACAGGGCTTATAAACCTTTCAATTTATAAGGCTTTGTGCATTTTCCTTCAACATCCTCACATCCTCAGTCATGTCATTTGGATGTAAATCAAGAGTGTGTGCATATGTGTCCATGTCTGTTGTGTGTTCACTTGTGTTCATGTTCATACATGTATATACTATATGTTGACAAGGCAGGTCAGCATTATGGTTAAGACATGCCATCTCAGATAATAAAAATCAACCCTAAACAATTGTGAATCTTTTGAAAATGTTCTCTTATCTTTTTAGGCAAGAGATTCATTTCACATTAACATGAAAATATTTTGTTCTTAAACCTAGGCAACTAATAAAGGTAGGTAACCTATCAGAAATAGCTTGTTTCTATGTGGAAGGAAGCCTTTCTCATTTAATATTTGGCATAATTAGATTCCAGAGAAAGAATGCACAGGCTGGAGAATTTCATAGCAGATTTATAAATCCCTAATATATGAGAAATAGTTATGTCTTTTCAGAAATAATTTGGTATTAAATATAGTGCTATAGATGTATACACATTCTGTTCTATAAAAACTATTTAGCTCTGTAAATAAACATTTTGAGTTAAAATTTAAATATGATATGATTGTAGTCATTTAAATGTATATTGCTATGGGTTTGGTTTTGATAAGTTTGTATACTTACTCAATCAGGGCCACAATAAAGATGTAATATACTTGTGTCACTGAAAATAGCTCCTTTGTTTCTCTTTCTAGTCAGCTCCACATCTGGCCCCAAGCAATCACTGATCTGCTTTCTGTCACTAGAGATTACACTCCCATTTCTAAGTGATTTGCTCTCAGCATAATGTTTTTGAAATACAGGCCTGCTGTTCTGTGTATCAGTTATTCAATACTTTCTATTACCAGGTATAAAATATAGGTGACAGATGCTTAGAATGGGAATTATTGCCTTCTTTCCAAGGTTAGATGTGAATGGGAAGTTTTTCCTTTATAAATTTCATGTTCACTGTGTATTTTTCATAGATGTTCACTCCAATCATAGAGAATATCTCAGTAATTCTAGTTTAAAGTCATGAAATCCTATTGCTTCTGTTTTGTTTTGCTTTTGTGCTGGTATTGGGCTGGAACTCAGGGCCTCCTGCTCTCTTTGTACACTGTGGCTGACACTTTACCTTTTAAGACATTCCTCCAATTCTGGAAGTCAACTGTCTTGTAGATTTGTCTGGCTTGGCTCCAATCCACAATCATCAGGTAGCAGCCTCTTCAGTAGCTAGGGTTATAGACTTTTATGTTTGTACATGCCTTCAGAACCACAAGCATGAGTAATGTCATAGTATAATGTTGAAATGTGTGCATTTCTTTAGGTATAAAAAATTTCAGTTCAATTATAATCTCATGGAATCAGCATCATATACATGATCTATTATAGACTATATGTGACCTTATGCAGTGCATGACTCTGTGTGTGTGTGTGTGTATCCACTATAATAATATCTCTACTGAGTCATTTTCCTTTACTCTCCATTGTAATCCTCTATTTATTCTGTTTATTGCATTTTCTTATAAATTATGGTACTTCAAATTAAAACTACTTTCTGCTAACACCCACTATTATTTGAATCAAATTGTATTTGTAAACGATGTGTAGAATATTATAAAATTGGTTCATAATGATGCGACTGTGATTTCAATAGTTTGTGAAGCAAGATCAGAAAGTTATTCAAGCATATCTTCTTATAGTGAATACAGCTCAAAATTAAAACCTACTTTGTTCATATATCTATGAAGTTCCTCTCTGTATAATGTAACCTAATAAAAAATAAAACAAAATTAAAATCTACTTTTAGAAGTAGAAGCTAATAAAAATAAAACTAAAATCTACTTTTGGAAATAGGGACATTTTTAAATTTAAAAGACCAATTTCATCTGCTGCAGGTGGTCATTTCAGAACTTATGAATATGTAATAAATTAAGAGCAGATAAGATATGAACTATTTGCTGATGTAGTTTCCTCAACTTTGGAAGAATTTTTAGCCACAAAGAAAGTCAGTTCTATGCTAAAAAATCATAATGTTTATACTGGCAAATTAATTCTCTCCAGACACAGAGACTTAAGAACATTTCAAATACAGCCTGAATGGCTATATATAAGATTTTTATATTTATGAAAAAGATTTATTTTGATAACCATTTAACATTTCATTATTGCATTCTAAATATAAAAACATGAAATAATACAATGCTACCATCTGAAAGGACCTACAGCAAAGTATGCTAGTAAATTCTATTCAAAGTGGGAATAGTGTACTAACAAAGTAGATTTATCTTGTGTGCATTTCTGCACAGAATTAATATGTCATAAAGTACTCAACAGGTGTAATACATTCTTCTGCCTATGTTTGAGAGGGAAGCATTTTGAATGCTTTTAGAATTACTATGCTTACTAATAACTAACTATATAGTTTGAATTATTTGAATTTTAACTTGTAAAAGATGTAGCCAAGCATGATGCTGGTGGTTTACATCTGTAATCCTATCTACTCAGGAGGCAAGGAGGTCTAATGATCACAGTTCATGGCTAGCCCCAGCAAGAAAGTCCTTGAGCGTTTTTTCTCCAATTAGCCACCAGAAGGTTGAAAGTAGAGTTGGGGCTCAAGTGGTAAAGCACTAACCTTGATCAAAGGAAAACAAAGCATTTTAGTTTGGCCCCTTGCAACTGGAAAATGGTGTCCTTTAGTGTTTCCAGCAATGGTTATGTGATCCCTCAGCCTATCTGGTTTAGGAACATTGCAGACAATCTTTGCCTCATCTGGAACTGGTATATAGATGCACAGAATCATGCCATATTTGTTGTCCTCCTTGCTACTGTATGTCAGCTATCATTCTGCTTCTTGTCAAATATCTTCTGACTCTTCTTTAGTGTGCAACAATAAGAGCCTGTGATCACAGAGATTACTCTTCCATTTAACTTATTTATTCAATCCTTTCAACCCATACACATAAACCCATTGAGATATGTTTATGAAATAATATAAATATCAAACAACCCATGTTTAGTAGCAAGTAGACTATGCCTGTAGAGCAAGCTTTCGTCAAAGTTTACTGGTCTACAGTTGAACAATATTCAAATAAGCAGTCACAAATAAATTTTCAAAAGTTACAAATTGAAAGCACCTCCTCCGTGGTCCTTGGTTTGCAGAGTCACTATCATAATGGCATATAAAATATGCTATCTGTTTAAATGTTTCTGATCATTTCATGGTTATGCTTTTAAATTAGAATAAACTTAGAAGAGTTTGAAATCTAAGCTAAACTTAGAAGTCTATGTATGTAATCCTTTAACTTGGAGACTGTGGTGGAAAGAGTTGTATATGAGGCTAGCTTAGGCTACAAGCCACTGTCACTAGAAGCCACAAAAAGAAGAATATGTGGTTAAATCTTCGATTAATATTGAATTACATATTCATAGGCATGTGTTATGCAAATGTACAACCCATTAGGTACTTAAAACAAATAGTTTCTTGGATATTCTTAAGTGGCTTTCTAGCCTCCCTTGTCCCTGAATGTATCTTATTACATTTACCATTTCAATACCTTGTCTCTATTTCTCTATTTTGGGAGCAAGAAAACTGCATATTTCAATACTATCAAAATTACATGTATTTCTGTGTTCATCTCCACATGAATGCTTACCATCCACAACATTTTCTTTCACATCCACCTTCTTCATAAGCACAAACTTATCTCCTAAGCCTGAATTCCAGGGTGGTTGAAGCAGTACAAGACATGGTGACAGGCACCTCTCTAAAGATAGGGTTTTCAACTACTTGGATATGGATCTTCTCAAAATAGATATCTTAGTACAAGCTTGAATACTTAGTCATTAAATCCTGAAATAGAATCATAGGTTCGTTTAAATTTTATATTTCAAACCATGAATCTTTCCAATAAGTGCTGTTTATCTACAGTATATTTCTTCATTATAATCAAGTGCTTTAGTGTCAGAATTCTAAGGACCCAATGGGAAGATTTCATGATGCTCATTGGAAAATTGTATATGACAAGAAATGGACTTTAAGGAAATCATGGAGATGGTGAATAATCTTTCCACTTGCGTTGTTAAAATTGAAATATACTACAATTTTAGAATACTAATTTAGAATGCACAATTTAGAACACTGTAATTTTAGTGTATGTTTTTTAGTAATCAAAATTATTAGCAGGTAAAGGAAAGAAGTTGTACATGATGGAAATTTGCCTCCTAGTCCTTCAAACAGTAAAGCACATTGCTTTGTTCACAGCATTGAGTGTATACAAAAAGTTGCAAAACTTGCCATTTTCTAAAGAAAAGATGATTTTAAATGGCATTTATTTTTCACATCACTCCCACCTGGAAGGACATACAACTTAAATTTAAGTCTTTTATTTTCACTACAGTAATGAGGGAAAAAGATCATAGCAATATAATACAACTTTCAATAATTTGAGGATGCTAATTACTTTGGCCTACTTTTCCTCCTAAGCCATACTTAATTTTACAGGAACCATTTATTTCAACCTGTTAGTATTTTTAAATTTTTGTGTACACCTTTGCAAAAAAGTAATATTTAACTGCCTGCTTCTGTGACCTTCCCAATACCTTCGATCATGTGAGCACCACCTCAATCCACAAAAGCTGGGGAAATGGACTCATCTATTTTTATAATGTAATCTAACTCTAAAATAGTATGTGTCTTTTCTAGGACAGAGCGCCTCTGACATTGTGTCCTTTTGGCAAATTCTGAACATCAAGTCCAATCTTTGTAGTTCCTCAAGCTCTTCCTTTGATTTGCACATTTGTTTATAATGTTCTTATCATTGAAGCTCATGGTCACAGGCCTTATTTTTGTCTTTTTGTCAAGGATCTTCTAAAAGTCACAACAGGCATTCCCTTCTTTAAAGAGCCTTCTTTAAACTTGAAGACTCAGAAGATAAACTTTTGTGTCACTGAAACATGCTCTTTAAATCTTTAGTGCTCCTCATTCCTATCTCCCCTCCTTTAGACTCTTTCTTCACTTTTCTCCACATCCTTTTTCCTTTGGGGACAAGGTCTCCCTGTCTAATCTAGGCTGGCTTTAAACCCTAGTTCTCTCTGCCTCAGCCTCCCAGATTCTGGAATTACTCGTATGAGCTACCATACTTGGCTCCTGCTGTTCTTAATATGGAATTGTGATTTTTTTCAGTTTCTTTTATCTATTACTATTGAAATTATTAAATATAAATATTTTATTTGGGATTTTTATATCACATTTATAGGTGAAACAATTTTTGACGAGCAAATTAAAAAAGAGCAAGACATGAGATATTTTTTAAATGATGAGGTTCCAGAATTAAAACATTTGTAATGCATCTGTGTGTTGAATATATAAGTGCCAGGTTTTATTTTGGGAAAGTCAGAAAAAATGAGATCAAGATTACTGAATATAAAATAAAATATAGCCTGGGTATCATCATAGATCTGAACTTAGAGAAGCATCAAAATACAAATGCATTAACATGACCTAGAAAACAAACATTGATAACATTAAAAGATTTAGTAATCTTCAGATGATATTAATAAACAATTTTATGGTTATATAAGGAGCTTTTGTTCAGAGTTTGCTTTTGTTTTGTAATGTAAAGCCTGTTAGCCATCACTAGCTAATTCTACAATCATTTAATAAAGAAATACCAATTGATACTATACAATTGTTTTCAGAAAACAAAGAAAGAAATGCTCTCATTTCACAGAGCCAATGCTTCATTGATACAATTTTTTAAAATTGCATTAAAACTAAAAATATCCCTGTGAATATATGCATGAATATTACTAATAAAATATAAAACACAAATGCATAAATAAATAAAAATAATACAAACTGAAAGAACATATATTAGTTTCAGGATCTCAGATTCTCCAGTTTAGTATGTGATGCTCTACATAGGGACCTCTGTATCCTTATCCCATCCTCCATTTTTTTAACACTGTAATTTCCAGCACAGTGTTATAGACTTTTTTCTTTTTTTGTTGTTTAAATAAGTTTTTTGTTGTGAAAGTACTGTACAGAGGGGTTACAGTTATATGAGCAAGGGAATGAGTACGTTTCTTATCAAGCATTGTTACCTCCTCCTTTGTTTTTCCCCTAACATCCCTTCCCTCCCATCTCCACAACTACATTTCCCCCCACCCCACAGCCTAAATTGTAAAGTTCATTTTTCGACATAGCATCTTGTACATCTCATTGTTGCGATGGGTCAACCTGTATCCCTATTTAAACAATTTCTTTTTTCCCTTCCCCTCCCCAAATTATGCCAACATCAAATACAGTGAGAACAAGGGTTATACCGTGGGGGAAGGACATACCTATGGAAAAATTCTTTTAATTTCCCATTGCTCTTCTTAAAAAATGGCCAGTGGTATATGCATTGTTACTGGAGACATTTGCATTCAGCCTCCTTCACTCAAGGTCAAAAGCTCAGGGTGGCTGCCAATATCCACTTTCCTGACAATGACTTTCTAGCAAAAAGAAAAGAAAAGAAAGAAGAAAAAAAGAAAGAAAGACAGACAGACAGACAGAAAGAAAGAAAGAAAGAAAGAAAGAAAGAAAGAAAGAAAGAAAGAAAGAAAGAAAGACAAAACCCAAAACCACACTTCTCTTTAATTTCTTCTGTCTGTCCCACAAATAATTGTATGTAAATGTCTCTAATAGTTATTATTTTTATGTTACCATTGTCAGTTGCAGGCATGAACAAAAATTATTTGGGGAGAAGATAAACATAAATCATCCAATTACTGATTTCAGAGAGCATGAATAGATTGAATAGATATTTCCATAAAGAAGTATTTTCCTTTAAAAAGATAAAATAATACAATATAAAAATATAAAATATAAAGTACACAAAAATAAATGAGCTTAAAATAAAATCTAAGAGCTTAAAATAAAATCTAGGACTGCTTTTCAATGCAGTAAAATTTATGAAACAGTTTGCTTTCATTTTGTATGTAATTGGGCATAACTGAGAATTAATAATCGACCTTACACAATGTATGGTAGGATAGTTCTGAAACTGTGAGATTATGCAGGAAGATTTTGAATTTGAGGCCAGCTAGGACTACATAGCAAGGTTATGTCTCAAAAACAAACCAAAATTATTACTGTCATCATCATCATCTTCGTACTTAATTAACATATTACTATCAACTATTTCAATGAATGTATGTGTACTAAATCTGCAATGTCTTGACTATATTTCTTAACACAAGACATTTTGATAGAGATAATATGATGTATGAAATTAAATTCAGTTATGGTATGTCAGCAATTAAGAAAGAGATATTTAATTACTAAATTAATCAACCCTCATTGAGCTAAATTTTATTAACTAATTTATATTTGCTAAAATATAAGGGGTAAGACTGTGGAGGACATATTTCCTTTCTTTAATAATACTGTAGCCATAAAAATATAAGATTAATTATAATTGTGTTATCTCTCATACTATCTCTTTATGCAAGGTGATTATAGTGTTATCTCTCATACTATCTCTTTATGCAAGGTGATTATAGTACCTCAAACAGCAGTAATTACTGAGTATTCTGTAGTGCTTAATGATGTCTAAATAAAAGCAAACAGGCAGGTTTATAATTTTGCTGCCAAACTAGTCCTTAGTCTTGAAGTGGAGGATCTAGTTTAATTTAACTTCTCAACTTTCATAGAAAATCCTTTTCAGTGTTAGAACTACAATATGCAGCTAATTCAAATAGAAAAAATGCTTGTCTTGTGAAAGAACTACTTTATTGAAAGTATAGAAATTATCTGCCCAACAGGTACATACAGTTAAAGGAAAGAGCAAAATACATAATAGCTTTGTTCTTTAAAATGGTATATTTCCAAAGTAGTATGTATTTATTAAACAAGCTATAATTAGTTCAAAAGTAAAAGATTGGTACACAATATAATCATTCTTCTATACCAAGAACAATATAATTTCTATGAAACTTGGGCATAGTCAGCTTTTTTACACAAAAAGGAAACAAGATTATCAATTTAAAATTTCAAACCAAATTGAATATGAATTTAATAGACTACAAAAAAATTTAAAGGCCTTTAAGGCTGGCAAATGTCACAAACATTTTCTTTCAGTTTGTATTAGTTTTTCAATGCTTTTGCAATGGAATTATTGGCTTCAAATAACAGAAATTTATTCTCAAGCACAGAACTTCATGTATTAATTCTTGTTTCTCTGGAGATAGGGTTCTAGGCAGTTTATGTAGAGAAACTTGATGACTTTTTAGCATCTCAGGCAATAAATACACTGAACATGTGAATATATAACTTCTACCTCATCATAAGAGTGACGTATGAAGATGATTATAGATCATAAGACCTTATATGAAAAATAAGCTAGGGTATAAAAGGATTGGGAGCACAGTTCAGTGAACAGAATGCTTACCTAACAAGTGGAAAACCTTGGGTTCATACCACCCTCCAAAAGGAATGCTGAAAAGTGTAAATTTTTGCCAGGTATTGCGAGCATATTTGTTAATATGTATTTAATTTAGGTAGCAAATCTTACATTTCCATGTTTTGGAGCAAGCGGTTGTTGTATATTTGTTAATACATACTTAATTTAGGTAGCAAAACCTACATTTCCATGTTTTGAAGCAAGAGGTTGTCTCTATAGTCTAAAAAGTCAGTAAGGAAAGCTGGGCAATGGTGGCTCACACCTGTAAGCCTAGTTACTCAAGAGGCTGAGATCTGAAGATCACAGTTCTAAAGTCATTACCTTACATATGTAACTGTAACCCTTCTGTAAATTATCTTTACAAAAAAATTAAATTAAAAAAAAAAGCCAGCCCAGGCAGGAAAATCTGATAGACTTTTATCCAATAAGCCACCAGAAAACCAGAAATGGTACTGTGGCTCATAGTGATAGAGTACTAGCTTTGAGCAAAAAAGCTTGGGGACAGTTCCCAGACCTTGAGTTCAAACTCCATATTGACCTAAATAAATAAATAAATAAATAAATAAATAAATAAATAATGACATATGTCAAGCTTTTCATATTAGTAACATTAAATATTGAACAAAAACGAATTTAGAGGTTGTTGTGTTTTTTTTCCCATAGGAATGCCTCAAATCACTCAATAGTGGCTTCATTCAACATATATTTAAGGAAAAGTAAACGATTGCCTATATCCTTCTGCTTTATCTTACATGGGTCTTAACCTGAATTTCACAATAGCCCTCATCCTATATAATAAGACTTCATAATATAAAGCTCTTCATTTTTGAAGTGATTTCTTGGTTTGGTAATATATAGATATAGACATTGATGCTGATACTTATGCTGATATATAATATATATTATACTACATATTTATAATATATATATTATATATAGAGAGATATATTACCATCAAGTACTAACTCAGCAGACCAAGCTCCACAGGTTAGAAACAGGATAAATGTGTTCCTCAATTTGTTCTGAGAGTATTTGACTGGCACATATAAGAAATTACATATTTAACAAATAATAAGTGAATTAGTTTTTCTTTCTATGCTTCAATGAGCCCCCCTAAGTCATTCTAAGAAACTGGAGGCCATTTTGGTCTAATAAACTGGGAATTTAAAGACTGGTATCTCTAATGACTTGAGTCTTAATGTAACCAAGAGATAAACTTGAAGAACTTCTCAGACCAAATGAATTATTCATCTCTTAGATACTTTTGTAATGGAAAGGATATTTAACAAACAGAACCAGTTAAATTGCATATTTCCCATATACTATGCATATGATATGCACAATTTATTTGCTAATAAACTCAATAATAATGAATAAATGTTAAACTCATACTAATTAGGCTAGTTCATTGTAGTCACACTGTAAATGCATTTCATTTCTAGACAAGATCTCTGTCATGTAAGAAAATTTTGTTGAAAAATAAAATGGAACACAGATTGTTTTCCAGTAAAATATAGTGTTCAAGTAAAAATATTTCTGCATAACAATGAAGCTCCTTAGAAATAAATTAACAAGAGAGCTATCAAATTAAATGAAATACAAACTCATGTTCATTCTACATAACAATAAATCAACATATTTATTTTTCTGAAAACAGGACAAATATGAAATTTTGATATACTGTTTAAGCTTGATTGTATTATGATTCACTTTAGGTACTAATGAGAGTAGTCAAGATAGATCATTTTAATGATCAGAGTTGACAATAAAATGGTAAACAGAGCATAATTAATGAATTTCCTAGTTAGCTTTCCCTGATATTGGCACTATTCCAGAGCATTAACACCATTTAAAATGTACATTTTTACAGAATAAAAATGTAAGTTCATCTTCCATGCTTAACTTACAGTAGATATTGGGAGGAATTACATTTCAGAATCATCAGAGATAATATCATTTTATCTATGGACTAAATGTATACAATTACTGTTAATGTGGATTAATCATCATTTTCCTAATGTAATATAATACAAACATGAGACAGTCTGTATGGCTTGAGTGTAATTTCTGTTGACACTCATCTACATCTTTAAAATGCTAATATACATTTTTATGAAACCGAAAGGAAAATAAATTTGTAGTATTATAATTGTATTTCTAAAGATGTTTCCCAGGTATGCTAATTACATATCCTCTTTAAAGCCCAATATTCTAGTAATTTGACACAGAGACTAGAGTTTATGCTATCCTCAGTCATAAATATATCATTCCTGAGGACAGTCTGGGTAAATAAACATAATCCTCTTCTGTTGAATATATATATTGTCAACAGTAACAGCTAAGTCATTCCATTTCCATATAACTCTGACACAGCTATGTTTACTTATGACCAAGTGTAAGATACACGTACAGACCAAAACAGCTTAAAACAGGTTAGAAGCATAATAATTTTAACATCATCTTTTTAAAAATAGAAGGATGGGTAGCAACAATGCCCAATAAGAAATATACTCATTACCTTACTGATATAACTGTAACACCTCTGTATAGAATCTTTACAATAAAATAAAATTTAAAAAATTCTAATCAAGAGTTCAAGCTCCAGGACTGGCATACACTCCCTCAAATAAAAAATAGAGACTTCTTATAGCCTCAAAAAAAATAGAAGGGTGACATATTAAACTTTATGAAATGAATAACTTTATCCACAGTACTAGACAAGCACTAGCACCCAAACATAACTTGATTAAAACAATAAAAACTAGATGATGAGAACAAAACTATAAATATTTTATATTAAATTTTCAAGAGAAAAGTTTCTGTTAATATCATCTGCTGATCTGCTCATGTTTAGTTGTATAAAGCTTCATTTGTGATTAACTATATTTAGTACTTTCATTTAAATCCACTTAAGCGAAGAATTTAAATGATAGATAACAGTTATATTGCTCAAATTCAATCAGTGAAAAAGTAGTATTGACTGATAATCTGGTAACAGAAATAATACAATATAAAATAATTCTTCCCACAAAATCCTCTAATTAAGAAGCTAAATAAGGGCCTGGGAAGGTGGCTCAGTGGTAGAATGCTTGTCTTGTATGCATGAGGCCTTGCGTTCAATTCCTCAGTACCACATAAGCAGAAAAAGCCAGAAGTAGTTCTGTGGCTCAAGTGATAGAGTGCTAGCCTTGAGCTGAAGAGCTGAGGAACAGCGCCCAGGCCCAGAGTTCAGGCCCCATGACTGCCAAAAAAAAAAAAAAAAAAGCTAAAATAATTCCAAACAAGAATTATGAGTAATCCTTTCAACTTAAATTTGTATCCTTCATAAAGTGATTAATCTACATCCTCATCTCTCCAGATGCTCTATTCTTTGACATAAATAATGTTATTTGTACTGTGATGTCTTTATGAAAAGGATAATGAAAAATATCCATTTCCTGAGATTATTTTGATTTTCTACATGTAAAATTATTTTTGTCAATATGGTTATAAAGCATTACATTTTATCATAATTTTTAAATTTCCACTGGGCTGCTATCTAGTGAGTTTTACTCATACAACTTTGTAGCTAAGAAAGAAATTTTATATTTTTGTAACATTATTAATAATGATTTTATAAAATTTAATATAAATTTTGAAATCATGGTTTTCAAGCAATGTACTATTGAAGATGGTGTTTAACAACAACAAAAAAGGAATTGTTACTTCTCTTCTACTCTCACCAACCTGATCCTTCACATTTACAGTTGAGGACTCTTAACTAGAGATTGAATTGTTTCAGTCATGAATGCCTTTTAGATATAATCAAAGTATCCTGCTTGTTTTGATGATTGGAAGCAATAGGAGAAGGCTCCCTTCACAGACAGAACCATCACTCACTGCTGTCAGAGGTAGAAGGTTGAAATTCAATATGCAGATGCGGCTGCTTTCCACTCCCCTGCCCCCACTCATTAAAGCAGGGTATTTTTTCAAGAGTCTGTACATACCATATTGCTTATGAATTTGATCAGCCATATTTCTAGCTTATAAATGTCAGAACTAAATAGTAGTGAATTGCAAGTGATAACTATCTTTCATGAAAAATGGCACAGAGACAAAACAAATAGTAAATAAATGTTTAGATTTTTATGTAGAAAAGGGTATGAAGTTCCTCCAAGAAAGATGGAACTTTTGTACTGTGGAAGGGACTACATATGGATCCTTTTTTCTCTGTTACAAGCTGGAACTTATGTGATGAATAAATCAGAGTTTATGAAAATATGTATCTTCCCCAGATTGTAAGTGATCCAAGTTGGCACATAAATTCAGTTAAAAATCTTACAATGTAAAATCATTGCTGGTTCGTTGAAAAAAGCATATGATACCGAGTTTATTATCTCTCTTAGAAACATACACATGCATATCAGGAGGACACTAGAAATTACATACTTTAAACATCTCTTTAGCAAAGGAAAGATGTGCACAGAAGGCTGAAAATATTGCATTTAGAGTGAGTCTATATATCATCTATATTAATTTTTGGTTGTTTATATCACCATTAATATACAAAACATAAAATTTACAACTTATTGGTATTATGTATACAGCTTATTGGTATTAAATATATTCTTATTGACAGTAAATCACTCTTGGAGTACTTTTAATCAACATTGCTCAAAAGAAATTCTGAATAAAAGAGACCAAACTTCTTTACTCCATTGCAAATTGATCAACAGGCCACCATTACTTCAACTGTTTTTGTCAATCAATAATGAGAAAGGAAGACCATTTTGTAAGGCTCTCAAAGACATGGCAAAGAATTCTTAATACATTTGACTAATTGTTAAGAAAAACATAATGAGTTCTTCATTTTATTCTACATACATCTTTTCATTATATTTTCCCCTGAAAATAAGAGTATTTTGGTCTCTAACAGAAATGTAAACTAAATATGGCTTGCATTTTCTATCCATCAGACATTTTCATTCAAGTTTGATAGTAATATTTGCTACACATTGCCTAGGGAATGAGAATCTATGTACAAGTCAGTGTATGTTTACAAATTATTTTCCTAAGGTGGCAAAAACTGTGGTAAAAATCCTGCCATAAGTGCATTGATTAATGTTAAATGCTAGAAAAGGTTGTCGCTTTCCACAAATGTGTGTTTTTATGATATTGGTTTTTGTCACTTATGAAAACTTGGCATGACTTTGAGCCTAAAAAATGTGTGTATATGTGTGTGAGTGTGTGTGTGTATGTGAGTGTGTTTCTTGGAGCTACTAGCAAAATAAGAGTAGTGAAAACTAGAGCTTTCATTTGGTTAGAATTCATATTAATTTAGTAGATTGGCACTTTAATAATTTTCCATCATTTCTTTTCACTGTCTTCAATATGACAGTTTTCTGTATTTCTCTAGGTACAACAGATGTATAGTTAGGAAATACTTCTATATCTTATATTTGAGAATTTACTTTTATATTACTTCATGTGAAGATTTGTTTTGTCAGTTTGTTTGGAAGATACATTTCTAATACTATACCCCAATATTTTATTTTATAATACCTTGTACACATTAACCCATCATTTGATTTTGAACTTCACAAATGGAAAGTTAAATACGATTATCTTTGCAGATTTTGGGTAGAGGATAGAAGGTGATATTCAGACATTTAGTTACCATTGCCTGGACAAGGAATAATATTTTATCCAGAAATTACTACTGAAATACCCACTACTCATTTTTCCAGCAAATACAGAGACTGGCTTTCTTGTCTTCCTAACAGTGTATGGCTTTTCTCTTGTGGAATACCACTGATAATAAGAGAGATGGATTACTCAGTGTTTTGGTTTCTTAGCATAGCCTCACATTCCTCTCCTGTGGCTATCTTTTTTTCAAATGCCACTTTCTATTTTACTTTATAAGAAACAATCAAACAGCATTCCACTCACTGAAGGTTTTCTTAAAAATCTGTTAGCACATGGGGTCTATTCTTCCTTTTTTTGTTTTTCTGCTTATCAATTTTAAATTAGTATCCTAGAGAATAATTTTAATTGATTCACTCTTTGTTGATCTTAGCAGACACACATACATATACACACTTGCTTTTTACAAATCAAATATTTTTTCTCTGTTGTTTCTGGACTGTTTTTATATCCTTAGCATCACAGTGTTTTCTGAAAGCTGCTTGAATCTAGAGAATACAATTTGTGTATTATGAAAATGGACAAAAGAACTACAGTAATAGATTAATCTATTCGAAAGTATATATGACGTAAATTGATTCTGACTGAATAAAATTCTTCTCAAGAAGGTGGAAAAGTTTTGCATTTGATATTATATGCACATAATATAAAATACCATGATAAAAACCACTTTTAAGCTGAAGTTCTTATTGGTGAAGAGAATTTACTTCAATTGTCTCTATTTTCCTAAGACTTTGTTCAGTGTTCAACATGTTATAAGATTTAACTATCTTAAATTTTTGATAAAAATAAAAAAAAATTAAGAAAGATGTGACCAGGGGCCAGTCATTGTGACATGTTTCTATAATTCCTGCCACTGAAAAGACTAAGGTAAAGCTGAAATATCCATGGATGTGTGGACTCTATCAGCCACAAAATAATAACTAATTTCTATGTTTACATCATAAACAAAATATTTAAATTTATTTTCTATGGCTATGATAAGATTTTTCATCCCTTTCCATTATTTCCTCATATCCTAATCTATTATAAGAATTTTTGATAGTATAACACCAATATATTTCACACTAATATAATCGATTTGTGTCAGTGTGTTATAAAATGTGATATAAACATGTTAAATGAGATTAGCATAATAACTAGGATTTTTTAGACCAATATGAAGGCTTGAACTTAGATTTTATTTTTACCACTTAGCTTTCCTGTTCATGTTGGTATAGTCTACAATTTGAGCCACATCTCCAGCCATCAAGATTACTTTTAATATCTATAATTTTTCCTATAGGACATGTACCTGACTTTGTAAACCATTGTACTCAACAGTACCTCTATTTAAAAAAAAATGAAGTGTTAGTGCCTAATACAGAAAAAATAACAGTTAGTATATTAATTGTCACATGGAGGTCATCAAGAGGATTGAAGGAAAATAAGTCTATGTGCCTAAGTCAGTAATATACTTTCTCCAGTACCCTATATGTAATTATTCCAAAAACAACAGAATTTAAGACTTCAATTTCTAAAATAAAAGTTCTTGCAATTATGTTAATATGACCAAATAAAAAATATATAGATGAACAGTATAGAGCTTAATATAATTACATACTCCTATGCAAATATTAACATGAATGGTCAGAACGGGAGCTAATGATTTACTGGAATTAACGTGATTTTTAAGGTGTTTTGCAAAAAATTATTATGCATTTTACATTTTTATCCTTAATACCTAAATGTTTTATAAAATTATCTGTCAGTCTTGTTAAAATTAAGAAGAAAAACTTGTTTTACAGGAAATTTGCTTTTCTAAATGATTCTTATAAGAAATAAGTAGAGAAAACTTTGGGAAAGTAGATAAAGTTTTGAAGTATTTTTATATAGTATATATTAGTACTTTCTTCTAGCTTTCAGAAATTCCAGAGTTGACAGAAGTGATTATATAGTAATGTTATTTTTTCACTACATATCATGCATTAATCATTCTTAATCAGTAAAAATTAAGGATTTTATAAAATATATTAAATAACCAAACATTCTATTGTAAATACATAACAGTTTTTTTGTCATTAAGTAGTACAATTGGACAGAGATGGCTCATTTTAGCTTTTCAAGTTGAAATTATATATGTAGTAAATTAATGTTTATCATTAAGGAACTGATCAGGTATTTTCTGTATTCCACATTTTAGCCTACCAATAATTTTAACACTTTTCCAGAATGTATTGCATTTCTTATTGCATTTGCAATTTTGGGTCTCCCACTTTAAATTCCCTCCTCCCGTGTTTCTCTACTGATTGTAATACTATACTCTCCTTGAGCATGACTTTCAACAAGCTCAAGATACTATGTGTGAATCTATACCCTAATGACTAAGCATCTCACAGAGGAGAAATGGATAATCATCAGATCAAGTTATCATCCAGAATGATTCATTGCAGTTTAAGCAATATACTTTTGTATGTAAATCAACATGATTTGCAAGCAAGAGTTCTAGAAGATACCATTAAGTAAATGTACTATTTATTTTTCATTATGTCCCGATAGTCAAGAGTTTATATGTTAAAAGTAGTGTAATATTTGTTAACTCATTCTTTGATATACTTAACTAATTTTGTAATAGAAATTATTTTTAAAGCCTCAACATATTTAATTCATTGAGTGATTTACAAATTTATCTGGGAAAATACATGTTTGCTTTATAATTTGGTATATTTTTATAATTATGTATGCTTAATTATCATTTTTTAGATTAGGATATTTATGCAAATACTACATTAATTTTTCATTACTTTAATGAGAATTTAAGTAGGGATCATTTATTGTGATTATGGTGAGAACAGAATCTAAGACAAAATTAAGCTGAATCAATCAGAAGTATTCTCTTCAGTTCTTCACCAGTCAAATGGAGGTAGTACTGGTACCTGAATTTTTGTATAAAATTTATATAAAATATTATATAAAATATGAACTTAGATGTGATCCACGGACACAATATAATGTGAGCTTCCATTTTAAGGATATTTGTGTATTTCTTTTTTATTCACACAGTCATTATTTCTAGCTTCATTTATCCAACTATCTTGACTTCCTTTATTTATTTATTTATTTATTTTTGCTGGTTGTGGGATCTGAACTCTGGGCCTGGGCACTGTCCCTAGGTCATGGCTAGCCCTTTACCACCTGAGCCACAACACCACTTCCAGCTTTTCCTGCTTATAAGGTGTAGAGGAGTTGAACCCAGGGCTTCATGCATGCAAGGTACACTCTGTCACTGAGCCATCTTCCCAGCCATGACTTCCTTTATTCTTAACTGTAAAAGTTACTAACATAGTTTGTCCTCGTAGCAACATCTTTAGCCCTTGAAAATGACCCTATTCCACCCATATATCAAAGGATATTTTGGATTACAATAATGTTAGGCTACAATCGTTTTTTAAGGCCATGAAATTTATTTAAATAAGATGAATGTTTCTGGTTAAACTTTTAAATTTATATTGTTCAAATTTATCTTGGACTAAATTGATGAGGATAGAGACAACAGGAAATCTTCCAGAATATGCCAAAGGGCTACTCAAAGACTTCCTGCAGACTCTTCCTTGTTCACACATACCAAGGTGCTAGCTCCCTCCTGCTTTTATTCCCTGTCCCTTTCTTCTGTAGCACAGACAGCAATTAAGAGAAACTAAATTTATAATCACCAGCTCTCTACCAAAAGAAAAATGTATTAAAAGCTTCAGGTATTTTCATTTTCTTGTACTCTCCCTGAAAATAATCTTCTGAGAAAGACAGAAGGATAACCTACATATTATAAACCACGAGAACTGAAAGCCAGCTTTCTACAAATATGTGCTACAAAGCCCAGTGATTAGATTTCAGCTGCTTTACCTTATTTCCTGGAGTAGAAAACTCTATAATATATACCAGAAAATGATGGTACACTTTCAGCAATGAACAGCCAGCTTGCAAATAATTCTTTACCTATCCTATTTTAAAAACATTTACTATGGTTAATTTTTAGCAAATAGAAAATTGTAAATACTAGGGAGAGAAAATGCTGAGGAAAATGAAACAAATTTCCTAAAATCGTATTTTTTATTAAATAACTTTTTCTATGTGGTGAAATATACGAGATATGAAAAATATTACTTGGCTATTGACTTAGTCTAATTGAATAGTGTCTATTCAATTATCTATACTAGGAAAAAAGAAAACATGTATATGTCTTTGGTGAACATTTTTGATAAACTAACAAAGCAAGAAATATTGTGAATTTGAATTAAGGATCAGATTGGTACTAAAAATAGGAAAATAAATAAAGAAATGAAAGAAAATATAGTTAACAAGTAAAACCATGATGGAGGAGACAAGTAATGGTTATTGGTAGACATGTATGTTCTGTAATTTTAATCTCTATAGCTATATATAGCCATATTTCCTATATGATTAGAAAACTATATGATAAATGATTATATTATCATATAGTTTTCTAATCATATAGGAAATATAAACAAAATATTATAGACATGCACATAAAAATGTTACTAGTGCTATTCTGGAGCATTCTCCAGAGTAGTCATAAGACAGATAAAAGTTAAAAACATAATGTTTAGCCCTGCATCTAACACAACTCAAAAAAGAAAAGATGGGCTGGGCACTGGTGGCTCACACCTGTAATCCTAGCTGCTTAAAAGGCTGAGATCTGAGGATCTCTGTTCAAAGCCAGCCAGAGTAGGAAAGTCCGTGAGACTCCTAATCTCCCATAAACCATCAGAAAATTGGCTGTGGCTCATGTGGTAGAGCAATCTCCTTAAGCTGAATTGCTGAGGAAGAGTGTCCAGGCCCAGAGTTCAAGCCCCACAACCCACACAAAATACATACATACATACATACATACATACATACATACATACATACATACATACATACATACATTAAATTACTGTATCCTTGTGATTTGAAAACATAGTTTAAAAAATTGCTCATGGTGGTCTGGGAAGGTGCTCAGTGGTAGAGCTCTTGCCTTGCATGCATGAGGCTCTGGGTTCGATTCCTCAGCACCACATAAGCAAAAAAGAAAAAAGCCAGAAGTGGCACTGTGGCCTAAGTGGTAGAACGCTAGCCTTGAGATGAAGTGCTGAGGGACAGCACCCAGGCCCAGAGTGCAGGCCCCACAACCGGATCCCCCCCCAAAAAAAATTGCTCAAGGTTAGATTAAACAAAGGCTTTTTAAGAAATTTATGAAACTGACTGGACCACACTTAAAAACACAGGTTTTATTCTGCTGATACCATAATCACAATATAAGTAAAGATCCTAAATGGTGACAGATAATCCCATTTGTGAAAGTCATAATTTAAGAATACAGTATAAATTAGGAAATATAAACTTTATTTGGCATCTTAAAGCAAACCTGTCATAAATAAAATCTGAGATTTAACTTGTTAAATGTTTTATATACTTTTTACAAAAGTACTTAGCATTACCTATATTTCATAAAACAATACATTTTCTTATCTATTTTTTTTTTTGAGAAAATGCCTCACTCTATAGGCAAGGCTGGCCTCCTAATTTAGCCCGGAGTAGTGTGAATTTGTCACCCTTCCACACTTGACTGCCTAGTGGTGGGATTTTACTTTTTGTGCTACCTCACACAGCTACAAGTTTTAACTCTCTTTTTTATAAGACCTAACAATATTTCGGTTAATTGCCTTACTTAATTTTCTATTTTCCTTCTTTAAAAATATATTAGCATATATTCCGTATAAAGAGGTAGTGGTTCACTGTGACATTCCACATACGCATACAATACATCAAACTTACTCCTTCCTTCACTCTCCCTCACCTTCACTCATTCTAAAACAAGCTCAACATGTTTCATTGTTCTATTTTCATATATTCAACTAATGAATCCAACCTATTTGTCCTCATTCAGCTACCCCAACCCTTTCCCCACCACGATGACCCACCCACTGCACAAAACAGCCTGCTTAACTGCAAGCATTTCACCATTGTAAGTACATATTATATTTTAATCAGAATAATCTTATTATTTTCTCTTTCCCCACCCTAACCTCATATTGCTCCTCAGTTTTCACTAAGATTTCTTATACCACAATCTTTGTAGTTGCAATAGATGGATTTTGGAATCTTTTACCATCTGATTGTCTTTTAGCTTCTCTCACCTAAACTTTGTAAACATCCCCCTAAATAGTTCAATAGTTAGAATCATGCTCTATGTGTGTGTTGGTATATATATATATATATATATATATATATATATATATATGTATATATATATGTATGTATGTATGTATGTATAAGCATATACATGTATGCTATCTGTCCTTTAGGTCTAACCTTCACAAATGAACAAAAATATGTAATATTTGATATTTTGAGCCTGAGGTTATCTCAATACAATCATCTCCACTTCCATATATTTTTATGCAAGTGAAATACTCTTCTTTTTGACTGTGTAATATCCAAAGGTGTGTATAGATATAGATATAGATATAGATATAGATATAGATATAGATATAGATATAGATATAGATATATTCCATATGTTTTGTCTATTCGTCTGTTTTGCAGACTTTGGCTATTATGA
This sequence comes from Dipodomys merriami, assembly GCF_024711535.1. Taxonomy (NCBI): domain Eukaryota; kingdom Metazoa; phylum Chordata; class Mammalia; order Rodentia; family Heteromyidae; genus Dipodomys; species Dipodomys merriami. The sequence continues at coordinate 33,543,512 of NW_027202270.1, forward strand.
ATAGAGCTGCAATAAACATGGGTATGCCGATATATTTTCATATGTTCATTCATAATCCTTTTGATATATGCCCAATAGTGATATGGAAGGGTCATAAGATAGACTTCTTTAGTTTTTGGAAGAACCCCCATATTGATATTCATAGTGGTTGCACTCATTTCTATTTCCATAAACACCATATAAAGCATTTCTTTTTCCCATATCCTCACCAACATTATTGGTGTTTATTTTCTGAACAATCATAATTCTGATTGGAGGAAGATGGGATCACAGCACAGTTTTGATTACATTTCTTTTGTAGTTAAGGATACAGAATATTTCTTCATGTATCTAGTAGCCATTTATATTTCTTCTTCTCAAAACAAATAATTAGATCTTCTTGCCATTTATTAATTAAAGTATTTATCCCACTGCTATTTAACTTTTAAATTCTTTGTAAAAAGAGAAATTCTGGAGGTATAACAATAATTAATATCAAATTACAATACAGAGCCACAGTAATAATACAGCATGGAAATGAAACAAAATAGACCTGATGACCAATGAAATGGAATAGAAGGCTTAGACATAAAACCACACTGATTCAGCCATCTAATGCTCAACAAAGGAGTCAAAAGCATATATAAGGGAAAAGAGAGCCTCTTCAACCAATGGTGCAGACAAAACTGGTTGTCTATTTGTAAGATAATGAAAATGAACCTGTATTGCTCACCTGTGCTTATATTAACTGAAAATGAATCAAACAATTCACATAAGAAACAAATTTTCAAATCTACTACAGGGATATGTAGGGAAATCTGTAGAAGTTATAGGCACAGGTGTTTGTTGTTTTAATATTAATTTAATTGTTCAGTAAACAAGAAAAATGTTTAAAAATAGGACTACATCAAATAAAATATCCACATAACCAAAGAAACGATAACTAGAACCGAGAGACAAGCCACAGAATTGGAGAAAGTTATTGCTAACCAGTCAACAGACAAAGAATTAATAGCCAAAGCTCCTTTGTTTCATCTTTTCAAAACTATGAGATAAACGTATTGCAGCTAATTTTCTAAATGAACTATCATTATGATCAACAGGTATAAAGATTGGTGGGAAGACAATCTCAGTGATGTTGAAGCAAAGCTTCATCTCTGCCATTAATTAGAACATGTGACATCGAAGCAATTTTTTGGAACAAATCCATTGAAATCAAGCCAAATGCCTTTCATTCTAGAAATACAAGAGTCTCCTGGGCACTCTTCAAAAGTATCACTTCTGGACTGTGTCCATGGATATGAAGATTCTGTACCTATGAAGTGAGATCCAAAGTGACTTTTTTGAACCTACAGGTGATAATTGTCATCATCTAGAGTTGAATCTGTGTTCCATGAACAGCAAACATGCATAGAATAAGCTTCAGAATCCTGAATATAAGTGCTAAATTTTTCTGACCAATCCCCTGAATGTATTTCCATTGTTTTCCCATAACCGCCTATACTCTAATCCTTGGCATCCCATTTTTGATCTGAAAAACAAGCATCCATGTATTATATCTGTAACAGAGGAGGACAAGCTTTCTTTTAGAAAGCAGTATTTGTAAAAATAACAATAATTGATTTTTTAATCAGATACCAAACTAGCCATTTCCCTTACCTTGTTAATATTTACAATAATTCTATTCACCCAACTTAGGAAATTTCAGTAGTAATTATGTATGATTCATCTGATCATATTTCATATGATCATATATAATATTAAGAGATCATATGTTCATATGTTCATATATAGTATGTTAGAATGATATTTGTAATATAGAAGAGACTAAATCAAACATGTTTCGTTAGCTATAAAGGGACAGGAACCAAGGTAAATTTCTTGCTCACATTCTTCAGCAAAAAAAGTAAACTCAGGTTTAGAAATGCCTTCACAATTTTTATTACAGAAAAGGAGAAAAGAGAACAGCAAAGATATGTAAAGAAACATTGTGCCTATTCTATGTAAATATAAAGCAATGTGGTAGAAAATAACTTAGTTATCCTAATTTTCCTCACTAAATAATTACCACAATTCTAGATTTTCAAGGTTTAATAAACACATTTTGTTCATCTAATGACCTATAAAATACATGTATTGAAAAGATTCATAGAGAAGCCTGTTGCACTGGTTTGTTAGGAAACCAAAGCTGCTCAAACTTGAGGCAAAGTTCTGCCACTGACATTGTTGAAACAACACAAAGCACACAACTATTCTCAGGAACTTTTCCCTGAGAAAGTTCATGTGCAGTGACAACACTTGCTGTGACTGTATTACCTTTACAACTGCACCTCAGATGCCCCAGAGGCTTCAGTGATTTCTCCTCATCCTGCACGTGGCCAAACTCAACCCACCAGAATGGTGAAAGAAAGTGACTACATTCCTATTGTTTTGGCTATTATGCCTATTATGCCTATTAGAGATTGAATAGAGAAAAACAGTTTAATATTAAACATATGTTCTGTAATTTTTGTATACTTGTGGGGATCTTCAAATCCTAAGGAAATGCAGAATTCAAGTCAGAATGCTTGACAATAAGGAATCATCACAGGCAAGCTCTTGTCACTGTGGAGGTTTCTTCATTTAGCATGTCAATCGCATGAATTGTCATCCAAATTAGAGTAATTGTGAGAGGCAAAGTGGTGTCACTTTTACAATCAAGTCAGGACAGCAATGTAAACTGGAGCAATTTCAGGTAACTCTGGGTGTTATTCAAGGCAATGTACTGGCTTCTATTACCTTATATTTTCCTTCATGACCTAAAAATCATTAAAGAGTCTCTCTCTCCCTCCTTTCTTCATTCCTTCTCTTCCTCCCTCCCTCTTCCTCTCCCATGCAAATGGGATTGTGGCCACAAGTGAACAGTGATCTTTGCTTTACTTCAGATTTCTCTCTCTATTACTAGTATTATTTTTAGACTTCTGATATTATATCAGAAGATTTTAGTTACTTCTCAAATGAATTTTAGATGCTTTTTAAAAGCTAGTAAAATTATAAGGATTTCTGAGAAATATACATTATATTCAAGCAGATTGAAATTGAAATAGCTTGTACTGATATGGGATGTTAAGTAAGAGAAGAAGCCAGGGGAGGGGAACAGGATCGGAACAGGGAGAGATTGGTGGCAGAATTTTTGCTTTTTATATTCACAAGTGCTTCCCTTAAGATTATGTATATACTGTGTCCCTACTATAGGTGTGTTACTAGAGGAAAAGAAGAGAGTCCCTAAAATAATCTATCATTTCTATAGTTGATAAACTTACATCAGTCCTTTATTAATTAGCTAAAATAGTTGGTATATTTTGATACCTGAAATATAAATAGTTACTGGTACAGTAGCAAGGGTAAATTGAATTATTGCCATAATATTTTAATTAAGGTGGTTAAGCACTATGAGTTATTTTTCCTATATTCTCAATTTATGCTCAATTTGGTACATTTTGTACAAGGATCTATTTGTTGATTTTATTATTGTTCTTCACTAATCCTTTTCTGTAGAGTATGACAATTAATTGTCTTTACTAGAACAGCAATATGTAATAGGCATATCTGAACTTCTACTAGCATCAGTCTACCTGAAAAATTTTTAAATTTTTAAGAATGTATTATATTATCAGTTCCTCTAAATCCTACTCCACAAAAAAATGTATCTTGAATAAATAATTTCAAAGCAACTAGAAATACAAATAAAAGTTTGAATTATTTATATAATCTACACCCTTCCCTCTAAGAAATTAGATACCAATTACTATGGAAGAAAGTTCTTTAAATCTATAAAGCTTGAAAATTTGTGTCATTAAAGTTCTCGGCTATTTTTTATGTATCAGTTGTGACAAATGGGTAAGAAATCAATTTCAGAATCCCATATTTTTGTCCAAATACTCATTATTTATTTCATACTTTAACTTCCCTTCTTTCAATAAAAGTAGTCAGTATATACTGACTTTAATTGTATTAATTTTGTAGCCTGTAAAAATGTGAATCAAATTAGTATAAATTGGTAATAAAAATAAACTCCCTATTATGAGTTATTAAAATAGTAGGCTTTTGGTAATAAGAACTTAGGTGAATTTCAGTATGAATAATGGCTAATATGACAGTCATGAGTTCAGCAAATAGAGGTGTCCCTGGTCATCAACTCTATTTAGTATGGCCTTAACTACCTACTTTTATCCACAGATGACAGAGAGTAGTCAGAAATCACTACTTCAGAAAGCACAGGAATAAAGTATGTATCAAACCAACATCATATTTCCTTAGAATTCCTAGAGAATGAAATTTAGAGTGACTTTTACCTAAGACAATTGTGTGAACTCTATTTGACAAATGTATTCATATATGGTTATTTGCTTATGCCTGTCTATAGGAGTGTAAGAGGAAATGTTATGCCGCCCCCTAGTGTAAATATTAATTTTGCAGCCTAAGAACAGCAGTGAGTAAAGAAGACTTAGCAAGGAAATCACAGCGTTTTTTATTATTAAAGAGAGTAAAAATGAAATCCTTGGTTTACTTGAAGAGTCAGTTTCTATAGCTCTATGGACTTTAGAAGTCAAGGTATAGACTAGGATATGAAAGTTTCCTTAGGATTTTCATTTTTATATCACTTCAAATATGTGGGACCTAATCTACGAGGATATTATATACATTCTTTCATTTTAAAAATATTATTATAAAGGTGATATATAGAGAGGTTACAGTTACATAAGTCAGGTAATGATTACATTTGTTTCATTTTGTTTTGTTTTGAACAGTGTCACTGTCTCCTTTATTTTCTCCCAGTTTTTGTCCATCCCGATCTCCATCACCTCTCCCCTAAGTTGTATGTTTAATTTCAGTATCACTGCTATATATGCATTCCTAAGGTAGAAACAAAGTAGGAGTGCCATGGATAAACTGCATTCTATGACAGGAATACTATGTTCATATGAATCCAGTAGAAATTCTCACACACAAGGCAATGCTCCAAGGAGGTTTGGCCTGTGGACAATGATCAGATCCTGAAGAACCCACCTTAGGAGTGCATTTGGTACTTCAATAAGGTAGATATGGGAAAATTCCTTTGCCTCTTTTACCATATATGGTAACAGCAAGTGAGGCATTCACTTTGAGGAAACAAGCTCTCCCTAGATACCAAACCAGTCAGCAATGTGTCTTTGCATTTCCTAACCTCTAATTCCATGAGACATAACTTCAATTTGAATGTAAATCACCTAATGAATGACACACTGTTATAACTGCAGAAATGATGTAAGACACAGAGAAAGAGAACACTGATGAGTTCAAAGCTAAAAGTGTCTAAGTTATATAAAACCAAATGCTATGAATGAGGGAATAGTATTCTAATAGAATACTGCTGTGAACATTACAGTATAAAATACTGCCAATAGCTACCACTGATCATTGAGAGCTTTTGTATTGAATCTAGTGCAGATTACTATACATTTGCTATCATATTTGTATGATCTGTAAATAACCTTTAAGGCAGATAGTACCACCTTTTAAAAATAAAATAACTGCCAATGAGAAAAGTGCATCTCGCCCATATAATGAGTGACTTGTCATGTTAGGCCTCTTTGATTAATTTCCTCTTTCTTCCTAACACAGCCCTGACTTTTGTTGGAATACTGGAATGTGTAATGCATAGGTTTCTTAGTTCACAACTGCATACTTCTCTGCATTTAGTGTTCTCTGGCATACCTCTGCCCAAAGTGATGTAAGCAAACCTTGTCAGGGAAACTTTCTTGCAAAAAGAACATTTAACTTCTTGCTCTTCCTCCATACTACTCTTTGTTCTACTTTAAAAATTTAGATTTGATGACTAGAGTAGCAAGCACATTACAATAGTGGGAAAATGGAAAGACAAACATGTGTTTAGTCTTGACCTAATTCATTCAATTCACATTAGAAAAAAACACAAACTACTAGGAAATTTCTTATAAAATTTTTATATTAAAAAACTGTAGTGTTATTTGGGTACATAACTGGTATTAAGAATTTGGGTTACAGCAGTTATACACACTGTTTATTAATACCAAGGTAGAGCTAAGATTTACACTCGTCCTTAGAGATGAAGTGTTTGCTTTCAATCACTGGGTAAGTACGACAGTGAGTACTCTAGACATGTCCAACTGGATGTTAAACATACTTCTGGAGTGAAAGCCATCCTCTTCAGTACCATGAAAGTGTTTTGTTCAGAAGTGAATTTTTAACAAGAGTTAACTGGCTATATATCCAGTTCTAAAGGAGGTATTATGAAGATCCTCAGTGTTTCCACTGACATTTCCTGGAGGAGAATGCTGAATTACAATACTGAGACATTTTCGTAAGACAAAGAGAGAATTTATGTTTAAATTCATCATTTATGCCTTGATTTGTTTCTTAAAGGAATCACTCAAGCATCATTGTCTTTACCTCCCTTCCTTAGCTGCAGTTGCTCTTAATCCCTTTTCGTATAATTTGTTGTCCCCAAATCCTCTGCTTTCCATAACCTTGGGCACATGCTTGGTGACTTCCTGAGTATCAGAATTTTTCTCTAAAGTATCTCAGAATAAAAGCTTCCCTGTCACTGTTGGTTCATGCTTGTAATCCTAGCTAGTCAGGAGGCTGAGATATGAGGATCACCATTTGAAGCTAACCAGGGCAGGAAAGTTCATATATTTATCTCCAATTAACCCTCAGAAAACCAGAAGTGGTACTATGGCTCAAAGTAGGAGAGAAGTTGCCTTGAGTAATAAAGCTCAGGGACCATGCCCAGGCCCTGAGTTCAAGTCCTACAACTGACAAAAAAATTGGTCACTCCAAGTCATTAATTAAAGTATTTCTTGTCTTAGGCATGCAAATATTGCTCTACTGATTGTTGTTACGCACTGAATCTCTCTTACTTCCAATTTCATATGCTGAAACTCTAACTCAGTGTGGTAGCTTTTGTAAGGTAATGGCTATGACAGCACAGCACTCACTAGTGGATTCATGTATTATAAAGGTTACTAATGCTGATCTCTCTGCTTATGCTTCACCATGTGAACCTTCATTGAAAGAGCCATTTGCAAACCAGGAAGCAGGGCTTCAGCTAGTATCTTGAAGCTGGACTTGTCAGCCTCCAGAACTATGAAAAATAAATATTCTTTAACCCATGTAGTCTATGCTTATTTGTCTTCACAGCAGCCCTTTGATTTACTGTTAATGATTTCAACTCTAGATTGAAAGGAAATACAGGAGTAAGTGTTCCCAGAACATTTCAGAATGGGACAAGAGAAACTCTTAGATGCAGGTTAGAACTATGCAGGATTCAGTATCACAAAGAAGTCACAGGGGAGCCCGACGACTCTGAGTGTTCCCCAAGGGACTCTGACACCTGTCCTCCCTCACCATTCTACTACTTCTACTGGTCACATTGCGACTATCACAACAACACTTATCCTTCAATGATGTTGATCATCACAAGCTCAGGACAGAAGTTTTCTTAATTTCCCCAACATCAGTCTCCATATGGCTAGGCCAGACTGCCTTTTCTAATTCTCCATGTTTTCTTGGGCCTTAAAGCAATTGAACTTTGATCTCTTCAACTTGGGAATGTCTGTTATCAATAAATCTCTATAGTTTAAACTTCTTACTGAAGCCACAGCTTTGCCTTTTGCTTCAAATAAAACCCGTTCCTTTGAAACATCACTGTCTTGTATCTCCCAAGAGGTGGATGTATAACCACTCTTAAGTCTGCTAGTAAGCTGGGCACATATTCTCAGTACACAAGAGGCCAAGGCAGGAGGATTATAATTTGAGTCCAGACTGGATCACAGAGCAGAAGCTCTAAGGAATAATTAAAAACCAACCAACAAACTAATTCCTCTACTAATGTGACAATATAGGCAAATATTCTCATTGTTGTTCCTTCATACTTCTCAAGTTTTCTACCTCTGTTCCTCATGCCTAGAATCCAGCTTCAAAATTCATTTCTCTAAACTCCCTTCACCATGTCCTCCAGTCACCTTGTATTATGGTCACCTTATAATCTCTGATGACTTATAGCACTCTGATTATAGCACTCTGATGACACTCTGATGACACTGTTCACCTAGTCCTGAGTTATCCTTGGCCTTGGATAACTCTTTCCTCTGGGTACTTTTCTTCTGATGACCTTGTGCACTCTGATCATTTTATTCACCTAAGTTGTTTGGAACCATCCATTCCCTGGTCTTATCATTAACAGACATTTCTGAGAACTATCACTTAGAAGTATGTCTGTATCTAAAAATCAGGTATAGAATTTACTTGTCAGTATGAACAATTTCACAGAACACTCACATCTCATGAGATCATTCTATGATCATGGTGATACTAGCCAAAAGCAAGACCACCCCTTAATGCCTGAGCACTGATATAAACAGAACCAGAACTTCTGTTACTCAACATCCCCATCTACCAGCCCAAATAAGCAAAATCAACTTCTCTACCTGCTTTAACTATCCTTCCACTCTATCCCTTGTAACTCCAATCTAAAAACCCAACCAATCTTCAGCACAGTAACCAATCCAGAGTGACCCTTGCCTTACTAACCTACCTAGAAAAATCACCTCAAACAATTCCAAATCCTCTGGATCTACAACTTCATTTGATGACATAATATTCCCTCCCCATTGTGCTTAGTTTACCTTCTTCAAATGAATACCAATGGGCTTGCTTCATTCAGCTTGAGATATGTTCCTGATAAGATTTGGTTGGTGGACATAAAAGGAATTCTGTATATATTTCATGGTTTTTATTTTGTTGTTGTAAAATGTAAAACATTTATGTTACATTATTCTAGTGAGTTCATTTTTATATTAGGCTAATAAAGTGTGTACTTCTAAAATTAACTTTAAAGTATTTTCTCCCATTCAGAGACAGATTTAGTTTCTTTCAGTACAAAGAAAAGTATATATGACTAACTATCAGAGTAGGGTAGATGAAAATGAGTCAGCTTTACAAAGGAATAGTGAGGTAGAGTAGTTTTTTGATAGGAAGTTTTGAGAAACAGATTGTAATGTAAGCAGAGATTTCAAATGAATTTATTTTGCAGTGGTTTATAAGTCAACAAATGTTAAAAAAAAAGGTTTAGCCCTATATAGTTATCAACATACAGTGGTTTATTGCTATGAAATCCAAATGGAATTTATATTTTCAACATTTAGTTGCCTTGTTTTAAAAACAATTTTATGAAATAATGCTGCACATCTGAATTCTTCAACTACATAGAAACAACTGGTACTAGAGGTGCACTCATGTGTGTGTGTGTGTGTGTGTGTGTGTGTGTGTGTGTGTGTGTGTGTGTGTGTACATGCATACAAATACAATTTACATTAAGGATTTGACTAATTGTAGTGGCTGATAAACATGAATGTGACAATCAGACAGTCTCCCTTGCTAGCCAACATAGAAACTGATTCATTAGCTATAGGCATAATTTCTTTTACAAGATACCTCAGTTTTTGTTCTTAAGTACTATCAACTGCCTTCAAGATGCTAACTCACATTATCAAGGACAATGTTCTCTCAACTTAAGGTCAACTGATTCTACATATTAATTACTTTGACAAGATAAGCTAAACAGCAATACCTAGGTTAATATTTGGTTAAATGACTAGTTAATTCTCCATTATATTGAATATAACTGATTTTTAAGGCTACTTAAGAAGAAAGTTTTCTTATCATTTAAACACAACATTGCTCTCATAAACATTTAGTTAATTGAAAAAAGCATGCAACTTTCTTGTAGTGGTAACAAGCCATTATGAAAGAGTTCAGAACAGTATATCAGGTAATGGTTTTTGCTTACATTGACAACTAGGATTGAATTTTAATTATTTATTACCCAGACTCTATCTTACAATGTGCCAGGAAGTATGCTATAACACACTTAGAAATATTAATGGTCCTTGCTAGCTGAAGACATTATAAATATATATTGCAAGCTTTTCTTATATTTAATGGATAATTAAATATGAAACACAGCAAGTGAAATGATTTCAAGCTAAACTTTGAAGACATATATATTTCTCAGTTGTATTTCTGATAGTTGGCAATATAAATATGATTTTAAAAGTGTAAGTTGTCTTCAAAAATTCTGACTTCAGTATACCACAGATTGTAATTACAATTGTTTTTTCCCAAAGGATCAATCTAATTCTTAAATCTCAGTGATCACCTTCAATAGTACTACCTCAGTTAATCAGAGTCACTAAAGAAAATTATTTTACTGCTACACTTGTAAACCAGTTTACAAATATTTTACGTGAATTGTTTGGTTATATAGTAAACTGCTAAAATTATTTAGTCATAAAGTGAAGAATAAAATCATGTTCAAATAAATTTTGAAAAAGAGCAAATGCAACAAGGAAATATGTAAGACACTTGTCAAATAACTGAGAGCCTGCTGTTTTAATTTAATTTAGTTATTAAGATTTTTTTGTGTGCTTGCAATAGAATCCAGAACTGCTAAGAATGTGTTCTACCACTAAGCCACACCAAAACTTGCATCTTAAATACAAATATATATTATTCTAAAACCATTCCATTGTTGTTACTGTGAAAATAGTTCTAGATATTTGATCTGAAAAGAACTGTCCATTAATTACTTCAACTACTGTATGGTAAGCAGATACTAGAGAGGGGTAGAAAGATGATGAAACTTTTTGTAGGCTATTGTTTTTCTAAGAATTGCTTCTATCAAGGCCCATGTACAAAAATGAAAATTCTTTATCCATAAGCACACTGATTTTTGGAGTGCTTTCATCATTAGAGGACGAAGTGTAAATAAATACAGAATATGCAGGACAAGAAAAATCAATTTTGAAATGTGGTAAACAGAAGTACATTAGTTTTCAATTGACATTTAAAACCAAATATACACATTCAATGAAGTGCTTCCATGGCCTAAATTTGATCCTGAACGCAACTGTATGAATAGTCTAGGTCTAGGTCTAGGTCGAAGATCTGGTTCACCTTCATGTTTGGTAAGAATGTAAATTTTACCATCAATAAACCACAAAATATTGGAAAGACAAGATACAATGCCACTATGTAAATTTCACCTACCTCAAGTAACTGAATCAATAGCTTATGTGAAAATCAAAATCAAGAGTATTACTTGAAAACATTCACCTCCACAATATCGCCTACATTTCACAATAAAAATTTAACTATCAGTGGTTTTCCTTAGTTGAACGTGTTCTAAAAAGGCATATATATATATATATATATATATATATATATATATATATATGATAAAAAGTTTCACCACAATAAAAACCAATTTGGTAGATAAAGTTCAGAAAAACAAGGTATGCTATAATAATATTTAATAGTGAATGTATAGGAGTTTTAAGGAAAGTGATTAAAGAAAAAATCAAGTTGGACAGTTTGAGAATATATTATTATGCCATAGTAATCTATCCTTGCTCTTAAACTCTGTTGAGAATGTTAATCTACCAATGTCAAATTTTCAGTTGCACTATCTAGAAATTGATCTGTTTAACCCTAGTTACACTATTAATTTATCAACAAAATTAGCCTCAGTGAGTGGGAAAATGTATTCAGATTGCATTCTGTAAGAGACTTAGGAAACGTTTTAGGAAAAAAACATGCACAATAAAATATATTCTATAATTATAATTAAAACAAAATAGCCACTGAAGCCAATGTAATCTTAGTTACTCAGAAGGCCAAGATCTGAAAATCATGGTTTGAAGCCAACGTAGGCAGGAAAGTCCATGAGACTCTTAGCTCCATAAACCATCATAAAGTCTGAAGCAGAGCTGTGGCTGAAATAATAGAGAACTAGACTTGAGCAAAATTATTCAGTAACAGTGTCCAGGCTTAGTTCAAGTCCCAGAATTTACCCCTCCCATCACATAGTGTATTTTAAACACCTATGTAAATTTTGTAAGTTCTTATATACACAAAAAAATGTTTTCCTCCTTTGCAAAGTTATTCACGTGAAAATAGCCTGAGTAACAAGAAATCTATACACACATCAAAAGAGATGAATATTCTTTTCAGCGGAACCAAAATGAATAGGAACATTACTAACCATAGCACGTAATAGTCGTGCTGAAAACACAAAACCTGTAGTGCCTAGAACCGGGCTTTGCAATGGAACTTTGAATGGATTAAATAACAAGTATGTGAGGAACCAATTAATAAATTAATATGTCTTGTCTTCCTGACCTTACCATTTATATTGGAAATGGAGGGCAGCCTACAGGAACAGGATTTAGGCCAGACAGAATTTAGTGATGCTTATACATTTGAGAATAAAAGATAACATAAAGTTAGAGTCAAAGTATTCTGTGAATCTGGCAATATTTCTCCATATTTTGAAGCAAGCAGAAAATAAAATGCCTACAACTGAATATGTAACATTATCTCTTAGGAAATTTGCAATATCAATATTTACTTCTTGTGTGAACTCCAAAAAGTACACAGTCTTTTTCAATTTAGTAGTAAGTGAAACAGCCTCAAGACATAAGATAATAAAGTGCTGACTACTTAACAGAATGTAAGCAAAATCTCAGAAATGATACTTAAGATTATAAAATTAAAAGTTAAAATATGGCGCATATTTAGAAATTCTATATTACAAGTTTTTAAGTATATATGTAGAACAAATATGTTCAGGGTAATCAATTGTAAAAGTATATAACTAAATGGAAACTTTATTCACTGCCACCGATTCTGTAATTTATCCAGAAATATTCTGGGAAATTAATACAGTATTAGTTTATTTCTTTTTCCATAAAATTAAAGGTATATTAGAGCTGCAGTTTGTAAAAAAAAAAAAGATCTCATGACAAGTTGACTGACATCACTTCAAAAGACAGAACAAAATGGAGATTTGTAAATTTTTAATTTGTCAAATGGAAAAAGTTCCTGAGCAGGTTGAAGATTAACAGCAAGTTTGTCTTTAGGTACTCTTTTTACAAAATGCTGTGCTTAGTAGGCATAATATTATATCGAGAGGATTGTATACTTTGATGATCTCAATATGAGTGGCAGAATTGTTCTTGAATTTAAGCTAAAATATTAATCAATGTCACTGAACTATGGACTGCAGTAACTTTTTATACAGTGTTGGCAGTTCTATGTCTTACATTAATCTCGTGAACTTTTTTGAAGTTTATAAAATTATTTTTATATGAATCTTAGTGAAATCAAAACATTCATCATCTTGTAAATGAAATTAATTTGCTCTTTTGGGGGGACAAATCCAAATACTTTCTCCCCGAGTAGCTTTGTTACACTTTCCAAAAATAATAAAATAAAAAAAGATCCTTTGTGATATTATTCAAATTCTTTAAAACTATTACACCTTATGAAATCTAAAACTGTAACATTTTAAAAGTCAAATTCAAGAATGTCAACAATCAAATATAAAATGTTGTATTATTATTCCATGATTCTGAGATTAAAAACATTACCCAGGTGGAAAACATAGGTTTTTATTTGGCAATTCTAAATTTAAAAATATAAATTGAGAAACTTGTACTTTTCAAAGTACTTTTTCAAAAGTCTTATATTCTCTTCAGATAGTTTGTTTCTTATTAAAGTTGTTAATTCATAGAGCATTAAACCTAATAAGCTACTTGTATACTAATTTTAGTTGTGAATGAATTATAGTTTATAGTAAGTCTTCATAGCATTGTATGTACATTTTAATGATAAGTATAGACATTTCTTTTAACAATTAAAATCATTCCTTTAGGAAGATGTCTAGAACTTTTTGTATTGTATTTAAAGACACACATAAATTTCATCATCTTCAACAACAAAACTTATCAAAAGGTGTCTTGAAAACACATATATGATTTTGGTAAAGAAATTGTTCAAACATAGTTTGATGATCATATGAAAATATGCATGACTTAGTATGAATTTCACACACAAGTAACACAAAGTTAGACTGTTAATAAACAACCTGAAAGGATTAGAACACAAAAGATTCCTAAATTTCCATCCTTAAGATTAACGAATATGATGTCAGTCATTTCAGATCACATTATTTGTTGTTTCTGACATTTGCCTATACTTACACTTATTAACTTCATTGAGATGGTTGCTGTTTGTTACTCATTTTATTTACAAGGTTACACTGGAAAAACTATGTTTAACCTACCTTTCCTAGACATTAGCGATAAAGAAATTATCAGCTTCAAACTTACACAACCAGTCAGCATAAGCAAATTCAACCACTGTCAGAAACCCCAAGATTCAATTAAGAATCAACAGTCATCATATTTTAACAAGTTGAACAACTAGTTTTCTATGAACGGTACTGTGTTTGGCCCCTACATTGTTAGAGTAACTAGGGACATGAAATCTTATTCAATAAGTTTGTCTTTTTGTTCTGAGTGAAATTGAATTTTTTTCATCAGTGCTTACTTTTTTTAAATGAAAAGTTTTCCCTCCTCAAAGTTTTACCTTTCCACCTAGTTGAGTTCCCTAAGAACAGAATAGTATGAATATCTCCTTTAGATTGTTTGCTACTTTATGTAATACTCAAACAAAGAAATCCAAACAAAATTTTCTTTTGTTCAGTAATAACAACAATCAACCACATCCAGAATGACAAGAAAAACAAAAATTAGTCTTGCTTCTGAGTTTTAAGGGACCTGGAAGAAGGTAGCCAATTGTGACAAGGAAAAACATGAAGACATGGGTGCATTCCATCAATGCTAGAATTCATTTAAAACTTCAGATGAAAATTTTCACTCCTTGGAAATCACACTACAGTTGTTGTTTTGTGTGTGTGTGTGTGTTTGTGTGTGTGTGTGTGTGTGTGTGTAAAATGCATTTTAAGATATATAGCAAAAATAGATTAAGAATAATGTGTTTACTTTTGGGTTTAAACTTCTACTCCAGTCAAGTTAAGAAAATACTGGGGGGAAAAAAATACGAGGGGGAAAACTGCTGGCTAATGGTCCCAGACATTAGTGGATCCAAATTTACACCTTCGCTTTGGCTCTACTCTCTGCAGTATGTGGCCCAATGAGACTTCAGCCTCCTTCTCTTCTCCCTTATGGAGATACCTACTTCTCCAGAGACACTAGTACAGGAGAGCTGGTCCTGGCAGGGAATTTTTCTAGCTAAAGGAATTTGCAATGAAAGTAGGAGCCATCACTTTAGCACTATTCTCTATGCTCTGCCCATCTTTTCCCACCAATCAGGAGTCCTTTTTCCCTTTCCTACTAGGATGCTGAACGTTGTAGCTCTGTGATCCAGTGAGAACCTTCTACCACTGTAGGTTGGGTTTGTCGAACACATTTCCCAGTGGCCTGAAGTGTGACCTGGGCACTGCCCTTTACACCCTAACCCCCAAACTTCATGGAGTGACAAGCTGAAAGCTGACAGGGTGAGATGGTGTTGGAATCATTCTGCTGAGTACAGACAAGTTCTCACTAGAGAAGTTTGCTGCCAAACAGTCCTTCAAGGGAAGAGCCAACATGATAACTCCACCGGGCCACCTCCTCCTTCCCAGGAGCCAGGCACATGGCTCCCCACCTCTGTCTCCCTCAGAGACTCCACATCCTCATTCACCTTCAGATGAACGAGGTGATAGGTGATAGGGTCGCTTAGGTATAGGATTTTTCTCTCCCTCCCTCCCCCCACCCCTTTTTCAAGAGGAACTATCAATACCGTTTCAAGCAAGCGACTGCGGTACTAATCTTCAGCCTTATGGAGTAGTGGCCAAGTTTTTTTGTTTTTGTTTTTTTGTTTTTCGGGGTTTTTTTGGAAGTGTCTGCCAAAGCCAGGGATCCCAGCATACCTAAAATGCCTTCATTTCCCCCGTCTACCCCCAATTCTCCTCGCCCCACGCCCATCAGATAATGAATGAATATATTATAACTATACTTAATCGCAACACCTTCCAAACCTCGCTGTAACCTCAATCCAGCAAATGCCTTCTCTAAGATTCTTAAACGAGAGAGAGAGAGAGAGAGAGAGAGAGAGAGAGAGAGAGAGAGAGAGAGAGAGAGAGAGAGAGAGAGAGAATGTGATTACCAGAGTTTTGTTCCCATTCTTGCTGAGAGGACCCCGGAAAACTCCCTTGATGTTGCGAAAGTGTCCGTTGCTGAGATGCGTGGAGCTGATGACAATGTAGTAACACTCCATGGGGCAGCCGCCGCCTCCTCCTCCGCAGCCGCAGCTTCCCCCGCGTCCCGCGCCCGCCTGCCCGCAGCAGCAGCTCGCGCGGAGCCGCGGGGAGGGGAGGGTGGGCCGCCCGGAGCCCCAGCAGGCCAGGAGGGCAGCGTCGATAGCCGGCTGGCCCCGGGGAGGACGGGCTCAGTGCGCCCCCGCGCCCCGCGCGCCCAGGCTCCCCGGCCGCCGCATGCTCCCCGCGCTCTGCTCAGTCTCTGGAGTGCAGCCGCTGTTGGCTTCCCGGCTTGGGACGACGAGCTCCCCGCGACTCCTCCTCCCCAGCCCCTCCTCCCGGGGAAGATCGGGGCTGCGAGGACCCGGCCCGGGCAGGCTCAGTCAGTGGCGAGCGGAAGCGGGCAGGGGGAGCCGCCCGCACGGCGGCGGCAGCAGTGGCGGCAGCATCGCGGCGGCCGCGGCGTCCCCCGCGCGCGGCGCCCGCACTCGGAGCTGCTCCCGCTGGCAGGCATGAGTGTTATTATAGTGAGCGGCGTTGCCGGTCCATTGCACGGAGCCAATGGCAGGGAGCCACTGGGCTGATACTGAGAGCTGTCAGAAGAGTACATCTGTCACCCGCTGCTCCCCACCCCACCCCACGCGCCCGTCCGCCCGCCCCCGCCGCCGGGACCCGCGGCCGCGCCAGCCCGGGCGGGCGTGAGAGGGAGCGCCCCGCACCGCCCCGCACCGCGCGGTGGCCTGCCCAGGCCCGCCAAGCCGACGGCCACCGAGGCGCGGGAGACTCCTCCGAGGTGGGGGCGGAGGGAGGGAGGAAGAGACGCCGATTTCTGGTCTGCGGCGGGTTGGGGTGGAAGGGTGGGGGCGAGTGTGTGCGTGTGGGGGGGGAGAAATAAATTAATAATTCAGCACCAAAGACATCCACTTCCAACTGCAGGCCACGAGGGCTGGTGCCCGCCTCGGGGGCCTCTCGAGATAATCGCTACTCATCTGGGTTTGGCTTCTTTGCTAGACTCTCTCTCTCTCTCTCTCTCTCTCTCTCTCTCTCTCTCTCTCTCTCTCTCTCTCTCTCTCTCTCTCTCTCTCTCTCTCTCTCTCTCTCTCTCTCTCTCTCTCTCTCTCTCTCTCTCTCTCTCTCTCTCTCTCTCTCTCCAAATGATTTGGGGAATATGGAGAATGGTATTCTGTTCAGAATCTTTTTTTTTTCAGGCCAGGGAAGCTGTGCCACCCCAGCCCCCATTTTCGGATAGCGTGCATGCTGTGTGATGATCATCTGGGGGACGGGTGGGGGCAATGGAGTGGACTAGGACTGAAGGAAGAAACTGGGACTCCTTGATTGATGCGTCCTGGGTCCTGGCTTTCCCATACCCCCACCCAGCTCCCCCGGGAACAGCCGTGCTTCCTCAATGGCCAAAGCTAGAGGAAAGGCATGCTTTGCGGCAAAAGACGCCGCCGCCACGAGCTCGCTTTGCAATTGTCTCCTGCTCACCACGGAGCGGTGGTGAACAAAAGCTTGAGCCCTACAAGCGACCTGAATGGAAAATTTCCCTGCGCACGAAAGGAACGGGGCTGTCTCCGGAAAGTAGGGAATGGGGTCTGCTGTATTCCTGGGAGACAAGACTCTGGGGCTGAGTTTTAAGGGGTCTAGGCGGCCCCGAACCTGGCTGTCTCCTCCCACCCTCTCACCCTCCCTCCTACCCAGTTAAATCCTCTCTTTGTGTAAGTTTAGCTCCTCTGAGGTGGCTGAGGGAAGAGTCCCATCAGGTACAAACGCGCCACGGAGCTGCTATAGCCATAGGACTCATTAGTCGGCACTTAAAGGGATCGATACCAGGCCACGCGGGGCTGGTAGACGATGCCTTCATTGGATTTTCTGAAGGCTTTATTTTCTTTTTGCCTTGAAAGGCTTAATTGGTTAATGCAGATTCCAGACATTCTGATGCCTCCAAGTCAGAGTCAAGGGTGCTGTAGATATGAGTGGCGCTTATCTGATTTGTTGAGTGGTCAGTTTCCACACAGTCTATTTCGTGTGTTCTATAGGAGGGTTTATGTCGCAGGAATCCTGCAAATCATAACATGGTCTTTCAGTGAATCTGACTGCTTGGTTTCACTTTGTGAAAAAGGGGGTGGGCCAGGTAAAAGGGGAGTCTTGGCAGGAGTCCCAGTAGTTAAGGAAGTAAATTTTAAGTTCTTGGTGATGAAATAGAATATTACATTCAACTAAAGAGAAATTCTTCTTCATGTAGCATGCTTCAGTTTTGTTTTTTAAAGAAAAGTTGATGTGGATTGATTAAAGCTCATTATGAAGTGTCAGTTATTTAGTCTTTGGCTAAATTTCTCAGACATCCACTTGGGGGAGTCTGGAAGTGTTGAGAGGAAGAGAAATTAAAATTTCTGAAACTTCTAGTCTCTTTGAAAGAGAGCTACCAAAGATTTGTTAGGATTCAGTATGAATACAATCCTATTAGGAAAAAAAAAGCATTCAATTTTCTCTACTAAATATTTTTGGAAGTTGAATCAATTCCTAGTTCCAATTGTTTACAGAAATGTTTTTATTTGTAATTTGAAAATACAAGCATTTTCTGCAGATAACACTTTGGGAAGAAATGCTTGATCATTATGTGTTTTTCAGAGATTTAGAAACTTACAACTTGGGGACCAAGGTCAAAGAGGTAAAAAAAAATCCTTTAACTTACAACTTGGGGACCGGGGTCAAAGAGGTAAAAAAAAAAAATCCTTTATTAATACAGACTAATACTGAGCATTACCAAGTAAACTACTTCAGTTTCCTTAAAGGAAACACCTTTGGCAGAAAGAAAACACTTAGGAAACCAAATGAACTGGGGTTTGGGTGTGTGAGAGAGAGAGAGAAAGAGAAAGAGAGAAAGAGAGAGAGAAGGAGAGAGAATGTGTTAATGTTTGTATAATAATAATCTAAACTAGGTTTACTTGAAGTATATCATCTATCTCTGATGAACTGTTCCAAACTTTGCCTACAGTATGAAGTTCACTTTCCAGCTTAATCATAAATCAGAGTTATATGAATATTCTGTGCAAGAATAATAATCTATATACAAAATTTTTGTTTCTAGTAACAAATATTTTTTTAATTTTTAAAACTAAAAATTATTTTAAATATTTTAGGAGATGATTATAGATCACTGGTGTTCAATTGCCAGTTCTCTAACTGAGAAAGTATAATGTTTAAATACCAATTTGTCATTACCCTAAAATATTGCACATACACACATGCATATGTGTTTATGCATGCATATATACACACAAACATCATAAATCAAACTACTGAAATCTTTAGTGCCCTTTGACAAGATCCATCATAATCAGAATAGTCTGCCTTTTTTATTTAGATTTTTGGAAAGATGCTGAGGTAGTAGCTTTTTAAAATCAAGTTTAATGTTATGTATAAATGACAGGCAATCCTAATGTTATGTATAAATGACATGTAATCCTATGTATAAATTACATCTAACCCTATGTCTAAATTATAACAAACAAATAAAACATGAAGGATGGCAAGAGAAAAGACAAAAAAGTTTTTCACAAAGTTATTGTTTTTCTCTACATGAAGAAATATATCTTAAAATATCTAAGTCTGATGATGTAAATCTGTCTCTGCAAAGAAATATATTTTGTAACGTTTCTTTTATGCGTCTTTATCCAAATTTAGTGGTTACACCTATATCAGTCATTTAAACTACTTCTCATACTAGATTTTCACTTATCATTACCAGTGAGCTCTGTTGACAGACTTTTCACTGCATGAATTTTAATTCCAGAAGGGTGAGCCCCACTATATGAAATCTGGTTCCTAAGTACACCTAATACCTACTAGGTATAAAAGAATTCTTATCCCAAAACATGGGATTGTTTGTCTTAAGTAAATTTAACAATGAAGAGAAAAAATAGGAAATGAGAACACTCTACTTCCAGAAAGAATAGCAAGACCTTTCTCTAGTTCTAAGTTCAAGTTGGTAACAGTGATGAATTACAATTCCTGCCTTCGTGTCATTCATTTTTCTTTCATTTTTGTGTCAATTTAAACAGATGATGCACATGAGGAACCATGTTTAAATTCTTTATTATATTATAATAAGCACTTGTGATAGCTATAGTCTATTCTGATTATTTAAAACAATTGTGAATTGTTTGTAAAGGAAGGTTGTAAAGCATTTTTGACATGAATTATATTCTGTGGAATCATGTCACTTTCATTTTAAAACAGGTTGAAATATCAGCTGAAATATGTTGCTATAAATAAGCAAAATTAATATTTTAAGTCACAAATTGTTTAATATATTTTCATGAATAGTTATAATTCACATGTAGTTAATTGTCAAGTTTCTTACCAAAAATTAATTTCTTACTTTCTTACTTGAATTAAGAATTTAAATACAAAATTGACACTAATCTAAAAGAAATTGAAGTTCATTTTGGCCCCACATTTACTTCAATCTTAACTTTTCTCCAATTATATTTCAGATTAATGTTTTCTGTGTTTACACTTACATACTCCGTTGCTTGTTCCTCTCTTGCTTTGCTTAAATCAGATTGAAATACTGACTTTTTATCAGTCATTCATGGGATTTCATTGTTGCATTAATGTGCAAACCACTGTCTTTCCTTCTTTCCCAAACCAATGGCTGGAATTCATCATATCATTCAGTCTAGTTTTTGTTTTCAAGACTAGTGCTCTACCACTTTGAACCACAGCTCCACTTCTGATTTTCTAGTAGCTAATTGGAGCTCAGAGCCTTGTGAACTTTCCTGCCTGGGCTGGCTTTGAACTTCAATCTTCAGATCTCAGCCTCCTGAGTACCTAGGATTACAGGTATGAGCCACCAGCACCCAGCTCAGTCTAGTTTGTTGTTGTTTGTTTTAATTTTACTTTATTGTTGTTTTAGTGGTCATGTACAGTGAGATTATATTTACATACAGTGTCATCTGTTCTCTCATTCCCTCACATTTCTTCCCTTACATCTTCACCATGAGTTGCATAGTTCACTTTCATCAATGTCCAGTGAGTCCATTGTTGTACTTTTTTTTTCTTAAAGTGAATAAATCTCTGAATTTGCAGCCTGCTCTTTGGGGCCACATGTTACAACTTCCACATACTTCTCTTAGTCACTAGGTGGGCTTACTCTATTTGCATGGATAGTTTTCCAACAATTGGTTGAAAAACCCACATGTTAAAATTGCGTCAGGATTTGAGATTTTGTGAACTGAGCTTTCACTCATGTATCATCAGGGAAAATAAACTAAAAGCTTATTCAGTGCTACTTCAAATGTGTATGTGGCATATTCTTTTTTGTCATGAAATACATGAATGAGATGCAAAATAATTATTGTATTATTACAATAATCTTAAAATGTTTGGACCGGCTGGGAAGGTGACTCAATGGTAGAGTGCTTGCTTTGCATGCCTGAGGCCCTGGGTTAGATTCTAGCACAACACAAACAGAAAAAGCTAGAAGTGGCGCTGTGGCTCAAGTGGGAAGAGTGCTAGCCTTGAGCTGCTGAAGAGCTGAGGGTCAGTGCCCAGGCCTAGAGTTCAGGCCCCCATGACCGACAAAAAAAAAAAAAAAAAAGAAAGAAAGAAAAAGAAAAGGGCTGGGATGTAGCTCAGTGGCAAAGCACCTGCCTAGCAAGTGCAACGTCCTGGGTTCAATCCCATTGCCAAAAAAGAAAGACAAAACAAAAACAAAAAGAACCAACAACAACAACAAAAAAACTTATAATGGGCGCCAATGGCTCACTCCTAAAATCCTACCTACTCAGGAGGCTAGATCTGAGGATTGCGATTCAAAGCCACCCAGGCAGGGCAGTAAAGTCCTTGAGACTCTTACCTTCAATAACCCACTAGGAAACCGGAAGTGGCACTGAGGCTCAATCGATAGAGCACTCGCCTTGAGCTGAGGAGCCCTGGGATAGCGCCCAAGCCAAGAGTTCAAGCCCCACGACAGACAAGAAAAAAAAAAAAGAAAAGAAAAGAAAAAAGGTTTGGACCAACTGCATAACCATATAGCTAGATAATTTGTTGCTAAGTACTGCTTCTGTATTTTTGGTTTATATTCATGTTCAGGATTACATTAGTGACAAGTTTTATTACATTTTTTTATCCTTTTGTGCTAAGGAGAATGAATCTCAGAATTCATCATATAAACAGTGTTTTTGATCTAGGTCAAATCTAAATGTTATTGGGGCATGCTGATGTGGTACTGCAGCTTTAAACTGGAGAAAGTCTTGGAAGAAGACTACTATCACAGAGCACACATGTTACCCATAAACTTCATGTATGCTGAGATCAGTATTGACACACAAACAGTCATAAACAAACTCATGTTTGAGAGAGGATTTGGTTTCAGCAAAGCAACATCATCTGTTGTATTAAATTAAGGTTGCAAATTTGGATATTTTGCCTGTTGTATTTTCATTTGACTTCTTTTTTTGTTTTGTGTTTACATAAGAATTATAAGCATATGGGGTTGTATAATTAGCTTGATGTTAACACATTTAAGTAAAATTATGCAACAAGTATAATTACTATATGCTATAGAATATTTTAAAAGACTATATATGCTATTTAATTCTGAGAAATACTGAGATACACTTGTATATCAAATAGACACTGATATTAAATATATACTCGCATATTAAATCAATAATACTGACCTTATCTGAAGGTAAGGATGTTATTGTATGACCTGAAGGAAGCAGATCATTTGTAAAGTATTTATCAGGTAATCATTAGCTAAAAATAGCCTCATAGGTACTTTCCTGTTTCTGTATTCTAATTCTGCTATTTAAAATAAAGCTCATTCCCAGTACCAGCACAGACACACACACACACACACACACACACACACACACACACACACACACACACACACACACACACACATGCACAAGTTTTTTACTAGTGAGTAAAAAACAAAAAATAATACTGCAAGAGAAGCAAGCTTTTGTGGTGGTGATATAGTCATTGGCTTCGAATTTTATACTGGAAGGGAAGAAGAACTAAAATAATAAATTAATTAATAAAGCTACATGAATGAAAACACATTCCTAAAAACTGTGTGAGTCATTGGTTACATGCCATATATAAATTAGGGATAGTATGAAAAATGATATCTTATAATCAGTAAAGTTTAGGACCTATATTTAAGTATACAATATCACAATGAATGCCTTTCTACAAAGGACTTCAAGATACCATCAACTAAAGCAATCGTTATCTCTTTGTAAACTGCATAGATTCCATTCCTGAATTTCAGTGATTTAACCTTTAAATGAGAAGGAAAAATAAAAACTTGATGTTATATGTTTTCATGCTTCAGTTCCTCTGAATCTTGAACACATGGTATAACTTAAACTAATAGAACAAGACACCAATTTGTCTTTCTATTTGATGATGTGAGCTCTGAATAAATAGTAGAAATATAGGGATTGTTGAAACATGTTAATTAACACAATGAAAAAAATGAGCAGAGAAAAAATTTTCTAGTTTTCTTTGGTTCAAGCTCAAAAACTAAACTATAAAGTTTATATTATGCAGAACTTTGACATATCTTAAAATAATGATAGAAAGCTTATTTTCCTGTAAAACATATATTACTGATATAAGGGTTTTGAAAATATTTCCCTTTATTTTCAATTCTAATAGGTGGCCTTAGAATAAAGGTCAGGGCAGGGATAACTTAGAGCCAAATATGTTTTCAATATTTTTGTGAAAGTAATTATGTAATTGGATGCCAGTTAATTGACTTATCAAAACATACAACAAAAATATATTTTTGTAAGTATAAAGAATGAACAGTTATTGTATTCTTATGTTTTACAGTCTTTTTGAAATCAAAATGGTAATATTTGTTAAAGTTAAAATTGCATATAAGTTTTGACTGAGCTATTGAATTCTTGAGACTTGCCACAGAAAAGAGAAATACTTAAAGAATATTTGCAAGAACATTTATTGCAACATCATTAATTCATAAAGATAAAAACTGGCATATGGAAAGACTTGGAAAAAATTATATTAAATGAAGTAAACTGGCCCAAAGAAACATAGGTCCCATGGTTTCCCTTATTTGCAATTACTAGTTTATGTCTGAGACAAGCAGAAATGAACCCCAAGATAAGGACTCAAATGTTTTTTCTTTCTTGCTATTGTTTCTAACATATTTATAAGATTATTTCTTTGTTGCTTTGTATGTCCCTCTCCACAGTATAACCCCTGTTTTCACTGTCTTTGATGTTGATATAATTTGTGAAGGGGAAAGGAAAAAAACAATAGTTTAAATAGGGATACAGGTGGACCATTGCAACAATGAAATATACAAGATGTCATGTCAAAAAATGAACTTTACAACTTTGGCTGGGGGGTGGGAGGGCTGGGAAGGGGGGAGTCGGGGGAAGATGAGAAAGAATGGGAAGGGGAAACAAAGGAGGAGGCAACAATGCTTGATAAGAAATGTACTCATTACCTTGCCCATGTAATTGTAACCCCTCTGCACGGTATTTTCACAATTAAAAAAATAAAAAAAAAAGATAAATAATGACAAGAGGGATAAGTTCATTAAGATGATAGTAGTGTAAGTTATGATATATACTGCACACTTCCATGTATCTATTAAATGAAAGAGTCTATCTATACTCATTGATTTGAGAGGATTGCCGAGTTGCAT
Source organism: Dipodomys merriami (assembly GCF_024711535.1). NCBI lineage: Eukaryota > Metazoa > Chordata > Mammalia > Rodentia > Heteromyidae > Dipodomys > Dipodomys merriami. The sequence goes on from NW_027202270.1 coordinate 33,568,351, forward strand.
TATCATATAAAAAACATAAAGAAATATAATAGAAAGTATAAAATACTTCTTGGTTTTGTGTACTTACTATTGTACTTATGTAAGTACTTACATAATAATACTTATATAATAGTAAGTACTTATATAAGTACTTACTATATACTTATATAAGTACTTACTATTGTAAGAGAATTAATAAGTAAAAGATCATGTAATTTGTTGATATGAGTTTCTCAATGTCATATATGAGCTACCAGAGAGAACAAGAAGAAAAGAAGAAACTGGGGGTGGGGGCGGAGAGAGGGGGAAGATGAAATAAATATGGAGAGATATATCAGGATAAAAACAAGAGAGAGTGGAAAAACAAAAGGAAACCTTGCTGGGTAGAAAAATGAAGGATATAAATATCCTCTACTCTACTTGTAAATCTATTTAATATGTGATAAACTGACTATAAAAGATTTGTGAATGCAAGAAAGAATATTTTTTAAAACATTTAAATAAAATGATTGGTCTAAGGTATTAAGTAGAGATAGGAAGATAGGAACAATTTGTGAGCCAGAATTGATGAGGTTATCTGATAGGCTGAGGCTCATGTAAGAGATCAACCAAATACAACTGAGAGTTTTGACACTAGCTGAAGAGGATTAGTAATGCAATTCATTGAGATGGGCAAGTCTGGAGAAAAGTAAGTTGGCAAAAATGTTAAGATTTAGATTTATTTATAATAAGATGTATCTCATCTGTGCATATACTAGTAGTGAATCTGGAGTTCGGTCAGATATATATTTGGGAGTCAAGCTATTTTATAGCTTGTAATGTAGTTGAGACCACATGAAAGTTTAAGTGATGGATGAAAAGCCTTAGAATAGGAGTGACACTAGGAACAATAACCTAAACAAATAGAAAAAGAGATGCCCAAGAAGGTTTTAAATCATGGGAATGAGATGCTTAAGAAAGACTTTTCTCCAAACAAAGAGTTGGTTTCAAGATAGTAGCTTGCAAATATGAAGAATAGTATTAATAAGGCAAGTAAAAAAAAAAAAGGTCATTGGTGACTTTGTGAGCAAGAAGTAACAAAAACATAGTTTACAAATCTACATAACTTGATAAATTATATTATAACAAAATATAGATTGACAAATTTACACAATTTTCTGGATTATTATTATGTTTAATTTACTCAATTAAACGCGACACCATAGCTAAGGAACCAGGTACACAGGATATTTATATGAAATGCACTTTGTAGAATGATTTCTGTCATATGTAAGAAAAAGTAACTCACCTCTTTTCTAGTATACTCCTTCCCTATAAGAAGTGAAAGATCAAGCGACATTCACTAAGGCGTCAGATTTAGTTATGGCTGTGTCAACTTAGAAGCAAATGTAAATTAAAGTCGTATATATTTTATTAACCTATCAAAGTGATTTATGTCTTAGTGATTTCAGACTGATGTAATAAAAATCCACAGAAAGGGTGCTTAAACAAAAGAAAATTCTTCCTTACAGTTCCAAAGACTGGGAAGTTCAAGATCATGTTCCCTGATGATTCCTACTCTGACAAGGATCCTGTCTCTGCTGTGCAGACATTCATTGGCTGTACCTCCACATGACAAAAAAAAAAAAAATCCATCTCCTGTCTTTTCTCATAGGTTACCAATCCCATTCACAAAAACTCCAACATGACTTCATTACTTCCAAAGAGGAAATTTGATAATCCAAATATTGTATTAGAGATTATTATTTCAACATTGTTTTTCAAAGAAAATATATTCATTCCATAATTTGCATCTTAAAATATTTTCAAGATTTATAAAATAATATGAAATGGGCAATGAGCAAAAATCAGATTGAAATATTTATTAGTATGTTATTTATGAAAATTAATTAATAAACATATATTTCCTCTCACTATCAACGTAACTTTAACTTCCATTTCTCAAATTACCCAATATTTTACCAAATTGTATAATCTACGCTGTGTACATGAACCAAACCAGACCAAAAGGCTCATGTTCAGGGTTATGATGGGCCAGTAGTGTTTTGTGCTTCTGGATTCTAAGCAGCTTGAAGAAGTCAGCTGATACTATAAAGCATTCCTGTATACAATGGAGAATGATTTTAAAGATGAATTCTTATTTTTACATGCTAAATGATACCTTTGAAACCTTATAAAAATTTTTATTTGAATAAGTATGAATTTGTATAACTCACCTGTAGGGTTCAACTTCTAAACTCAGTTACAAAGATTCTAAGCTATGTTTATAAACATTAAAGAAGGAATCAGATATTTAATTTTTCATAAAATATGATCAATATTATAAATAATAAAAATTGAAATAATAGAAAAGACTTGAATCATACAGACATTCCAAAAGATGTATTATAGATAACATTAAATATAATTCATGATACAAAATTATAAGAATGAACTAAATGAAAAGGTATAATAAATAACAATCACATATAGTTTTTATAGCTCATATAATATAAAGTATATATATTTTATAAAGAAGTTACATAGCTGAGAACAATCAGAGATTATTAAAAATATATGTAGTCAGTATATTCAGGAAATTTGATTTACCATAAAATTAAGAGGGCATGAGAGCTTACAATGTTTAGAATGCCAAATAGTCTTGGGATATATAAGTGATTATAGATACACATTTAAAATGATAACAGGTTGGGTATGAGGATTAGGAAAGGCAAATAAGAAATAGAAAGAAGAAAAACCAGGGTGAGAAAAGTGGAATCAATGTCAGGGAGACTATGAATTGAACTGAGATTTTTTTTTGAGGTAAGCTGGGATTACTTTCTGGTAAATAAAACCGTTTTGTTGAAAATGTAGTAGGAGCAAAGTCCTTAAAGGTTTATAAGGAGAAGATAATGCAGAGGCTAGATTCTTGCAAAATTGTAAAAATTTAGAAACCAACTGAGGAAAACCTAAGGATCTACTCAACATAGTACCTTCTCAGGCTAGTGATAAAGCTCAGTGGTGATATGCTTCTGTAGCAAGCACAATAACCATCCTGGCTTCAATCCTAAACACATGGAACAAAAGAGTACTTCATTACTACAGAATGTATTCACTCTAAATTTCTAATACAGTATATATGTGGAGTAGGCTGTAATAGGTGTTCTTTTACTTATTTATTTATGGTAGTGGGAAATGAGCCCATGGTTTTATGCATGATGGGCAAGCACTCTACCACTTGAGCCAAACTCTCAGCACTTTTAGTTATATGTAGATTTTGACATGGGGCCTACTTAACTTTACTCATGCTGAATTCTAACTTAAGATCCTTTTGTGTAAGGAATGACATTAATTGAGATTCATTGTTGTCATATACTACTTTGCTGAACAGCAACTCCTTTGATAACTACTTAAAAGATAAAATAAAAATAACAAAAAGGGTCCTCTGTTTCCACTTACTGAGTACCTAGGATTACAGGCACATTCACAATAGGCATTTTTTATCTGCTTATATGTGATTGGGTTATATTGAGGTATACTGATATTATTTACAAGGTGAAATCAGCAGATCTTTTTTATACCTCCAACAACATTTTAGGTAATTCTTAAAGATCTACATTATTTCAAGCATTTAACAAAGATAGAATTGATATCTTTTTTAACTGTAAAACATTTTGCAAATATAAAGCTGTATATTATAAACTGATGCAGTTGAAGCTGGATTTTACAAACAAGAACTCCTCAAAGAAGGGGTTCAAGGCTCTAAGAATTCCATTTTAAAGTCTAATGGAGAAAAGAATAAAAAAAAGAAGAGAAAAGGAAAGGAAAAGAAAGAAAGAAGAGCCAGGCATTGGTGACTCACAACTGTAAAACTTGCTATTCAAGAGGTTGAAATCTGAGAATCATGATTCAAAGCCAGCTGTGGCAGGAAACTCCTTGAGACTTTTTTCTCCAATTAACCACCAAAAAGCTGGAAATGGAGTTATGGCACAAGCAGCAGAGCATCAGATCACCAAAGCTCAGGGACAGCACTCAGGCCCGGAGTTCAAGCCCCAGGATAAGAAGAGAAGGAAGGAAGGAAAGAAGGAAGGAAGGAAGGAAGGAAGGAAGGAAGGAAGGAAGGAAGGAAGGAAGGAAGGAAGGAAGGAAGGAGAAAAAAACAAAGAGAATGAAAGAAACAAAGACAAAGACCAAAAGAGAAAAGGAGAAAGAAAGGAAAGAAAAAGGAAAAAGAAAGGTGAAAGAAAGAGAGAAAGGAAGGAGAAAGAAAGGAAGGAAAGAAGAAAAATACAAGGAAGGGAAAAGGGAAGGTAGGAAGAAAGAAAGAGAAAGGAAGAAAGAAAAAAGAAAGAAAGCAAAAAAGCAAGCAAGCAAGCAAGCAAGCAAGCAAGCAAGCAAGCAAGCAAGCAAGAAAGAAAAAGAAAATTGTTGAATTGGAATATGTCACATATTTGAATGTCTTAAGAAAGGTAGATACTGCTACATAAATAAAAATGAGTCAAATGTTAAGTCAAAAATATATTTGCCACATAGCCAGTTACTTTTTGCAACAATTGTTTTGTTTTCTGATCTTTACTACCTTTTGAAATTGTTATCCAGACCTGAGTAAGATAGTGAAAGAATATCATGTTTTGTTTAAAGAAATAATAATTATTCAGAACATGTCATAATTAGAAAAAATTACTATGAAATGATTGAGGAAATTGTTCAAATGATCATATATAGTACTGATTTTTTATCAGAGTAAACTTAATTTTCACTATAAAATAAAACAACATCTATTTTCACTTAGAATGATGCTAACAACAGTACAATGATGCAAGTAATTAGGGAAAATATAATTGCACCTATCTCAGTTGTCAAAATTTTAAGTGATAACAAATAGAAGCATTCAGAAGTACTCTATAATGTCACCTGAAGGAATTTAAATAAAAATCTAAATTTAATCAACATAATGTTTTATGTGACAGAGAACATATATTCTCATACACAGACACACACACACACACATACACAGAGAGACACACACACACACAAGCAACTCAAAAGCAGTAGGCATAATAAACAACAGGAGAAAGGATGAAACCCAGACAAAAGGGTACCTTTTCCATAAACATATCACAGATGCAAAAAGCCTTGGAGGAATTAAGGCATTTAAAGATCTATGTTAGATGCAAAGAAAATGCTCCATACAAGATCATCCGATAAATATAGTAAGAGTAGATGAAGCACAGCCCTGGCAGGAGTAACCAGATATTTCTCAGTCTTAACTCTCAATATCAATTGACTTAACTCTCCAATTAAATGACATATAGTGACTACTTGGATCAAAAAGCAAGAACCCTCTATCTGTTGTCTACAAGAGACATGTCTTGCTGACACAAACAGATACTCAAAGAGAAAGGCTGGAATAAAATCTTTCAAGTAAATGGCCTCCATAAACAGGCCAAAGTAATAATACTTTCAGATAAAATAGAGTTCAAACTACAATTAATAAGAAGAGACAAAAAAGGATATTACATATTAATAAAGAAAACACTCCATAAAGGGTAAATGACAATTGTAAAGATCTATGTACCAAATGCTGGAGCAGCAAACAAATGCTACTTGAAACACACACACATACACACACACACACACTCACACACATCGATCCAAATACATTCATTGTTGGTGACTTCAACACATCATTGTCGCCTCTAGATAGGTTATTTAGGCACAAACCCAGTAAAGGAAATTCAGACCAATAACTGCACTGACCAGCTCAACCTAACAGATATCTACAGAATATTTAACCCAGCAGAATCAGATTAAATATTCTTCTTTGCAGCCTATGGAATATTCTCCAAAATAGATTATATCCTAGGCCACAAAGAACATCTGTGCAAATTGAAAAAAAAACAACTTGAAATTACTCCCTGTTCCCTGTCAGACCTCAAAGAAATAAAATTAGAGCTCAACAGCAAAAGCAATTACAAAAAAAATCTCAAACTCATGGAGACCGAAAATCACATTACTGAATGATCACCGGGTCATTGAAGAGATAAGAAAGGAAATTTAAACATTTATGTAATGTTCTCTCTCTATGTATATATATATTAATACAAAAATACCAGATTCTCTGGGAAATAGCAAAGGCAATACTCAGAGGAAAATTTTTAGCTTTGAGTTCCTACATCAGCAAATTAAGAAATCTCAAATCAACACTCTAATGCACCATAAGCTGCTTGAAAAACAGTAATAAGCCAAGCTCAAAACCAGTAAACAGAAAGCAACAATAAAAATTAGATAAAAAAATAAGTGAATTAGAAACTAAAATATTGTGAAAAAATAAACAAAACAAAGCCTGAGTTCTTTGAAAAAATGCAGTCCCTTAACAAATCTAAGAAGAGAAAACACCCAAATAAATGAAATTAGAGATGATTGATGCACTATCACAACTAAGCAATCAGAATATGATAAGGGAATATTTTGCAAACTTTTATGCCAACAAATTGGGGAATCTGGAAGAAATGGATACATTCTGAGAGGACCTCAATATGCCCAAAAAGAACTAATAAGATTTAAAGCAATTAAAGAGACCCATAATAAGTAATGAATGTGAAATGACAATAAAAGACCTCTGACCTAAGAAAAGCCCAGAACTCAATAGATTCACAGGGAAACTCTATAAAGACTTCAAAGGAGGAACTGGTGCAAACACACCTCAAATTTCTTCAATGAAATAGAAAGTGTAAAATCATTATGAAACTCATTCAATGAAGCCAGCATTATATTCATTCCAAAGCCAGATAGGGAACCATCAAAAAGACAAGTATAGACTCATCTTTTTGATGAACATAGATGAAAAAATTCTCAATACAATTTTGACAAAGCAAATTCAACAACTATCAAAATATCATCCACTACAATAATTGAGATTTATCCCAGGGATGCAAAGCTAGTTCAATAAATGTAAATCAATAGATGTAAAACAATGGATACAGAAAAAGCTTTTGACCCAACCAGCACCTATTTATGATAAATGCTCTGGAGAAGCTAAGAATAGATGGAACATTCCTCAATATAATAAAGACTATGTAACAGATCTACAGCCAGAATTATATTTAATGGTGAAAATATAAAAATCATTTCCTCTAAAATCAGAAATGACACAAGGATATCTACTTTATCCTCTTTAACATAGTCCTGGAATACCTAGCAAGACCAAGAAATCACTAGAATAATCTAAAGAGTAACTAAAGGTGGAAAGAAGTAACACTATCCCTTTTTGCAGATGACATAATCCTATATTTAAATGACCTTATAGACTCTTCTCCCTGTTAGAGCTCATCCTAAACTTTGGCAAAGGACCAGGGTTCCAAATCAGCCTACAAAAATCAGTAGCTCCTCTACAACTTAGAAAAATGTATATACAAGATGCAGGGCAGTGGAATCAAATAAAATGAAAACAGGGGTTATACCATGGGGGAAGAACATACAAGAGAAACAAAAAAAATCACATAGTATATTTTAGATACATTAAAAACAATAGCAAGCAAGGTGTGTCCCTATCTTGGGGTTCATTTCACTTAACGTCATCTTATATGGTCTATGTACATAGCTTTTGACCTTTTCTGCTTGTCCTCGATTTATAATAGTTATTGCAAATAAGGGAAACCATGGGACCTATGTTTCCTTGGGTCTGAGAAATATCAAAATGCTGAAACAAGGATATAGGTTGACCCATTGTAACGAGATGTACAAGACTTTACGAACTTTACAACTTGGTGGGGGGAAGGAGGAATTGGAGACATGGGAGGGAAGGGATGTTAGGGGAAAAACAAAGGAGGAGTTAACAATGCCCAGTAGGAAATGTACGCATTACCTTACTCATGTAACTGTAACCCCTCTGCACACTATTTTTAAATAAAAACATTAAAAAATTTAAAAAATCAGTAGTTTTCTGCATGCCAAATAATGAGAAGATTGAGACTGAAATCAGAAAAGCAACCCCATTTGTAATAGTCTCAAAAAAAAAAAAAACCCACCAACTAGGAATTAACTTAAAAAAAGATGTGAAGGACCACTATTATGAAAACTTTAAGGATTTGAAAAAAGAAATTGGTGAAGATTTAAGGAAATAGATTTTGCGTGTTTCTGGTTTGGATAAATTAGCACCATGAAAACAGCGATACTGCCAAAGCAGCTTACAAATTCAATACAATACCCATCAAAATCTCAACATTTTTCAATGAAGCAGAGAAAACACTTCAAAAATTCATATGAAATAATGAAAGATCACAAATAGTAAAAGCAATCCATAACAGGATGAGTGTTAAAAGAATATCAATACCAAACTTCAAATTCTATTATAAAGACATAGTAATAAAAAACAACTAGGTTCTGGCACAAAAATAGGCCGTAGGACCAATGGAAGAGAAGATGCAGAAATGACTCCACAGACCAAAATCCATCTAATATTTGATAATGGTGCCAAACACATGGGTTGGAAAAAAGACTCTTCAACAAATTGTGCTGGCAAAATAGGCTATCCACATACAGAAAACTGAACTAGAGTATATGACCCTGCCACAGAATCAACTCAAAATGGAACAAATACTTTAATGTAAGGCAAGATATTATGAAAATATTACAGGAAAGGGTAGGAGAAACACTAGGGATCCTAGGAAAAGCTGAAATTTTCCAAGTAAAGACCTAGTAACACAACAAACCAAAGAAATACTGTATAATTGGGATTACATCAAATGTTAAAGTTTCTACATGGCAGAGTACGTAGTTAACAAGATAAATAAAAATCCCACAGAAAGGGAGGATATTTGTACCAGCTATACATTAGAGAAGGGCCCAATATTCAAAATATGCTTAGAACCCAAAATTATTCATTCAAAAAATAAACTCTGAAAGAAACAATAACCCAAATAATAAATGGGCTAATGACTTAAAGAGAGACTTCTCAGGAGTAGTAAGAATGGTCAATAGACACATGAAGAAATGTTCAATGTTTCTGGCCAAAAAAAAATGCAAATTAGAACAATACTGAGATCACACCTCACCCCAGTTAGAATGACCAAAATCAAGAAAACTAACAATAACAAATGTTGGCTTGGATGTGGCCAAAAGGCAAATGTATTACACTGTTAGTGGAATGTAAATTTGTCCAACCACTTTGGAAAGCAGTATGAAGGTTCCACAAAAAACTAAATATGGAGCTATGCTACAACCCAGCAATTCCACTCCTGGGCATTTATCCAATAGACCACAAACAAGGTCACACTAAAGCTCTTGGCACAACTATGTTCATTAAAGCATTATTTACCATCGATGAGATATGGAATCAACCCAGATGCCCCTTAGTGGACAAAGGCATCAAGAAAATACAGCATATATATATATATATACATATACATATACATATATACATATATCTACATATGTATATATAAAATGGAATTCTATTCATCAGAAAGAATGTCATTGCTCCATTTGGAAGGAAATGGAAAGAGTTGGAAAAAGTTATATTAAGCAAAGTAATATAGGTTACAGAGAAACATAGGTTTCCCTCATACATGGTAGCTTGAAAATACCCATAAATCTACAAGTAAACACACTGTCTGGTAAGCAAGGAAGGAATTATGTATAATAGAAACTAAGTAGAGCATAAATAGTATATTTCTTGAAAACGAGTAAGTCAAAGTCTAACAACAAAGTACTGGGTAATGGATACTTGCAAGAGAGGAAGGTGGGGCCAGGGGAGTGGGGTAGAAGAACAAAAGGGGAAGAAGGAGGAATGCAGGCAAGAATTCATTGTATATACCACAGAATTGAGAAATATAAGGAAGGGAAGGGGTGGGTCAAAGGGGAGTGAAAATGTTGAAGAAGTGATGACACAGATCAAAATGTTTTATACACATACAGGGCTCTGTTAAATGGCAAAACATTCAAAACGTAACTAAAAAATAATATACATAAAGGAACAGGTGGGTAGGAAGGGATACGTAAGAATGTTGAAAGAGGTGACATTGATCAGTATTCACTGTACCATAAATTGTTTCTATGAATGGCAACTCCTTTGTACAACTACTTAAAGACAGTAAAAACATTCAAAAATATGGCTGGAATAATGGTTCTTGAAGAGTTTCTAGCGAGAATTCTTTGAATAGCCTGTCAAATTCTCCTTTTGGGTAATATAGAAAATAGGTTAAAATGAATATTTAAGATACATTTTAATGAAAGCGGGGGTTACACTGTGGGGGAGGGGACATACAAAGCAACAAAGAAATAATCTTATAAATGCGTTAGAAACACATGCATGAAAGAAACGAAAACATTAAAATACATATTTAAGGGTTCGTTTTCCTAACATCACATTATCTGACCTTTTCCGCTTGTATAACATGTGGAGGAGATGGGGACAAACAAGTCGTTTAAGGATTCAGGTGGACCTGTTGCAACAATGAGAAGTACAAAATGTCATGTCAAAACCAGCTTTACAATGTCTGTGTGTGGGGGGGGAGGGGGGTATGATTGGGTGGGGGGGAGGGGGGAGGTTGGGAAGGGAGGTGAAGGGTAAACAAAGGAGGAGGCTGCAATGCTTGGTAAGAAATGTATGCATTATCCTGCCCATGTAATTGTAGCCCCTCTGTACAGTATGTTCTCAAATAAAAAATAAAAAAGATACATTTTAATGTATCTTAAAGGACATAAAATAAGAACTTAAATATTGTAATATGACAGATAACCTAATAATTGTATCTACATTAAAATGACAAACATGATATTGCTGGTTGTCAAATAAAAACATAAAGAAGAAAAAAAAGACTCATAATTTCGCCTCTAATTTCGCATGAAAACATACACAATAAATAAACACAAAGCACACCTGAATGAAACCAGCAGATATATCAAGGATTAATTCACAAGAGTGGCCAGAAAACTAAGAACTCAATTTAATCCCATTTTGCACTTTGCTTTGGGGTATAGTCATGATACCATTGCCCATTATGAACTCTAAGAAAATGAATTAACAAAGGTGAATGACCGTTTTGTAATTTCTAGCATGAAAGAGAAACTATCTTCAAATATCACAGGTTAATGTTACTATACAACATATCCAGAGGAGTTTCCTAATTTTCTGTGTAATGCTGCATAAGCTCTTTAGAAATTGCTTTGATACATAGGATTTTATATCAAAACGAAACATCATTTGTACAAAATGACAATAGAAGATAAATTTAATTTATGCAAAGTAAAATAGTCCATTAATTTAGTAATATACAATAGTTTAATATCAGAAATAAAATGTTACATTAAAAGGTTAAATAGGAGTATATTCTTCATATAATACAAGTTCATCTCACACATGAAACATCTCACTAATGGAAACATTATTAATATATAATCTAATTACTGTTATGGAATTCGGGGCATAATTTTCCATACAGTATGAAATATTTTTCTTGCCATCATCAGGGATTTAAATGTTCTAGTTGAGCTAGTCTCTGATACCCTTAAAATTGCAAAACTCATTAATTTTAAATAAGTCCCAACTTAGTAAACAATTTTAATAAACATTTATATGCCTATAAATATATAGTTGTCATTACCAATATCTATCACTATACTTTATTACATGATAATTATGGCATCTTATTTAAGACAAAACTGTGAGTTTCACTGTAAGACTTAACAATTTGGTCTAAGCATATTTAATGGTAGATGAAACTGTCAATATTCAGGTGTTTATCTCCAGTCCATTTTCAGTTCACATTGGGTATAGTAAAATTCTTCTTTAAATTTGCTCATTTCTCTTTAAACTTATTAAGAGCTAGTAGCAAAAGGCAAAACTAAACCCTTTCATAAGTTCCAGACAATATGTGTATTTGTATTTGCGACAGCAACTTCTGAGTTAAGCATTACCTCAAGAACCCTGTCTATTTTTGTTATTGGTTACTAAATTAGAGTTAGGCTGAGGAGAAATTTTCTATGTACTATTGCATATTAGAGTGACTATGCATAATACTTGCAAACTACAGATTTCAAAAAGAAAGAAACATTCTAAGGGAAAGCATTGTGAATCTTTTCACCATGAGGAAATTATACATTTTTAGGGAGACATGTATATAATTTGCCTTAAATATTACATAATGAAAGATTATGCATATATCAAAAATCACATTATGTGCAACTTTCAGGTTTTATGCCTGAATGAAAAATAAATATAAAATCGAATACATTAACAAAAGAAAATTTAAAATCTTGACATGAGATGATGCTATTGGTTGATTATGGATTATTTTCAGATGAAAGAGCTAGGAAATATGTGAGTGCTTACAACTCATAAACATTCAAATGCCTATATAGCTATTAGTATCTTTATTAAAGGAAACAAACATACTGATAACTCCAATCGTAATGCACTGCAACATTACCTCTTGTCATGAAATCTCCCATTCCAACAGTCAATGTCTAGCAACCAACCTTTGTCAGCTAATGTACATGGTTAATTTCACTATACATATATATTTGTTTGGGCTTTTTCAACCCTTACACAAATGGAAAATTATTATCTAGACTATAGTATTTGTGTACAGTTTAATTGAAACTTGGTCATACAGAATTAGAATACTTTTAAAACTATTAACATGTGCATCAATATGTCACATGAGTGAGTAAAGTTTTTATGTATTTATAATATCTATTTTCATATCACATTTTCCATTCCATCTGAAGATCTCAGACCGCAATAACTTCAAATGTCTCATGAACTAGGCTTACTTATATACTATAAAATGTAAAACAAACACTACTCTGTTTCCAACATTATAGTGTCATGTAGAATGGCTACATCCTAAAACATCTCCTGTGTTCTTTTCTGTCTCTATTTTTGCCTTACACAGAAAAACAGGTAAGTGGAATGACAAAATACATATCCGATTTGGTGTGGCTGTATATTCACTTACTTCAAATTTACCGATGCCTCTACATGGCTTGATAGTCCATTCCCTATTATCAATGAATAGCATTCATATGTGAGTGTGTGAGTGTGTGTGTGTGTGTGTGTGTGTGTGTGTGTGTGTGTGTGTGTGTGTGACTATGCCTTTATTATCAACAGACAACTGTTTGTTTCCCTCACTTTTTGAACATAAAAATAAATCTATAAAATTCGTATCTTTGAGTGAAGAGAAATTTTCAACCACACTGAATAACTATGGGGAATATATTATAAATGTCATGTTGATTGACAATGCCATTTCAGTCTTCTATATTTGTACTGATTTTCTGTCTGCTTGATATATCAATCATTAGAAGAAAGATTTGGAGTCTTCAACTGTAATAGTGTATTTGTCCATTTCCCATGTCAGTTCAATCATTGCTTCATCTCATCCATTGTGATATTGTGATTAAAGTCTCATAAATGCTTAAATTTATTTTGCCTTTTGGAAAATAGATCTCTTTATTAATAGGCAACTAGTAGGCAATATCTAGTTTTCTCTTCATCCTTTTCTTTCTTTTGTAGTTATTTTTTTCTGAATTTATACTATATTTTATTTCACTTGTATTGTCTTGTTCTATTATTCAATATTACTTTATTTTCAATCTGCATATATCAGTGTACTCTTATTTTGATAGGCCTAACTTGTGTTAATATCCAACATCTTTGTGTCTTTATTGCATTTATTTTTTCCTTTATATAGTCCTATTTTTTCTGTTTTATCAAGTTTTAGCTCTGAATTTTATATAATTACATTTTATAATTTTATAATTTTTATAATTTTATAATTACTTCTCTTACTATATCAAATATTTTTCTTTAAAATATTTTCCAGTGGTTACATCAGTGGGGAAAGATTTTCTGTATGAATTACCATGCCTCTAATCTATGCCATTTCTCATACAAAGTTTTACAGGAAAGATGTTCTGACAATGAAGTCCCAGAAGTTTTGAGTACAAGAAAAAAAAAACTTTACTTTAAAGGATAATATTGCTTTCTCTATAATTCTCAATTGGAGGTCTTCTTTCCCTGCTGAGGCCATTGGCCCATACCTCCATCTTTCTACTCAATAATCCATCACTTATTTTTTCATTAGATTCCGTAACATATCATCATATTTATTTTACATTGTCTTTCTCATGATTTGAAAATCTATCATTTTAAGGGTGTTTGTTAAAATTACTTCATTTCTTCAAATTATGTTTCCTTCAAGAAATTTTGGCATGCTTTATTCATTTATTGCATTTCTTTATTGTTTGCTTATTTATTTATTTTAGTGTAACATTCAAAACCTGTAACTTTCATGGATAATTTATTATTATTATGACTAGAACTCAGTCTGTGTTTGATGCTTGCTGTAGCATGGATGCAGAGGACTTCATATTTTCTTAGTTTCCTTAGTTTTATTTCCCTATATCATTCTCAGCCTAAGTACAACTTCTCAGAGATAGTCTATATCTTGCTCTCATTTCATCCATTTTTTACTGTTCTTATGCAAAAGTACTTAAGGTTGGGGAAGTGGCAGAGAATATAGAAGAAGACATCTGTACTTTTACAGTTAAGTCTCAGTCTTTGAGAGGCCCTATGACACGGAGACTTGACCTTTGCATTTTTTAAAATATATTTATCCTTCAATTTCCTTACTTGGATTCAGTGACCCAAAACTTTTTGTACATTTTTATTGTAAAAATACTGTACAGAGGGGTTACAGTTACATGAGCAAGGTAATGAACATATTTCCTATTGAGCACTGTTGCCTCCTCTTTATTTTTCACCTACCATCACCTCCACAACTGCCCCCTCCAAGTTGTAAAGTTGGTTTTCAACATAGTGTCTTGTACATCTCATTGTTACAATGGGTTAACCTATATCCCTGTTTAAGCATTTTGTTTTTTTCCCTTTCCCTCCCTAAATTAGAGAAGTGTATATACAAGCTGCAGGGCCCTAATATCAAATACAGTGAAAACAGGGGTTATACCATAGGGGAGGAAGATACAAAGAAACAAAAAAAAACACATGGTACATTATAAATATGTTAGAAACAATAGCAAGCAAGAAAAAAAATTGTGGCCCTATCTTGTGGTTCATTTCCCTTAACATCATTTTATATGGACATATGTACACAGCTTTTGAACTTTTCTGCTTGTCCTACGCATGTACTAGTTATTGCAAATAAGGGAAACCATGGGACCTAGATTTCTTTGCGCCTGGCTTTTTTCCAAGTCTTTCCATTTCCTAACAAATGGGGCAATGTCATTCTTTCTGATAGAGGCAAAGAATTCCATTATATATATACATATATATGCATATACATATATATGTATATATACCACATTTTCTTGATCCATTCATCTACTGAGAGGCATCTGGGTTGGCTTCATATCTTAGCTATGGTAAATAATGCTGCAATTAACATAGTTGTACTGGTAGCCTTAGAATGGCCTTGTTTGTGATCATTCTGATAAATGCCCAAAAGTGGGATTGCTGAGTCATAGAGGAGCTCTATGTGGAGTCTTTTGAGGAACCTCCATACTGCTTTCCAAAGTGTTTGAACAAGTTTACACTCTCACCAACAATGCAGTAGGGTTCCCTCCAGCATCTGTTGTTAATAGAGTTCTTGATTATAGCCATTCTAACTGGGATGAGGTGGAATCTCAATGTTGTTTTGATTTGCATTTCTTTTATGGCTCAAGAGGTTGATCATTTCTTCATGTGTCTATTGGCCATTCTTATTTCCTCTCCAGAGAAGTTTCTCTTTAAATCTTTTTTTTTTTAAGTTTAGTTTGGAATTTATTTTCACATCTAAAAGACAAACAAAGGAGAGCTATTATGTTGTGGTTTATGTATTTTAAAAAAATTCAACCAGCCCATTTTATTTCTCTTTAAATCTTTAACCTTATTATTTATCAGGCTGTTGTTTCTTTGAGGATTTGTGGTTGGAGGGTTTAATTTTTTGATTTCAAAGTATCTTTTAGATATGAGACCCTTGTTGGTTGTATGGCTAGTGAAGATCTTCTGCCAATCTGTGGGCTTTCTATTGATCTTGCTAGCTATGTCCTTTGCCATGCAGTAGCTCTGTAGTTTTATCCAATCCCATTTGTCCAACCTTTCTTTGATTTGTTGTGTTTCTGTGTCTCTATTAAGAGAATTTCGGCCTGTGTCAAGGAGACCTAGGGTTTCTCCTACTCCTTCCTGTAATTTTTTCACGGTGTCTACTTTGATTCCGAGGTCTTTGATCCATTTGGAGTTGATTCTGGTGGAGGGTGGTATATAAGGATCCAGCTTTAGTTTTCTACAGGTGATTAACCAATTTTGCCAGGCTCATTTACTGAAGAGGCTGTCTTTGTTCTATTCTATTTTTTTAGCTCCATAACTAATTTTTTGAAATATATTAGGTTTCATTGGATCATTATTTTCTCCTTTTTATGGAAAGTTAAATGGTAGGGATGGATGGAATGAGAGGTACATTCTTTTTTAGCTTTTTTAGCTTTTATGACTCTGGTAAATATTGTCTCTTAAATGACATATATTTGTTTTAAAGGAAGCTCCATAAGAGTAGAATGTATTTTGTGATTATTACTCTTTATCTCTCCATGCAAATTCTACTTGAGGTCTTATACCTTGAGGTAAAGATAGATGTGTCAGATTCTACATTCCTTATATCCTGCAGTGAAACAAGAAATTCATTGCATTTTCTTTTAAATTCAATACTAGTTTACTGAAAAGGCTGAAGTGTGTAAATTCATGTGGATGGGGATAAGTAAAGGCATGGGCAAAAGAATAAATAACTTGATATTAATTTTCATTGTACCTGAGTCTCGGATAATGGTCATTCTGGAAAAAAATAGAATTTTAGAAGATGGATAATTAAAAAGATGCACCATAACAGAACACACAATTTTAAGCAAAATATTTCATCTGAAAATAAGTCACTCATAATAAGTTAGATAGAAATGTACAAGTTCACTCTCTCTCCCTCTCCTTCTTCTATCTCTCCTTTACCCTCTCCCCCTCTCTCTTTCTTCCATTTTGCTTCTTCCTCTCTCTTCCCGCCTCCAACTACCCTCTTCCCTCCTCCCTCCTCTTTGCTCTCTCCTCTCTCCTCTCTTCTTTTTCCCCTCACTACCCCCCCTGAATTAATTCTTTTTTTTTTTTACAGTGAAAATACTGTACAGAGGGGTTACAATTACATGGGCAAGATAATGAGTACATTTCTTATCAAGCATTGTAGCCTCCTCCTTTGTTTTCCCTTTCCATCCCTTCCCATCCTCCCCCTGTCCCCCCACCCAATTCTCCCTTGAATACATCCAAGCATCAAGGGATATATATGGAAGCCATTTGGAGAAAATTTAATATATCCTCTTTAAATTTTTTGCCAGTAATTTTGAAAGTTTTGGTAAAATTTATATTTGATAATAAAGAATGCACATATGATATAATGATAAAACAGCCAGGCCCCAGTGGCTCATACTTGTAATCCTAGCTACTCAGGAGGCTGAGGTCTGAGGACCACGTTTCAGAGCCAGCCCAAGCAGGAAAGTCCTTGAGACTCTTTTGGAAAAACTATTCAGAAAAAGTTAGAAGTGGCTCTGTGGCTCAAGTGGTAAAATGTTAGCCTTGAGCACAGATAGGCTCAGGGACAGTGCCCAAGTCCTGTGTTCAAGCCCTAGGACTAGCCAAAAGTTAAAAGATAAATGATAAAACTTTTGTGCAGTATTAGTCCATGAAATTGAGATCTAAATGTTGTTGATTGATCAATTACTTATCAAAGAGTGTCCTAAGTATTCTTAAATTCCTAAGTATTCTTTCTGTTCCTCCACTACAACGTGAATTATGATCTTATAATTTTCATGCTAAAGACAATGGAAATTATGCCATTATTTTATAACTACCATTTTTGTTGGTTGTACAGCTTGAACTCAGCACCAGTTTGGCTGCTGTCCCTTGAGCTCTTTTACTCAAAGCTAGGGCTCTACCACTTAGAGCCACAGCTCTCCTTCCAGTCTTCAGTTTGTGGAAATTATGCTTCAAGAAATAAATGTAAAATCAAAATCTAAAGGAACATCACCTTGACAACAAAACTTAAAAAAAATCTAAAGGAGAACAGTCACACTACAATCAACCTACAAATTATTAAATTATTAAATTACATTAAATATTTTTCCTTGCCATTTTCAGTCAAAAACTACCCTCTCTCTATGAATTAAAAGGAATTAAATATTTTTTCTGTTAATATGGTTTGGTATTTTTAAAAAACAGCATGTAAATCACATTATACTGTACCTTACCATTTGACTGTGGACTATTTTAATTAAGGTAATGTGATTAACAGTTCATGCATGCTGGTGTGTAAGTATTGTTCCTGTTGTTTCATATTCATGTAAAATTAGGTTCTCCTGCATAGATGTATCATGGTAGTTTTACACATTGCCAAGTGAAACTAGCATGAATTTCTTCATATTTTTTTAGGATAACTATAAATCAGTCCTTGCAAACAGGCTATTTGCCATTGACTCTCAAATGTATTCATTTATAAAATACTGAACTCCTGTTTTATGAGTCTTTCTCTAGACCTAAGATTAGATGGACAAAAGAACAATGAGGTTGACATGAGGCCGCATAGTCATAGCACACAGTATAGTCTGTGGAATCAGAAATAATTATGAGACCTTTAGTTAATGCTCGAGGGATCCAAACAAGATCATCAAGATCAAGAAACTACTATTTCATTCTTAATCCTACCAGATAGTATTTTTCAAGTCCTGAAAACTTCCTAAATCTGGGTCTTCTCATTTGGAAAAGATGATTGGATTATGTGAAATCAATACTTGTTTATTTTTATTATTATTTTATCTTTACAGGACTAAGGTTTGAATTCAGGCAAGTGTTCTAACTTTTGAGCAATAACTTTAACCTTTTTAGCTTTAGGATAGTTTCCAGCTAGTGTTTTATTCTATTGCCAAGGGCTGGATTCATTGAATGTAGTTCTCTTACTCATACCCTCCATGTAGCTGGTCTTAGAAATATGTACCACCATGATGAGCATAATTGTGAGAGGTGGACTTTTCAACTCTGCTCAGGTTGGCCTTGAACTATAAATAATTCTTCTTACCTCTATCTACTTACTGAGCAGCTAGGATTATAGATATGATTCACAATGCCCACTATCTATGGTTCTTTCATCAGCATCAGTTTCAAAATATGTAATATTCTATTACATTGAATATACATAAATGATTGAGTAAAATGAATTAAAATACTTTTTTTCTGCTTATGTGGTGGTGAGGAATCGAACTCAGGGCCTCCTGCATGCAAGGCAAGCACTCTACCACTGAGCCACCTTCCCAGCCTAAAATACTTTTTGACATGAAAAATGTAACTTAAATTTTGTAGAACCTTAAGAATGTTTTTCAAATTTTAGAATCTTTAGAAAAATCAAACCTTAATACATTGTCACCAACATAGATTTTAGATGAACATTTAAAGCCTTTCCATTTGGGACAGTTCACAGATTATTTGATTTACAGACTTTTAAGTTCAACTATTTAAGACAATTTTCACAGACTTTTCAAAACTTCTTCCTAGAGAATAAAAAAATTATAAGACTCTTTAAAATACAGTCTCATCACAATTTTGAAGTAATCAAAGTGTAGTCATCTGGCTGAGAGGTGATTATTTGATCTTTGTGGACAGTCAGTTTTTCAAATTTTATTTGCTGTAATCTAAAGTATGGAAACATTTAATCTAAAACAATTCTGGTATATTCTTTAAATTATATAGAAGCTAAAAATTTAAACATATAAAAGAGCTAATAAATTTTGTATATATAATATATATATATATAATTTTGTATATATAATATAGAATGATTTTAATCATTCTATATTTATTTTCTGACATCCTTAAAAATAATTTACCATTAGTCACAGATAAATTTTTAAGGAATAAACAATATAACTTTTCACCTAAAATTTAAATCATCTTATGCCTGAAGAGTTTCTAGGAATGCCCTAATACACTTATTTTATAATTAAACTTCATTTCCATTAGCTATACTTGCACATCAAATTAAAATTATTTATGCAATATTAGAGGTTCTGAATATAATTTGAAATTGAAAACTACTATAAGTAAAATGTGTACTTTTTAGTTTCTCTTTGGAAAATCTGGAATATGCATAGACAATATGGATTTTATAAAGGAGCTAATTTTTCAGTCCCTTTTAATCAAAGTGCTCAAGGATTAACTATAAAATTCTTCCCAAGTTTTTCTATATCTTTCCTTAAACATTAGTTTTAAAAACCTTGTTTAGAATTTGAAATTTATTTTCTTTTAGTGGTAATGTTACATTTTATATTAAAAATATGTCAGCAAAAGGATTCTTTCTATTCTATGTCTTGTTCGGTGACAGCACTGGCTATAAACGAGTACACATTGTTTCTGTTTAAACAACACCACACAGTAATTGACAAATTATATGTACATAAAGTATTAATGTGTCTATGTTTATAATATGTACACAGAAGTGATGAAGTAACCATAGAAAACATATGTTTTGTTTCAAAGAAGGCAAAATATAGATTATTTACTCAAACAATCCATGCTAGTAATTAATCACAGAGAATTTGAAAGTATCAGAGAGGGCTGGGAAGGTGGTTCAGTGGTAGAGTGCTTGCCTTGCAAGTATGAGGCCCTGGGTTTGATTCCTCAGCACCACATAAGCAGAAAAAGCCAGAAGTGGTGCTGTGGCTCAAGTGGTAGAGCACTAGCCTTGAGCTGAAGAGCTGAGGGACAGCGCCTAGACCCAGAATTCAGGCCCCATGCATGACCTACCAAAAAAAAAAAATAGAAGGATGATTCACAAATGTTTATATATCGTGTGATAATGTGTTAAATAATTTATTTTCAAGAAGTCACAATTAAAAATCATTTGAACTAAAAGAAAGAAAATTAATGTGATACAGAAAATCACTACATCAAGTAAACCAACTTCTTAAATATATATATATTTATATAAAATGTATAGCTATTCACCTATATAAGCATATATTCTCCATATTCAAACATCATATATATATATATATATATATATCTGCCAATGTTTGTAATGTCAAACATAATATTTCAACATAAGAAATTATCTTGAAATATGAAATCCAAATAAAAAAGCACAGAATAATAACAGGTAATAATAATAAATGTAAGAGTAAAACTAAATGAAATAGAAGAGATACAACATAGACAATTATTAACATTTTCTGTTTTAGTAATTTTCAATCAAGACAGAGATGTGATCAGAATTTTTATTAAAATATGCACATTGTTACAAGCATTAATAGTCCATAACCAGATATTTAGGCAACTGAATATCAAATTAACAATTAACATATAATGAACAGTTTTTAGAAAAATATGTTGAAATGAATTGTATTTTCAGGAACTTCTCAATACTTTGCAAGATCTGAAGAGGAATTTTGCTATGTTCAACACTCATCAAAGGGAACTTACATTATTTAGTAAGATAATTTACCTACAATTAACTTTTTGTACCATATTTAATGGTAAAACATTCAATGCTCTTTTGCCTTAATTGAAATTTATTCTCATAATTTTTATAAAACATTATATTGGTTTTTCCATATAACAATTTTTTTATATATTTTATTGTAAAGATACTGAACAGAGGGGTTACAGTTACATGAGTAAGGTAATGAGTACATTTCCTATGGAGCATTGTTACCCCTCCTTTGTTTTTCCCCTACCATCCCTTCCCTTCCCATCTCCCCAACTCCTCCCTCCTACCCATCCACCCCGCTGAAGTTGTAAAGTATCCTTGTTTCAGAATTTTGTCATTTCCCTTGCCATCTCCAAATTAGAAAAATGTATATACAAGATTCAGGGCACCAGAATCAAATACAGTGAAAACTGGGGTTATACTATGGGGAAAGAACATACAAAAGAAACAAAAAAAGCACATAGTATATTATAAGTATATTAAAATAACAGCAACAAAGATAAAATCTCTTGTTTCCCCATCTTGGGGTTCATTTCTTTTAGGATCATCTTATATGATTATATGGATATAGCTTTTGACATTTTGTGTTTGTCTGGTAAGATTATCCTAGATGTATACTAGTTATTGCAAATAACTAGTTATTGCAAATAACCATGGGACCTATGTTTCTTTGGGTTTGGCTTACTTCACTTAATATAAGTTTTCCAAGTCTTTCCATTTCCTAACAAAGAGAGTGTTGTCATTTTTTTTTTTGATGGAGGCATAGGATTCCTATATATCTATATTTATACCTATATCTATATCTATATCTCATTCCTTTATCCATTCATCTACTAAGGGGCATTTGGGTTGGTTCCACATCTTAGCTATGGTGAATAATGCTGCAATAAACATAGTTGTGATGGTAGCTTTAGTATGGCCTTATTTGTAATTGTTTGGGTAAATGCCCAAAAGTTGGATTGCTGGGTCATAGAAATCTCTATGTCTTTTGAGGAACCACCGTACTGCATTCCAAAGTGGTTGAACAAGCTTACACTCCCACCAACAATACACAGGGTTCCCTGTGGCCATATCCCCTCCAGCATCTGTTATTAGTGTAAGGTCTACTCCTGCATGATGAGCAGCCTCCACTCTCCCCACATCCAAATCTCTGCCCCATACTTGCATTACCAAGGCAACTGGCACACATGGAAGAAGTCACATCTGCATGCACTGAGGTGTCTGGATTCGATGCAGCCACACCTTTTTCCCACCTGGTCCCACTTCTTACATGGTCCCACTTTCCTTTACCTGGCCACAGTTCCCGACCCCCGCCTCCCTGCCCCTACCATAGATAAGGCATGGGCCAGGGCCAGAGGACCTCTTTTCCTGGCCTCATGGAGTGCCAACCTGGCCTGGTGCCAGCTGGAATGATGAATAAATCTACTGCTTACGTGAGTACTACTGTGTGTGGTGTTGTTCTTACTCTAGTGTCTCTTTAAAAACCTAACAATTAGATTTCTTGATTATAGCCATTCTAACTGGGGTGAGGTGGAATCTCAATGTTGTTTGATTTGCATTTCTTTTATGGCTAGAGAGGTTGAGCATTTCTTCATGTGTCTATTGGCCATTCTTACTTCTCTTCAAAGAAGTCTCTCTTTAAGTCGTTAGCCCATTTATTAATTGGGCAGTTGTTTTTTGAGGATTTGTTGTTGGGGAATTTAAGTTTTTGAGTTCTAAATATATTTTAGATATGAGACCCTTGTCCATTGTATGGCTAGTCAAATCTTCTCCCAATCTGTGGACTTTCTATTGATCTTGCCAGCTATGTCCTTTGCTATTAAGAAGCTCTGCAGTTTCATGCAATCCCATTTGTCCAACCTTTCTTTGATTTGTTGTGTTTCTGGGACTTTATTAAGAAAATTGTGGCCTGTGCCCAAGAGCCTTAGTGTTTCTCGTATTCCTGCCTGTAATGTTTTCAGGATATCTGCTTTTGTTTCGAGGTCTTTGATCCATTTGGAGTTGATTCTGGTACAGGGTGATGTATAAGGTTCTAGCTTTAGTTTTCTACAGGTGATTAACCAGTTTTGCCAGCACCATCTACTGAAGAGGCTGTCTTTCTTCCATTCTAATTTTTTAGTTCCCTTATCAAAGACTAGGTGGCTATAAGCCTGTGGGTTCATTTCTGGGTCTTCCATTCTATTCCATTGGTACTCAATTCTGTTCTTGTGCCAGTATCAAGCTGTTTTTATTACTATGGCTTTGTAGTAGAATTTGAAATTTGGTATTGATCTTCCTCCAGTATTGTTCTTTCTGCTAAGGATAGTTTTAGCTATTGGTGTCTTTCATTGTTCCATATGAATTTTGGGATTGCTTCTTCATTGAAGAATGAGGTTGCGATATTGATGGGTATTGCATCTAATTTGTAGATACCCTTCGGCAGTGTTTCCATTTTCATGATGTTAATACCCCCAATACAGTAGCATGGGAGGTTTTCCACTTCCTTAGTTGCCTTAATTTCCTTTTTCAGTTTTGTAAAGTTTTCCTCATGGAGGTCCTTCACTTCTTTTTTTTTAATTTAATTTAATTTTATTTGTGAACATACTGTACAGAGGGGTTACAATTACATGGGCAGGATAATGCATACATTTCTTACCAAGCATTGCAGCCTCCTCCTTTGGTTTTCCTTCACTTCTTTAGTTAAGTTAACTCCTAGGTATTTTATTTTTTGTGGGGATATTACAAAAGAAGTTGCTTTCCAGATTTCAGCCAAACTTTTCTTGTTTTTGGCATAGAGAAAAGCCAATGATTTTTTAAATAAGTTTTTTATTGTGAAAATACCGCACAGAAGGGTTACAATGACAGGAGCAAGGTAAGGAGTACATTTCTTATCAAGCATTGTTGCCTCCTCCTATGTTTTCCCCTACCATCCCTTCCCTCCTATCTCCACAACTACACTCTTCCCTTCCCCTGCCAAAGTTGTAAATTTTGTTTTTTGACATAACGACTTGTACATCTCATTGTTGCAATGGGTCCACCTGTATTCCTATTTAAACAATTTGTTTCCCCAAAGTATACCAGAATCAAATACAGTGAAAACAGGGGTTATACTGTGGGGTAGGGACATACAAAGCAACAAAAAAATTACCCTATAAATACTTTAGAAACAATAGCAAGAAAGAAAAAAAACCACTTGTGTACTTATCTTGGGGTTCATTTCTCCTAACATGAACTTATCTGACCTTTTCTGCTTATTTCAGTCATATACTAGTTATTGCAAATAAGGGAAACCATGGGACCTATCTTTCTTTGGGCCTGGCTTACTTCACTTAATATAATTTTTTCCAAGTCTTTCCATTTCCAAACAAATGGGGCAATGTCCTTCTTTCTGATGGAGGCATAGAATTCCATTGTGTGTATATACCACATTTTCTTGATCCATTCATCTAATGAGGGGCATCTGGGTTGGTTCCATGTCATAGCTATGGTAAATAATCCTGCAATAAACATAGTTGTGCTGATAGCTTTAGTGTGGCCTTGTTTGTGATCATTCAGGTAAATACCCAAAAGTGGGATAGCTGGGTCATAGGGGAGCTCTATGTGGAGTCTTCTGAGGAACCTCCATACTACTTTCCAAAGTAGTTGAACAAGTTTACATTCCTATCAACAATGCAGAAGGGTTCCTTTCTGGCCACATCCCCTTCAGCATCTGTTGTTATTAGAGTTCTTGATTATAGCCATTCTAACTGGGGTGAGGTTGTATCTCAGTGTTGTTTTGATTTGCATTTCTTTTATGGCTAGAGAGGTTGAGCATTTCTTCATGTGTCTAGAAAAGCCATTGATTTTTTAGGGCTAATTTTATACCCTGCTACTTTGCCAGTAACTTGGGAGTGGAGTCCATGGTTCTTTTAATAAAAGATCATGTCATCTGCAAAGAGGGAGAGTTTTACTTCATCTTTCCCTATTTGGATCCCCTTTATGTTTTCATCCTGTCTTACACTCTAGCTAGACATTCTAATACTAAATTGAAGAGAGCTGGAGTGAATGGACATCCTTGTCTTGTTCCTGAATTTAGAGGAAATCACTTTTGATCCTAGTTTCTCCAGAGCTTTCATCATAAAGGGGTGTTGGATCTTGTCAAATGCTTTTTTTGTCTCTATTGAGATAATCATGTGGTTCTTATCCTTGCTCTTGTTGATGTGATGAATTGTATTAACTGATTTGTGTATATTGAATCAACTTTGCATCCCTGAAATGAATCCTGTTTGATTATGGTGTATGATTTCTTTTTTGATGAGTTGTTGAAGTCAATTGGCCAAAATTTTGTTGAGAAGTTTTGCATCAATGTTCATCAAAGAAATCGGCCTATAGTTCTCTTAATTTGATGAGTCCATACCTGGTTTTGGGATTAGTGTTATGATGGATTCTTAGAAAGAGTTTGGTGGTAGTAAACTTTCATTTTCAATTTCATTGAAGAGTTAGAGGACTATTGGTGTGAGTTTTGCTTTGAAGTCCTAGTAGAATTCAGCTGTAAAGCTGTCCAGTCCTGCACTTTTCTAGGGTGGGAGGTCTCTTATTGCTGTTTCTATTTCAATGCTTGATATGGGTCTGTTAAGTTGATTTAAATCATCTTGGTTTTGTTTGAGCATGTCAGTATTTGCTAAAAATTCTTACCTTTCATCAAGATTCTCAAACTTATTAGCACAAAGGTTTGAGAAGTATTCCATTATTATGTACTTAATCTTGGTTGTTTCTGTGGTGATATTTCCATTCTTATCTCTGAGTTTGTTTATTTTTGTGTCTTCTCATCTTTTTCTTAAAAGATTTGCTAAGGGTCTGTCAATGTTGTTAATTTTTTTTAAGAACCAACTCTTTGTTTTTTTTATTCTTTCTATGGTTTTTTTGTTGTTGTTTTTGGATTCTAATTCATTTAATTCTGACTTAATTTCAGTTATTTGTTTCCCTAAACTGGATTGAGGTTTAACTTGTTGCTCTTTTTCAAGGAGCTTCAGGTGCCTTGTTAAATTGTTGGTTTCCAATCTCTCCAATTGGTTGATGTAGGGACTCAGAGCTATAAACTTGCCTCTGAGTACTGCCTTTGTTGTCCCAGCATAGCTGGTAATTTCTGTTTTCATTTTTATTAAATATCATGAACATTTTAATTTCCTTTCTAATCTCTACCATGACCTACTGGTGCTTCAACAGTGTGTTTAGCCTCCATATGTTACAGGATTTTATTTGATGGCTTTTGGTGTTCTAATTTTATTCCCTTGTGGCCTGAGAGAATGTAGGGCATAATTTCAATGTTTCTGAATTTGGGCAAATTTGCTTGTGACCTAATATGTGCTCTATTTTGAAGAAGTTTCTGTGTTATGATGAGAACATGTATTCTGATGCTGTTGGTTAAAATATTCTGTAGATATCTGTTAAGTCTATTTGGTCTATGCAGTTGTTTAGATCCAAGGCTTCTTTTCTTTTCTTTTCTTTTCTTTTCTGTTCTGTTCTGTTCTGTTCTTTTTTGTTGGTCGTGGGGCCTGTACTGTGGGTCTGGGCACTGTGCCTCAGCTCTTTAGCTCAAGGCTAGCACTCTACCACTTGATCCACAGTGCCACTTCAGGCTTTTTCTGCTTATGTGGTGCTGAGGATCGAACCCAGGGCCTCATGCATGCAAGGAAAGCACTCCCACTGAGCCACCTTCCCAGCCCAACAAAATATTTTTTAAGAGAAGAAGAAAATATTACCAAATTAAAACTGCCATATTTGGTCAGGTGCCAGTAGCTCATAATTGTAATCCCATCTACTCAGGAGGCTGACATCTGAGGATCACAGTTCAAAGTCTTCACAGAAAGTTCTCAGCACTCTTATCTCCAATAAGCACACAAAATGTCTGAGTTGTAGCTGTAGCTCTAGTGGAAGAGTACTAGCTTTTCTCAGAAATCTCAGAGACAGTGCCCAATCCCTAATTTCATTTCAAGCTCCAAGACTGGCACAGAAAAAGGAGAGGAGGGGAGAAAAGGAAAGGGAAACCCTGTCACATTTAAGATGACTTGTTTTGCACCTTATTTAAAATAATTGATATGAATAATATTAATTATACACATAAGTAAGTACATTAGAGTTAGTCAAAATGGTAAGTGAAATAATAAGTTGGCCATTTACAAGTTCAATGTACCAAATAAATTGAATGCAATATCATAATCAATAACATTGAATACACATTATACCTAGAAGGAGACTTAAAAGATGTAAGTCTTCTAAATTGGTAATGATAAAGCATTCTGAGGGAAATTTCATTTTAGCCAGGTGACCAGGAAATATTCAATGTTCTTTGGTTGGATGACTCAGTACTTTTAAGGTAACTGAGTTCTGGTCCCTCAGTCCTCCCCCTGTTCTTAAGAATTGAACTCTAGACTGCAAAAGCAAATCACATGGCTTAAATTGAATCAAAAAGAGTTTTCCATTGCTTTAGCCCAGTAATAGACTTAAATAGACTTAGTGATTTTATTCAACTTGGTCAATCTAATTAAAAACTCTCAGGATGCTGGATTTGAAACACTTTCTCCAGACATAGCATCTTCCTCTAGATGGACAGAAATTAGAAAAGTGTGTTTTCCATAAACTTCTGGAAGCCATCTTTATTAATGTATCGGGCTGAGGCTAGGATTAGAGGGACACATTCTGTAAAGAAAAAATTGCAGAAAAGGAAAAATATTGATAACAATCTCTGGTGAAATCAATTATGGTGATTCAAATCTGGGTGGAAATACCTGCTAAAAATGACATTTGATAACCTCCTGAATTGTTTACATCCTTTGGAGCTGGATTTTACATATTTTGAAATGCTATTTATCTTACAGAGAAGAATTACAGACTTTGAAAGTGTTTTCTATTATAATGAAAAAGAAGACATGCTGTCTTAAGCATCCTATTTCAGAAACCGAAGGACAGAAAAAGTCCCTCCCAAGGCTCGTTTTTGACCTCCATGCTTCAACTTTACAGAAAGTCAGGCTCTCAGAGCATGTTCCCCAAGAGATTTTGCTTATGATGCAGGGAAATTATGAGGGATGGATGTTTCTTGAAGAAGAGAGGACTCCCTCTAAATATTGGAGTAGTGAAAGTATTTAAATAAATGAGAGACAAGGGAGAATTATCCCAAGGGAG
This sequence comes from Dipodomys merriami, assembly GCF_024711535.1. Lineage (NCBI taxonomy): Eukaryota > Metazoa > Chordata > Mammalia > Rodentia > Heteromyidae > Dipodomys > Dipodomys merriami. The sequence continues at coordinate 33,596,958 of NW_027202270.1, forward strand.
AAGTGAATGTGATCAATGGTATAGTAAAATTTAAATGATTTCAAGAAAATCCAGCAAAAATCCCACTTGACTGAAACTAAGTCATCAGTTTGGATAGGTACAGGACAGAAGTTTGGAAAATAAGTCTATATTTAGAGAATTTCCTTTGGTACTTAAGGAAATGCAAAGCATGAGGTATTTCTTTGGGCACAGTTAAAAGAATGGAGTCCCAAGAGGAGCTCAAAGTAGTTAAAGCACAAATGATAAATATAGGTGTGAGTATAAATATGTCATTTTTGAAAAGTGGCTGAGCACAAATAATTCTGGGATTTCCAATTAGAGGAAATCTTCACAATCAAACTAGCACAAAATATTTAGTTAACTCAATTATCCCCAAATCTCTACACATATAATTTTCCCCACATAGCCAGTTTCCACAAGTCTTTTCAGTGGCTGCAATTGGCAAATAGACCTGATCTTGGCTGTTAGATTATCATGTCTGAGCCTCATTCTCCTCACCTATGATATATGGATCAGTAATCATATTTACCTCTTAAAGTTGTATCACATTTAAAGAGCTCTAAATTCTACAGTAGCACAACATATAAAATACTCCTACCAATTACTTAGCAGAAGAATTATACATTTTGGGCACATTTCTCTTTTTCATTGATAAAATGATATTATGTTGGACACCTGTTATGTGCTCTTACTAGCCTCACAACTTTGTATATGGAATTTGGCTTGTTTTTCATGACAAACCTCGAAGGAGCTGTTACTCTACCTAGTCTTTATGTGAGAAGACTAAAGATGGGAATGTTTTGTGTTCTTTCCCACGCGATACAACCAGAAATGGGGAAGCTTGAATATGAGCTCCCAGCTACTGGACTTTGGTGTGTGTGTGTGGAGGGGGCAGGTGTCAATGCGCATGCACACTTACAAGTGTATGTGTACTCAAGGCCTGGTTATTGTCTCTGAATTGCTTCTTTCTTTCTTTCTTTCTTTCTTTCTTTTTTCTTTCTTTCTTTCTTTCTTTCTTTCTTTCTTTCTTCCTTCCTTCCTTCCTTCCTTCCTTCCTTCCTTCCTTCCTTCCTTTCTTCCTTTCTTCCTCTTTCTTCCTCTTTCTCTCCCTGTGTCTCTTTCTTTCTTTTGACTAGTGCTCTATCACTTGAACCACAGCTCCACTTCTGGCTTTTTGGTGGTTAGTGGGTGGTGAGAATCTCAGCGTTTTCCTGCCCATGCTGGCTTTAAACCATGCTTCTCAAATCTCAGCCTCCTGAGAAGCTAGGATTACAGGCATGAGCCATCAGCACCAAGTTACTACTCGACTTTTTGTAATCTTTTTTTTTTTAAATTTTATTTTATTTTATTTGAGAACATACTGTACAGAGGGGCTACAATTACATGGGCAGGATAATGCATACATTTCTTACCAAGCTTTGCAGCCTCCTCCTTTGTTTACCCTTCACCTCCCTTCCCAGCCTCCCCCCTCCCCCCACCCAATAATACCCCCCTCCCCCCCCCCCACCGACATTGTAAAGCTGGTTTTGACATGACATTTTGTATTTCTCATTGTTGCAACAGGTCCACCTGAATCCTTAAACGACTTGTTTGTCCCCATCTCCTCCACATGTTATACTGACATCAAATATAGTGACTTTTTGTAATCTTAATATGTAGAGCTTCCATAGAGATCCCTTGACAAAATTATTTTAATTGTTTGTATATCAGTGTAGACTTTAATATTTGTTGACTATATAAGAACAGTATATGTACCCTTATTGTGACTTCCATGTAATCTATATCTTATGAGTGCAACAAACTTTCATGAATGTCAGCAGAACTGAAGTGACTTTGGGATCAATTAGCAAGCTGCCTAGTCACAGAGCCTGTATACTTCTGCCAAGGAAGAGCCATTTGTACAACATTTAAGTGTTTTCCTTTGGCATTACAATTGCCACAATTATAGCAATCAGATGTATTTTTCTAATACAGATGTACTCTTTTATATGCTAAATGATCTATTTGACTTCATGCTGGGGGCTCATACTTATAATTCCAGCTACTGAGGAGATTGATATTTGACACTCAAACAGAAAATCTGTACTATTCTATCTTCAAATAACCTGAATAAAGTAACGCTAGAGTCATGGCCAAATGAAGAAACCCAAGGCTTTGTGTTCAATCTCCAATATCACCAAAGAGAAGTTAATCAAAAACTAAGTTAATACTTAGAATTCTGAGATTCAAAATGAGATTCAACTATGGTTAATTAAACAGATCAAATAGAAAGTAAATTATCAACATTATGATTTAAAAATGAATGAAATTGCATTATTAGGGATGCAGAAATTCACAACATTGACAGCAAATATGAACTCTCAAGGCTTGTCAACCCTAAATATTGATGGCAGAGTTTGTGAATTGTACTTAAACATATCTTAATATGTGGAATGCAGTTTTTACCTTTTTATACTTTTCTTAAATTAGCTTTAAAAATGTATTTTTTCTATTACTTAATATCCATTGACAATATAAGCCTTCTTCAAACTTATGTCACATGTCCATCAATGACATATTTTCTTATATGATTGTGAAGGAAACCTATAATTTATCCAGTGTTCTGAACCTAGAAAATATGCTAACCAATCATGTAGTCTATGTTTCTTTCATAATTCTCACAAAAGACAAGCACATAAGGGCCAGTGGCTCACACCTGTAATCCTAGCTACTCAGGAGACTGAGATCTGAGGATCGTGGATTGAAACTAGCCTGGGAAGAAAAGGCCCCATGAGACTCTTATCTCCCATTAACCATTCAAAAACTGAATGTGATGCTGTAGCTTGACTAATAAACTGCTAGCCTTGAGCAAGAAGAGGCTCAAGGACAGCAAGTAGGCCTTGAGTTCAATCCTGATAACCGACACCCCACCCTCCCACCCTCCCCCCCAAAAAAGACACATAAATTCTCAACATTTTTAATTAGAGGAAATAGTTGTTAAGGATGAAATGAAAATACTTGTATAAGCTAAGTTTAAGAATACTAAAATAATTACAGTTCATCGATTTAAACTTTGTTACTCAAAAGTACGTTTTCCAAAATAGTAATTGAAATAATTAATTTCCAAGCTAATTTAACAATGTAATAAATAGCCTTAAAATGTTTCGTGTTCTTAAGTTATGAGAGTGTAAACCGGGTAAATTTAACTTTAATGAAGATATCAAAAGAAGAAGAATGTTTAACAAATTTTCATAACTTACTTTCATTGCATTTTAGTTGTGCGCAATTCATTTTCAGCTAATGAAATCTTTTCTTTTTCCTATCTCTAATGATTTGTTTTATGCATGAAAATTATTCTATAGAGAAAAATTTGGTGCATATGTATAAGAATACCACTCTCTATTCAGTAATTTTGAAGCAAATATAAAAGTATAGCTAGTATTCTGGGACTATTGAATCCCTGAAAAATGTATGTGCAGTAAACAATTTTACTCATTTAATGGATGGTAAGGGTGAAAGTAATGTCTACATTTTCTTATCCTGCTTTAAATATCAAATTTATCTGCATAATAATTGTAAAGCTTACTTTACTTTTAACTTATACAGTGCCAGGAATTCAAACACAGAGATCTCAGATGTACCCAGGAAAGATTAACCCTAAGGCTTAGATTGTGTCCATATGGTATTAATGTAGTATTTTGTTGGATATAGAACATAGTTTTCCATATACAAATGTGCACCCAAGTTCCTCAATGCAGTGCTAAAAATGATAGCTTTTAATGGACTTTCTGTTCCCTCTTCATTCTAAAATTTGTGTTACTATATTTTACTATCATGAGACTCTATGTCCTTGAATCCCAAATGTTCTAGTTAACACTATAAAGCACAATACAACGACTACTGTGCTAGTTACTGATGTTAAAATATCAAATCATTCGGTTTAACAACTGTCATAATTTTTTGAGAAAAATATGGTTTTGGAGATCATGCTTACAGAACATACTCATGATTTCAAACCCACACAGTATTTTAATTCCATAAGGTGTGTGGGTGGTTATTTCAAATTGACTTAGTTTTTTTGTTATTTTTTACATGCAAAATTATTATCAGATGGAGGGGAAATTAAATATTCTGAATGTGACAAAATCCTCAATGTTCTTATTTAATTACCAATTTTGAACTCCTGCTATAATGTATCCAGGTTTTGGAAAATGAACAACCTTAATAACATTTAGATTGCAAATGAAAATAGAATTTTGTGACAATACCCAAAGATTTTTTTTTCTGTTTAAAGGCTCAATATATAAATAGGAGAAAATTGCTAAATGATCAAATTAAACTGCACTTTCAAATTATTCACTAATACTCACTGACAAAATATTATATGAAATGCCAAGTTAAATTTCATTTAGTTGAGTTTCTTAGGACAATTTTATGATTATATATAATATATAGTATATTTATAGTTCATATATAATATATATGGTAGTAACAAAATATATGTAATACTGATTTTACACTTACTTTGATTTCATTGAATATGTTAAATGAAAAGTAATTAACCTTCTCTTTCTGAACAAGGACATCAAAATGTTCTTATCAACAGCCCGATATAGAATAATGTGGGAAAAACTGAGTAAAACTATTTCTAGTATATAAAGCAATATATTACATGCGATATCACATTTTGCCAAGTTATCACAAATTTATGCATGATCATTTCAAAATGAGTGAATTTGTAGTATTTCAAGATTTTTAAACTAACTTTAAAAATTCTATTAGAGTTTTTATACTGTCATAAGCAGAAAAGGTGACATCACATTACTAATTTCTGAATTCCCCTACACTAAAGCTTTCCAGGTTTTCTTTTTTTCTGGTATATTCTGAGGAAATACAGAATATAATTAGTACTCTGTTTTGCTTTTGCTGAATTCCAGTGAAGCCTTGGATTCATATGTCTCCAGTATTTTGAGATTTTCAAAAGTTTATTTATATGTATTATCTCTTCTATAAGAGAACGTCATGTATCTTATGAAATTTTTCATTAAATTGTTTTTACTTTCAGTACCATATTGGAGTAAATGTTGTTATTACTTTTGTGTATGCATGTGTTTGTGCCAGGGCTAATACTTGAACTCAGGGCCTAGTTCTCACTGTCTGGGCTCTGTCCCTCATCTTGTTTGCTCAAGGCAATTCCCTACCACTAAAGCCACAGCTCTACTTCTGGCTTTTTTACTGGGTAATTGGAGATAAGAATCCCACAGACTTTCCTACCTGGGCTAGCTTTGAACTGTGATCCTCAGAAATCAGCCTCCAGAGTTGGTAGAATTACAGGCATGAAGCATTGTTACCCATCATTGCTTTTACTTTTAAACTCTGGACAATCAAAATGATTCAGTTTTCAAAAACTTCTCCAAGTCTATAGGTAGTAGAGACCAGAGCAATCCTTACGTATGGAGAAAATTTAGTAATCTGATGACAGCCCCAGGATTCGGCTCCAACATGCTGCCAAGGCAGCAGTGCCACTTGAGATCCCATCCCCATGTCTCACTGAAGATCAGATTCCTTCTTTGAATTCTCAAGTATATGTTACCTCCAAGAAAGAAAGTATCTGCATTTCTAATCTCATGTTTTTAAGATAACCAGCCATCACTACTCTAGGACAAAATTAGCCAAAAATTCAGATGAATTCAGTGAGATGTATTCAAGTTCTCATCTTCACTTCAATCCATGACCATCATTGATTTAAAAATAAATTTAAATTTTTGCTTCACAAAACAGGGTAAAAAACAAGTCAAAATCATTTTCTACAAGTTCTTGATGAATTTATCTTATTTAATGTTAGATTATCAAACAAAAAATGTTTTAGTATTGAAGCATATTATTCTGTTTCGCTGAAGCATTTCGTTTGCTACCATTAATTCTCAGCAAAGTTTTTTTTTTCTCTCATTTCTCTTTTTCTTTTTCTTTTCTTAGCTGTTGTTGAACAGGCAACTTTCTTCATGCTCATGATTATTTCTCAGGAGAATTTGTCTTACAATGGCAACTGGGACAAAAATGCTTGTGTGATTCACACTCCAACTACTCTCTGCCCAATCTAATTTATAAGACTTTCTTCACATGCTTTGGTATCATATCTGCATTGCTCTGTGGTGAATGCACTCATGAACTTATATCTCTAACTTAGGATATATTTGACAGAAATCTGGAATGAAGATACAGAATGTACCTAGATGTCCATTACTAGTATATTTGATTTGTTTCATTGGTTGGTTGGCTGGTTTTAGGCAATGTTAGTGTTTGGGTTTGAACTCAAGGCTTTATATTTTTGTGATGGCTGGACAGAAATTCTACCACTTGAGACATGCCTCCACTCCTAATTTGTTCTTGTTGTTGTTTTGTTTTGTTTTCAGATAAATGGTCACATATTTTTCCCAGGACCAATCCAGACTACAATCTACCTATATCTACTTCTTTCGTAGCCTATTATATTAACTGGATTGGTTTTTTGTTGTTGTTGTTGCTGTTTTATTGTTTGTTTATGGGTTGGTTTTTTTTTGATACAGAGTCTTGCTAACTTTTATCAGGGCTGTACTCACAATGGTTGAAAAGAAATGCATTCATTACCTTATTCGTGTAACTGTAACCTCTCTGTACAGCATCTTTACAATAAAATAGAATAACATTTCCCTTCTTAGTGTATATCTGGGCATTGCAGTCTTGTACCACTATGTCCAATCCTCCATTACCAATGTTAAATGCATTGGCACCACAAAAAGTACATTGGTAACTTTAAACTTCAGATTATTATTCACACAAATGAATCATGAATAATAAGCACAGAGAACTGTAAGTAAACAAATAACCTTAGGAAACTACAACGGAAATAAAAAATGGAAATCATTACCAAGCAAGAACCAATCACGGTCAGTACTTTGTAATATAGTAAGGATTCAAATAGCAAATTAGCAGTGTTGTAAAAACACAAACAAAAGCATTCAGGTCACATTTTACACAGTAATTTAACATGGATTCTAAAATAAATATCTAAATACTCTAAAATGAAGATCTGACCACAGGAATAAAATCTTTATTATTAGGGGGAATGTTATATATGGCTCTTCTAATCCTATTAAACTAAAGATTATACATTCAAAATGTGAAATACTTTTATCACAAAGGGAAAACATGTTTACGATGGTTCTATGGGTTGTATAAAGCTGGCTAGATGTGGTCTAGAATAATTCATGTAGGAGACAAAATATTTCAATATAATATTCATATCAGATGATCTTAAAATGTCTTGTATATTGCAAATAAAGAATGACTAATACATTTAGCAATGCTGCAGGCTAATTACAAATGTTTTTATAAAATTAGAAATGCCCATTAGAGATGCAATGAAATTCAAAGCTCTGTTAAGAGAACCACTGAGGATGTCCATCTATAAAGTGGGCTGCTCAGAAATATATTCCCTTTACCTTTGTATTTCTTTCCTGTCCTCAATTTAGAGTATTATATTTTCAAAATAAACAATCACATATGTAATTGATAGCACTTGAATGGCCTAAGAAAACTTCCTTTTAGTCAAATTTCACTTCTATAGAAAATTGACTTTTACATTTTTTACATTTATACACACATCTATTACATTGTATTTGAGAATGTATTAATCATAGCAGTTGTAGGTGATTTTCTTCAAATACATAAGTTCCTACAGATTCCATCATTAAACAAATGAACCTAACTTTTTAAAAGCCTCTTTAGATGTTCTCTATATATAATTACTACTGACAACTAAGTTACATAACAATAGATTATTATAATTGTGAGTTCATAATACAATCTTTTAAAATATTTTTAAAATTAGGATGAGAAACACTGTGTATCATACAGTACTTCTGGTTAGTATATTGCTGACTTTAATTGAAGACAATCATTTACTAGTCCCACTGCCAACTCTGCCATCTCTTGTCTAAAAACTGAATCTTTACTAATAATCAGGCTTTACAACATCACAATAAGACCTAATTGAAAAGTTTCTCTTTTAGCTATTGCCAAAATCCACTTCTCTTCTCATTTCATATTTGCAGTAGAAATGAGAGCATTACCAAGTTGCTTCTAAATGAATGTTTTCCCACCAGGCACATTACAAAGTATAAGGACTTTGGGATCTCTTTTTTTATTTTTTATGTTTTTTTATTGTAAAAATACTGTATACAGGGGTTACAGTTACCTGAGTAAGGTAATGAGTACATTTCCTATTGAGCATTGTTACTTCCTCTTTTGTTTTTTTTCTACCATGCTTTCCCTCCCCATGTCCCCTCCCCAACTCCTTTCCCCCCTGCCGAAGTTGTAAAGTTTGTTTTCAACATAGTGTCTTGTACATCTCATTGTTACAATGGTTAAACCTGTATCCTTATTTCAGCATTTTGTTATTTCCCTTCCCCTCCCCAAATTAGAAAAAAATGTATATACGAGGCACCAGAATCAAATACAGTGAAAACAGGGGTTATACTGTGGGGGAAGAACATACCAAAGTATGTACATAGCTTTTGACCTTTTCTGCTCATCCTAGACATATACTAGATATTACAAATAAGGGAAATCATGGTATCTCTTTTAACAAAGAAAAAACTAAGAGTATAAACACGAGATTTTTTTTTTTCATGTAACAATACAGTCAGAGTTGATGAGCTAAAATAAGTTCGGATGTAAACGGAGCTTTTCAAGCCTTGATCTTCTCTTTATTGTATCCTGCTAGCATCAGGAGGTATTCCTGTCTCTCTAACATAAACAATCATATTTTATTTTAACTTCAAACTACTAACATTTTATAAGTCTCATTGCCTATATCTTGGCAAAAAGGCTGTCTCTTATTGGGAAACAATATTATAGTTTACAGTTGAGCTGATGCTTCAATTAAAGAAAAGTTTTTGAACCTAGGCATAGAAATGCAGTTAAAACCAAATCATTTCTGTTCCAATTAACCTTGCTTGCTGCAACCTCCCTGTACTGCCCTCATTGGACTTACATTTCCAGTGATCATCCCCAAGTCATGAGCAATTCTGTCATCAGAATCACAGTGCATTTGATTCACCAAGTCAGATGCTTCCAAAAGCTTTAATTAAGAAAAGGTAACAACCAGAGGGATAATAATATATTTGGGGAAAGAAAGTATTAATTTAAGTATTACCTTTCTTACTTCTTTGGATATGTTCATAAATATTTCTTAGCCTTAAGATTTTTTTTTTGAAATGGGAATAAGAGATAACATGTTGCATTTACTACTTTTTAGGATTTGCTCTAAATAATTTTGATATGCATATCACAAGAACTCACAGCAACCATATGAAACCAGAATTATTTAATCCATATTTTACTTTGCTTTTCTTGTGATTCTGGAAATTGAACCAGGACCTATGCTTGCTAAGCAGGTGTTATATCACTTGAATTGGACATAAGAGTTTCACCGACTTTCCTGCCCAGGCTGGCTTTGAACTGCGATCCTCAGATCTCAGCCTCCTGAGTAGCTGGGATTACAAGCGTGAGCCACCAGCGCCTAGCTTGAACTATATCTTTAGTCCTTTTCATGTTGGTGATTTTTGCGGTACGGGCAAAATATTACATTTCTTACGCCCAGGCTGGACTGGCCTGTGATACTTCTAATTGTGTTTTCTTGTGTCACTGTGAATGACAACTGTGCACCACTATGTTCGCTTCTCCCATAATGGAGATAACTAAATAATTACTTGAGATGGAGTCTCATGAACTTTTATTTGCCTGGAATGGCCTCAAACCTCCATCTTTCCATTTCTGCCTTCTGGGTAGTTAAGATTATAGACTTGAGCCACTTTGGTTGGCTAAATTGATATTTTCTAGATCAGTAAGCAAGAGATAATAATTCCTATCACTCTCATTCTTTAAGGCTGGATGAAGCATAAATTTTATTAATATAACTGAAAATGAACCTTCTTGTCTACCACAGTATAGGGACATTAATGTTCTTTGTCCTCCTTTTCTCCTTCTGAATTCTAGAACACTTGTCATGCTCATGTATTTGTTGAACTATGTATTTTTTATTTTTCTCATCACACACATATATAACTAAGTACACAAACACACACACACTTAACATATGAGATAACTCTTCAGTGAAAAACACCACATTAAAGCAATCTCAACAGCATAATTTTGCAAAGCATTCTAGACACTTGATAAAATGTTAAATGAATAGAAGAGAGAATTTCTTGAACTGTCTGAACTAGAAATGCAGAAATTATTCAAGATGTAGAAATGACAGAGCAAAGGAATCCAGTTCCATCTTTCTGGGAGACATACTATTCTTTTACATTTTACATTTCCTACCTCATCAAGGAAGAGCATGTAGTAATGTAATCATGTGGCACATTTACATGTTCATTAGTAATCCATCATTAGTTCAAATGCTCACTATTAGTAATAAATGTACAATGAGTACAATGTACTATTCAGAAATAGTATTTCATGTGTAAACGTTCACAGCAAGCTGACTGAAATAAGTGTGCATCTTGAAATTGACCTTTCTTTTTAATTTTTTACTTTATTTTACTTTTTACTTGCTGGTTTTTTAATTGTTATTGTATAGTTGATATACAGAGAGGTTGAAGTTCCATGAATCAGGTAATAAATATAATTCTTTCTGAACCATGTCTCCTCATCCTTTAGGTTGCACTTCTTCAGAGTGAGACTTCAATACTAGAATGAGCATATAGAAATCATAGCAAAATATTCAACCTATTTTTTCTAACTCCCTTCTATAACCTAAAATAATGTTGTTACTTTGGCAACATTCTGTCAAAAATTGAACTTTAGTAAGAGGTTCATCTACACACAGGCGCCTGCAAGAGCAGAGAGGAACAATCTTTTAGAGAGTCTGAGGACAAAGTTGGTTTTAGTGAGTAAAGGGGGTGATAAGCAAAATGGTCATTGAAACTGAAAGTAACTTCAGCAAAAACTCCTGACAATTCTGTTTTTAAGATAGAACACAATTTACTTTCATTAGTGCTAAAGAGATCCAGTATTAATGTCAGAGAATTATATCCCAATGGTGTTCTTAAGACTGAATATTACATTTCAAGTGTGAGAAATATAATTTTATGTTATTTTTCTTCTTAGATGTTTTGGACTCTGGGACAGATTTATAAAAAATGTAATTTGTGTTGTAGTACTGAATTTACAGAGTAAAGTTAATCAATATTGTCAATATTCATTCATTTATTCTCCCAATACCATTACCTTTGCCAGGCTTTGTAGTATTGGAGACTAGGGAAACAAACTTGAATAAGTCATATTCTTGGTTTCTAAAGACTGAAATTAAATACAGAAGTAAGTGTAAAAGCAGAAATTATAAAATGACAAAATTACAAAAGTAGATATACAGTAGTTTATAATGCATGATCTTTCTGATCATCACTATCATCTATATGAAATGTACATTTAAACCCAGGCATGGCAGCATATGACTGTAATCCCAGGCTTTTTGGAGTAGTGGAAGGAGGATCATGATTTTGAGATTGACTCAGATGTAGTTGTCAAGAACTTGTTTGGTAATGTGGAATTTCTCATGGGAAAATGCTAATACTTTTGCATAATATATAATAGAAAACCATCATAAATTCTTTTCAGTGCAATTGTGGAACTCACTTCACACACACACACATGTGTGTGTGTATCTATGTATTTTTCTAAAAATTTGGAAGCATTCTCCTCTCAGCAATATTCAAAGATAAAACCCAACTATTTTAAAGAAACTATATATTAAAATTATACACATATTGGTCTGCAGCTGTACACATGAGTCTAGAAAAGCATTAAAAAGAAAGATATAATAAAAATATTCAGAAGAGGGTGGAGGAAGTTGGCAGAGGTGCAGCTCGGGTTAAACTGAGCTCTTTCCAAGAAATCAATTTTAGTGTCCCACAAAAAGCCTACAGCTAGAGAGTCAAAGTGAGCCATGATATTTCAGAGATTTAGGCCAGAGAGGAAAATTTCAAGCAGCCTGCTTAAGAAGACAGATTTGAGCACACACTGTCAGTGGCGCATAGACAGAGCCCAGACAAAGACACCAGAGTCAGATTGTGCAGAGATTCACTCACTTCCAGCACAAACTGGACTAACAAAAACAATCCCTAGCAGGAAGAATAGTGCTGGAGGAATATCAATACCAAACTTCACACTCTATTATAAAGTCCTAGCTATAAAACCCAATGTAGTTATAAAAACCTTCGTACTGACACATAAACAGACCTGAGGACCAGTGGACTAGAGCTGAAGGTCCAGAAATGCTCCCATAAACCTATGGCCATCTAATCTTTGACAAGGGAGCCAAAACTATCAAGACAGCCTCTTCAATAAATGGGCTGGCAGAATTAGCTATACACTTACAGAAAACGGAAGGTAGATTCTTAGATATCACCCTGCACCAGAATCATCTCCAAATGGATCAAAGACCTTGAGATAAGAAAATATGACACGAAGGAGAGGGGAAATATTAGGGCTCCTTGACACAGGCTGAAACTTCCAGAAACGTATCAAAGCAAAGAAAGGCTGGATAAATGGGATCTCATTAAACTGCAGAGCTTCTGCATGGCAAAGGATATATCTACTATACAACAGACAAGAGTTTCTTATCAAAAATATATATGAGCTCAAAAAATTAAACCCCCCAAGACTGCTCATATGTAAATTAATCTCCCACTTGATTCATATCTATTGTCCCTTTTGTTTTGTTATTTGTTCAAATAAGAAATTTTGCTAGAGTAAAATTCAGTCTATGATCTGCAGGTGAGCTGTGCATGCTCCATGCTACTCTGTGTTTTCAGCTACTGTCTGGATAACTCTTCCCACAATTTGAGGGGTGGTTCTCAGACTTGAAACTCCTATCTGCATCCAAGCTAACTGCAATAGCAAGTTTGTTCCACCTCTCTAATTCTTCCAGTCTTTAATTGTTTCATATGTTGTTCTTTGCTCTAAATCAGTATCTGTAGGACTCTTTTCTCTATTTGCAGCTTCTTTGTTAAATATCTAGTAAAACTTCATATATTGGAAGTAACACATTAGTTGGCATGAGATAAGAGTTACTAAGGGGAAGAAAATATGTTAAAACAAATGTTAAGCAAATTAATCCTTGTGCATCTTAAAAATTCTAGAAAATACCATCCAAGAAAACTGTAAAATGGTAAACACAAAAATAACTTTGTTTCTCACACAAATTATTTCTTAGATACAAGCTAAAATCAGACTAGACACATGGGGATAAAGACAATATGAACTCTCGAAACATCTTTTACAGATATGTTTTTACTCAGTATGGGGAGTGATGGTCCACAGACTCCCATGCTATCTCAGTCTGCACTGTAGCAGAATCACACAGATTGGAAATTTATGATAATCATAAATTCATTTGGCTCATTATTCTATTACTTGGGAATTCTGAGAACATGGTGCTGGCATCTGGTTATATACTGCATGAGAGAGAGTAGGGAAGGGAAGGGAGAGTAATAGGAGAAGAAGAAGAAAAAAGAGATGAGAGGAGAAGAGAAGGAAGGCAAAGAAAAGGGAAGGGAGGAGAGAAGGTAAGATAAGTTAAGGTAAAAGAATGGGAAAAGGGAAAGGACGAGAAGGGAGAGGAGCAGAGAAAGGAGAGGGAGAAAATTGTAATTATTAAAAAAAAATAGCCAGGCACCAGTGGCTCACGCCTGTAATCCTAGCTACTCAGGAGCCTGAGATCTGAGGATCACAGTTCAAAGCCAGCCCAGGCAGGAAAGTCTGTGAGACTCTTATCTCCAGTTAGCCACCAGAAAACCGGAAGTGGCTCCTTGGCTCAAGAGGTACAATTCTGCCTTCAACTGAAGAGCCTAGGCCCATAGTTCAAGACCCATGACTGACCAAAAAGAAAAAGAAAAAAGAAAAAAAATACATTCTCCAAGTAAGTCATCCATCCATTCAGGAGAAAAGAGTCCTCATGTCCTAAGTATCACCTAATGCCCCACATATGGACATTACTGCACTGAAAATCATTTCCAATATAAGAAAGTTAGTAATTTGTGTTCAACAAACTTAGTTTTTTTAAAGGTATAATATTTATGTCTATGTAGTGTTTTTAAAACTGGAAATGGAAAGACTTGGAAAAATTATATTAAAACTGAACATTTATGAATTGATCTCTATAAATAAAAATACTAAAGTAGTACAAGAACATCCTGTTCCCCCAAAGGTACCATACATCATTTCATACCACACTAAAATTGTTGCAGATGTCACAAATACACCTTATTCTCATAATAATAAAATCATACTTACTTGAGTACTCATTTCATACCTTACCTAAGCAATTCAAGGAACATTTATTTGCTATATTTCAGTTGTTTTTATAATATATTGTTAAACTACATTTAATAAAATTGATTTCAATATGCAATTCAATAAATTTTATTGCATATACAGAGTCTACAGACCCTCATCAAATCTAATATATGTCTGAGACAAGCAGAAAGTCAGATAAGTTGATGTTAGGCGAAATGAACCCCAAGATAAAGATTCAAATGTTTTTTTCTTTCTTGTGATTGTTTCTAACATATTTATAAGATGATTTCTTTGTTGCTTTGTGTGTCCCTCCCCCATGGTTTAACCCCTGTTTTCACTGTTTTTGATGTTGGTATAATTTGTGGAGGGGAAGGGAAAAAAACACATTGGACCCATTGCAACAATGAGATGTACAAGTCGTTATGTCGAAAAACAAACTTTACAACTTTGGTGCGGGGGCAGGGGAGGGGGATGGGGGGAGATGTGAAGGGATGGGAAGGGGAAACAAAGGAGGAGGCTACAATGCTTGATAAGAAATGTACTCATTACCTTGCCCATGTAATTGTAACCCCTCTGTACAGTATTTTCACAATAAAAAACTTTATGAATAAGGACACAAAATAAAGAGGTTATGTTTTAAAAAAGAACTTCAAGTAGATGTTTACAGTTACAAATTTCATAATTGTCCGAATTCAGAAGCAATTAATATGTCCTTTACTATGTGAATAAATTAAACAATACGAAACAACACTGGCACATTTTTCTAATAATGCAACATTATTCAGTCATTAAAACAAAAAAAAATCACGAGGTAACAAGACAAGAAGACATGCAAGAAATTTAAATGTGTACTATTACTTAGTGAAAGAAGCATCTGGAAAGTCTTCATACCATATAAATCCAACTACTGAACACAACGTTATGGAAAAAGCAAAGCCATAAAGAAATTGAGCACCTGATAGTTTTAGCTGGGGAACAGGGAATGAACAATAGAGCAAAGAGGATCTTCAGTGAATACTGCATGACACTAATGCTGGGTGTGTGTCACAGATTTATCCAAATGCTCAGATTGTACATCAAAATGAATCATCATGAAAACTATGGAGTGTAGGTGATAACAGTGTGTCAATATATTCCTAACATTGGTAACACGTGTATAGGCTGATAGGAATGAGACCCTGTGCAAGTGTGAAAATCTCTGCGTCATCTCTAATTGTCTATATCTAAAATCTGCTTTAAAACACATACACACACATACACTGAGGAAATGAACCTGAAGACACAGAGATTTTTCTTTGTTGTTGTTGATTTTAGTGTACTTTGTGAATTTCTTTTGTTTCTTTTTTTTTAATTTAATTTAATTGTATTTGTGAACATACTGTACAGAGGGGTTACAATTACATGGGCAGGATAATGTGTACATTTCTTACCAAGCATTGCACCCTCCTCCTTTGGTTTACCCTTCACATCTCTTCCCAGCCTCCCCCCTCCCCCCCAATCCCAATCCTTCTCCATCTCCCCACCCCGCCCCCCCACTGACGTTGTAAAGCTCGTTTTGGACATGACAACTTGTACTTCTCATTGTTGCAACAGATCCACCTGTATCCTTAAACAACTGGTTTTTCCCCATCTCCTCCACAAGTAATACTGACATCAAATATAGTGAAAGCAGGGGTTATACTGTGGGGGAGGGACATACAAAGCAACAAAGAGATAATCTTATAAATGCATTAGAAAAACCTGCATGAAATAAAAAAACATTAAAATACATATCTAAGGGTTCATTTTCCTGACCTCACATTATCTGACCTTTTCCGCTTGACTCGTACATATACTAGATATTGCAAATAAGGGAAACCATGGGACCTATGTTTCTTTGGGCCTGGCTTACTTCACTTAATATAATTTTTTCCAAACCTTTCCATTTCCTAACAAATGGGGCAATGTCATTCTTTCTAATGGAGGCATAGAATTCCATTGTGTATATATACCACATTTTCTTGATCCATTCATCTACTGAGGGACATCTGGGTTGGTTCCATATCTTAGCTATGGTAAATAATGCTGCAATAAACATAGTTGTGCTGGTAGCTTTAGTGTGGGCTTGTTTGTAAATATTTGAGTAAATGCCCAAAAGTGGGATTGCTGGGTCATAGGGGAGATCTATGTGAAGTCTTTTGAGGAACCTCCATACTGCTTTCCAAAGTGGTTGAACAAGTTTACATTCCCACCAACAATGAAGTAAGGTTCCTTTCTGTCCACATCCCCTCCAGCATCTGTTGTCAGAGTTCTTGATTTTTGCCGTTCTAACTGGGGTGAGGTGATATCTCAATGTTGTTTTGATTTGCATTTCTTTTATGGTTAGGGAGGTTGAGCATTTCTTCATGTCTATTGACCATCCTTCTTTCTTCTTCAGAGAAGTTTCTCTTTAAGTCTTTCTCCCACTTATTTATTGGGCAGTTGTTTCTTTGAGGATTTGTTGTTGGGTGGTTTAATTTTTTGAGTTCCAAGTATATTTTAGATATGAGACCCTTGTCCATTGTATGGCTAGTAAAGATCTTCTCCCAATCCGTGGGCTTTCTATTGATCTTGCTAGCTATGTCATTTGCAATGCAAAAGCTCTGCAACTTTATGCAATCCCATTTGTCCAACCTTTCTTTGATTTGTTGTGTTTCCGGGTCTCTATTCAAAAAATTTCGGCCTGAGCCAAGGAGACCTAGGGTTTCTCCTATTCCATCCTGTAATATTTTCAGAGTGTCTGCTATGACTTCAAGGTCTTTGATCCATTTGGATTTGATTCTGGTGCAGGGTGATATATAAGGATCTAGCTTTAGTTTTCTACATGTAGTTAACCAATTTTGCCAGCACCATTTACTGAAGAGGCTGTCTTTCTTCCATTCTATTGTTTTAGCTCCCTTATCGAAGTTTAGATGGCTATAGGTCTGTAGGTTCATTTCTGTGTTTTCAATTCTATTCCATTGGTCCTGACGTCTGTTCTTATGCCAATACCAAGCTGTTTTGATTACTATGGCTTTATAGTAGAGTTTGAAATTTGGTATTGATATTCCTCCAGCAGTGTTCTTTCCGTTGAGGAGCGTTTTTGCTATTCGGGATCTTTTATTGTTCCATATGAATTTTTGGATTGCCTCTTCTATTTCCTTGAAGAATGAGGTTGGAATTTTGATAGGTATTGTGTTTAATTTGAAGATAGCCTTGGGAAGTATTGCCATTTTCACCATGTTAATCTTCCAATCCAGGAGCATGTGAGGCTTTGCCATTTTTTTAGTTCTGTGTTGATTTCCTTTTTGAAGATTTTAAAGTTTTCATCATAGAGGTCCTTCACTACTTTAGTTAAGTTAATTCCTAGGTATTTTATTTTTTGTGGGGCTATTACAAATGGAGTTGCTTTCCTAATTTCAGCCACACATTTCTCATTGTTGGCATACAGAAAAGCCATTGATTTGGGGGGGTTAATTTTATAACCTGCTACTTTGCCAAAGTTTTGAATCAACTTGAGTAATTTGGGAGTGGAGTCTATGGGATTCTTTAAATACAAGGTCATGTCATCTGCAAAGAGGGAGAGTTTTATTTCTTCTTTCCCTATTTGGATCCCCTTTATGTCTGCATCTTGTCTTATTGCTGTAGCTAGGCATTCTAATACTAGATTGAAGAGGAGTGGAGAGAGTGGGCATCCTTGTCTTGTTCCTGAGTTAAGAGGAAATGGCTTTAGTTGTTCACCATTGAGTATAATGCTGTCTGTAAGTTTGCCATATACAGCCTTTATTGTATTGAGGAATGTTCCATGGATTCCGAATTTTTCCAAAACCTTCATCATGAAGGGGTGTTGGATCTTGTCGAATGCTTTTTCTGCATCTATTCAGATAACCATGTGGTTCTTATTCTTGCTCCTGTTGATGTGATGAATAATATTAATTGATTTGCTTATATTGAACCAGATTTGCATCCCTGAAATGAATCCTGTTTGATCGTGGTGTATGATTTTTTGGATGAATTGTTGAAGTCGATTGGCCAAAATTTTGTTGAGAAGTTTTGCATCAATGTTCATCAAAGAAATGGGTCTATAGTTCTCTTTCTTTGATGAGTCCCTGCCTGGTTTTGGGATGAGGGTTATGATGGCTTCATAGAATGTGTTCGGTAGTGAGCTTTCTCTTTCAATTTCATTGAAGAGTTGGAGGAGTATTGGTGTGAGCTCTGCTTTGAAGATCTTGTAGAATTCCGCTGTAAAACCATCTGGTCCTGGACTTTTCTTAGCTGGGAGGTCTCTTATTGCTGTTTCTATTTCAGTGCTTGATATGTGCCTGTTAAAATAGTTTAACTCATCTTGGTTTAGTTTTGGCATGTCAATATTTGCTAGGAAAAGGTCCATTTCTGTCAAGTTCTTATTAGCATAAAGGTTTGAGAAGTATTTCCTTATAATGTTCTGAATCTTGGTTGTTTCCGTGGTGATGTTTCCATTCTCATCTCTGAGTTTATTAATTTGGGTGTGTTCTCTTCTTTTTCTAATAAGATTTGCTAAGGGTCTGTCATTTTTGTTAATTTTTTCGAAGAACCAACTCTTTGTTTTGTTGATTCTTTCTATAGTTTTTTTGGATTCTAATTCATTTAATTCTGATTTAATTTTGATTATTTCTTTCCGTCTACTGGATTGGGGTTTATCTTGCTGCTCTTTTTCAAGGAGGTTTAGATGTGTCATTAAATTGTTAGTTTCCGATCTCTCCAATTTGTTGATGTAGGAGCTCAGAGCTATAAACTTGCCTCTGAGTACTGCCTTTGCTGTGTGCCAGAGGAGCTGGTAATTTTTGGGTTCATTTTTGTTGAATAGCATGAACATTTGAATTTCCTTTCTAATCTCTTCCATGACCCACTCATGATTCAGCAGTGTGTTGTTCAGCCTCCATGTGATGCCGGACATTCTTTGGTGGCTTTTGGTGTTGAGTTCTAATTTTATTCCCTTGTGGTCAGAGAGAATGCAAGGTATAACTTCAATGTTTCTGAATTTAGACAAGTTTGCTTTGTGGCCTAAAATGTGGTCTATTTTAGAAAACGTTCCATGTGCTGCTGAGAAAAACGTGTATTCTGATGCTGCTGGGTGAAATGTTCGGTAGATGTCTGTTAAGTCTATTTGATCTATGCAGCTGTTTAGATCTGCGGTTTCTCTGTTGAGTTTTTGCCGAGTTGATCTATCTAGTGGGGAGAGTGGTGTGTTAAAATCCCCAACAATTAATGTCTTTGGATCTATATGGGAGTTGAGGGAAAGTAGTGTTTCTTTGATAAATTTGGCTGCTCCATTGTTTGGCGAATAGATATTTAGAATTGTAATATCCTCCTGAAGGAGAGATCCTTTAATTAGTATGTAGCGACCTTCTATTCTTCTCACGAATTTTAATTTGAAGTCTACTTTATCTGATATTAGGATTGCAACTCCTGCCTGTTTATGGGGGCCGTTTGCTTGGTAGATTTTGTTCCAGCCTTTAACACTGAAAATGTGTTTGTTTTTACGGGCAAGATGTGACTCCTGCAGGCAACAAATAGAAGGGTCTTGTTTTTTAATCCAACTAGACAGTCTATGTCGCTTAATTGGAGAGTTCAGTCCGTTAACGTTAAGAGATAGGACTCAGAGGTATTTGGGAGTTCCTGCCATGTTATCCACCTTCTTGGGGGCTGCAGAAACTGGGTTTTTCCTATGGTTCTTGGACTCTCAGTTTGGGTGCAGTTTCCTGGCCTTTATTGTGGTCTTGTTGGTTTTCTATGTGTAGGACATCTTTAAGAATCTTTTGTAGGGCTGGTTTGGTGGAGATGTATTGTTTCAATTTTTCTTTGCTATGGAAGGTTTTTATTTGGCCTTCAGTTATGAAGGAGAGTTTAGCTGGGTATAGTATTCTTGGTTGATAGTTGTTTGTTTTTAGGGCATGGCATACATCGTTCCAGGCTCTTCTTGCTTTGATTGTCTCTGCTGAGAAATCTGAGGTGATTCTAATTGGTTTCCCTTTATAGGTGATTACCCTTTTCTCCTTGACAGCTTTAAGGATCTTTTCCTTGGTCTGAGTTGATCCTGTGTGGATGATAATGTGATGGTGGGATGTCCTATTCTGATCTGGTCTATTTGGGGTTCTAAAAGCTTCTTGTATCTGAATAGGCCTATCTTTTTGCATGTTTGGGACGTTCTCTGCTAGGATCCTGTTAAACAAATTTCCTAGACCATTAACTTCTGTTTCTATGTGCTCCTCTACACACATTATCCTTAGATTAGGCCTTCTGATGGTGTCTTCCAGGTGTTGGATAGACCTATCATATTTCTTGGACTTGTCTTGGATGGTTGTATGTTCTTTCTCTATAATATCTAGGCTGTCTTCAATCCCTGAGATTCGATCTTCTGCATGGTCTAACCTGCTGTCAAGACTCTCTACTTTGTTTTTTATCTCTTTGCCTTCTAATTGATCAGCTTTGATGGTTTCAAGTTCTTTGTTGAAACTCTGTTTTAGGTCTTGTATGAATTTCTTTACTTCCTTAATTTGGTGTTCAGTGTTTGTTCTCAAATCACTTAGTTGATTGGTTATGGTTTCTTTGGACTCCCATTCCTTCTGTTGGGTTCCATTCAGCATTCCCTTTGTGGTCTCCCTGACTTCCTTCAGCTCTTTGTTAATGGATTCCATGAATGCCTTTAGTGATCTTTGTGTATTCTCTACCTGGTCTCTTAATTCGTGAATTACTCTTTGATTAGTTTCCTCCTTTCTGTGGGATTCCTGCAGTTCTCTTTGAGTGTTCTCAGCCTGCTCATGCCATTCCTCCCTTTCTCTTTGAGTATTCTCAAGTTGTTC
Source organism: Dipodomys merriami (assembly GCF_024711535.1). Taxonomy (NCBI): domain Eukaryota; kingdom Metazoa; phylum Chordata; class Mammalia; order Rodentia; family Heteromyidae; genus Dipodomys; species Dipodomys merriami. Next base: position 33,618,122 of record NW_027202270.1, read on the forward strand.
ACGCAAATCCTGTATCATTTTTTGAGTAGCTTCCTCACACTTATGATATTCCTGTATTAGCTTTTGGGATGCCTCCTCTCTCTCCCTTTCACGTTCATACCGAGTCCTTTGTAAGTTGTCAAACTTCTCGTTTATCATGTTTGCCATCAGTGTTTGTAAAGCTATTTGGGAACTCTCCTCTGGATTATTCATTATCTGTTCTGACCCCTGATTATCAAGATTGGGAATTGAGATATCTGGATTTGCCATTTTTCTTGTGGTTTTCCGGCTTACTCTGCCCATTTGGGATGAAAATAGCACCAGTTTTGTGCTAGAACACTATCTTAAGGCAACCATCAACCAACGTTTGCGTTTGTGCAGTCAATAGTCTACAGATACAATCTAGTTCAACAGATACATCTATTCAACATCAAACAACTATATGTTAATGGGCTTCGAACCACAGAGAAGAATTTGGAAAACCAGAAATTATTAGGGTTAGGGAGAGATGTGGGTAAAAAATAGGAATAGATTGGTGTGGGGAGGCACAGGGAGAGTTAACTATGTCCTAATCCCAATGCAGGAAATAGGTTGGGTAGGATGCAAGTAGGGAGAGAGAGAAAAAGAAGAAAGGGAAAGGGAAATGAAAAGAGACCAGAAAAAAATAGAAACGTAAAAATTAATATTATTATGGAGATTAAAAGACCATCTATTTAGAGAGGAATGTGAGTATATTAAGAGAAGGGAAGGGACATAGAGGAAAAGTGAAAACCTTAAGAAATGCTTAAAATATTATATAGGTATAAAGAGGTAGTACTACTATTAAGGAATTTAAGTCTCGGAGGTTTTGAATTGAGTAATAAATTTGTGGATTAAGTGTGTACACAATGGGGGATAGGGTCTACTAGTTAACTACAGGTTTATCTGAGGATGTGCAGGACAAGAGTTAAGTCACATAAAGAAGATCAAAAGAGAGGAAAAGGTGCAAAGGATAAGAAAGGGAGAAAAAAGATCAGAAATTCAGTAGAGCTGGACAAAAAACAAAAAACAAAAAGATAGTTAAGAAAGAAAGAAAAAGAGAAAGAAAACAAGAAAAGAAAGGAAAACGCACCTTCACGTATTCCTAAAATAAAAATTATAAGAGGAAAAAAAGTTACTGGAAAACAATTATTTTTTCAAAAAAGGCAAAAATTAAAGATTAATAGAATTTTTAGAAAAGGAAAAAAAAATTTTATATATATAAGGTACCAAAAAAAAAAAAGAAAAGAAGAAGAAAAAAAAATTCTTTGATTTTTTTTTTATTTTTTTGGGAGGGGTGGGAAGAATCCTGTATCTCCCTTTTGTCTGTAACTAGCCTCTTGTTGGAGTCTCTGGTCAGCTTGAGGTCCTGTGGCTTGTTTGGTTTCTTAAGTCAGTTTGTTAGAACAGGCAGAAAAATGCTCTGCTTTACCCAAGATTTTGAGATCCCCCTCCCAGATTAGTTTAATGGGAGGGTGATCTGCTTTGACAATCACAAAAGAGGGGGATGCAATGGTGAGGCTAGGTTCTGGGTAGAGTTGAGGCCTTTCAACAATCAGTGGCTTTTCCCTGGGACTATTTTGTGAAAAAAGTCACAGAGCCCAGCCTGGAGCCATTCTCAGGGTTTCTGTTTTTCAATTGATTGTTGAGGCTGCTAGAGGGAGGGGCAGCCTCTGGCTCTGGTTACCCAGTGAGGAAAGCCACTCTAATGCCTGGTGCCTGAGCTGGGTGACTCCTCCCTGGATGGAGCTGAGTCTGGCAGGTCACTTTGCTGTTAAGTTCTTGTGACCTGCTAAATGACTCGTTTTATTCTAAGGCCTGAGCTGGAGCTGGCAGCTTCTCCGAGCTTTGTCGGTATCCAAGATGGAGATCACCGGTGCTGGGGGGAGAGGGGTGGCCTTCCCTCCTCTGCTCCCTGAGAAGGAGTGAGGACGTCGGGCTTCTACTCACACCGAGTCTTGGATCCTGGGTTGTCTCTGGTCTGCAAACTGCAGGATGAAGATGTCTGCTCCTTGTCGGTTCTTGCTGGTGTTGAGTAGAATCCGCTTGCCTGCTGCGTCTGGCTCCTTCATCCAGGACTCTCTGTGTGAGCGCTCAGGTATGGCTCCGGCTGCGGACTCCGCCGCGACCCTGTTGCCACCGCCGCGGCGGGTGCTGGCAAGCGCTCAGATGTGTCTTCTTGCCTTGGCTTTCCCTCTCTTGTCTAACTCTCTGTCCTGTGATGGCACACTTGGTGTGATTCTCTGGCTTAGGACTGTTCACTGGAACTCTAAAACTGCTTTCTATGTGAGAGCTTGTTCAGATTCCAGCTTCTCCGCCATCTTCCCGGAACCCCCTTTCTTTTGTTTCTGTTGCATGTTTTTCCACCTATGGTATCTCCTGTTGTCACTGTATTTTATTTTGGTACCCTGTATCTTGTATATACATTTATCTAATTTGGGGAGGGGAAGGAGTATAACCAAATGCTGAAACAAGGATACAGGTTGAGCCATTGTAACAATGAGATGTACAAGACACGATGTTGAAAATTAACTTTACAGGGCAAAAAATCAGATTCAGTGATATTTAGTTTTGTAAAATAAAGGCTAAAAGTTTTTCACTGTTCTTCAGCAAAACTCAGAGTGGCTTGAAATTCCACAGCACCTTGGAACTTCCAGACTTCTAGAATTTACTTTGTGACACTGCATTGTCACAAAGGTCTTAGAAAAGCATTTCTTTCCATAGTAGTGGGAGTGGAAGGAGAGGGAGGCAGGAGGATAAAATGGGAATATGCATAAGTAATTCTAAAGGCTCCTAAATTTAGTGAATTTTACTGTATTTTCTGCTGATGATCTTGTTGTTGTTGATTGCTAGTCTCTGTTGCTTAAAATATAGCTTTGCCTCTGAGTTTGTTCAATTCCCTCCTTAGATGCAAATTTATCTTAAACAATCTTCTTGCAAGAATTTTTCAAACAGTAAATTACAAACAAGGAAATTACCTGTGTAATTTCCCTTCAGGAAACAGCAGTGAAATGACTTGAGACCTGATTCTAATTCCTCATTCATTTATGAAACTTGAACACTGCTCTTTCTACTCATAGAATGTTGAGTACTGGGTTTCATAAATTTTAATTACATGTTTTTACTTCGCATAACTACAGATTTTTTAAATCGTGCATACATACCCTTTTATGTAATTTCTTCCAATGGCAATGTTTTGTAAAATGTAGCAGAGTATCATAATCAGGATACTGTCATTGAGATCCAATCAAAACACCAGAATACCTCCCATTGCTCTTTTTATTGCAAGCTACTACTTGACTGAAATAGTTGGTTCTTAAGTACCTGAAAACATTAATATATTTTCCGTTTCTATAATTCAATGATTTCAGAAATTTTATATAAATAGATCCATATAGTATGTTAGCCCTGGTTGGAAATTAAGATTTTTTTGCATGTTTGCAATCACCATATTTTTTTCTGACATTCTAATTGTTTTACTTGTTTGTTCTTTTAGTGTGGTATCCCAAGGCATGCATGTAACAGTGTTTAATACTTACCCTTTAGAATATCAGTACATAATATGGACTTCCATGAACACACATATGTGAACTTCGTATCAATATGTATGGTCGCACTCCAGAAATTAATGCCCAAAATATAATTACACAGGTATAGGTTAACACATATATATGCAAGAGAAACAAAAATGAGCATTCCAATTCATTAAAATATTTACCGAATAAATCCTGCATGTTTGCAAGTCAATGCCCCAATTTTCTCTTTGGCAAACTAGCTTCTTAGAACACAAACACAAATCATATCTAATAAAGAACTTTGAAAAAGGTAAATACACATTGTATGTCCTAAGAATGGATTTGCAAAGAAATATACTTGAACATATAATTAAATATATTTAAATGTTAATAGCTGTTTATCAAATGACATGTGCTGTAATATTAAGAGTAGCACCATTTCCAAAAGCCACTCCAAATCAAACCAAACCAAAACCCCCAACTTTGAAAAACACACAAAGTCCTAGTTAGTTTAAAATCAAAAATTATTTTCTATGTACAGAGCTGACAATTAGGCACTAATGGAAATGAATAGCCTATATTATGTAAACCACTGGACATATTTCCTAAAAGTCATTTTGGATGTAATAAGCCAGACACAAAATAAATATACACCCTGTATAATCCATTCATTGATAAGATTTTTTTTTAAGTTTCACTCAGTTATGCACTTGGACATAGTGAAAGTAGCCATTTCTTCATGGGAGTGATGGGAAGAGGAAAGAAGGAACTTCTGTAAATGCCTATGATTCTTTCTAGTAGTTTCCAAAAATGTAGTCTTTTTTCAATGCTAAGGATTTAACCCACAGCTTTGCTCATGCTAAACACCTATTTTACCTCTAAAAGATATCCCCATTCCCAAGTGTAATTTAAAATAAGACATGCATTTCTTACAGTTCTTGTACTTCATGTGGCAATGCTGGTTCTGTTGTTTCTGTCTCTCACAATAATAAAATTGAGGTGCTGTCTGAGGATGTAAGCATCTCAAGAATTGCCTGGAAAGATTCACTTCCAAACTCACATGTGTGGATTTTCAAAGACTCACTTTCTAAAGTGTTATTGGGTTGTTAAAACAAATTTCTCTGTGGCTATTTCTGTGCCACTTTTTGTCTTTAAAATATATTATTATTACTATTATTGCTGCTGCTGCTGCTGCTGCTGCTGCTGCTACTACTACTATTACTACTACTACTACTGCTACTACTATTGTTACTATGTAAGTTTGAAATCAGATCTTATGCTTCCCTGGCTGGTACTATATTTCCAAGCCAAGCCAAGCTGTCAAGTACCCTCTCCTCTCCGCTTTTATTTTATTTTTCTTTGTCGGTCATAGGGTGTGAACTCTGGGCTTGAGCACTATCCCTGTGCTCTTGGGCTCAAGGCTAGCGCTGTACCAGTTGAGCCACAGTGCCACTTCCGGTTTTCCAGTGGTTTAATGGACTCATGGACTTTTCTGTGGGGCTGGCTTTGAACCATGATCCTCTCAGATCTCAGCCTCCTGAGTAGCTAGGATTACAGGCATGAGCCACTCTGCACCAGGCTTACCACCTTGTTTTAAACTGGTTATTTTCTAGATCACGTGTCAATTCCTTGTAAAGTATGATTTACTTTCCTTGTGCTTTCTGGTTGTTGTTGGGACAGTAGGTGTGTGCCATTGTGTCCACCTTACCTTCATAAGGCAAGAGTTTCAGCTTCTTTCTCCCTGTGTGTATGGAACTGCAGTCTTCAGCTCGAAGCCTTCAATGTAGCTTGGGATGATAGGTTCATTTGCCCAGTTATCTACTGAGATGTGTTTTCCTAAACTCTTCTTCCTCACCTGTAAAATGTATCTTGAACCAAGATCATCCCATTTTTAGTTGACCATGTAACTGGGATTATAGCTGTGAGCCACAGGCTCTTGGCTTGCATTTATACTTGAGGAATACTTTTTATTGAACATGGAATTGTGATTTGACATTTTTTCTCCTTTCCTGAGCTTCAAAATTTTTTGAGGATTTGTTGTTGGTGGAGGATTTAATTTTTTGAGTTCCAAGTATATTTTAGATATGAAACCCTTGTCCATTGTATGGCTAGTGAAAACCATCTCACAATCCATGGGCTTTCTATTGATCTTGCTAGATATGTCCTTTTTCATGAAGAAGCTCTGCAGTTTCATGTAATCCCATTTGACTGATTAAAAAGTGAGCTAAAGAAACTTTTCTGAAAAGGAAGTAAGAATGGCCAGTAGACACATGAAGAAATGCTCAACTTCTCTAGCCATAAAAAAAATGCAAATAAAGACAACATTGAGATTCCACCTCACCCCAGTTAGATTGGCTATAATCAAGAAATCTAATAACAACAGATGCCGGGGGGAGGTTGCCAAAAGGGAAACCTAGTGCACTGTTGGTGGGAGTGTAAATTGTTCAACCATTTGGAAAGTAGTATGGAGGTTCCTCAGAAGACTTCCCATAAAGCTCCCCTACAACCCACCAATCCCACTTTTGGGCATTTACCCCAATGATCACAAACAAGGTCATACTAAGGCTACCAGCACAACTATGTTTTTCACAGCATTATTTAAGATATGGAACCGACCCAGATGCCCCCCAGTAGAGGAATGGATCAATAAAATGTGGTATACATGTTAATTCTATGCCTCCATCAGAAAGAATGACACCACCTCACTTGTTAGGAAATGGAAAGACTTGGAAAAAAATTATATTAACTGAAGTAAGCCATGCCCAAAGAAACATAGGTCCTATGTTTCCCCTTATTTGCAGTAACTAGTATATGTCTATGACAAGCAGAAGAGGTCAAAAGCTATGTACATATGACCATATAAGATGGTACTAAGTGAAATGAACCCCAAGATAGGGTTTTTTTTCTTTCTTAATATTGTTCCTATGTATTTGTAATGTACCATGTGATTTTTTTGTTTCTTTGTATGTTCCTCCCCCACAGTATAACCCCTATTTTCACTGTATTTCATGTCAGTCCCCTGCATCTTGTATGTACACTTCTCTAATTTGTGGAAGGGAAGGGAAAAAACAAAATGTTGAAACAAGAATACAGATTGACCCATTGTAACAATGAGACATATAAGACTCTATGTTGAAAACAAACTTTACAACTACAAGAGGAGGGGAATGAGGGGTTCGTGAGGTGGGGAGGGAAGGGATGATGGTAGGGGGAAAACAAAGGAGGAGGTACCAATGCTTAATAGGAAATGTACTCATTACCTTACTCATGTAACTTTAATCCCTCTGTACACTATTTTTACAATAAAATATATTAATTTTTTTTAGATTCCCAAGGCTTCCTTTACATTTTTCTATTTTCATTGCTTGCATAGTATCTAAATACATTGCATACATATAGGGTTTTCCTTCTTTATGATTACTTAGCATCTGTGAATTAGATCATAGATCTGATCAATTGTAGAAAAAAAAGTCATGGTTTTGAAAAAATTTATCCCACTCTCTTTCCTACTTGTCTTTTTCTGGTACTCTAAGTACATATGAACTACATTGAATTTGTAAATTGAATTTTTTGTGGTCAGTTTACCTTCTTATCTCCGTCCCTCCCTTGTTTTCTCCCTCCAACTTTCTCTCTCATTTTCTCCTCTCTGTTCTTTCTTGTTTTCTGTTGTTTTTCCTTTTGGACTATTTCTACTGCTACATCAATTGTTTCATTAGATCTGTAGTTTGTTAATCTCTTTGAATGACCTTATCATTTTAGATTATATATTATTAGTTTGCAGCAGTTCTATTTAGTATTGATGGTCTTCTTCCTTTATTTCTATTTCTCACTAAATGAACACAAATAGGCCCTTAAACATTTTTGTTTGTTATTTTCCTTTCTATCATTTCTATCTTTGCAGTATGTACTTATGTTTACATCTTAATAGCATACACATTTTTTTCATCTTGGTAAATATGGTCATTGTTGGTTTGATGTTGAATATTGTTGTAGATTTACTTTTTTCTCATTGTACATAGTGCTACTTCTACATCAGGAGGCTCTTAACGTGATTAAAATTAAATGAACTTGAGTGGAGCCCCAGTTAGAATTGGTGTCACTATAAGGAGAGGAAAATTATCAGAGTTCCTTCTCTTTGTGTTTACATATTGAAGAAAGACTGAGTACAAAGCAAGACCACAGCCTTCTTGCCAGCCAGGAAGAAAGCCAGTATCAGAAACTTATTTGGCCAACATGTTGATTTTACTCTTGTGAAAAAAATTAACGTTGTTGAAATGACTTAGTCAGTGTTATTTTTATTGTGGCAGCCTGTCTAGACTAATACAGATAATATGACTGTTAAGTTGTTGATTTTTATCTTTATTTAATCAGTGCTGCTTTCTATTAGACAATTTTGTTAGCTTTTGAGTTTACTTGATTTCTTTTCAGGCTTGCTGAAGCTTTCCTAATGTGGTCTAAAGTACCTTCTCTTAATGGATTGTTCATTCCAATTACTAAGTCACATCTCATTGGGGATATTACTAATCCCTCGATCACACTGGTTACTTGGAACTCCTCTCCTATTTGATATGAGTTTCATGAATTGTCAAGCTTCTAATTTTTTGGTCTGTTTTTACACAAATGAATAGAAGTTCACCCTTTTTATACACCCCAAACATGCGAGCAGGCTCTTGTGCAGATATCGGGATATGTCTTTTTGAATCTCCTTCTTTGCTATTCTTTCTTTCCTTTGTACCTTCCTCTTCCTTTGTTACTCAATTTCCACTCACTATGGCCTTTCCAAACTTCCAACCCTGTCTCTTCAGCATAGCAAGTCTGCTGAAACCTGACTGAATTCTCCTTTTCTGGTCATCAGTTTGTAAATTCTCTGGGCCAAGAACTGTTGCAATCATTTCATTTATTTGCCTTTCATAGGAATCAAAATTCTGTGCTGTCTGTGATGTAATTTATGAAAATGATGTTTTTACATATGCATACCTTTTATATACATATATTAATATATTCATTTTACATATATGCAAATGTATGTAATATAAAAGTAAATATATCTTTTTAATGGTTTTGCAGTTTATTTATTGGTGGTAGTTCAGTTTGAACTTAGGACCTTGTACCTTGTACTTGCTAGGTAGTTGCTCTACTGTTAAGTCATGCCTCCAGCAAATATATGTTTTATATACACATCTAAAATTGGATGGCAAGTCAGGTTCCAGATCTTGGCTTTAAACTGAAAATTATTAGTATGTATATAAAGTTACAGATGAGCTTTGGTTAAAGCATGGAGAAACTAAATGATTTCACCAAAATTGCAGTTGTAATACTTGATTCTGAAGTTCAAATGTTTGGACTTAACTAGCTAGTTACACTATGGTATAACCACTTCAGGGTTTCCCAAGGAATCACTGAAAGGATCCATGTGAAAGACTTAGAAGAAAGTTCTGACACATGGTGCTCAAGAACAACTAGTTATTAAAAATCTCCTTATGATTTTTAGTAATCCTACCTTATCTTTTATCCTGAAGCCTCAGGTGAGGACAGAGAAATTAGCCATCTCTATTCTGCAGAAGAAAAGCCCTCACAGAAATTATCCTGACATTACCTTGGACCTCCAAGCTCCAGAAAACTAAACTGTCTTAGCTAATTCTTGTTACTTTTAGAAATTAGTATTTTGTTGTATTTAGCTATACAAACCCTAGTAAACTATTACAGTTAATATTTAACAAATTACTATATATGTAGCCTTTTCTCATTAGAAAACAAGTTATTCTTTATATTTCAGGTTAAGATGCAAAAAATATATAAATATATATGAGATTTCATCTCCACATAATTTGTTTATGTTCTCTGGAATTTAAGTGCAGCTTATCTATTTATCTACCTATAATATCTCAATATTATTAATACAAATAATGATTACATATTCTAAGTACTTTGAATATTCATTAAAGTTTTCTCTAAGTGTTCTTAAACATTATTATTTAACAAGAACTTTGGCCATTTGAATTCAGTGTGTGAGAAAAAGACCCAGACTATAGAAAGGGGAAAAAAACCCACAAACACTAAAGTTAATCTTTCTACTTTATGCTGCTTATATTTCTAGTTTTATTTCCTTCTGATTTTCAATGGACATAAACTAAATTAGTGTACTAAATTCTAAGAACAGACCACAATATAAAAAGCTAGTTTACTTTAAAATCCTTAAAGAACTGCAGATTAGAGTAACAATTTTCACAAAATAAAATAGGGTTGGCATAAAACAATGTGAAATAATGACTCAACTGCCAAAACTATTAGTTTTTCAAAAATGTATTTCATGTTTGAATAACAAAAACCTTGGTAATCATGACAATTAAAAGGCAAACTGTTTCTCTTACATGTTGTTGTAATTTCCAAAGTTTAGGCCAACAGTCCCTAAGAACAATTTATTGTTCAGGGAAACAAGAGGATGAGACCATTTTATTCTGTTTTCATAGAAATGTTCTTGCCACCAATTGAAATATTTGCTGTGGTAGGTAGAGTCACAAAATCTTATTTTTACTTTTTATTAAAAACTTTATAAATCAATGAAAGCAATGACCCATTTTGTATTTGCCAAATAGATAACCAAAACAATAACCTTAAACTTTTATGACTATTGGATGTAAGGGTATATTTTATCTGCACAAATTTCACTTTGGTGCTATTACGTTTTCTGCTCCTGGAAATAAAGCCATGTTCAGAGTCTTTATTTAAAGAAAAGAAAAGGATAGGTGGAATGCCAGTGTGTGCCTATATCCATGTGTATGTGTGCACTCACACATGTGTGCAGTATATATGTGTGTGCATATGTGTCAGGAATTATTGATTTACAATAATTTATCCTCAATAAAGAAACAACTTCATTATTTCACTGTAAACTATATTCATGAAATAAATGGCATGTAATGTTTATGTGTTACATATATTATAATTATGCTATATAATATATAAGGTTTTTGGAACTATATGAACAGCTCAAATCTTCCAAAGTGTATCAAGTAATAATTGTTTTCATTTCATATGTGAAGATTTTGGAACAATCCATTCCAGCCTCAGACTTTTTTTTAGCAATACAAAGTGAGATTACATTTAAACATAATACTTCTACATATCCTGATTGGTTATCATAAGACAATAAATACAAGTATCTCATTGTCTCTTATTTGATTTGAAGACTTATCACATGAAGATTTATAACAAAGTTTGACCTTCATGTCTAGTATAGCATGATCCAGTACTTAAGTATATAAGAACACCACTTTGACATTAGCTAATTAAAAAAATATATATTCAATTTAAAAATTATAACATTTAAATTTTATATTTTATGTTTTAAACTGTTGCTAAATCAAATATCATTTTAAATTTTGAAAAAGATACCTAAAATTCATTAAATAAAAATTTATTCAATATTTTGAATATCTTTATTACCTATTAAAAATATTTTTTTTCAAATGAAACTATTTTACTTAAGTACCTTAACATTTATTTTGTAAGAATTGAACAATCTAACTTGAAAGTAGTCATGGGAGGGAGAAATCCAAGGGAGAATGACAGAACGGGTAACACTGATGAAGATGCATTGTACTCATAACCTGACTATGGACTTGTAACTTCTTTATACATCTACTTAATAATAACATTTAACAATTATCGGTTTATAATTAAAAACTCTTTCAAATTAAAAAAAAATGAGCCAGGCACTGGTAGCTTATGCCTGTATCCTAGTTAATAAGGCGATTGAGATCTGAGGATCAAGGTTCAAAGACAGCCTGGGCAGGTTTATCTCCAATTAACCACCAGAAAACTGGAAGCAGCACTGCAGTGGTCGAGTGCTAACTTTGAACAAAAAGGGTTCAGGGACAGTGACAACTGTACCCTGTATATTGTATATGTATTTATGTGAATTAGGAAAGGGAAGGGGAGCAACAAAATGGTGAGACAAAGGACAAAGGGGGAACCAATGCAACAGCAGTTCATGAGACATTATGTTGGAAATGAAGGGTACACTTGCCGGGGGCGGGGGGTGGGGTGGGGAAGGAGCCGGTTGTGGGAGAGAAATTGGGAGAAAATGGTATGTTTGATAAAAAATGTACCCACCACCTTATATATGTAACTGTAACCCTTCTGTACATCACCTTGACAAAAAAAATTTTTTTAAAGAATAAAAAGAGTCTAGTCAGGCTTGGAGGTGCATACCCCAATTCTCAGTAGACTGAGGTAGAAGGACTGCAAGTTCAGAAACAGTCTTGTCTATCTGGCAGTATCTCATCTCAAAATGAATGGATATATAAATAAACAACCTACTGCTTTTTTAAATAAGTTTTTTGTTGTGAAGATACTGTACAGAGGGGTTACAGTTACATGAGCAAGGTAATGAGTACATTCCTTATCAAGCATTGTTGCCTTCTCCTTTGTTTTTCCCCTACCATCTACAACTACACTCCCCACCTCCCCCCATCAACATAGCGTCTTGTACATCTCATTGTTGCAATGTGTCAACCTGTCTCCCTGTTTAAACCTTTTGTTTTTTTTCCCCCTTCCCTTCCCAAATTATACCAATATCAAATACAGTGAAAACAGGGGTTATACTATGGAGGAGGGACATACAAAGCAAAAGAAAAATCACATGGTACCTTATAAATATGCTAGAAACAATAGCAAGCAAGAATAAAAAAAACATTGTGTTCCTATCTTGAGGTTCATTTCGCTTAACTTCATCTTACTGGTAATATGTATATAGCTTTTGACCTACTTCTTAACTGCACATACATTTTGACTTTTTGTCTACTGTGTGTTTCCTTCTTGTTTCTTATCTGATATTCACAATATAACCGCTGTTCTTTCTTTTGATTTTTTCACATGTGATACTCTATTATTTTACTATATGTATATCTGTATATTTTAACCACGCTTAGATATAAATGTAGTAAAAAGCCATGGCACATTTTTACAGATAAATAAGTCATATAAAAATAAAGAAAAAAAATGACCTCAGAGCATTACTAGGCAGAATTACAATTTTTCTCTTAAACTATTCCTTGAAACTAGTTCAATATCATTGAACATGATCTACATCCTGCAAAGATGTGCATATATAGGTATTTTCTAAAATGAGAGCATATATTAAGAACTTAGTTGATATTTATAGTTTCTTCTAATAAAAAATCTAGTTTATTTTGTCCTTGTGGTTTCTTTTGCCTCTCAATAGAGTGCCATGGAGTCAGAAAGCCTTTTCCTCACTGATAACACCTCCAAATGGAAAACTTCTTTGTTAACATCGTAATCACACCGTAGCCATGATTGAACCATTTTTGTGTTTTGTTGCTTATATAAGGTAAAATCATTTGTATATACAGAGTTTAAATAATATATTTTCAAAAAGAGTACAAAAGAAGCATATTTAAATTCCAGTTGCAAATCTGATTGCACTGATTCATAATTTCCTAGCCCTCTGAATACTTTAGAAACCTCATATCCCCTATCTTTTAAAAATAAAATTGAATACTGACTCTATTATAGAGCTAATGCAGTACTGAAATAGCAGTGCTCCTTTTTCTTTTTAAACAGAAGACATAAAAAAGCAGGATGGGTCCAAATGCTTAAAGTCTTAGAAATATTCTTATCTAAATCTGAGATGACACTTTGAGACATCCAGTGATTGAATTTTTAAGTTATTAATTTGAAGCTTATATGGATATTTTCCCCCTAATGATTGGCATATATTCCCAGGACATCTTTTTAGAGAGATGATACTGGTCTTCAACTTCTTTGTCATTTAACATAGAATAAGCCTAGTGGGTGTTTCATGTAAGAATAAAATTTGTGTAGCCAATATATTTGGGAAATAAAAAAGCTCAATAATATAAAAATGTTACTTTTCAACAAAAACTGTCCACTAAACAAATATTGATGGATGATTATCCTAGCAGAAGCTGAGCTCTGGAGATAAAATTATAAAAATAAATAAACACTAATGAATTCTGCCAGTTAGTGAGTCTAAGGAAAATAACAAATAACTGGTAAAAAAAATGGATGATATAAGAGTTCTATAAAAATTCAGTAACTTTTAGAGTATCTAGACATTTGTATGATTGTCTTCAGAACATAATAGACATAACTGCAGATGGAGAAAATTAAGAAAACATGTCTCTAATATATCTTGAAAAAGTCATTGATCAATATGTGTGTATATATATATGTCTATATGTACAGATGTATTTAGATAAATAGATAATAAATTATAATAGATAAATATGGATGTATAGACATATAGATAAACATTTTTGGTCACTAAGGTACATTATCTGACATTTCATGTTCTTACTTTTGTAAGCACATTTTTTTTGGTACAATATCTAGCAAGCATATCCATCCATGAAACCACTTTATCTTTGTGTGTATTTATGTATATCCACTTTTGAAACTGTATATGTAATTTTGTAATGATTGTATTTTCATATTATTTTTAGTACTATAACTATCTTTCCTTTACATTTTCTTATTTGTTAATTTATCATATTCTTGCTATACATGGCTATATATTTGCAAGAAGCCTGCCTTTGAGGAACTACTGCCGATAGTCAGGCTGTATACAGTTCAGTATTGTACTGTAGATGTTTAGTTCATTTTCCCCACACATTCTCAATTTCAATTCTCAATCTAAAATTTTTACTTTAGCACATAAATTAAACACATTAACTTTTAAGTTGCTTTTGAGAAAATACTGTCGTTTAGGGAGGATTATTTTCACAAAATTAAGAGCAAAGAAACACTCAGCAGATCACATGAAAATTTAAGCATGACTGACTATAATGCGAGCTGGCTGCAATTTTCCATGCATCAAACTGATTTGTGTAAAAAATTCACAGGAATATAAAACTTTTTAAAAGTTTTTAAATGTTTTGTTTATTATTGTTGACTATCCTAAGTCAAAACCACATGTAATAAATTTTTAATAAACTTGGCTTGCCTTAGTAATATTCAGAAGAAATAGGCTCTGAATAATCACCTAGTGTAAATAGAAGACAGATCTTGTATATTTCATCTTTAGTGTTCAATTTTGAAATACATATCATTGTTCAAGATATATAAAGTGATTTTTTATTGCTTTGTCTGTCCCTACCCCAGTATAACCCCTGTTTGCACTGTATGTGATGTTGGTATAATTTGGGGAGGAGAAGGGAAAAAAACAAATTGTTTAAACAGGGATACCGTTGCAACAATGAGATGTACAAGACGCTATGCCGAAAATTGAACTTTACAATTTAGGCATGGGGGGATGGGACGGAGTGTAGTTGTGGAGATGGCAGGGAAGGGATGATAGGGGAAAAACAAAGGAGGAGACAACAATGCTTGATAAGTAATATACTCATTACCTTGCCTTGCTCATGTAACTGTAACTCCTCCTCTGCACAGTATTCTCACAATAAAAAACTTATTAAAATATAAAGTAATTCAAATCTATTTAAATTGAGATTTGCCAAGAAGGAAATCATCTGAAATAAATAGCTTAGAAAAGAGATAATGCAATAAGTTTTCCCTATTTTTATTTGGTTATTTTAACACAGGGAATGCACATAAAAGACATCAGTAAAGGAAACCTTTTACAACTTCATAATTATGATTGCCCAATTAATGTAGCTGTCAACAATGCTTTTATTCCAAAACTTATTTATTCAGTAATGATGTTAATAATGTGAACTAGTATTGACTTTTTCTTGTTCCTTTTCACCACTGGAGAAAAGTATTACAATACACATGGCTTAAATGCTACAAGTGTTGTCACACAGTTCATAGCATTAGAAGTCTGAAAGGGATCTCACTAGGCTAATAAAAAGGAGGTCATATGAGTGTTGTATTCCTTTTGGAGCCACTCTAATTATTTCTTGGCACTTAAACCCCTCTGCTCCATCTAACTAACTTCCTCCCACCAGCAACATTACACTAAATTCTGCTTGTAGCACATCAAGATTCCTACCCACACTGCACGACCTTGTGATTGCATTGGATTCCATTTGGATAATTCTAAATAACCTGTTTTAAGATGAGATTTTAAACAACACTTACTCCATCTGCAACAGTAATTCTCTTTTGCCATGTAGCCTTATATACACACATATTCTGGGAATTAAATACAAGATGTTTTGTGGGACATTTATGGTTTATATCATATAATTACTCTTAAATCCTGGACAATACATTCAGATTAACTCAATGTATCTATCAGTCATCAACTATTGGTCTAATGTGTGTATAATTATATGTTATTCAGCAAAGTTGTTTGTTTGATACTGTCCTTACTTGTGTTGCTCATGGTTGAAGTAATTAAGATATTGTTAATTCTGTTTAATACATGGCCAAAACAATATAATTTTCAAAATACTAGTGTGAAATAAAATATGTATGGATATTTCTTTAAAAAATTGAAAATATGGCAGGCATTTAGTAGCTCTTGCCAATAATATTAGCTATTTAGAAGGCTGAAATCTGAGGCTCATGGTTTGAAGCCAGGCCAGACAAGAAAGTTTGTGAGGTTCTTAACTCCAATTTACCACGAAAATAGCTGGAAATGGAATTGTGGCTCAAGTGATAGAATGCTAACCTTGAACAAAAAAAAAAAGTGTTCAGGGATAGTGTCCAGTCCGTGAGTTCAAGCTCTACCTAAGCTCTACTGGCACCAAAAAACAAAAAACAAAAAACAACACACACACACACACATACACACCCCCCCCCACACACACACCCCAAAATCCTGAGAATACATTAGCATGGTATTGTATGATTCATTCAGTTATTTAAAACATTCCAAATGGATAGGCAAGTAAAACGTATTACTACCATCATATTATGTATCAACTAAAAAAGTATTTGCACAATTTAAGGTACTATACCATAAAAAAGGAAAGACTTTATCTTTCCAGACATTTCCCAAAAGAAACTGTATCTGATAAGTGCTTAGCTTGCCTTCCCTAAAGTCAAATCTGTCTCTTTGTAACTAAAAGAAATGATTTGAGAGAAACTGTGCAAGTAAATGCACTGGATGGTAAAAGACAAAAAAAAATGCACTTGGACATGATCAATTATAAGAGGATTCTAGACATTCACACAGTGAGGCCAAAGAGGATATTCTTAGGAGAGAATCACAAAGGCTCAATAGCTATGTGCATATGATCATATAAAATGATATTTATCAAAATGAACTCGAAGACATGGAAGCAAGAGCCTTTCTTTGTTATTCTCAATCTTTTTTTTCATAGCTGAGAACCAAACACAGAGCTTCATGCTTGCCAGGCAAATGCTCTTCATGAGCTAAATCCCCAACCTCTCTTCTTTTCTCTCTCTCCTTTGTTGCTGTTTTGGTTTCCTGCACATTTCTGCAGAAAACAACTTTATCTATTTTGGGAAGGACAAAGGGGGACACAGAAATAGTGGGACAACGGGTGAACACATGAAGCAGTGATACTCACTAGATACACTATGTTGGAAGTGAACTATACAACTTGTGGGGGAGGGGTAATGGGAGGAAAAACTGGGAGAAAAGGAGAAGAGGTGACACTGTTCATAAAGAAAGGTACTCATTACCTGACTTACATAACTTCAACCCCTCTGTACATCACCTTTACAATAACAGTAAAAATAAATGAAATAAAATAATGATATTAGGTACTTACTTCCAATCAACAAGAAGTGACTCTTATACAGAAAAGTGAAGTGATGGAAATATAGGAAGAAATTTTGCTTGGGCCCTTAGAATTTATTATTGTCAACATTACCTATTTGAGCTTGCTCAGATATACAACCTTTGCATACAAAGATATTTAAAAATTATAAATGAGAAGTGAGAACAAAAACACAAAAGTTGATGCATTTTACAGCAAAATGGAATTCATCAATCAACAGAAAAAGCTATTATTAATAATAATAGGTTGCTTTCAGTAATAATTCAGTAATAATTCTCAAGATGCAGCCACATATGATCTTAAGAGAGAAGAAAGCATGAAGAGGATCTAAAGTGTTCCCCTATGGAAATAAAATATAAAAGAAGGAGAAGAACACTTAGAACTCAAGGTAATTTAACCAACTAAGATTAAGCTGTGCACATTGATATATCTAGAAAAATTAATATGAAATGATCCTTGTGAAAAATGTGAAATGACTATAAACTATATTTAATGCAAGGCAAAAATGCCTCAGACAAAACTTAGATCACTTTAAAATAATAATTTATTGCAAAGAATAACCCATGATCCCAAATTTACATTAGCATCTTTGTCTGCTAAGGTGGGTGTCTACCCAGACAAGGAAAGCTAGACTCAACACTGGTAAAAGTGATAATTAGATCATGATAGAAGAGAGGATTTTAAGAAAAGCTATTTTTAGAGAGCACTTAGTTGCTCTCTAAAATGTAAATCTTTTGGACTAGCTGACATCCATTCAAAAATACTGAGAAAGGAATTGCAGATAGAAAGCCAGTGTAGCTGTCAGTTTGCCTGGGAATATTAAGAAGAGTGGAAGTGAGAGAATGAGATTAAATGATGTCACTGCTTTCGTATTAAAATAAATGCATCTTTTCCTAAATTATAGAACATAATGTAAGTTCAGGTAACGTATTGATATGTTCAGTATAAAAATTTGATTATCATTTAGAATACCATTTTGGTATAAAAGAATATATATTTAATGTGCATATTTGGTGATTTAGAACATTTGCATATACTTAAGAAATTACCATCATAAAATAATGGATGTCTATGATATACATATTCTCTGCATTCTACTTATGATTTAGGAGTAAGAATACATTACATGAGCTCTATTGTCTTAATTTTTTTTATTAGTAATAAGATTTTTTATTGTGAAAATACCGTACAGAGGGGTTAAATTACATGGGCAAGATAATGAGTACATTTCTTATCAAGCATTGTGGCCTCCTCCTTTGTTTCCCCTTCCCATCCCTTCCCATCTCCCCCGTCCTACCTCCCCTCCAACTGTCCCCCGCCTGCCCTGCGCCAAAGTTGTAAAGTTCATTTTTCGACATAACGTCTTGTACATCTCATTGTTACAATGGGTCCACCTGTATCTCTATTTAAACACTTTGTTTTTTCCCTTCCCCTCCACAAATTATACCAACAACAAATACAGTGAAAACACGGTATACCATGGGGGAGGGACATACAGAGCAACAAAGAAATCAACTTATAAATATGTTAGAAACAATAGCAAAAAAAGAAAAAAGCATTTGAGTCCTTATCTTGGGGTTCATTTCCCTAACATCAACTTATCTGACCATTTCTGCTTGTCTCAGACATATACTAGTTATTGCAAAAAAGGGAAACCAGGGGACCTATGTTTCTTTGGGCCTGGCTTACTTCACTTAATATAATTTTTCCAAGTCTTTCCATTTCCTAACAAATGGGGCAATGTCATTCTTTCTGATGGAGGCATAGAATTCCATTGTGTATATATACCACATTTTCTCGATCCATTCGTCTACTGAGGGACTTCTGGGTTGGTTCCATAGCTTAGCTATGGTAAAGACTTACAGAGAAACTTCTCTGAAGAGGAAAGAAGGATGACCAATAGACACATGAAGAAATGTTCAACCTCTATAGCCATAAAAGAAATGCAAATCAAAACAACACTGAGATACAACTTCACCCAAGTTAGAATGGCTATAATCAAGAACACTAATAACAACAGATGCTGGAGGGGATGTGGACAAAAGGGAACCCTACTGCATTGTTGCTGCTGGTGTAAACTTGTTCAACCACTTTGGAAAGTAGTATTGAAGTTCCTCAAAAGACTCCACATAGAGCTCCCCTATGACCCAGCAATCCCACTTTTGGGCACTTATCCGAATGATCACAAACAGACCATATTAAAGCTACCAGCACAACTATGTTTATTTCAGCATTATTTACCATAGCTAAGATATGGAACCAACCCCGATGTCCCTCAGTAGACGAATGGATCAAGAAAATGTGATATATATATACACAATGGAATTCTATGCCTCCATCAGAAAGAATGACATTGCCCCATTTGTTAGGAAATGGAAAGACTTGGAAAAATTATATTAAGTAAGCCAGGCCCAAAGAAACATAGGTCCCATAGTTTCCCTTATTTGCAATAACTAGTATATGTCTGAGTCAAACAGCAAAGGTCAGATAAATTGATGTTAGGGAAATTAACCCTAAAATATGTATTCAAATGTTTTTTTTCTTTCATGCGATTGTTTCTAACACATTTATAAGATTATTTCTTTTTGCTTTTTATGTCCCTCCCCCACTGTATAACCCCTGCTTTCACTGTATTTGATGTTGGTATAATTTGTGGAGGGGAAGGAAAAAACAAATCGTTTAAATAGGGATACAGGTGGACCCATTGCAACAACGAGATGTAGAAAACTTCTTTGGTGGGGGCGGGGAGGAGGATTGGGTGGGGGACCAGGGGGAGGATAGGAAGGGATGGGAAGGGGAAACAAAGGAGGAGGCTACAATGCTTGATAAGAAATGTACTCATTATCTTTCCCATGTAATTGTAATCCCTCTGTACAGTATTTTCACAATAAAAAAATAGTAAAAAAAAACAAACCCAAAACTTTTAAGGAATGACAGAATATAATACTGGTAACCTCCGCGCATTGGTGTAATCCTAGCTGCTTAGCATGCTGAGATCTGAGGATAGTGGTTCAAAGCCAGGTCCGGCAGGAAAGTCTGTGAGACTCATCTCCAATAAACCACTAGAAAACCGGAAGTGGCACTGTGCCTCAAGGGGTAGCTCATATGGTTACTAGTATATATATATATATATATATTATGTATATATATAACATATATATAACATATATATAACATATATATATATAACATATGTATATAGTATATGTATATAGTATACCATATGTATATAGTATATGTATATGTATGTATACCATATACATATATACCATATGTATATAGTATACCATATGACATGTATATAATGTATATATATATATACTAGTAACCATATGACATACAACAGATATTTAGAAAATATTTTTCTTAGATAACTGAACATTTATACCAATTCAATAACTTATTTGTTCTCCCAGCAAATACTAACCACTATTCTTTTCAATATTTTTAAAGTTTATTTTAGATACTTCATGCAAACAAAATCATTCAGTATCTTCCCTTATTTGATTTTTTTACTTCACAAAATGGATTCTAAATCCATATTTATGGTAGAAAATGATTAGATTTCTTTCTTTATAGCTGAGTTGTGATCCATTGTGGGCTTATGCTATGTTTCATTCATCTATGCATCTGATGATGGTTATTTGGATTGCTTCTGCATCTTGGGTATTTTGGATAAGGAGGTAATGAAAACTGGTACACACAATCCTTCAGATTCTGAAAGAACTAGAATTCTTTTGGGTGGGTTGGGACTTCTGCAGCTCACTTTAAATTCTAAGGGACCTTTGTACTATTTGTGTATTGCTGTTGCTCACTCTTAAAATATTCACTCTCTTCTAAGGGAAGCTATCTCAGTGACCTAAGCTCTACCTACATCCAACCTTTAACTGTTCCATCAACTTCCACATCCCCAAATAGACCCAGCCTCTATCACATGAACTTTGAAGAGGGTGGGGAAATCACATCCAAAACATACCACTCCACATGCTCATTAGCATTACTTACCTTTGTGTGTTTATGTGTGTGAATATGTATATGTTCATACTGGCCACGTACACAGGCAGAAGACAATATATTACTGTGATTTGATTTGCATTTCTTAATATTTAATATATTTTATGTGTGTTGCATATTTCTATGACTTCTTCAGATAAATATTCATAGAATTTAATTTTCCTTGCATTATATTTTAAAATTGTATTTATTACATATGTTTTTTTGCATATTTTGATATTAATCTCTTATCAAAATGGGTTAGAAAAAAATAAATTTAACCCAAAGATTTTCTTCTATTATTTTCTAGCTGTGGATAACTTTTATTTTGATGTTGTCTAATTTGTTTAATTTTGTTGGGCTGTTTATATTATTGGCATTATCTCCAAGAGACCTTGTCAAGCCCAACAACATAAGGTCTTTTTCCTATCTTGTCTTCTAGCATTTTTATAGTACAACACAGCATCTCAACAAAGTGGAAGAAAACGTGATCTCCTCCATCAATACAGTAAAAAGGATGTGACCAAATTAAAAACATTTACTTGATAAATATCTCAATAGACTATATATATCAGCAAAAGTTACCTCCAAGCAGTGAAGATTATAAATGACAGTTGTCAAATAACATACTTGACTATGAGAACTGAGTTTATTTTCACAATCAGGAACAACATAAAGTTACTCATGTTCACCAGTTCTAGAAGTCCTAAGCAGAGTAATTCATCAAAAGAACAAATTTGTATGTAAATTGAAGGGAAAGATGTCAAACTGACATAATGATAAAATTAGTATTATGAATACCAAAAAGTCAGATACTTTATAAACTTATAATTGTATATATTCTTTTGCACAGCCTATATTAGTACATGCAACTTTGAGTTATAAAAATATATACATCATTTATCTCACCTTCCCAGCAGGGGAAAAATGGAGCAACATCCCTTTTAAGCCATATCATTCCTGGAATATGGGCTTTCAAAACCATACATTCTTACCCAAATTTCAATCAGTGAATTAATTTAGCTAAAGCCCCCCTAAGGACAGTAGCATACAAAAATGTCCCTAGAGACAACTCGGAAGCTACACTAGAATCTACAAATATCAGAAGGATACTTACTAAGAATTTTCTATTCACAATATTATAACATGTAAATGTTGGAAGAATAGAGCTGCTCTGAACATTTAGATTATCACAATAAAACCTAAAACAAGGGAGTGCGGAGTCCTGCGATTTAGTGGGGTTTGCAGTAGCTGCTTTTGCTGTCACAACAACCATAAATCCTGAATCTTAGGCTGATTGTGAGAATAAAGAAAAAAAGTCTTAAGGCTTAATTAGATATTTGTAATATATGTATTACATATGTATATAATAACTGGCAATGTTATACAATGACTCCTTTGAAAAACTTAACTTTGCTACCCAATCTAATTCAAAAATTAACTTGTTAAGTTGTAATGTTGAAGTTTTATGAACCCAGAAATTAGAGAATATATTGAAGTTAAGAATGTTTATTGTTCTTTTATACATTTATTTTTAAACGTGTTTTAAGTATATGTATCAATGGTACATTATATATAATATTTAGGAATTTTCTGCAATGAGACTTGACACCTTTCCAGTTTCTCTCACTCCCGCACTCTTTATCTACCCACCTACTTTCTTTTCTCCCTCCCTCCTTCCTTCCCTCCCTCCCTCCCTCCCTTCCTTCCTTCCTTCTTTCCTTCGTTCCTTCCTTCCTTCCTTCCTTCCTTCCATCTTCTTAATTTCTCACTTGTAAAATAGTATAAAACTGACTGTGGAAAATATGAAGTCAAATAGAAGATGTTGTTTTTTTCTCTGAGAAACATACATATATTACAAAACATAGCTGCAGATAAAATTAAGCCAGAATTGAGTGGAACATCAAGGATGCATTGAGTTACACCTTAGGAGTCACAAGCAGTAGGAACTTTGTTTTACAATTAAACATGGCCTTTATTAACAATTTAATACTTATTAAAAGTAGTATGGCCTCTTTAGGAAACAGCTGAACATTTAAAATTGAAATATAATTGTAATTTAGCTGTGATTTTATGAAAATGATACCTATGTTTTAGTTTGGTTTGCCCATTTTAGTAAGAAATTTGATTTGTATTTTAATAAAATCAAGAAATACTCGAAGTTGAAATATTTTTGATAGACTCCAGGAGCGGCTGGAAAGTTCATAGTGGGGAATCTAGATACTAATCTAGATACTAATAAGAACTAGAAAAGCAAAAGGAGAGAAAACATGACCAAAAAATTAATATTATAATGTTTCAATGTGTCTCTTCAAGTATTTGGATCTTCTTTTAAAATTAATTTATAATATCATCATCTGTGTAAATATTTATTTCAGAATATTCACCTCCTGATGAAAAGGAGATTTTGTGGGTTTTAACATTTATCAGTAGTCCATCCCTCAGGAAATCCTAACTCTTGTGTATCACTAGAAACCAGTCTCACCCTGGCATAAAGGAATATATTTTCCCTAAAATGGCAAGCCAACATTTTCATTTCTTAAATCAAGGGTCCTAAATCCTGACTTGTCTTCTACCATTAGTGACAAATACATATCTTCTTTTTATTTTTTTAAAAACTTTTATTGTAAATGCTTAGAGTTACATAAGTCAGGTATTGAGTACATTTCTTTTTTAACAGTGTCTCCTCTTCCCCAAATATGTATTTCCACAGTACTCTATTTTTGTCAATTTAATACTCCCTTCAACATTGATAATATTGACAAATTATTGAATTTTAATCACATTAATTATATCAGTAAATATATCAATTAACATCTAACATTGTAAACATCTGAGTATGTATTTTTAGGTGCAGGACAAGTTATCAAGCTGACAAGTACATTCCAGCCTGATATTTACCAAAGTAGTTACAGGGTTGGAGAACACCCAGTCCATGGGCTTTGCTTCATGAAGGGTGTTATAAATATTCAAATGGCCCTTGATAGAGAAAGTTCCTTCACCCCTAGAAATATGATCCTCTTTTAGGACTAATTTATACTCCTATTATAAACAATACAGATTATAGTGATTATATACACAACTCTCTAAGATATAAGAATTGTGCTTCAAATCAAAAAGGTATGAACATATATGTATATACACACATACTTTTTATTAATACATTAGTTTTTCAAGAGTGACATTTCTATATGTGTATTCAGTATATCACAATCAACCTCATCTCTCTGGATTCTTATCACTTGTTAAAATAATTTCGACAAGTTTCATTGTTCTATTTTCATACATGCAAACAGACTAAAATTTGACTAGATTCATACACATACATATGTTTGCAAACAGCTTATAAAGCATTTTGCCTCACAGTGAAATCTGAAGTGAATAATGAGGAGAACTAATGAATATAAGCACTACTAGGCAGCAATCTAATTGGCTACATTTTTTAAGTCAAACAAGAAAATGAAAGAAAGAAATACCACTACAAGAACATGTATAAGAATTGTGGAAAGAGAAAAGGGAGTAAATACATTAATAATAGTATATTCTAGTATTTTCCCACTAATCTGTAAAACTGTATACCTGAGATTAGTATTTACAAAATACAGCATTGCTACCTATAAATTATGCCACGTGTATAGCTTGACATGATTTTGGTCCAATTTTGAATATAATTTCATAGAAAATAAAGATAGAATTTAACATTTAAAAGATTCTTACCTTTTTTTTCAAATATCTTCTGAAAAGCCTCCCCTATCATGAAATATGAAAAGCAGTGAATTTTATCCTCTTCTTTACACAATATTCATGAAAGGGCAATTTCCTGGGGCAGTGAAATCACAAGCATTTCCATGAAAGAAAGCTCAGTCAATGCATAATTATGAAGGTCTCATCCATGCACATCATCACTTTGATCTTTAACAACGAATTCAGTTATGTCAGAGCTACAGAACTAAGCAAAGTTCCAGAAAGTAAAACCAGAAGAGGATGAGAACAAAGATCCACAATCTCTTTTTCTGACAAGTCTCCAATAATCTCAAGACTGCTCCTAAACTGTTCCACAACCTCCCCTAGGCACTGCCCTACGTACCGTGCCTTGCAGTTTTGGATGCTGGAGGGACACTACCCATACTGTAACCATGGTAGAACATTATTTTTGCTTAAAATACAATTCTCCTTTCTTTTATAAAGGACTCATTCGCACTGAATTCATGAAAAATAAACTAAAGACAGCATGATTCATAATATAGCTAATATTCCCAGGTGAAGTGGAGACATTGGAGAAAGATGATATTTAAACAATGTTTGATATATATTTTTTTTCAGATGGGCTGAAAGTTAACAAACCTTCATCTTGGAAACAGTCTCCAAATATAATGAGTGAGAATAAAGTCATCCAAAACTAGAATTAAATAGACAGTCCACAGAACAAAACAATGGTTTAAAAAGAATTATTTTAGAAAAAAGTAAAATATTCATAGAAATATTTATGATGTTTGTGTTAAAGTGATGGCTAACTTACTTAGATACATTAACAGCATAAGCAAGTAAACAATGACTAAGTATATCAAGGTGAGATATGGTAACTATCAATTTAATTTTTTCAGCACTGCCATGTTAACATTCAATAATACCTGCAACATGAAGATATATTCAAATAAGAAGTAGTTTATTATTAAAAGATGAAGAGCTACTTTGGGAAGAATTAATTCACAAGAAAAGTAATTAACTAGAAGAATAATAAACAATGTGGAACCACATGTAACGCTAATTCTATTAGGTAATTACATTACAAAATTTTTAAACAGATAAACAATGAACACTTTGCTTCATCAACTATTCAAGAAAATGCCATACACTTAAGTGACATGAGATTTTTATATACTATGTTCTATGTTGTTTAAAAAAGCAACAACTGTTAGGACCTTGAATATGCACATATTTATTGACAGAATAAGTACATTGTGACCTTTTAGAAGTGTGGCCAACTTTTCAGTAGTGAAAATATCTGAAAGGTACAGCCCAGGCACCACCTTGATCATACCAATGATTTCAGTATTCATGAACCAGCCATTGTGATGAGATACTGTACTATTACATACATGTGTGTTACAAAACTGAAAAGTCATTCTTGTATATGTGAAAAATCTTCAGGAAGAAGAAATGACTAATGGTGAACACATAATTTATTGCTACTTCAGGAAAGGAGGAAGGTAAGGTATGAATGTAGAGGCTGGCACACAGAAAATGTGGTCAGTTGCTAGGTGATATTTACGGTGGTCACTTTCTCATGCAAGGATTAGTTTTCTTATTCTTCTTGGAATTGTACATATGCATATTAGCATGCTCTTTTATATGCTCAATAGATAGGCAGTCCCTGATTTAAGGATAGTTTATTTATTATTAAATTTTTTAATGGGTATATTCTTAGCCTTGATAAAATCTGTCTCCAATAAAGATTCTTGCTGTTCATATAGTTTCAATAAATTGTGTTCAAATTTAATGTTGTGGATGTTACTTTTCTTTTTTCAAGAATCTGATCACTCTCTCTGTTCTCAGTCTAAAAGCCTGAGCCAAAATCTTTGGATAAAAACATTAACAACAACCAAGTAATGGCAAATTTAAAGTGATAACTTTCAAGTGTCTGTTACAGAAATAGACATGTTAAGAATATAAAGAAACGTGAAACCTTCTAAGAAAAACAGACAGCTTTTGCCAACTCAAGTAAACAATTATTTTACAAAAAATTTAAGTGACATTTTAAAGCAGTTCTTCTAGTGGAACATCTCTTCTACAAGTTGTTACTGAAATTTTGGTGGGCAATTTGGTATTTAAAATTTAAAGCAACTTAGTTCATAAAGTGAATTACCATCTCAGTCATTTATTTAAATATATGACTTCACTCAACTAAATGAGCTGGAAGGAATAGGTTGCTAGAAAACAACAAATACATATACAATTTTAATAAAGAAAGATTTCACGTGGACCCCCCATGTCTTTCATACATGGCTCTTGGTTAAAAAAAATGGCAAGAACTCAATGAGATCTATTTTTTCTATTTTCATGCTCTGAAAATATTCCTGTTTACAAATCTCTAACACAATTTTATACTTGATTACATTGATATATATGTTCTTAAATTTCCAGTATGAAATTTTGTATTGAAGCATGTATTTCACATACGCTTATATCAAAGATGATGTACATACATATATTTATAAGGGCACATAAACACATAGCTTGAACAGAGTTCTTATCATATTATAAATGTAATTGCATGTAGTATAGTTGAGCCAGTTTACAAAGAGTGATCCTTTTCAGACTCATTATGCTGATCTAATTCAATGGGAAGAAAAAGAACTGTAGAATGTATCACAGTGATTTTAATATGTATTTAAATGACAAGAAGGTGCATTTTCTAATGAACTTGTGTTTAAATTGTAATATTCAACAATACTGATATTTTCTTTCGAATTTCTCAAGTTAATGAAATTTATATATGTAAATCACACATGTCTACACATGTGAACATGTGAGCACATATACATGCACACTTATGACAATTTTATCCTAAAGATTTTACAAATACTTGATCTTACAGATGAAAAAAATGAAGCCCAGAGAAGTGAGGTAATTTAACAGCTGGATAGAAGACCATATTTCTTTTTTTAAATTATTATTATTATTAACAATGTGGTTACAATTACATAAGGTAATGAGTATATTTCTTTTTGAACACTATTACCCCCCCTCATTTTCTACTTTTCACTCCCCTTTTCCCTTCCTCCCCAAGTTGTAAAGTTCATTTTCAACATAGTGTCTAGTAAGTATCATTTTTGAATTAGTTCATCTTTTGTCCTGATGTTTCTGTGATTCCCTTTCTTTTCTGCAGATCAGATAAACTTATATACAAAACAGAAAAATAAAACAAAACAAAACAAAAATTGAAGTAATGACAAATAGAACATAATAAGAACCTTGTGTTTCCAATTCTTAGAGTTCATTTTGATATGCTCTATTATATATGGTTATATGAACTTAGCGATTGGGCTATTGTGATCGCCTGCAAAGAATATCATAGACATATTCAAGTTATTATAAATGAGGGAAATAATGCAACTTAGATTTCTTTGGGCCTGGCTTGGTTCACTCAGTATAATTTTTTCCAGGTCTTTCTACTGCCTTACACATGGAACAATGCCATTCATTCTAATGGAAGCATAGAACTCAATTGCGTATATATAGCACATTTTCTTGATCCCTTCATCTACTGTGGGGCATCTGTGTTGGTTCCATATCTTAGCTATGGCAAATAATGCTGCAATGAACCTGGTTATAATGATAAGTTTATTATGGCCCTGTTTTTGGTAATTTGGGTAAATGCCCAGAAATGGGATTGCTGGGTCAACGGGAAAGTCTATGTTCAGTCTTTTTTTTTTTTTTTTTTTTGTGGAAATACCGTACAGAGGGGTTACAATTACATGGGCGAGATAATGAGTACACTTCTTATCAAGCATTGTTGCCTCCTCCTTTGTTTCCCCTTCCTAGGCCTTCCCATCCCCCCACTCCTCTCATATGCCACCTCCTCCTGGCCAAAGTTGTAAAGTTTGTTTTTCGACATAACAACTTGTACATCTCATTGTTGCAATGGGTCCACCTGTATCCCTATTTAAACGCTTTGTTTTTTCCCTTCCCCTCCACAAATTAAACCAACATCAGAGGTCCCCTATGACCCAGCAATTCCAATTTTGGGCATTTACCCAAATGATCACAAACAAGACCATACTAAAGCTACCAGTACAACTATGTTTATTGCAGCATTATTTACCATTATTTACTGCCATTGTCTTGATGTTAATCCTCCAAATCCAGGAGCATGGGAGATTTTGCCACTTCTTTAGATCTGCTTTAATTTCCTTTTTCAGGTTTTTAAAGTTTTCATTTTTTGGGGAGGGGAGGGAGTGGGTGTCCGGTCTTGGGCCTGAACTCTAGGCCTGGGCACTGTCCCTCCTCTTCAGCTCAAGGCTAATGCTCTACCACTTGAGCCACCTTCCCAGCCCTAAAGTTTTCATTTTTATAGAGGTCCTTCACTTCTTCAATTAATTCCTAGATATTTTTGAGGCTACTACAAAAGGAGTTGCTTTGCTGATTTCAGCTTCACTCTTCTCATACAGAAGAACTTGATTTTTGTGGATTAATTTTATACCCTACTACTTTACCAAAGTTTTGGATCAGCTAAAGTAACTTAAGAATGGAGTCTATGGGGTTCTTTAAATACAGGATCATGTCATCTGCAAGAGGGAGAGTTTTACTTCTCTTTCCCTATTTCGATCTCCTTTATGTTTTCTTCTTGCCTTATTGCTCTAGCTAGGAATTTTGAAGAGGAGTGGAGAGGGTGGAAAGTTTTGTCTCAATCCTGATTTTAGAGGAAGAGGCTTTAACTTTTCACTATTTAGTATTATACTGGCTGTAGGTTTGTCAGATACAGCCATTATTACACTGAGGAATGTTCCATGGATTCCTAGTTTCTCCAGAGTTTTCATCATAAAGGAGTGTTAGATCTTGTCCAATGCTTTTTCTGCATCTATGGAGATGATCATGTGGGTCTCTTCCTTGCTCTTATTGATATATTGAATTACATTAACTGAGTTGTGTATATTGAACCAGTTGGAAAGAATCCTGAATGAATCCTATTTGATTATAATATAGAATTTTTTGATGAGTTTTTGAATCAGTTGGATAGAATTTTTATTGAGAAGATTTGTATAGATGGTCCATAAAAGAAATGGGTATATAGCTCTCTTTCTTTGATGAGTCCTGTCCATTTTTGGGACTAGCGTTTTGCTGGCTTCATAGAATGAGTTTGGTAGTGAACTTTCACTTTCAATTTCATTGTCAAATTTGAGGAGTGTGTTCTTCTTTGAAGATAGAAGGTCACATTTCTTTATAGCTCATGCAGGGTAAAGAAGACATCTTACCTACCTTTTGTAGAAGAGGATACATTCAAATACATTGAGTTCTGTAAATTAAAATTTCAACAGCGGTCTCTGTGAGTTAAAATTATGTCAACCACAGTATTCATCCTTGAACTAACTGAGTTGCTGTTAGAATTCAATGCTTACAGCTTTTGAGGTGGATATCGAAAGCCTGTTGCCTGGAGTTGCTCTAAGTTTCTTCAGACCACCAAGATTCTGTGGCTTGTGAGTCTTAACTTATCTCCATATTCAAAAGCAACAGCAGAAGTTAGTCGCTTTCATATGCAGAATGCTCTCCCTTTAGGCCTTTTCTATACTCCCCTCCTATGTTTTCCCCTCTGCTGTCCTCTGTCTAATTGTCAAATTGTGGTTAGTCTTAATTAAGAAGTTATGTTTTAGGAACAACATTTTTATTACTATTATTATCCTTTAGACTTGTTTTAATAAAGATGCCATATTATGATTTAGTTTCCTCTTGACATTATTTTTCTAGCCCTGGGGCTTGAACTCTAGGCCCTGGCACTGTCCTTGAGTTTTTGTGCTCAAGGCTAGCAATCTACCTCTTGAACCACAGTCCATTTGATCTGTTTTTGTAGTTTATTGGAGATAAAAATCTCACAGACTTTTCTGCCTGGTCTGGTTTCAAACTGAAACCTCGTATCTCAGCCTCATGAGTAGCTAGGACTACAGGCATGAGCCACCAGCGCAGCTTCCCCTCTACACTTTTCTTTTCATTTTTTTCTTTCAATCCGTATGTCCTAAATTAAGTGATGTTTGAAGTCACCATATTAATGTAAATATAAAATTTTAACATTGTGTTTTATGCGACAGTTTATGCTAACTTGGTTTAGTTGGTTAATTATTTCTAATGAGTACTTTTATTCAAGGATAATGTACTTTGAAGATGGGTATTGCATAAATCACATGCATTTACAAAAGATCTTATTTTGGTCTGCTGTGAAGCTTTAACAAATAGAAATTTTAAAAAGTCAAGTCATTAGGATATTGATGGTATTTATGTTATTGCTATTCATTATACAATATTACTAGCAATCTTCCCATCTTTGTGACTTCAACAATGTCCAATAGACCTTAGATTTCCAGGATAAAAGATTTTTGCTATTTGGCAAGTACTGGAGTATGAATTCAATGTGTCAGACACATTTAACCGGTGGTCTCTCAGTTGAATCACACTTTCTATCTGGGTGTGTGTTGGTTATTTTGGAGATTTGTGAACTTTTCTTCTGCTGGTTTGAATTAAAGACCTCCACATTGAAGCCTCCTGAGGAGTACCTCATGTGTGAACCTCTGGGTCTAGGTTGAAGAGATTTCTCTTCTGTGTGCAGAATCTGACCAACCATAAAGTGCCTAATAAACAATTCCATCTGAGTGCTCCACAGGCTCAACACAGGTCATTTGCTGTCTCCCCCCCTTCTTTGCAGCACTAACATCTACCTTGTTGTCTAATCCAATAGTTATTATAATAGATTTCCACCTTGAAACTACCTTTTTTCCCTCTATCTTCTCTTCCTCCTTTAAGAAGCCACAGTCTGGCTTCTTCACAGAGGGGTTGTCAATGAAGAGACCCTATGCTACCATTGTAAGGTATATGCTCTAGGGTATCTAAGACCTATTGTAAACAGAGTGGTCCATCCAGAAATGGACTTTAAGAGATGTCATAGGACAAGAGGTCATGATGTTCACAATGGAATCTAAAGCAATAAAGATGGTATAAATAATTGAGAAAAAAGCCTAAACTTTGACAACAGAGGAAAGGAGATCTAAAAGATTCACATGGTTGATAACAGATTTTAATCAGCTGAAAAGTCAAATTTAGCCTTTAGAATTCTAGGTTAAAACAGTGAGTAAAAGAATTATATTTCTTAAACTGTGAGCAATTGGGTTTTCTAAGTTGTATATTTAAAAAATACGTTTAACAATGTTCAAGAGGAAGTGTACTCATTACCTCACTCATGTAACTGTAACCCTCTGTATAGTATCTTTACAATAAAAAATATGTTTAAATATAATTCTATGTCTAATTACTCAGGAAATCTAAATCTTCAATCACTTCAATTTAATCCTTCTTCATTTCTCTGCTTGTTTTAGCCTTTATTTTGGCTACCTTTTTGTCCCCTGTTAGCAAGTTCTCATGGTATCCTTATCCCCACACCCATCAAGTAGGGCTGCAGAGTAAGCAAAGAATGGGAATTGCTACTGCCATTACACTGCTTGCGTATTGGTCAAAAATATGCCCGGTAGCTCAATTTTCCACTCACTGTAAATCTCAGTGAAATTAAAGCAAGCCCTTTTCTTTGCTTTCTATTCACTCAGGCCAGGCTTCTACAGAAGTGATTTATTCTACTGGTAATGTCTTCATGTCGTTCTATACAACCACCTGCTAAATAGTTCACTATCCATTCATGTTCCTTTGGAAAAAACTGCCCTGTCCCTCAAATAGTCTTACATGCTCTGCCGGTCTACAGGCTCCATTACACTAGGAAGATTTTTTTTATCTTTATGGCAATTGTTCCTGTGCCTATATGATGATTACAAACACAAAATGAGTATGTTTTTCTCCACGTTTTATGCTTTCTAGCACAGTATGAACATTTATAAATAAGCCAAATAAATTAATCAACTCCATAAGAGCCTGACTTTCTAATAAAATAACTTATATTAGATTTTAAATGAATCGTGAAATTAAAATTGAATCCTTATTCGGATAAAAGGGATTTCTGCAAGATTAAGATGGGAGACAGATTTAACCTTAGAAAATTTAATAAAAAGCAGCTTGCAATAACAGACAGAAATCCCCGGATCCAAAAGAGAAACAACTGGATTCAAGGTTAAGATTATCCACATTACTGAAAGCCTGACCTTGGGTAATCTTTAATCTCCCTAAGTATTAATTTCCTAAATGGTAAAAAGAAAAAGATTTCTGCCCTACTTACAATAGAATCATTATGATAGAAAGAGACAAATACAGTAAAGTGACTGGGTAGTCTGAGAAAAATCAAACAGATAGGGGTATTAGCAAAATATGAAGGTAAGAAATTAATATATTTTAAATGTATCAACCAAAGACGTGACTTTGTTTTAAAAAGTGACCCTTTTTTTTTTTAAAAAAAAGTGAAACATATGAATCAAATACATAATAATGGGGAAATAGATAATTAGTTATAAATGGAATTTTCTAAGAATTATTTCTAAGAATTATTTTCTAAGAATTATGTTTTCTAAATTTTTCCTATGAGGCTGGGATGTAGCTCACTGTCAAGAGTTGCCTAGCAAGTACAATGCCCTGGGTTCAATTCCCAGTAACACAAAAAGAAGAGACAAAATAATGAAGAGTATAAAAAAGAAAGAAACCTGGAAGTGGTACTGTGGCTCAAAGTGATAGAGCTTTTTGAACATAAAGGTCAGGGACAGTGGCCAGGCAGTGAGTTCAAGCCTCATGGCTGAAAAAAAATGTTCTTGTGAAATAATTGTCATTCCAATAAATATTAGAAAGATGTTGATTTTTAATATAAAATTCAAAAATATCCTAGGTGCCTTAATTATGAGGATGAAATATATTAAATGGAATATAGTAGATTCAAGGAAGAACTCTAATAGTGTAATTCCTTAGAAAGACAAAACCAAAGTTTAGCAAATTAAAACCAGGAAACTTGAAAGGAATGGGGTGGGATTAAGAAGAAAAGCACATACAAATGAAGAGAAGAAGGGGAGAATGCAGTAAAGAATCTAATATATATCCTACAAAATTGAAGGAGTGAAGGAAGGTGAGGGATGGGTGAGAGTCTTGAAAGGGGTAACATGGCTAGATGGCTTATATTCATATACCGCTTTGTTAAATGACAATTCTTTCACACACTACTTAAAGATTTTTTGTAAGCCTGCAAAAATTAAAAGGGCAAAATGAAAATAAAAGAATAATGTACCCAATATCCTGGAATTTATAAAGCTGAGAGGAGGCAAGCATAAAGAATCACACCATAAATTCTAAACTTTGACAATGATTAATATATGTAACTATTAAACATGATTACAGTTTTTATGGAATCTGACCTAGTTAGGAGGATCAGGGAAGGGTTTCTAATGATAGAAGAGCAGAGATGAGATTTGAAATGTGCAGTAATTACTTGGGTGTAAGAGAGAGAGTAGTGCAGGCGAAGAAAGTGCTCTAAAAGACCCCATTTGCTGAGCCAGGGAAAGTTGTGTCATATTTAACCCACTGAAGAAAATCGCCATGAATACAGTATGTCAAATGCAGGAGAAAAAAGTACAAAGAGGGAATGCTTTACTCTATAAACATATTAATTATAGACTGGCTATTTCACTTTCATTAACCATTCAACATTATTTGTTGACCCCATTTTGTCCTATGTATATTAAACTCCAGCTCGGGCCAAATTGAAATCTTAGATGCCTTCTGTAAGATGCCTTCTGTAAGTTTTGAATCAAGACGAGAACAAGGCCAATTGCAGGTCTATTCTTCCTTCCTCCTTTGCAGTGCTAGTGTGCAGTAACTCCATTCTGGAGTGTCAGTGTACAGATGGCATTTAAGATTCTTGGCCCAACATTCTGCTAGTAAAAGTAACTTTTTCTGCCAAACAAATGTAATATTTTCTTGTCTCATAAAGAGCAAATGGAAAAGATGGCAAACTTGTCACTCTAACAGAAGATAGTACTTTGCCTATATTTTCAGTGGGTGTTTGTGTTTTGCTTTCATGTAGACATGGTGTATACATCTACAATACGCCATCCTTTGCTCTACACACTATAAGGTTTAGCAAATTTTATGAGACCCTTAAAGCCAACTAATCTAATTGCAGGAGGTTAAACCCTTGTTATTTATAGAGACAGTGTTCAATTTCTCCTTACAGAGATGGAGTGAGAGATGAATAATTCCACTTTTGAATGCTTATATATTTAGCTTCACCATCTGGGAAAATAAGTCAATGGTGTTGAATCCTAGTAGGTTTACAAGTTCTCTGCATCACTCTGCACCATGATGATTTTCCATTGAGGTTCAACTGCTGACAAATTTTAATTATAAGTCTACATGTTTTTAAAGTTTACAACTTCAACATCACACATACATCAAATGTTCCAGGGATAGCATCTGAGTTAGATCTGTGTCTTGTGAAAATGAATATTAGGAAAAATTGTGAAGAATGCAAAATTCTTCTTTAGTATAATGATAAACCAAGATCTTTTGTTCCTGGTATTCTCTCCTTGTCTCTGGAGGCCTCACACCATGCTGATCCATAATAAGACCTAATTCCAACACCTATTTGTGTATCTTATCATTCCTAATATATAAAATTCCTACCCCTATTTGTGTATCTTATCATTCCTAATATATATGATGATTATAACAATACTTGTATAATTAATATTTATTGTGAATTATTTTATTATTTTAAATGAATCAACATTCTTTACTTGGATTACTGGTCTTGGTGCTCAAATTGTCACAGATTTGAAGAGTATGAGTCTCTTTACTGGTCTCTGCATTGTTTGACACATACGTTCACTCATTTGTGCTACTTTATGACACTAGAAAGGTATTCTAACCATGTCTTTTATTTTTCCTATATTAGAAATGAAATCAGCTGGTTCACATCACTACATTGATTTCTGAAAGCCCATTAAGAATTCAAAACTTAGTAGGGAAGGCTTGAGGAGTAATGAGATAATTACATAATCTCCAGGCTTCCCTACATGCATACTATCACAGGATGCTTATTCATTAATTATAGTGGAAAATTTTAACTACCATGATGTAAACTGACATAGACCATCTTAATAAAGTGTTAAAAGATGATTAATGACAAATGAAAATCATGTATCTACTAAAATGATATATCAAGGACATGTTACCTATCAAAAGCACTTATAAGAATTGTCTATATATTGGGAATCATAAAATAAATCATCCTGAGGGATATTCTCCAAAATAACTGGCCTATTCTTTGAAATGCCAATCTCTTCACAAACACACACACACACACACACACACACACACACACACACACACACACACACACACAAAGCAAACTTTTGTAGAGTAAGGAGACTAAATAAATGTCAACAATGTGATTTCTAACCTGAAATTTTCAGAGAATATTACTAGAGCAACCCTGTTAAATGCTTAACGTTATATATTATTTTACCATTGATAATTTTCTCATTATAATAATTAGAATAAAATTAGGCTAAACAGCAACTCCATATTAGGAACTAGACACAGAAAATTTAGGGTAAATAAGCTTCTTGTGTGAAACTCCTTTATGAGGTTTAAAAAATATATAATGCAAAGCTGGGTAACAGTGGTTCACATGTGCAATCCTAGCTACTCAAGAGGCTGAAATGTGAGGATCAAGGTTCAAAAGCAGCCTGGTAGGAAAATCCATGAGACTCTTACCTTCAATTAACCATCAAAAGCCAGAGGTATATCAGTGGCTCTAGTGGTAGGATACTAACCTTGAACAAAAAAGCTCAGGAACAGCAGCTAGGCCCTGAATTCTAGTCCCAGAACTGGTACCAAAAAAAAAAACCAAACAGCAAACCCCTCAAAAGTAGGTGTAGTAAAAATATTAATGTTTGGGAAATCTACTGAATGACCCCATGCTGCTGAGCACATACATGTTATATGTGTGCACATCAGAAGGAAACTAGGAGGAGGATACAGAAATAGAGGAAAACATACAACAGAGGGACCCTTCAGCTGCACTGGTCATTGATCAAAACAAACTAAGCAATTCAGTGGCAGCGATGGGAGGGAGGGAATGAGCAGGAAAGAGGGAATAGCTGACACTAAGCAAAACGAAAGAAATGTACATATCACTCGATATGGAAGAAATAACTGTACTGTCAAAGCTCATAGAACTCATAAACTTTATAGACCATGATAAAGACAATTTGCCCCATGAAGGTTAGAATGTATTTATAACTTCAAATAAGTATCTCTATCCCACAATACTGGGAAATTTATATAATCAATCTCCATAAAAATTGCTATTAAAAAGAAAACATACTGAAATATTTTTTTTGAAATTTGAAGTCAAATGCTATAAAGTTATAATCAATGATAAAATAAAAAGAAAAATAATTAAAGTGAAAATTTTAAGAGTTATTTGATGCCCATAGTGGCCCTTTACTATGAAGTGGAGAATATCTCAGTAGTGTCTTTTTGTGTCTGAGTTCCCAAAGCCAGCTTATCATGAGTTTATTTAACACTTTCATTTTTTATAATTCAATGATTATGAGCAATTAACTTTAGTATTTGTGTGGCTTTATTTGGAATAATAATGTAATTTTAGCAAAATTAAAATGAAGTTTTATAAACTCAAAAGAAATAAATGGATCAGGTACTGGATACAATTATGAAGGAAACAGAAGCACTTGCCTATTGGTTTCAATATCTTACTTACATTAGCAGAAGGAGAGAACTCAGAGGACATCTGTTATTAATTATTTACAGTCCAAGGTTGCATGACTTTAGGAAAAAGAACTTAAGATCAACTTAAATCAGGTCATATTTCTCATTAGACTTTCTTCTTCCACTAATGATGGGGTTATTTCTTCCTACATACCTTCTATCCCTACACTTATGAGGCCCTAATGGGCATTGATGGCTCCCTCCAGAGTCATCTGATGAAAAAATCCCTGAACTTTAATGAATGATTTAGAATATTTTAATAAATGGAAGAAGATATCTTATTAATTTATGTTTTTAAAAATATTTTCTCTGAGAATTGTCAATCAGAAAGTAAAGTGATAAATCACAGACATTGGTAGTTTGATAAATAAATTGAATGCTTTTCTACTTAGTATTTAGCATAGCAAAATATATGAAAAATGCATAATTCTGAAGGAATTGTAACGTGCAGAATTTAAAAAAGGCAAATCAGCTAATACAGTATTAATGTAATTTAAATTACTTTGAAAATAATTATAACTGGCATTTGCTAAAGTTCAATTATATATCTATACTCAAAAAATATTGAAGCTCATGTTACAATGTATATAACACATTTTATATGTACTATATATATATCTAATTTATGTTTACAAATCTATTCATAGAACATTATATATAGGGCATATACTCTAGTAATTATTTACTGTTACTATACTTGGCTATTGTCTCCTATAAATATTCCAGTATTAATCACAATAAATTTCTTAAAATATAGTTAACAAATATGATTTATTCTGAAATTATGCTTGTGTGGTTTTACTAGATTTACCTAAATGGGAAACATTTTCTCCCATTTTTTTCTCTATTTGTTTAGTTTTATGGGATTTTTAAAAATGTGTTTGCTTTGTCTTATTTTGTTTTAACCTTGTCAGTTCTTCAAGTAATTAATAACACACTACCTTCTTTTGAACTTTGGTGTTAAAGTCTAAATACGCTTATTTATATGTATTTTGTATTATTCTATCTTATATATTAAATAGAATGTTTATTCTTGTTTCATTTTTAGGCTATTTCTTTGTTATCTACTAGATTGGCTACAGTTGATCGAAGTGTTTTTTCATACACGTAGTGAGGAAATACTTTATATACCCCTAGTAATCCTTGTCTTTGCCATAATGTGATATAGACTTCCATCTTCACAATAAATAATTGCTTTTATTTTAATTTCTGAGGATTTCTACAGGCATCTGATTTAGTTCAAATGTTGGTGTGCCGGCCAGCCAAGTGTTGCCTCATACATGTTGGAACTAACCCATTCTGACCTGTTCAAGGTCAAAAAGCGCTTACTTACCAAACTACTCTGGAAACAGCAAAACATGATGAATCATGAAACAGCAGGTGAAGAATGAATGTGTGGGATTTCATAAAAGGGTCATTCAATTATGAATCTTCAAGTTTGTCATGCTATTCCTACTCACGATTATTGGACTCCAATAATCTGATACTAATGGTATCAGAATCCTATAACTCTAACCACATAAACAAAATGAAAAAAATCATACATTAGCAGAAACATTATACTGACTACTTCTCAACTTCTAAATGTTTTCCTAAGTCAGTTAAAATTGTGACAGGAAGAGACTGAAATGAGCTTGAATAAACTAATGTGAATCAGAAAACACTAAGAATGAAGTAATTGGCAGTTTTGTAAACAGCAAAAGTTATTTTTAAGATAAAAAAGTGTGATTGTCAGAAAGTGACAAAATTAGTTTTGTACTATGTAAGGATGGAATTTAAAATGCATATTAGCCTACACATAGCTTTAGTTCCTAAAATCAATTGGACAGGAAAAAGAAGAAGCAAAAAAAAAGAAAAGAAAAGAAATAAGAGGGAAAAAAATTAAAAAGAGAGAAAAGGAAAGAACCCAGATCTAGAAGTGGACCTTAGGGAAACAATTAGTTTTGAACTGGGAAGAAAGAAACCAAGCCTATATTAAGAAGGCCATGGAAACCATTTCAAGGAGAATAATAAGCTTTAGCAAAGGCAAAACTATACAGGGATTCTCAGTGAGAGTACTGATATAAAAACGACCCAATTCTAAAAGAGAACCGTTTTTAAGAGAGTGAAAAGGAAGAAAGAACAACAGAGTTTATGAAAAGTTGTGAAGTTTAAGTTCAAGCAATATATAAAAAGAAGATAACTTTGATAGTGATTACAGTAAATAATGGATTAAACCTGGGCAAGAATTGGGCCACAAGTATGTGATCTAGAATATTGGGCTGCAGAGATGGTTTTTGGTCACATTTAGAGAATTTCCTCTAAGTTCTCAAAGTGTTGTGACCACGAGGAGAAGAGCTGACTCTTGAGGTTGTTCTGAAAAGGGAGGCCAGGCAGCACGCTGGCTGAAGGAATTTTCTTACATTAATCTGTACCATGTGGGTTAAAGTTTGTTTTTAAGATAAGCCTGGGTAGCAAAGTTTGTAAGACAGTTATCTCCAATTAACAACCAGTAAGCCAGAAATGGCACTCTAAATCAAAGTGGCAGAGCACTAGTCTTGAGTATCACAGCTCAAAAGACAATGCTCTAGCCCTGAGTTCAAGCCCCAGCGCATGCAAGTGCGTGCGTGCACAATACACATATGCACACACACACACACACACACACACACACACACACATGTGCCTGCTTCTATGAAATACTTCATGCTAATATTAGATTTCCAGGCAATACTTTTGTTTATTCCCCTGTTGGATCTACAGGGTCTTCTAAAGTGAAAGAATGTACTATATGTAGGTTTTTCCCCTCCTTGAGGTTCTTGGAGATTAAATCCTAAGGTCCACTTCTAGATCTGGGTTCTTTCCTTTTCTCTCTTTTTAATTTTTTTCCCTCTTATTTCTTTTCTTTTCTTTTCTTTTTGCTTCTTCTTTTTCCTGTCCAATTGATTTTAGGAACTAAAGCTATGTGTAGGCTAATATGCATTTTAAATTCCATCCTTACATAGTACAAAACTAATTTTAACTTGTGAGAGAAAGTAAGAAAGTCTTAGCCTTCACATACTTAAAATGACCTTCCTATATATCATGCATTGTGCACCATTTATTCAAACACAATAAAGGAAAATCTTGCCCCCGAAGGATTGTTCAGCTTCTAGCACTTTTAAAATTTTGTTTTTAATAAGAATGCCAGGAAAATCACTTCTGTTAGATATAAATACCTGAAGATGTTATGTTTCATATTGGTGTTATTTATTACAGGTTAAAATATGGTTTTTGGATTCAGTTGATTCTGGAACATTATTATAAACTCTTTCTCACTTTGAATTAATACTTTGGGTCTACACTTGTAATTACATTGAAATTTATATGATATATTTTCCTTCTTAGGTGTTATAGACATGGTCAGATAACACAAAATCCTTTACTAATAAAATTAAGCACATAGATTTTGCTCTAATGGAAGATAAATTTAAGGGCAATCATTCAATAAGGGGAAATAAAGTTTCCTTCATTAACTTTTGATTTTTATTTTTCCAAAAGGAACAAGTTCTAAATTGAGAGAGACCTTAATATAATTGTGTACCTGTGAAATCATTACCAACTTTGAGAGAAATGCCTCTGAGAAGTTTAACTTAATTAATGTCAAGAGAACTGTCATAAAAAAGAGAACTGTCATGCTTATTAAAAGGGAAGAAAAAGAAAATCTGTCCACAATAATATTTTTATGTTTACAAATGACTAATATTTATTTTTTTCTATTACTGAAACCATGATAGAATCCACAGGATATAACATGAATATAGACCAAGAGCCTGAATGTTGGTGTACAAAGAATGTGAAAATTGAAGAAAAATGTTCAGTTAAGGCACAGTGAAGCCAAACAATTCACTACATCTGAGAGTAATGACATGTATTTTCCCAGTGATTTTTGTATACTTTGGAGTTTAGATGTAAGGAATAAAGCTTCATCTGTGTGGGTATTTATTTGGTTTAAGAGCTATTGCAATTTTCCAAGATAGAATCCACTTAACATTGTAAGAGGTCAATGGAGTTTACTCTAATAATATTTAAAAAAATCAAATACAGAAAATAGCATAATAAAATGGAAAACATTTTTCTGCTTAAACTGCTTTCTTCCTTAAAAATTAATGTAAAATCATGCTTCCATAAGAGAGAAAATTATTAATACCATGTTGGTTATAAGAATGTTATAAAATATAGCAAAGAATAGCTATATTGCTTCTGAAAATAGCAAAGAACACTACCGATTATTAGTTAAAGTTGTAGAAAAAAATCAATAGAGAAAAATGTTTCAACAATGTACTAAGTGGTGGAGTTTAAAGAAAAGAGAAATCCAGTTTACAATCTTTAATAAGAAGCATGAAAGAAGATAAGGAATAAAGTGAGCTAATCAGTTACAAGAGATAACATATTCCAATTATTTGAGGAACATATATGATGACATGTCATCCAGACAACAATAGTCGGGTTGCTTTTTCTTATTTTCCATTACTCTTTATACGTTTGAACTACTTATTTAGCTACTTGCTCTAAATTCAATCATAACTTATGCAAAAATATGGCAAGATCTGACATTCTCCTAAGTCTGTTAAAGTTAAATTTTATACTCTTTTGAACTAACTATGCATGGAAAATTGGAAATATTCCTTTAGCAAAACTAATTCCAGATACTAATACACAGATACTATATTTTTACTTTCTCCATCATTCATCTCCTTTCTTTCCTTTGTTTCTGTTTTTCTAAGTTTTTAAAATTGTACTTTGAAATCAGTCTTAAATTAAGTTCCTTTGTCTTCTTCTATATGTTCTTAAACTTAATATTATAGTAACTAATTTTACCAGCTATTTTTAGTATGTATAATATTACTGATCTATAATTTCATGTAAGTTGCTTATTAGAATACTTCTGACTTCTTTTCCCTTTTAAAATCTCCTCTTCAATTTTCTCAGCATGTTGTGCTTTGGAGTAAGAGGCAATCTTATACCATATTAAGAATTAATTTTGTTCTGTGTTAGGTTCTGGCTTGATGATTGGATAATCTTCATAGAATGCATAGGGATATATCACCCAAATATATGGACACATAAATCATTTTCTAATTGTGATCCAACTAAACAAGATTTTATAAAAGTAGATTATAAAGGAGATTAAATTATAGTTATTAATTTGTCTTCATTTCCTGTGATTAAGACTTTTAACACCACTTGCCAATGGAATGTGAAATTGTTTTTGTTCCAAGTTAATATTTTAAGAGGCATGAAACCATTCTTCTCAACTATTATACCCAGAAGTATTTGTGTTATCCCCTTTGTTAGGTCAAATAAGAGATTTAGACAGAGATGTCTGATTTGTCCTGTCATGAGAAGCTCAATCAACTGAAGTTAGGTAGATATTTGACTATAGAGTAAGGGTTTATTGTTTCATCACTAAGAATGTAGATATTCTGAGAAAATTTATCAATTTCATTTCTGGTTTTACATATAATCATATATTTATTGAGATATAAAAAGCTACTTTTCAAAAATTTATGAGCTTTTGGTTTTCATTGTTTACATTCAATTTAACTAATATAAAAATTCTGCTTTCCCAATAAGACAAGATGCAAACATAAAGGGGATCCAAATAGGGAAAGATGAAGTAAAACTCTCCCTTTTTGCAGATGAAATGATCTTGTATTTAAAGAATCCCACAGACTCCACTCCCAAATTACTCAAGCTCTTTCAAAACTTTGGCAAAGTAGCAGGGTATAAAATTAACCATCAAAATTCAATGGCTTTTTTTTTTTTGCCATTTCTTGCCAACAATGAGAAGAGTGTGGCTGAAATCAGGAAAGCAATTCCTTTTTTAATAGCCCCACAAAAAAATAAAGTATCTAGGAGTTAACTAAAGAAGTGAAAGACCTCTACAATGAAAAATTTAAAAACCTGAAAAAGGAAATCAAAGCAGAACTAAGGAAGTGGAAAAACCTCCCATGGTCTTGGATGGAAGGATCAACATCGTGAAAATGGCAATACTTCCAAAGGCTATCTACAAAGTTAATGTGATACCTATCAATATTCCAACCTCATTCTTCAATGACATAGAATAAGCAATTCAAAAATTCATATGGAACAGTAAAAGACCCCGAATATCAAAAATAATCCTTAACAGAAAGAATAGTCTTGGACAAATATCAATACCAAAGCTATAGTAATCAAAACAGCTTGGTACTGGCACAAGAACAGACCTGAGGACCAATGTAATAGAAATGAAGACCCAGAAATGAACCCAAACAGCCACCAACAGCCACCTAATCTTCAATAAGGGAGCTTAAAACAATGGAAGAAAAGACAGCCTCTTCAGTAAATGGTGCTGGCAAAATTGGTTAATTGCCTGTAGAAAACTAAAGCTAGATCCTTATATGTCACCCTGCACCAGAATCAACTCCAAATGGATCAAAGACCTCAGAGTCAAAGCAGACACTCTG
Organism: Dipodomys merriami; assembly: GCF_024711535.1. NCBI lineage: Eukaryota > Metazoa > Chordata > Mammalia > Rodentia > Heteromyidae > Dipodomys > Dipodomys merriami. Next base: position 33,662,213 of record NW_027202270.1, read on the forward strand.
AAAACATTACAGGATGGAATAGGAGAAACCCTACGTCTCCTTCGTGTAGGTCGAAATTTTCTTAATAGAGACCCAGAAACACAACAAATCAAAGAAAGGTTGGACAAATGGGATTGCATAAAACTTTAGGGCTTCTGCATGGCAAAGGACATAGCTAGCAAGATAATTAGAAAGCCCTAGAATTGGGAGATTTTCACTAGCCATACAAGAGACAAGGGATTCATATCTAAAATATACTTGGAACTCAAAAAAAATAAATCCCCCAAAAACAAATCCTCAAAGAAACAACTGCCCAATAAATAAGTGGACTAAAGACTTAAAGAGAAACTTCTCTGAAGAGGAAATAAGAATGGCCAATAGACATATGAAGAAATGCTCAACCTCTTTAGCCATAAAACAAAAGCAAATCAAAACAACATTGAGAGTCCACCTCAACCCAGTTAGAATAGCTAGAATCAAGAAATTTAGTAACAACAGATGCTGAAGGGGATGTGGCCAGAAGGGAACCCTACTGCATGGATGGTGGGTGTAAACTTGTTCAACTACTTTGGAAAGCAATATGTAGGTTCCTCAAAAGATTCCACATAGAGCTTCACTATGACCCAGCAATCTCACTTTCGGGCATTTACTGAAATGATCACAAACAAAGCCATACTAACGCTACCAGCACAACTATGTTTATCACAGCATTATTCCCCATAGCTAAGATATGGAATGAACCCAGATGCCCCTCAGTAGATGAATGGATTAAGAAAATGTGGTGTGTATATAAAATGGAATTATATGCCTCATCAGAAAGAATGCCATAGCCCCATTTGTTATGAAATGGAACGACTTGGGGAAATTATATTAAATGAAGTAAGGACCAAAGAAACATGGATCAATGGTTTCCCTTATTTGGAATAACTAGTCTAGGACAAGCAGAAAAGTTCAAAAGCTATGTACATATGACCATATAAGATGATGTTAAGCGAAATGAGCCCCAAGATAGGAACACAAATATTTTTTTCTTTCTTCTATTATTTCTAACATATTTATAATGTACCATGTGATTTTTTTTGTTTCTTTGTATGTTCCTGCCCCCCACTGTTTAACCCCTGTTTTCACTGTATTTGATTCCATTGCCCTGCATTTTATATATATACTTCTCTAATTTGGGGAGGGGAAGAGAAAAACAAAATGCTTAAATAGGGATACAGTTTAATGCATTGTAACAATGAGTTGTGCAAGACACTATGTTGAAAATGAAGTTTGCAACTTCGGGGGAAAGGGGGGACAAGAGGAGTTAGAGAGTGAAGGGATGGTAGGGGAAAAACAAAGGAGGCAACAATGCTTGATAGGAAATGTACTCATTACCTTGCTCATGTAACCATAACCCCTCTGTACAATATTTTTACAATAAAAAATATACAAAGAAATCTACTTTCCCTAATTGTTTTTTCTGTGCCTAATAATGGGTGAGGGGTAAGAGAGTAGTTACAACAACTCTTAAAATAATTTTCTGCTTTCTCTTCATTCACAGAGCTGTGGGTATAAAGGATCACTTAGCTTAGTCTCCTAGGTTTATTGCTATTAACAGACTACAATATTCAACTAGAGGTCTGATTTAGAAAGTGATCCTAGGGCAAATGGAACACGGAAGGAATTTCAACCAAGAATATTCTGGATAAGCATAAGATATCATTGTACTGATTACCCTTTGAACAGGTCAGGCAAGATGCCTCCCATTGTCACACTGGAATATTGGGAAGTTACAGCATTGATCCACAGAGAATGTTTATCCACAGTTGTTGGGAAAGATTGTTGAACATGTGCCTTCTCCCTCCCTTCTATACTTCCTTGTGCTTACTGTTAGCAGAGATCCTCTGCAGCATCAGGGAAGTCTGAGGAGGAAGGTCACAGTATGGAGAGTCTGCCATAGTTATACATAGACCAGCAGTTGAAAGGACAGAGGATGGGCAGTCATCAACTTGTTATCATTCAAGCAGACAAACAGGAATAACTGCTTGCCTACTCAAAAGCACCAATCTAGGGGCTGGGAAGGTGGCTCCATGGTGGAGTGCTTGCCTTGCACGATGAGGCCCTGGGTTCGATTCCTCAACACCATAGAAACAGAGAAAGCTGGAAGTGGCTCTGTGGCTGAAGAGCTGAGGGACAGTGCCCAGGCCCTGAGTTCAAGCCCCATGACTCAGGAAAAAAAAAAAGGTAAAGTAAAAAAAATTCACCACGCAGAGAGTTTAGAAATAAAACAACACTAATCTAGAAATCCCTGTTCATCTTTTCACATAAATTTCACAATTCACATAAATTGTCAATTAAAAATTTACTATTAATTCTCCCAAAAGAACTTTTTCTGAGCCAAATGAGTTGGTGCAAACCTGTAATCCTAACATCTGGGAGGCTGAGGAAGGGGATCACAAGTTTACCACTAAGCAAGCTACTCAGAGAGATATGTCTCAAAAAAATGTCAAACTAATTGACTTTATTGTTATTATAGAGGTGATGTACAGAGGGATTATTATCCCATGAGTCAGGTAATGAGCTTATTTCCTTTTATATAATGCCCTCTGTTTTCTCATTCTCTTCTGGTCCATCCCTCTTATCTCCACCTATGAGTTGTATAATTCACTTGAGTCAGTGTCCAGTGAGCTCCATTGATATGCTTTTTCATTCTTTTTTTCTTCAAGTTCCGTAAGTTCCCACAAACCCTCCTGAAGATATATACTTGAGTACATTATTCATAAGGAAAAGAAGAGAGAATCGTCAAAAATTAGAGATTAAAAATTTAAAAATAAAAAAATAGAAGAAGTCATTTGTTTCCATATCTTAACACTCATTTCAATTTAAAAAAAAAACAAAAACTCTTTCTTGTGCCAAGTGTCCTCTCTAGCTACTCGGCCATTCCTTCCTTCCCCAATAAGGAAAAATCCTTCCAATATTTTCACCTATCTACTATTTCTGCTCAGTCTTTCTGAAAAGATTTTGTTTTAGTTGTTGCACTGAAAATGTTCTATTTTCAACAATTTTAACATCAATTATCCGTGTTCCACTCATTTGACTCTCAGCAGTGCTAAACATATGTGATTGCTCTAAATCACTTACTTGGATGCCTGCCATGCAATCGCCATGTTTCACGGTCCTCTTCTCCACAGTCCACTTTATTCTTTCCTTTTCGTCTTCCTCCCAGACCAAGTTTTCTGCACACAGATTTCTCAATCCTCTTCCTTTCTCTTTCCCCTTCCTCCCCCTTCCTCTGGCCTTATACCTCTGTCTCCCTCTGTCTCCTCCACTTCCCCCTCTCTTTTTCTTAATTATTTTGCTTCTACTATCATGGGGTCAAAGTGAAAAAAAACTCCTTTTTATTCAGCCGAATTTCTTCTGTAAAATCTAGCCATAGTTATTTTCAAAGCCTGCTTCCCCAATTCATTCGGATATCTAAACATAAATGTTGGAACTTTACCTAGCCAATATCAAAATTCGGAGACACATTTGTGAACCATCCTCTTCTCACATTTAATTCAAATCAACCAATAAACATTGTGACTCTTTTGGTGCTCCATCACACTCTAGGGCCACATTTCATCATATCCCTTTCACCTCTACGGATGGGAAAGACAGTCAGATTTAAAGTTGAAATAAATTAAGTTAGGACTACTTAACAAACCTGTGCTACCATCAACTTGTCACAATCCACAATGGGCTTCAACAGAACACTGCTGCAGGATCGTATCTGAATTTGTTGTTTAGAGTTTGTGTCTATGCAATTTAGTTTCAATATTGGAATTAGAGGAAACTAGCAAAATAAAGCTAAGTAAAGGTATCCTGCATATCATTATTTTTTCATAAAAATTTCAAAGGACGGGGGCTGGGAAGGTGGCTCAGTGGTAGAGCGCTTGCCTTGCATGCCTGAGGCCCTGGGTTCGATTCCTCAGCACCATATAAGCAAAAAGAAAAAAAGCCGGAAGTGGCGCTGTGGCTCAAGTGGTAGAGCGCTAGCCTTGAGCTGAAGAGCTGAGGGACAGCGCCCAGGCCCAGAGTTCAGGCCCCACGACTGGACCCCCCAAAAAAAATTTTCAAAGGACGTACATGAACTGAAAAATACAACTCTGAACTCAGAACCAAAAATGCCGTCCACTGGTTTTCTCTGGTGAAGACACCAACTGCTTTGCTTTATGCAAACTCATTCGGTATACTTCTGGCCATAGGCTGTTAGCATTTTACTGTTCTCTTTGTCTTTCATACATTTTTCTTGACAAATTAATATATCCACAGGGCCTATTCCTCCTTTCCTTCCGGTCATTGCTTAAATGTCACCTTCTCAATGAATCTTTCCAGGCTACTTTATTTGATATGTCCACAGCCTCCTACTACTCATCATCCTAGCCCTTCTACTTTGTGACACAAAGTGCTACTTTGCAGTTCCCACCCCTTGTTACCATGCAGCTTCCCCTCAGGGGAGTATCTTCTCTCAGAGGACAGGGTCTGCCTTATAATGCCAGCCACATTGTAGCCATTTGGATTAATTGGAGCAGCTTCTGCAAAATATGCTTTCAGCAGGAATACAGGTGTGTATTTCAAAGAGCAGCAGCTGGGGAAACTGGAAATTTAATTCCAGGAAGGATAGTCACAGACCACTGAGAGACACTTTCATGACCACAACAAATTGGTTTCCTAGTACATTAAGTATTGCTTTTTCATAGATCAATACATTTCTTAAAAATTCCTTTATTTAATGTTGCTGCTATTAACATATGTATCTTACTTAACAACTTAGAATTGAAAATGAAAAGATGCCACAATGCATTATTTTAAAACATTGCAAACATTGTTTTATTTTTTTAAAAAAGAAGAAAAACAAAAACCAAAAAGTTCAGAAAGTGTGAGGGAAGTCATTGTGCGATGTGATTTGTAAGAAAAAGTAAGTGGGCTGGGAAGGTGGCTCAGTGGTAGAGTGCTTGCCTTGCATGCCCGAGGCCCTGGGTTCGATTCCTCAGCACCACATAAGCAAAAGGAAAAAACGCCGGAAGTGGCGCTGTGGCTCAAGCGGTAGAGTGCTAGCCTTGAGCTGAAGAGCTGAGGGACAGCATCCAGGCCCAGAGTTCAGGCCCACAACTGGACCCCCCCACCAAAACAATAAAAGAAAAGAAAAAAGAAAAAAAAAAGTATAATTTTTTCCAGTTCAACCTGTAGTACTGTTAAAAATAATAATAAAAAAAAGAGAACACATCCATTGGTGATAAAAGACTGAAATATCCCAAGGATTGTGAGAGAGCTGCTAGTTGGTGCTGAAGCTCTATTCTGGCTGGAATAACTAAGGATATATTCTCTAAAAGACATCAAATGCTCAGATGTTGTTTGCTGCTAAATTGGAAAAGAATCGTAAGTAGGGACAGTGTCACTTTCTCATCTTCAAATGCTCAAATTTTGATTGGTACCTTCTACTGACACAACATAAATAAAAACAGGCTGTTAATGGACAGCTACTTTTGAAAGTTTTCAGCTCAGTGTTTGAAGCACATATAGAAAATGAGTGTTAGGAATAAGGGTAACTAAAATCAAATTATAGCTTCTAGTTACAGACACTACAGAAAATAAAATGTCTACAATGTAAGTAACCATCTTATTATTTAAGCCAAAGTGGGTACTACAAGTTATATACTTAAAATAGATACCAAGACAGGTAGTTGTGGCTTGTGTCTGTAATCTTAGCTATTCAAGAAGCTGAGATTTGAGGACTAACATTCAATCACATCTGAGAAACCTCAAATAAGGAGCAACAAACCAGAAGTGGTGGTATAGCTCAGGTGGTAGAACACCAGCCTTGTATGAAAAAGCCAAGTGAGAATGTGAGGTCTTGAATTCAAGCCCCTGTACCTGAAAAAAACAAACAAGGAATCAAGTGAGCCAATAAACAGAGATATTTGTCCACATTAGTTGTAGGCTATTTTGAAGAAACAGGTTATAAATGGTTCTGTGGCATGTAAAGATAAATGTGTATTCTATTCTCACAATTCTAACAGAAAACAATTATTTTAAAATAATTGAGGAAAATGAAAATAAAGAATCATGCTAATGTTCTGAAATAAATTAATGAAAATTATGTTTCTATTTTTATTTCCTAAGGATGAGAAATGTCTTGTCAGTCATATTAATGTGAGATGAAATTCATTAAGTACAATTACATTAAGTGTAACATTTCCATTATAGATAGTCTGATGATTTCTTAATACACTAGAAATTCTTTAAAGTAATTTTGAAGCTCTACGCTGAAAATAATTATAAACAGTGAATACACTCATTTTGAAATATTTCCTGATTCTTTGTTGAGATGGTTTAACAGGTTTAATTGACTCACTTGTGTATTACTCATTATATTTGGTGAAATTATTAGTCATGTGTTTTATTTTTCCCAATATTTTGTAAGAAAAATCAAGTACAAGTAGATTCTTTTGATTTTAATCTTAGAAAAATGTAAAAAGCATGAAAAATCTTTTACAAATACACATATTTGATACACCTTGCAATTTATAAATAGTGTTGATAACAGAACTCATGAATAGTTTAAGATAACTGGTGAGTTTCAAGTTCAGTTGTATGTCATTTATTTTTATAAAGTATATCAATAATCTCAGAATTACATCCTAATCATTTGAATGTAAATTGTTACTGATAACCAACATACAGTTTTCTTCAGGGTAAATAAATGAATAAGTAGAAGACAGAAAATATCATCATGAAGTAACTTAAGTGCATTTTACACATAAATAAAATTTCATACTTGGAAAATTTGATTGGTTAAAAAATATGTTATTGGTGCCAAAATGATTTTCTTTAAGTTTCTTAATTTCTTTGACTTCTTTAAAATACAATTTTATTCTTACTACTTTTTAATACACAGTTGAAATTTGAGCCAAAGCTGTTCATTAAGCTGTCTGACACAAATTATTTTTATTATGTGAAACTTGTTGTTTGATATTGCTTATTTTGTGAATATAAAGGAACTATCAATTTTATGTTCGATTAGCCAATATTTTTTCATTAAAATAAGATTCAAAGAGTACTTTAATTCATGACCAGGTTTCTCTTACCTGGCTCTTAATTTGTCAAACATTTTTATATCTGATTGCAAAAATAATGTGAATATTTTATATGTTAAAACTGTATGTCTATTTGTTATACACTAATAAAATTTGTGCATAAAGATTATATTTGTTATTCACTGATTATTATTCATATTAATTTCATTTAGCACTGATTATTATATGCTTGTTATAAAATATACATTCTTTTCTTCATTTTCTTCATTGTATGATGCTGGATCAAATCTATGGCTTTATAAATGCTAAGAATACAAAAATCCTCATTGGGATAAGTGTTAGTGCTTAATAGTTTCACAGTCCTATTTGATGTGGCTCTAATAGGATTTATCCCATAGTCCAATAATATTTCACAAGTTGTATTTTTAATACGTTATTTATTGTGTAGCACTATCATATTCAATAATCATATGTACATAGTACAGTTTTCCATTCTTGTTCTATTATGTTTTTAGGTTAATTTCTTGAAGTTAAATTAGAAATTCAAAGAATGTATATTTCACACAGATTCATCTTAATAATAGTATCTAAAAATCATTTACAAAGAGATTTGCAAGTTCTATCATGAAAAAATATATGTGATATGCACATTTTACCCCACCATCATCAAAGTTTCTTAAGGATAACTGCTTACACCTTGTTTTCTCAGTATTATTGAAACTTTGGCTACACAATAATGTTTTTCAGTAAATTAGAGATTAAAACATACAAATATTTTTTAATTCATGTGTTGTAACATTGACCAGTTTTTTCCATTATTTCCTTTTCTAAGCTATAGGTATAAATTTAATCCATACTTTACATTTCATATTTTATTTAATTAAAATCAATAGAATTGGATTTTAAAATAAAGACTAATATTTCAACAGATACAATTTAGCAAAAAAATTGAATCTATTGTACATTACCAATCAAGAATTATTCATTCTTGATTATGATTGAGAACAAGACTATAATCATGAGTTATATATTGCATACTGTAGACTACTATACACATTTGTTCATTAAATAAGAGTCTTAATAAGATAGAAATTCTGGAACTTTTTAACTATTAAAAATTAACATATGTAAGTGTATCTGATTCGGAGAAAGTAAGGGGAAACACAGAAATGGTGTGACAGCTGTCATACTAACTAGAAACTATGTTAAAAATGAACTACACAAATTGTGAGGAAGGGAGACTAGAAGGGGAAAAAACAGGGAGAAAACAAGGGGAGAGGTAACACTGTTCAAAAGAAAATGTACTTATTACCTGACTTTGGTAACTGCAAACTCTCTGTAGGTTATGTTTACAATAAAAATAAAAAATATAAAAATTCAATATATGTTGCTATAGTTTTAATGTTTATCAGCTAACAAATTTTACTTAAATCAGTTGATATAGCCTAATAACTTTAAGATCACTAAGTCCATATCCCTATATAATAAAGAGCTTGATTTTTGCTTCCATAGTGTACATTTTCTCACTCTGTATGCTGATGGTAAAAATGCCTGTCTCCACCCCTTGGAAAACCATATTTGCCATATTTTAAGAATCTAAATTGTTCTTGCAAATAAAGGAAACCATGGGCCCTATGTTTCTTTGGACCTGGCTTACTTCACTTAAAATAATTTTTTCCAAGTCTTTCCATTTCCTAACAAATGGTGTAATGTCATTCTTTCTGATGGAGAAACAGAATTCCATTGTGTATATATACCACATTTTCTTGATCCATTCATCTACTGAAGGGCATCTGGGTTGATTCCATATCTTAGCTATGGTAAATAATGCTGCAATAAGCATAGTTGTGCTGGTAGCTTTAGTATGGTCTTGTTTGTGATCATTTGGGTAAAAGCCCAGAAGTGGGATTGCTGGGTCATAGGGGAGCTCTGATGTTGGTATTATTTGTGGAGGGGAAGGGAAAAAACAAATCATTTAAATAGGGATACAGGTGGACTCATTGCAATAATGAGATGTACAAGTTGTTCTGTTGAAAAGTGAACTTTACAACTTTGACCTGGAGGGGGGGGATATGAGGGGGAGATGGGAAGGGATGGGAAGGGGAAACAAAGGAGAGGAGGCAACAATGCTTGATAAGAAATGTACTCATTATCTTGCCCATGTAATTGTAACTCCTCTGTACGGCATTTTCACAATTAAAAAAAAACGAATCTAAATAGTATTTCTGTCTTGCCCAGTAAGAAGTTGTATGTTAATATAAAAGTCTGAAAAAAAACTAGAAAGATGAATCAGTATAATTTCTCCACATTAATGTCATCCTTTCCAGCAGGGATTAGAAATAAAAAGAATTTCTAAAACTAAAAAGATCCATAGTTCATTATCAGCTTACCTACCAGGTGAACACTTAATTGGCTCTGTAATGGAAGCTAGAATTAGGCAGCACAACTATGTTCTTGGTGAAAGATGAGAAACAAAAATTGCATTAAGCAAAGACAGAATTCATCCAAATGGATAAGGCAACAACAATACTCACAGAACAATATGTTGTAAATGAACTGTACAGTTTTAGGGGGAGCTGTAGGGGAGGGAAAGTGGGAGAAAAATGAGGGAGGGGATAACAAGTTCAACAAGAAATGTACTTATTACCTTATATATGTAACTGCAACCCCTCTTGTACATCACCTTGATAATTAAATTAAATTAAAAATAAAAAAGAAAAAGCTTTACTCTCAGTGTCATTCTCAAGGCAGAATTATGGAGTCAGGGTTTTAGAAATTAAAATTATTTACTTATATGTAACACAAAAAAGGAAACACCACTGAAATTTAATTAGCACAAGTAAAGAAATTCAGAAATAACTATGGTGTCATGAGGTTGCTTCTGGTATGTCTATTACCCTGTCACTAGGACTTTGAAGATTTGAAAATGGATGTACATCTTGCCCCAAATCACTAAGTTGATTAATGTGAATAGATGCTGTCATTATGAAGAATAATATTTATCATAAAACTTTATTAGCAGTTATTAGGCAGTAAGATTGATAGAAAGCTAAAAGCATGGAGAACATATTTAAGTTTTGTAGAGACTCCATGCATATTATTATTTACCTAACATATAAATAAAACCATACTTATATCAGATTTAGCAAAAGTACAGCATAGTGTTCATGAGGGAAAACTGTATCTGATTAACAAGAGAACCATAATAGTCAGTATTTTTGCTTTGTATCAGAACTGTTTCCTCTTCTGGAAATGTTTAGACTAAAGATTCATTTCATAATTTACTTTTTGTGGAGTTTTTTCATGGAAGCATATATTTATATTTACAGTCATAGAATACACAAAAGCATTCATATGATGTTTACCTAGGAATTGATTTTGTAAAATGTGTTCTTGAATATCGGATATAAAAAATGGATCTCTTTGCAAAATTTCTTTTTCTTTGAGTATTGTTTTTAAGTATAGTTAGTTTGCTTGATTTTTTTTCCTGAGGTTCCTTACTCTGATTTGAAATTAGTCATTATTTATGTTAGTTTCCCAGTCATCTTTCTTCTTTCATTATTTCCTCTCCATCATTTCAATTAATCTTGCTTAAATTTTGAAGATTGTGTTTTTGTGTGTGTGTGTTTTTTTTGGCATGGGGCCTGAACTCTGGGCCTAGGCACTGTCCCTTAGCTCTTTAGCTCAAGGCTAGCACTCTACCACTTGAGCCAAAGCACCACTTTTGGCTTTTTCTTCTTACGTGGTACTGAGGAATCGAACCCAGGGCCTCATGCGTGCAAGGCAAGCACTCTACTGAGCCACTTTCCCAGCCACATCCTAATTCTTTTGAGGCTTTGCATTTTAAATTGAAAACTTTCGTAAATGCTCTGCCTTTATATTCATTCATTACTTCTTCAGCTATTTTGAATTCAAAGATGAGCCAATCAAATCATTCTCATTCTACTATTTCCTTCTGATTTACCTTAGAGTTTTCATCTATCTCTCTATATTATTTCTGTATACATATTATGGACCTATTCACATATGAATTTTAGTCATTTTAACATACCTCTCTGATAATCCCAGCATTTGTATTGCATGTAAATCTGGTTCCAATGTTTATTTTAAATCAGTGTCTTTTCTCATCTTTTAAATTCTTTACTATTTAATTTGTAGAAGACTAGATGTGCCGTATCTGGCACTAGACACCAACATAAATCGAACTTTAATGATAAGATTTGTATTAATTTGGCTAAGAATTGGGCGATTAGCATTTCTAGTAGGCAGATTCCAGAGGCTTCTAATTTGTTCCCTTTTTATTTTTCTTTTCACTCCTGTCTTTGGATTATTCTGGGGACTATCCCTCCAAAAGACTGAGTATCTTACAACTCTTTTATCTATAATGTAGTATTACTATATGAGAGGCTTGTTCCAATTAGGCATTAGGGAGACTGGACATTCCATAACCTAATTATGTTTTGGATGGGCCTGAGTGTTAGGGTTATGATCTTAATTTTTCTAGTTTATTTTCAACTAACTTCGAAATTTTTCCCTGATAAGAGAGTTATTAACATATCTCTTGAAACCTGACATCTATGTAGGGCCCCATACTCACCTATGCATAGCAGAGAGAGTAGAATGGGATGGGCTGGATGGGATTGTTTTACACTGCTGGGAACATAATAATAACATAGTTGTTGTTGTTGTTTTATTGAGAAGATTCTGTTGTAATTGTAATTTTTCTTATTTCCCAATGCTAGATTTCTTAGGGAATCTCTCTCAGATCTTAACTAGAGGAACTTAGTAAAAATAAATGAAAAGGCTATAATCTCATAGATTAATCCTCACTCAGCCACCAACAATTCATCAAAATTACCAAGTAATAAATGTTCCTAACCAGTTCTTATCTACACTTGCTCCTGCTCCAGGTAGGCAGAACTTAATTTTAACTGCATTTTTCTTTTATCTCTTGATTTCAAGTTAAGCGATTTGCCCTACAACCTCATTTCTCAGATAGATCTAAGAAAAGTTACTGACTGGCATAGCTTTTCTTTGTTATTAATATGCAAATTATGACATAAAAGTAATTTAAGAAATTAAAATGAGGAACCTTTCTGCTTATTTGATTAAGTGAAGAGCTTACTTCATGAAGGAAAGTATATATAAATATATATATGCACTTACATAAGTGCAATATTTTACAAAAGATTTTAAATATATCTAACCTTAACTTATGAAAACTTCATAGTTTTTGCATGGATGTGTTACAGGGAAAATACGTCATTGAATCACTGCAGAAAGAAAATCTGTAGTGGCTAGTCAAAAGTGAAAATATGAAATGTGAATCGGATCAGAAAATTAAAAACTGAGTAGGGATACTGAATGGAAAGGTAGTATTTGCTACTTTGTAATTAATTCCTTAGAAAATTTAAACCATGTTTATATCTACAAAGTTCTAATTTTCTATTGTAAAATATTTTTCATACTGGAAGAAAATATTGTGTGCCTTCATCCATTTAATTACATTCGAAAGAGCTTATCTCAGTAATTGAGATGAAAACATACACTGGAATCATTGGAATCATAAATCCTTTGCACAGATGTACAATAGCAGAGGTAGACATGTGCAATTCTAATACAAGCTGCAGAAGTGCATTCTGGATACTTTATAAAATATATTTTGATTATGAATCAATATTGTTACACTGTCCACCTACTACTACTTTGTTAGGTCAAGTGACAAATTATAAATTCACTGTACAAATGGGGGTTTCATGCCTTTTTATCATACATTATAAATGAGTTATTTACTTATTTTTACATGACCTTAACATGCATATGAACATTTTGAACATTACTAAGTATTGTATTCTGGTACTTGCAATGGTTTAAACTTCTGAAAGTTCAAAAAATAACAAAATACACTGAGAACAACTAAGCAGTGTCTTGCCTTCAGATAAATGCTAGAAACTACAAGTAATAAAACATGTTATTTTTGATATATGTAAGTGCTAGCATGTTTTCATCATGAAAGTGTGACACTGCAGTGAGTTTGTACATGAGTAAAATGATAAAGTTGGAAAGAATAGTAAGGCATAGTACATTTTGTAGGTTGCATAATGGTAACATTATTTACTGAAGTGAACATTAACACAATCTCTTGTGTTGTCAATTACAGACTTTATGCTTGAATGTTTTTATCTATGTGAGTAATTATAGATTTCCAATTGTTCCCTGAGGAGATTAGTACATACCTTCCAAATTTATATGAACTAAAATTATTCACTGGAATAAAATTTATAATAGTTTAAAACCCAAACATTTATTGTAATTACTGATTATTATATATAATTATAAATAGTACATATATTTATTTATATTACAAATAGTGTGTGATCAAGTTTTATTTCACAGAAGTACTCTTCGGATATTTCAAGAGTGTTCAGGGTTAAATTGAATCAATGAAAATAAATCTATAAAAAGTTTTATGAAATTTAAAAATCTATAAGCTGTAGATAGCATCTAAATTAAAACCTGTATACTTATGGAGATATTTTGTATTATGAGGCATTGACACTACTTATGTTCATGAGGTTAGAGCTTTTTAAATTTTTCATCATGATTTACAGCTTTATGAAGATATACACACTACAAAATCTATCCATTTAGGGAAGATGGCTCAGTGGTAGAGTGCTTGCCTTGCATACATGAGGCCCTGGATTCGATTCCTCAACACCACATAAGCAGAAAATGCCGGAAGTGGCCCTGTGGGTCAAGTGGTAGAGCGCTAGCCTTGAGCTGAAGCTGAGGGACAGTACTCAGGCCCAGAGTTCAGGCCCCATGACTGACACACACACACACACACACACACACACACACACACACACACACACACACACACACACACACACACACACACACACTATCCATTTAAAGTGTATAAGTCAGTGGTTCTAGTAATGCTGTAGAATTGTAAGTTGTTCTTTTAAAAACACATAGTTTCGTTTCTCCATAATTAAAATAACTAGGAACAACTAATCTGCTTTCCACTTTGTGAGTACTATCTGTACTTTATGCTCAAAATGCTTCACAATTAGCTTTGTTAATCTAAACCATGAAACTGTGCATCTGTATTTCATACTTCTGATAGGCTTGAAATACTATTTCTATATAGAGTGTGAGGAGTTTGTTAGTAAAATAAAATGTGCTGCATACAATGTGTATGTAAGTAGCACTTTTAGATATTATATGAGGTTAAAAACAAGTATTAGGACCCTGAGTAATTAATAACTCTCCATTACTGATATGGACATCAGTATGCTTATGTGTAAAATTTCTTCTCATTATAATTCCTTTCTCTTTCTTTAGTTGGCTTTCAGACAATTGTTTTTCCCTTAAGTTACCATCAGAAAAGCCATAAACTGCAACAGCTAGTGAAGTCTATTTGAGCACTTGGTTTCTGATATGACAAGTTAATTAAAAATAAATTGGGATTATGCCATAAAAACAACATTGGTAGGCTGTTCATAATATCTATGGTTATAAATACATCCTTTATCTGAGATACTATCCAGCTCTGCATTTGTTAACAGAGCTTTAAAATTTTAAGTGACTGAAAATGAAGTCCTTTATGAAATAAAATAAAAGCAATCCATGTCTTGAAGTCTCTTCTTATAATAAACATATTCCCTTATCAGAAAAGAATATGTGTTTAATTCAGATGTGGAAAAACCCATCATTTTGATGATAAGATTAATAATTAGATGTTATTGACATGTTCAATAAGGAACCATGGTACCTTGTAGGGCAGAACAGTGGAATTCTCTTTTTCAATAAACATAGAAACAGTTTTTTTTTTTCATTGAAAAAAGAAATTTCCCAAAAATAAAACTCCTAACTTTTCTCAGGAAGAACACTGAGATAAAATATCAATTCTGTTTAATTGTAAATACCAAATTGATAATTGAAGTAATTAAAAGCAACTCTAAAACTACACTAAAAATAATGTGTCACAAACTAGAAAGAATGATATCACTAAACAAATTAAAACATACATATTTTTGGATTTATGTCATCTTGCCTCAAGTCACTATTATTTTTTAATTATTCAGTAGTTATGAATATGACACTTTATTACAACTGTCTAGATTCTATAAGTGTGTGTTAAAAATACAATTAATATAAATAGGATTATATTTAAAAATTCCATTCAAAAATCCAATGAAAAGATTATAAATGATCTAGAAACTGCACATTTTACAGCATGTAATTATAATAAATATGTGTTTTGAAAACACTGTATTTGAATGCAATGAAGGATATAGCGTACTTGAAGTTATCACAGGACTCCAGGGGGAAAAAAAAAGCAACATGACCAGATTAAGATTTGTGCAATTCATTTCTGTAGAAATAGTTTAGAATAAAATAGAAAAAATGCAAAAGAAACATTAACACCTAAATTTTATTTTCTATTGCTTATCAAAAGGGAGCAAAACATACTTAGTACATAGAACTGTCAGGAAGTGTAAGTGAAGTGGATGTGAGCAGTAAAATGATCATTGTAGTAGAATTCCTAGGGTCTGATATGAGAGACAAGAGTGTAAGTCACCCACAAAGACAAGGAAGATAGAAAAATAAATAGGTAGAACACAAAGCAACTGAACATGGGGACAGCAATACAGAATTAATGACAGGATAAAGGGTGAACCAATGAAACAGTGATATTCACAAGACACTCTGTTGGAAATAAACTTTACAACTTTAGTTATAGGGGAATGAGAGGGGAGAGAGAGTGGGAGAAAACCTGGGGCGGGGCGGGGTAACACTGTTCTACAAGTATTGTACTCATTTCCTTACTGAAATAACTGTAATTCCCCTCTACATCACCTTTACAATGAAAGAAATACTTTATAAAAAGAAGCAGGATCAAGCACAGTGATGTGGTTTTTAATTTTCAATCTTGTTGGATTTTAAGAACTGTGGTATTTTATATTTAAGAGTTAATACTATTAGATAAGAGTAAGAGATTGTAAGAAATTGCTACAAATTTGAGAATGGCATATAATATGTAGTTTAAGACAGAAATTTTTCAGATGTTAAAAAATAACTGAAAACAAATCTTAGGAAACCGATTGCTGGATATTGAAAGAAAAGGTGTAGTTTCTCAGAGTAGGGACTCAGAAGAATTGTTTTACCAAAAGTGAACAGTAGCATCAAGCATCATGTTTTCTACTGAGATAAAACCTGGTGATTCCATTTGACAAACAAAAGATAAATATCTTCAGCAGAAAAATTACCAATATTTAATTGTATATAATTAATCCAATAAGATAGTATATAGATCCTTATGTGTGCACATGTGTGCACGTGTGTATGTGTGTGTGTGTGTGTGTGTGTGTGTGTGTGTGTGTGTATAGTCCACAATTGCTAAATATGTCTTGTCAGTAGAATTGGGAAACCATGTCAAAAAGTGCATTTTTAGCAAATTTGAAAACAACATAGAAAAGTGGAGAGGACAGAATAAAATTAGAAATGAAAGGAAATTATTAAATTACATTTGCTTGGTTTAGTTTTAAAAATATTTTATACATTATACATTTCTTGGTTTTTTGTTTTTTGTTTCTTTTGTTGGTCATGGGGCCTGAACTCTGGGCCTGGGCTCTGTCCCTCAGCTCTTCAGCTCAAAGCCAGCACTCTACCACTTGAGCCCACAGCACCACTTCCAAGTTTTTCTGCTTGTGTGGTGCTGAGGGCCTCACGCATGCAAGGCACCTTCCCAGCCCCTATTTTATACATTTCTATATGCATGATTCACACAAAAACATGTATGTAATAATGAATATTATGTTTAAGCTATTTACAGAAAAAAATAGTGAAAATACACCAATGAATGCTCATAAAATTTCCAGGCAGTTATTCTGTTTTTCCATGTCCATGAGTCACCATGATCATCTAGTAGAAATGGAATATTTTCCACCATGGAAAATATTTCTATTTTCTTGTTAGATGTTTTCATCTTCAGAATCTACACCATATAATTTACTACCTCTGCAATATTTACTATTAATATTAATATTAACAACAATATTTAGTATTAAGGCAAGCTTTATTTTTATTGCTGCACTTAGACTTTTTTTTTTTGGTTGGTCATGGGGCCTGAATTCTGAGCCTGGGCACTGTCCCTCGGCTCTTCAGCTCAAGGCTAACACTCAACCACTTGAGCCACAGCACCACTTAAAGGTGGTGCTGAGGAATCGAACCCAGGGCCTCATGCATGCAAGGCAAGCACTCTACCACTGAGCCACCTTCCCAGCCCCATAACCTGCCCCCACCCTTTATTTCAGTTTGTTTATTTAGAGTTGTGGAGTCTTGAGTTTTGCCTAGGCTAGCCTGAGATCTCAATCCTCATAAACCAGTCTCCAGAATAACTGATTTCTGGCATGAGTTACAAAACTTCATTGATTTTGTGGGGAGGGCGGGAGGCTTGAATTCAGGGCCAGAACACTGTCCCTGAACATTTTTGCTCAAAGATAGGACTCCACCATTTGAACCAAAGCTCCATTTTCTGTGATTGATTGGAGATAACTATGTTACATACTTTCCTGCCTGGGTTGGCTTTGAACCACAGTCCTCAGATCTCAGCCTCATGAGTATCTAGGACTACAGGCACAATCCATTTGCAATGAACTACCTTCATTTGATTTTTTGTATTGTGAAAATACAGAACAGAGGAGTTACAATGACATGGGCAAGGTACTGAGTATATTTCTTATCAAGCATTGTTGCCTCCTCCTTTGTTTCCCCTTCCCATCCCTTCCCATCTACTGCACACCCACCCCGCGCCAAAGTTGTAAAGTTCGTTTTTCGACATAACGACTTGTACATCTCATTGTTGCAATGGGTCCACCTTCCCCTCCACAAATTATACTAACGTTAAATACAGTGAATAAAGAGGTTATACCATGGGGGAGAGACATACACAGCAACAAAGAAATATAAATATGTTAGAAACAATAGCAAGAAAGAAAAAACATTTGAGTCCTTATCTTAGGGTTCATCTCGCCTAACATCAACTTATCTGCTTGTCCTAGACATATACTAGTTATTGAAAATAAGGGAAACCATGGGACCTATATTTCTTTGGGCCTGGCTTACTTCACTTAATAGAATTTTTTCCAAGTCCTTTCCATTTCTTAACAAATGGGGCAACGTCATTCTTTCTGATGGAGGCATAGAAATCCATTTTGTATATATACCACATTTTCTTGATCCATTCATCTACTGAGGGGTATCTGGGTTGGTTCCATATCTTAGTTGTGCTGGTAGCTTTAGTATGGTCTTGTTTGTGATCATTTGGGTAAAAGTCCAGAAGTGGGATTGCTGGGTCATAGGGGAGCTCTATGTGGAGTCTTTTGAGGAACCTCCATACTGCTTTCCAAAGTGGTTAAACAAGTTTACACTCCTACCAACAATGCAGTAGGGTTCCCTTCTGTCCACATCCCCTCCAGAATCTCTTCTTATTAGAGTTCTTGATTATAGCCATTCTAACTGGGGTAAGGTGGAATCTCAAGGTTGTTTTGATTTGCATTTCTTTGATGGCTAGGGAGGTTGAGCATTTCTTCATGTGTCTATTGGCCATCCTTCTTTCCTCTTCTTGAAATAAGATCTTTCTAACATTTTTAACCAGGCTGATCAGCGACCTTCCCATGCACATCTAGAAAGCATACATATTTAATTTAATACCAAAATATGGTATAGGTCACAGTATAAATACAGAATGCCTATTGGAATGTCATATTATAATAAACATAAAAATATCTGTATTATTTGTCTTGATAGTCTCATCTTCACATTGTATATTAGATAAATAAGTATGCACATAAAATCATAAATAACTTTCTTGATTTTACCTGTTATATTTAAACCTTCATTGTGTCAAAAGTGTATATATGCACAAAATAATTCATGAAATATATAGTTCATATATATTTCAAGAAGAAAATTGTTAAATAAGGTTCTATTAATCTACTGAATAGTGCAGAAAACATTATTTTTAATAAGTTTTTTTATTGCGAA
Source organism: Dipodomys merriami (assembly GCF_024711535.1). NCBI lineage: Eukaryota > Metazoa > Chordata > Mammalia > Rodentia > Heteromyidae > Dipodomys > Dipodomys merriami. The sequence continues at coordinate 33,681,307 of NW_027202270.1, forward strand.
AATACTGTACAGAGGGGTTACAATTACATGAACAAAGTAATGAGTATATTTCTTATCAAGCATTGAGAGAAAACATTTTTTAAAATAAAAATCAATAACTTTTGAAAACATATACTACACAGATATAATTTAAAAGTTTGTAGTGATGTAAAGTTTATTATTTCATCAATATTCCTATGACCCAACAATTGAAACAGGAAATTTGTAATTGTAAATATTGAGCCCAAAATACTTTACCTCAGATCATGTTAATACATAAAATTCATTTAATCTAAATGAGAAAAAGACCAGGAAAGAATACATATATAATTAAACTATTGCACTCAGGCAGGAAATTTACTTACTCAAACTTAAACTAATGTATCATAAAAGACAGAGTTTGATATGTAATGACGGGGAAAAATTGAAAGAAAAAATGTTTTATGTCAAAATATATCTAAGGAAAGAAGAGGCACAAAACAAGAAAAGATATATGTAACTACTAAAAAGATGAAGTTTTTCAAATATTAAGCCAGTACTGTAATACGTAAAAAGACAAAGATAATAGGAAATAAAGGAATAAATTATGGAAGAGGATATCTGGCAGCTAATAACAGGAATAAACATTTGCTAGAAATCAATGAAGTATTTTTTAAAATGAGATAAGGTTCCTTATTAGTTAGATACAAAGCTAAATAACATCATTTAATTAAGAGTATAGATGTTTTGCAAAACTTTGTCACACTGTGCAAATTTGAAGATATTTAATATTGATGACACAGAGTTCATCGCTAGCCAGATTTTCTAAAAAGTTTGTATTTGAGAAGAAAATAAACACAGAAAAGTTCCTGGAGTATTTCTGTAGTCAAAAAAATGTAATAAATGAATTACTAGTTGGAAATGAACAACTAAATGATAATTTAGTTATGACTTAGAGTATTAAAACAAATGACTTAATAATACATATGAAATAGAGTTAGTTATAAATTATATTAAGTGAAGTAAGCCAGACCCAAAGAATCATAGGTCCCATGGTTTCCCTTATTTGCAATAACTAGTATATGTCTGAGACAAGCAGAAATGGTTAGATAAGGTGATGTTAGGCTAAATGAACCCTAAGATAAGGACTCAAATGTTTTTTTTCTTTCTTGCTAATGGTTTCTAACGTATTTATAAGATATTTCTTTGTTGCTTTGTATGTCCCTCCCTCACGGTATAACCCCTGTTTTCACTGTATTTGATGTTAGTATAATTTGTGGAGGAGAAACAAAGGAGGAGGCAACAATGCTTGATAAGAAATGGACTCATGGGGCTGGGAAGGTGGCTCAGTGGTAGAGCGCTTGTCTTGCATGCATGAGGCCCTGGGTTCGATTCCTCAGCACCACATAAGCAAAAAGAAAAAAGCCGGAAGTGGCGCTGTGGCTCAAGTGGTAGAGCGCTAGCCTTGAACTGAAGAGCTGAGGGACAGCGCCCAGGCCCAGAGTTCAGGCCCCACAACTGGACCCCCCCCCAAAAAAAAATAAATTTACTCATTACCTTGCTCATGTAGTTGTAATCCCTCTGCATGGTTTAAAAAAAAAGACATATACTATATCAAAACAACTATGGGAAAAAGTTGAACTATTAAAGATCATATTCACTATTGCATTATCTAGGAATCTATAAAGCCAGTTCTTCATACTCATAATCTGAATTACTCAAAAAGCTAAGATCTGGAAGAACTCTATTTGAAGTCTCTCAGAAAGAAAAAATTGAGATTTCATTTCCAAAATAACCAACCCAAAAGCTGAGATGTAGAAATGGCTTAAGAAACAGCAATAGGAATTTAAAACAACAAAAGCAGTAAACTCTAAATGAGCAGGCCTAATATCCAGAGATTCCCATTGCATTGACAGTGCCAGGCATACAATGAAAGATGAAACATGTCAGATAATACTTACTGTCCTATAGAGATTCAACACGTGGATGCCATCATTCCCCTTCCATGCTGACTGCATGAAGATGGCTTCAGTCCCTTGACACATGGACAATATGTAAACACCATTCTCTCAGTTGACTGTACATAGATGTCATCCATCACTCTGACTTCAGACTGCGTGTGGACGCCATCACTCCCCACATAAATTTTCAGCACTCTCGATGTCTTCATGACTCACTGGATAAATGTTTTAACCTTTACTTATTGTAAGAAATGGTTATTTTAGGTTTCATATATTACCTCTTCATCTTTTGGGGGGATACAGTACCATAGAAAAGAAGACAGTGACTTACATGCCTTAAAAATAAGAGCACAAAAGAATGGGCAATGAGATTGAATCAGAACATTCTGAGAGTTTAAGAGGGAACTGCAGATGAATATTTTAAAACAGGAATAGAATCTCTGGTTCACTTTTATGATTATTTCATGGTTATCGTGGCTTTTAAAGAATATATTTAATTTTTATATAATTACTCATTGCTATTTATAGTATTTTATCTGTTCATTTTAGTTTTTGAGTCATTATTTATTGAAATAATGTACTTGCAATAAAATCATGCCAGCAAAAATTTTTAAAATTTTTCTTTGAACAATGGAAAGTTTTTTATGTTGCCAGTCTTGGGGCTTGATCTATGGGCTTGGGCTCTGTCACTGAGCTTCTGTTGCTCAAAGCTAATGCTTTACCACTTGAGCCATAATACGACTTCTGGCTTTTTCAGGCTAGTTTGATAGAGATGAGTCTCATCGATTTTCCTGCTTGGGCTGACTTCGAACCAAATCTCAACCTCCAGAGTAGCTAGGATTATAAGCTTGAGCTCCCTGAGTCCAGCTTTAAACTTTGTAATACAAAATTGAACAGCAGGATTTTGATCTGGTTCATAACTTTCACCAACATTTTACTAATCTCCAAGTGTATATTTGTATGCAGTTGTGTCTGGGGGTGGGGGGTGGATGCAGCTGGGAAAGAGAGATTTCACTTTTGACAAGAAAGGAACAGCAGCTACATCTGCTAAGTTTCTGTTTCTATAAAAAGAGTACCTGCTAGCCTGCTGACACGAGGCAGACTAAACTGCGATGCTGAAAGATTAAGGCCAGCTGGTGTTTTTCCAGTTGATTGGCATTTTGGGAGCTCAAGGTGATCCCCTTTATTTTTAATGGGTGTTAATGACTCAAAACTTAGAATCTTATGAAGATGGTAAAGTTACCTCCTTTAACGACATAAATCAAGTTTGAAAAACACAAATAGAAGTGATTAACATTAAAGTGGTTAATTTGCAATAATTGCTATATGAATGCTTACCTTGATGATTAAGTCTGAGTATTTATAAATGGCCTAAGAATATCATGAAAATAAGTAGGAGGGATGCAGAAATGAATTTAAGAAAGAAATTATATTCCTGTCTAGGCAGGGAGAAGAGTTTCTAGTTAAATGCAGGAGAGATGTGAAATAAAATGTGAATCAGACTGAAGAAAGACAAGCTATGTGCCTAATAAATTAAATATTTACATTACAGAGAATACTTTCCTCTCCCTCATATTCATCCTTCTTCCCACTGTTCATACACAACACCATCATTACATTTTTAGGCATTTAACTCCTCTAATTTCATAATTCCAGTTTAATGTATTCTGCAAGATAGGCAATATTTCTTAGTATTTCAAATATTTATGAGTCATATTTTTATGTTGACCTCTGTTTAACATATTTGCTTACTACTGTACACTGTTACTATTTATTAACATCTATAAGGAAAATTTCATGAAAATATTATTACTTTTAATTCTACAAATTTTATAAATTCTATCAAATATAAAATTATTTTAGTATTCATAAATGGATGAATACTCATGTTTGGTTAAAGTTTAACTTATACACATAAAATAGAAACTAGTTAAATTTTTTAAAAGATTTATTACCAAATAGTGAAGAGAACTACATTAAACATCCAAAATCATTGGCAAGGTCACACTTCATAAAATTAATTGAACATACTTTATTGAGGCATATTCTTAAGGGATGGGCTAAGAAAAATTAATGTACATAATGTTCTATATCATTATTGAGGGAATCACAATGTGAATGTGTTTTTCCTATGAATATGTTTATTCACTGATGGGGTGTATGTATTTTTTACTATAAAAACCAGTTAGATTGGTGGCTAGTTCTCTTATTAATGAACTTCAGTAAGTTAATTCGGTTTTATCAAGTGTTGGTTTCTGCCTCCTACTTTAATTACCTAATAGCAATAAAGATCAGATGAGAATTTATCTGGTTATAATATGTTCTCAGACCCATATAAAAAGAATGATTTTGGTTTGCAGTTGGAAAATTTGACCCACATTTAAAGGGGATATTTGACCCACATTTTGGGATATTTGCCTCCATGTTGAATACTTCAAAGTAATTACATGGCATGATTCTATGGAAGGATAAGTGACATGCCCACATATCAAGTTAGCTCTTTGAACATGTTATCAACATACTTTACCTGATGCTTCTTCCATGAATATAGATACCTTCTAAGTGAAAATTAGTATTAAGCCTAATGATGAGAGTATAAAGTATAATTAAACTCTACACAAATTTGAGATGAAATATGATTTTGGAGAGTGCAATATTTTTAAACAATTTTAAAATGGATGATACTCTAAAATAACACACATGCAAATACATTGGCTTTCAATCTTTGAAATCAATCCTTCAAATCCAATAATACATGGTCAATAGTTACCATTTGTTTGGCTTAGTAAATACATGAAAATTAAAACTGAATCTTTACAATAAAAATATATTACAAAAGGATAAAGAAAGGGAAAAGAAAAGAAAATTAAAACTGACAATCTACCTGAAAATTCAGTTTTATATGATTTAAGTTCATTTTGGAATACAATGCTTAGGAAAACTTCAAAATACCATAGTGAAATTAGCATCACAGATTGAAATATTTAATTCATTTGTAGAAAATGTCAGCTCTGGAAAGAAAAAAAATTACCTGTTTGAAAAAGCCAAATAGGATATGAAAACACATTTGCGTTCATGATTAATGTCTTAGTATATAAATTTCATTGTGTACTCACTTGCTAATTGTCTGTACAAATTTCTCATTTTAGAAAAATAAATAGGAATTAGCTTAATTTGTTCAGAAAGTAAAGAAGTAAATTTATCTCTTACCTGTGGTAAAACTGTAATGTGAATAATGTAGACTTACATTAATTTTATTTGAAACATTAATAAGACACTTGAGTTCTTTTTAAAGGTAGCCTTGTGATAACCCCTAAATAGCACTATGTGATGATCTGGGACCATTTCCTCTGAAGGGAAGCAATTTAAACTGCAACAGTGAGCTTATAATATCCGCAAGTTACAACTTGAAAGTCATTTACACTGAATAAAAGCATGACTTTCTGCAACATAAAAGTTAGTCCTGTAATCATGAGTATTTTATGTACTAATGAACTACTTGAAATCAAATATATGTAAGTGTCTATTCAGGGATGTATAAACCTGAAGAGTATTGCTGAGAAAAGAAACTTTAATGTTATTAAGGAGCCATTTTTGTTTACTACAAAAGCAAAAATATTAAAATGCCATTAATATATGCAATTGAAAAGATAAAAGGGAAATGTTTTGTAGTGCTACAGTATGATAGAAACATGGACAAAATTTTCTTAACAAATTGCCTTTAGATAACTTGAACTAAAATTTCTAACTGTGTAAACTTAGTGAAGTTAAATCTATGTGATGCACAATTTTTTCATGAAGAGTGATATTTGAAATAATATCCTTTTAAAAATATTGTGAGGGTAAAATTTAAAAAATTAGTTAATTCATTACTAATTATTTTTATAAAATTATTATTATTAAATAAATTATTATTATTTATTATTAAAATTAAAACTTTGGCAGAGTAGCAGGGTGTAAAATTAATCCTCAAAAATCAATGGATTTTTGGCATGCCAATGACGAGAAGAGCACAGCGGAAATCAGAAAGGCAACTTCTTTTTTAATAGCCTCACAAAAAATAAAATACCTAAGAGTTATCTAAAGAAGTGAAGGAACTCTATGACAAAAACTTTAAAAACCTGAAAAAGAAAATTAAAGCAGAACTTAGGAAGTGGAAAAACCTCCCATGCTCCTGGATCAGGAAGATTAACATAGTAAAAAATGGCAATACTGCCAAAGGTTATAGACAAATTCAGTGTGATACCTATCACTATCCCAAACTCGTTCTTCAATGAAATAGAAGAAGCAATCCAAAAATTCATATGGAACAATAAAATACCCTGAATAGCAAAAACAGTTCTTAGCAGAAAGAACAGTGCTGGAGGAATATCAATTCCAAATTTCAAACTCTACTACAAAACCATAATAATAAAAACAGCTTGGCACTGGCACAAGGATAGACCTCAGGACCAATGGAATAGAATTGAAAACCCAGAAATGAGCCTACAGACCTATAGCCATCTCATCTTCGATAAGAGAGCTTAAAAAAAAAAAAAAGAATGGAAGAAAGACAGCCTCTTCAGTAAATGGTGCTGGCAAAATTGGTTAAACAGCTGTAGAAAACTAAAGCTAGATCTTTATATATCATCCTGTACAGAATCAACTCCAAATGGATCAAAGACTTCAAAATAAAAGCAGACACCATGACAACATTACAGGAAGGAATACGAGAAAGTCTAGGGCTCCTTAGCACAGGCTGAATTTTTCTTAATAGAGACCCAGAAACACAACAAATCAAAGAAAGGTTGAACAAATGGGATTGCATGAAACTGCAGAGCTTCTGCATGACAAAGGACATAGCTAGCAAGATCAATAGACACCCCACTGACTGGGAAAAGATTTTCACTAGCCATAGAATTGACAAGGGTCTCATATCTAAAATATACTTCGAACTCAAAAAATTAAATCCCCCAACAACAAATCCTCAAAAAAAACAACTTCCCCATTAATAAGTGGGCTAAAGACTTAAAGAGAGATTTCTCTGAAGAGGAAATAAGAATATCCAATAGACCACCTTCTCTAGCCATAAAAGAAACACAAATCAAGACAACACTGAGATTCCACCGCAGTTAGAACAGCTATAAAATCAAGAAATCTAGTAACAACTGATACTGGAGGGGATGGGCCAAAATGGAACCCTATTTCATTTTTGGTGGGAATTTAAACTTGTTCAACCACTTTGGAAACCAATATGGATGTTCCTCAAAAGACTCCACATAGAACTCCCCTATGACCAAGCAGTGGGACTTTTGGGCATTTACCCAAACGACCACAAACAAGGTCATACCAAAGTTACCAACACCACCATTTTTATTGCAGTATTATTCTCCAGATGCCCCTCCGTAGATGAATGGATCAAGAAAATGTGGCATATATATAAAATGGAATTATATGCCTCCGTCAGAAAGAATGACATCGGTCCATTTGTTAGGAAATGGAAAGAAAGATTTGGGAAAAAAATATATTAAGTGAAGTAAATCATGCCAAAAGAAACATAGGTCTCATGGTTTCCCTTATTTGCAATAACTAGTACATGTCTAGAACAAGCAAAAAAGGTGAACAGCTATGTACATATGACCATGTAAGATGATGTTGAGAGATGAACCCCAAGACAGAGACACAAGTGGATTTTTCTTTCTTGTTTTTGTTTTTAACGTAGTTATAATGCACTATGTGATTCTCTTGTTGTTTTTACTTCTGTATGTTCTTCCCCATGGTATAACCCCTATTTTCACTGTATCTGATTCCAGTGTCCTACATCTTGTATATACATTTTTATGCTTTGGAGAAGGGAAGGGATATAACAAAATGCTTAAATAAGGATAAAGGCTGACCCAGTGTAACGATGAGATGTACAAGACACTATGTTGTAAACAAACTTTATAATTTCATGGTCAGGGAGAGAGAGGAGTTTGGAAGGTGAGGAGGAAAGTGATGGTATGGGAAAAACAAAGAAAGAGGTAACAATGCTCGATAGGAAATGTACTCATTACCCTACTCATATAACTGTAATCCCTCTGTATAGTATTTTTACAATAAAAATATATGGAAAAATTAAATTATTATTATTATTAAAATTAAATCCTCAAATTAGATTATAAATATAAATTTCTAAACATTTTAGCATTAGTTGAGATCTAATATTTAATGTGGGATGTTATTAAAAATAAATTAGATGAATTAATGTATTCTTACCTTCAAGAAATCAGCCCATTCTTTCAAAAACAAATCTCTCTCACTTTCTAAAGCTAATCAATTTGTTTTCCAGATAACATAACTAGTTCTGCTTTTACATATTACAGAAATGAAATGGCATTCTGTGTTCTTTTGTGTCTATGTAATTTTACCTATGACTCTATTTATGTAACAGGAATGGTAAAAAGCAATATATTATTTTTTAAATGTACAAATTATTAGTCCTTCAGATGAATTATTGTATTGTGATAAATATCTCCTATAGATATTCATACTTATGGGCCAAATGACATTTCTAAAAGGAAATGATCATATATTAATTAACAATCAGGAAAAGACAATAATTCTACATCAAGAAAAAAGTGATGCACTGGTTAATGCATGTTGGATGATGACTGAAATGTAATGAGTTCATTTGAAAGAATGTGTCTCATTTTTATAGCATATATAAAATACACATATAATTTATATGTATGAATTATCTCTGGAAAATACAGCTGTTGTCACTGGTTGAGGAAACAGGTAAGGAATTTTCATCTCTTCATTTATCTACACATAAGTTAGTTGTGTTATTAGTTAAATGAAAGATCTAGAAGTCACTGTTAAATCTTGATGCTCATAAATATAGTCAATATAAAGGATATCATTACATGAACTATTATTGCTTTGCTTGCAATCTAAATGAAAGTTGTAAATAGTCATATTTAATTGTCTAAATTTTTATTTTGTTTCCCATTAATTTCTGAATTTTATTAATATCTCAATAATCCTTTCATTTTTCAGCTATGCCTAAAAAAGTACTTAAAATGATATACCAGTATTTTAAATTACTCAGCAACTACTCACATTTTAAAAACACGGTTTGGAATGCTTCTGTTTGAATCTGGAAATTTCAGCCAATATTGATGTCAATATTTGATCTATTATTTCATGGCTGTACTGTTTTGAATGCAGTATCTATTTTAGCCTGTCTTTAGTTTAAAGTACCCTATATAATTTAAGATACAGAAAGGAGAATTGTGATACGTAATATTACAGAAAGAAACTGAACACTGTTTTTCTAGGCTAGTACTCTCAATTACTAATTATTTGATTCTCATTGCCAATAAATTAAGTTGAGCAAGAGGGAGATTTTCTCAGCTTATTTGCAATAGGAAGGACAGAAGTAAATGGGATCAACATATTTTTCTCTTGAGACACATAGATGGACCTGTGAAGTACTTGTGTGTGAAACTGTTAAGTATTTTTTTTTAGAAAACCTCTAGTTTTACAAAGGAAATTCATTGTCATAGTCATAATAAGCATACCTAGTCCTTTGATCAAATTCACCCGATCCATACAATACAATATATTTCTATACTATTCGCCTCCTGTTCCTATCTATTATTTTCACCTATTATTCTCCCTTTATAAATACTGTTGTATTATTATTTTAAAGTCTGGATTCCACATATGAGTTTTTGTGAGTTTGTTTTATCTCACTTAACACAATCTGATTCAGTTCTATTCAATGGGAAATCAAATAGAAGAGACAGTTCCTAAACAGAGATACAAATGACTAGTGAATATTTCTTTCCTGATAGGAATAATCTCCCTTCTTGAATCAAAGTTAATAACTAAGAATTGCAACATGGAAAGATCTGATGGAGTGCACCTTCTCTTGTCAAGTGCCTTCAGTTTTGGAAAACCTCTTTCTACCCTATGACAAATTTATTTTTATTGAGGGTATCAGAGCTGTGAATTTTTTTGAAGTGGTTACATTTTACTCTCCCAGAGGGAAACAATTTGTTTATTATTTCCATCAATGATCTAATAATTTGTATACAAATGTATTATTTTGTTTTCACTTTGTTTTTTAGCCATGGAAGAAAATCTCATTTCCATGAAATTGTTCTCACAGTGGGATCTGAACAGAACTGTTGTGACACTCAATTTTCACACCAAGGCTTTTAAAAAGGAAGTATTCCCATTACATATCTCTTTACTCCTTTACTTTTGGAGATAAACAATAAAATTCTAAATGACAAAAAGACAGTGCAAAGAGATTCCAGTCTTTAAATATAATTCATATTTACATGTTACCAAAAATGTACAAAAATATTCTTGTGTAGTTCACTGTTTTTCCATTTTTAATCATCTATATAAATTGAACAAATGTAATAGGGTTTATTATAGCACATCCAAACTGTGATCATCATCTTTCCCCTCTTTTTTCCCCTTTTTCCTTTCCATATCCACCAATTTTCCTATTGCATTAATTTCCTTTTACTTTTTTCAATAATTTCTGTTTATACGATACATAACTGTATTATCTCACTTTGCTTGATGAATATTTCCAGTTTTTATTTTCCTGTAGATGACATAATTTCACTGTCCTTTACCACCAAATAACTTTCCATAACATGTAAACTTGATGGAGAGAGAGAGAGAGAGAGAGAGAGAGAGAGAGAGAGAAAGAGAGAGAGAATATCTTTACTTATTTATCCATTGATTTACTCCTAGGTTGATATACATGTGTGTATGCCCAAATATATACAATATATATTGAATATATATATACATCTATAGAGATATTTTTGTAGGATAGATGATAGATAGGTAAATAGATAGATAGATAGATAGATAGATAGATAGATAGATAGACAGACAGATAGATAGATAGATAGATAGATAGATACAGATTCTCTCCTCATTACTTGTTAAAGAGTCTTTTTTTCCATTAAAAATTATTTTGTGCCTGGTGCTGGTGGCTCATGTCTATAAACCCAGCTCAGGGGGCTGAGAGCTGAGTATTGTGGTTCAGAGATAGCCTGGGCAGGAAAGTCCTGGAGATTCTTATCTGTAATAAATTACTCAGAAAAATCTGCAAGTGTTGCTGTATCTCAAGTGGAAGAGAACTAGCCTTGAGAAAAAGGATCTCAAGGACAGTGTCTAGGCCCTGAGTTCAAGCCTTAGGATCAGTGCACGTGAGCATGCACACACACACATACACACACACACACACACACACACACACACACACACACACACAAATCCTTTCAAAATAGGAGCCACTGAAATATTACTTATAGCGTTATCCCACCGATAATACAAGTCAAAGAATGTGCAGATGGATTATTTTAAAGCAGGCTTTATTTTTCTTTAGTAGTAGCATTTGGATGAACTTTTATTGATTGTGAAAGGAAAAAAAAATCAACATCACTTTCAGAGTTCAAGTATGATTAAATAAAAATAAAACTATTTACTTCTGGTGTGTGACCTGAATAGAACTGTTAATTCAAATGCAATCAAATTATGAAAAGAGCGAGCTGGTTATAAACAACCCAATGCAGATGTGCAACTAAGAATATAGCAAGGATTTAAGACTCAATAAAAGTCTCAAAATAAAATTTATGTTTAACATTTAAAAACAACTTAAGTTTTGACAATAACTACATGCTTCCAAATTATGGTAAAGTTTATGCAGCTCTTATCTCAGTCCCTTTCTTCATTATATTGCTGAAATCACCAAGGCAATATATGGAAAGTCGTGAAAAAAATAAACAGGAATTTTTAGAAAATAGGTAATTTTACTATGAACAACAGAATGGCCAAGCAAAGTAGGATATAGATTGTCATTAATTTACAATGAAGAAGATAGAGAAGCTTGCATAATAACTTTCTACCCTCTGGAAAACTTGTGAAAATGAAGTGCATTTAAGATATACAGTTGAGGGGCTGGGAAGGTAGCTCAGTGGTATAGCACTTGCCTCGCAAGCACAAGGCCCTGCATTTGATTCCTCAGCATCACATAAGCAGAAAAAGCCGGAAGTGGCACTGTGGCTCTAGTGGTAGAGTGCTAGCCTTGAGCTGAAGAGCTGAGGGACAGTGCCCAGGCCCAGAGTTCAAGCCCCACGACTGACCAAAATAAATAAAAGATATACAATTGACCTTTCAATAGCGAAGCCTCAAGATAAAAGATATCAGTTAGGCACCAACTCATTTTGTTTTACATCTTTGAGTAGAATTGTACAACAATAATGAAAACCTACATGGAAAGAGTATTACAATAGCTAAAAAACAGATGGTTGCTACATGATAAGGGCTTGCCCTTAATAGAAAGTGTAAAAGATCTTATAGAAATCAACCTTTATTTGGAAGAGAATACTCGGGAGTACTGGTAATATGAGTAGAAGGCCCAAAACATAAAGTTAGATTAAAATAAAAAAATGAGGAAAAAACAAGAATAACAGAAAATCCAATCATCAAAAGATTCTAGATGACAATAACTACTGTAGAAATTCCTATTGACTGGGTTGTAAGCACTGAATGTTGCAATGTTAATAATGCCTTATGATAAGAGTAAAAGCTGAAATAAAAAAGACAATGGAGTCCACAACATTAAGAAAGAGAATTAAATCTGCCATGTTTTTTTAACACGGAAATTGGACCTAACAGAAGCCAAATTTCATGTTTGCCCACTGACAAGCCAGCTATCCCATTTATATGTTCAGTAAGGAGAATTAACATAATTATGAGAAAGCAACTAGCTAGAAATTAATCAAATATGAGTAGAGAAGTTTATAACCACACAAATAGATACTATGTAGCTGTACAAAATTGCAAAAAGAGATAGCAAAAATAACATACAATGCACAGGAAAGTATGTAATTGTAGAAGCAAAGCAGCATTGTAGAAAAATTCTCTTTTCTATTTAAGCTCAATAAAGTTTGATAACTTAAAAAAAAGAAATAAAAATGAGATTGAAAAATAAAACAGGAATGAAATATAATCTGTAAAACCAAAGGAATTTTGCTGTGGTAAGATGGAAAATGAACATTGATAAAAATATAGGCAATGATGTGAAGAAGAAAACAATTTTATTTCTGATAAAATGAAAGAGTTAAAATTATGAAACTATTATATTACTAAATAGATTATATTATAAAACACAATTGTTTTTCATTTTCTTTTTAACTCAATTTGATATAGGTAATTTATGTATAAATAAGCAAAATAGAAATCTGAAAATCCAAATCTTTCTTTTATCACCATTTCAATCATATAAGGATGTAAATGACATATAAATATAATAAAGCATAGAAATGTCCATCTTTTTCTATAATTTATAACATTAATTAGCTACTCATTAGTTGATATATAACTTGCTTTGACTAAACTGTAAGATTTTTTTTTAGATCCAAACCTTTTCATTGGTTCACAAATTTGACTGTAGGTGGTAAATGAATAATGACTTTTAATAATCCTTATGAATTGGTCAGTCAAGGTCAATTAACTCAGAATCTATATTTATTACTTCTAAAGCATTTTATATGTCTTCCAAGAGATGTTAGTGCTTCGCTACAGTTAGGAAAACAATGTAGAGCAAAAGCATTAATTTTAAAAGCACCAAAAAACAAGCTGTGCATGTATTGACAATATTTTAGTCACTAATAAATGTGTTTCCTCTCCATCAATCAGCTAACTTGATTTCTCTTCCTCTTTTGACATATTGGACTAAAAAAGTTAGTAATAGCTTATTATTATCTTTCCCACATTATTTCCAGTTACATACATCTCCTTGAATGACTGCATTTTCAGATGGTCCATTTGTTACCTGGAGGGAACTTGAGTGGTTGTTATAGGTCAATTTTCATAGCTCTCATATAAGGCCAGCCTTCTACTTGTGCATTGAATCTCTTCCCTTCTGGCCTTAAGAAAGTTGATGCAATGATTGTCTCCTTTATCTCTTGTAGCTCTGGCAACATTTATATATAAGCAGCAGTAACTTTGCATTTTTAAACAAAGTCTTTCCTTTCGTATCAGATTTCCCTTTAGTACCCTTCTCATTTTTCTGCTTGCCTTTACAGTAAGAGTTCCCTTTAACTGTACTTGTATATGTTTTTCAAACTTCCCACACTCTTTATTCCCCCACTAAAGCTCTTACTCTCACATTCCTTTCAAAAAGTTCTTGGAAAAGACTCCGAGTTTCACAGTATTGACCACATAGTGCATACACAGAATGTATTTAGTCAGTAAAATCATGCAAACATTTATGCTATCTCCTGCAGTAGGTCCCTTGCTTTTCACTTGGGGATTTGTATGACTTTTGCTCGCCCACGCCCACACACATTACTGTTACTGTACTGTTTTTGCTGACTTCTGAAACTTGAAACACTCTGAACTGCAATCCTCATTCTATACTTATAATTTCTGGTTCTTCAGATAATTTCTTTTCTTTTAATTTTATGGCTTTTTATATCATTCCAGGACAAAACCAAAGCCTTACCATAGTCTACACACAGAAACACACACACACACACACACACACACACACACACACACACACACACACACAATTTACACAGCCCCATAATGAACATACAACCATGGAAACCTAAATAATTACATTTTTATAGCACAAAGATAAATGATCAGGATTACACTTTGGGGATTTGGCATATCATTTAGTCAAATTTCCATCTCTGTGACAAAATACCTAAGATAATCATCTGAAAAGAGATAAGATTGGTCTTGGTTCACAGTTTCAGAAGTTTCAGCCTATGGTTAATTGATTCTGTGGCCTTTAGGCAAGAGATAAGGCACCATCTTATGACAAGGAGCACACAATAGAGCAAGATGCTCAGCCTGTGGAGTCTGAGATGCAAAAGGAGGCATCTGGGTTCTCAATATCTGCTGAAAGGATATAGCTACAGTGAATTAACTTAATTCCATTGGGCCTCACCTCCTTAAAAATGTTCTATCAATTTCCAATGGTAGTATAGGCTGATTTGTAATATTATTACAATAATATAATAATATTATTATGACATTATAAGTTTAGCCTTTGGAAACTTTAAAGATTCAAGCCATGGGACACACTTTATTCTCTCTGCTTTCTGTTTCCTCCTAATGTCATTATCAGTATGGCTCTTTCTAGACAGTCTACACAAAACAGCAACACTGCTCTTTCTGTCTTAATCACCTAACTTAATTTTACTTTAAGAAACTTGCCAACATCTTAATAATTACACGTTTTATTTATTTATTAACTGTTCCTTATAGTTTCCTGATAGAGTATAAATATTCCAGGATTGCAAAACTCTTTCTTTTCTTTTAAAGCTATTGGCCTCAGAGCACTAAGAATAGCATCTACTGTGGAATATATATTTTTATATAATTGATTAAATTAATGTATGAATGGATATTTATTTTCATGTTCTCTTCTGGACTTACCAATGTGTATTTTAATATTATATTCTGTGTAACTTGTATTTAGGTGATGTTACAATTTTGCCTTTATTGGTATTTTCATTTGTTATATGTAAGCCTTTGATTTTAATGTGGTAGTTAAAATTTCCCAACTACAAAATAATTATGAGATACAAAAATATATCCGAATAGGTGACTTTTTAATCTCATTTTTGTTCTAACCCATTCAATATGTACATCTAAAACTATTCAAAACTAAAACTCTGATTTTAAAAAAAGCAGTTAGGGGTGAGGAACATCCTAGCTAGAGTCCCTTATAATCTCAGAGAAATTATTTTTTATATGACAGAACAGACAAAGATGCTTCTCATATGCTATGCACAGCTGACAATCTGCCTTTTTGATAATTGTCTATGGATTCCAATTCATGTTATAAATATCCAAATGACTCAAAGCAGAAAAAGGATGTCTCCACCTGAAAGTGTATCTCTAAATACTGGCCAAATCTGGCTTGGGATAAAATAATATGCTACCTCAGGCCTAACAGAATAAACATTTTTATAGAAGCTGGTCACCATTGGCTCAGGCCTATAATCCTAGCTACTCAAGAGGATGAAATCTGAGGATCCTATTGGAAGTCAGTCTGGACCGGAAAGTCTAGAGACTTTTATCTTCAATTAGCTACTAATGCACCAAAAATGGAGTGGTAGATCAAGTAATCTAGCACTTGTTTTGAGTGAAAAAGTTAAGGAACAGAGCCCAGGCCCTGAGTTCATGCTCCATTATTGAAACAGCAACAAAAACTGGTTTCATATAAATTAGTGTTTCTTTTTCAGCAAAATTTCTTCCAAACCTTACTTGATGCAGAGAGAAGTGGTATTAATAATGTGGAGAAATATATTACTTTGTGATTTTAAAAAATACACACTTCATGTTCAACAATAGCACAAGAGCAAATAAAAGTTAATATCCACACAAACATCTATCTATCTATATGGATCTATCAATCTATAAATAAGGGTCTCTCCATGTGTATATGCATGGATTTAAATGTATATACACATATTTAGCATCCAAATTCTGGTGTTCAACTAACCTGTACATCTCCTTTAATAAATCTCCATCAAATCCTTGAATCCTAACAACGTAACAAAAATACAAAGTTCATGTTTTTTCTCCATGAAAGTATAAAAACTATACATCACAGTAAGTTATAATCAAAATTGTTTGCAACTCTTTCAGATAGATTTTACCTGGGTAAAATTTTCTACAGAATATGTGTAGAGAAGATTAATCTGATCAATTACTTAGAAAATCATTTTGTATAATGAAGACTAAAACAAAAACAGAATAATTGAGGAGCAAAATACCTATTGTATATGGTAATTAAACATTTATATTATATTTATAGTGAAACTCTACATTGGTCTCATACATACACACACATGCACATGCACACACATGCATACATACAAAAACAGAGTACACATCTGAATATTTCAAATGGATTACGATTATTTTTAAATCTGTATTCATGATTGTAACTAAAACCCATCTTAATTATTTAATGCTAAGCTTTTAAAATATAATATAAAATTGATCTTTTATTTTCTCTTCTTTAATATTTTGTCTATAGCAGTAAGTAATTTTTCATGACAACTTGAAAGATATGTAATATAGTTATTTCCTAGATTTCATTCAGGTCTTGCTTTACAAAGTTGTATACACTGGATTTTAGTTTGGTATCATATCCCAAATTTTTTCTATAACTGGAATCCAAACACACTATTTAGTGTATGCTTGAAGATAACTTTCTTGTTCAAGAGACCCACGACACTTTCCTAAATTTTTATTTTTATTATTTTTTTCTAGTTGTCGGGCCTGGGCGCTATCCCTCAGTTCTTCAGCTCAAGAAGAGCACTCTACCACTTGAGCCACAGCACCATTTCCGGATTTCTGGAGTTTAATTGGGTCTCATGGACTTTGCTGCCTGGGCTGTCTTTGAACCATGATCCTCAGATCTCAGCCTCCTGAGTAGCTAGGATTACAGGCGTAAGGCACCGGTGCCTGGCTATCCTAACTTTTTAAACACTGAAATTAAACCTTATTCTCTTCCCTTCTCTAATGATTCCCCAACTCAGCAATTAGGATCAACGTATTTATATATTATTATTTTTATTTCATTTGGTTTGAAGAAGCTCATATCCAAGGTGCAGAGATGCAAATATGAAGGTTAATGTTGGAAACATGACATTATTCACAAATGCTTAAAAACTTGGAATTGAGATTTAATAATGTTAATCATTTAATTTTATAGTTAAAATGCATATTTTATATGTGGTGTTATGGAATCAGGTTTTAAATTATAACAATATTTTAATGGTTCAATATTCAGATGAGTAAAGATGTGATAGAGATATGACTTTCCAATAACATCAGGTGTTATATTTTTATAATTTCAGCCAAAATTCATAATTATTGTTTCTTGAGCTACATTAACTCTGTTTGTTTTCTAAACTTTTGTGACTGATATCTGACATGAGTATTTCTATTGATCTGTCATGGTATCAATATCTGAATACTTTGTTAATTTCTTATGAATTGTTTCTGATTTTGAACAAGCTTAAACTTAGGAAAACAATTACTCAGACTGCATATGGCATATCCATCTATATAAATATATAGATGGTTTAGATGGTTTACATTAAAGACAAACACTATTAAAATAGCTATGAGTGAAAACAGAAGCAAAGCATCAAGTTTGGAAGCATGCAAAAAATATGTTGTCTTGGTGATAGATCCTTAACCGGAGTGTTTAAAGAGGTTCGATTTTCTATGTTGATTCATTTATGGCTAATGGCTAGAAATGAAAACTTTGTCTAAAGCCGTATCTTATTTTAAAAGACCCTGAACTTTAATTTCCTGAGCCAATCTTCTTTAAAGTAAAATTTCCAATTAAATTAATTTTATATAATTCCTCTTGCAGAATGGAATATTCTAGCTTCTAATTGACATGACAAACTTGTATGATTATCTCTTTTTATTCTTTTCATAATTACAAATTTTCTGTATCCCATAAAAAAATTTCAGAGCATAATCTCATAAGTCAGAGGCTAGAATATTAAAAGTTAAGTCACCTTTATAAACATTAGAATCCTAGTAAGTTGTGCAGCTATGACCACTGCATATTATCTATGATTAATTAGTTGCTTGTAGCCAAGCCCACATAATTTCATAACAATGACAGTATGCTGAACTACTTACAAAATAAATTACTTCAAATATTCATTATGACTGTATTAATCACTGCCATAAAAGTTTAAAATTTCAAGGATCTACCCAGACCTCACTAATTTTCTTAGTAATTAATAAAAATGTTATATGATTTAATACTAGCCTGATAGCAGTTCTCTTCTAAGAAAGATGTGCAAAGTTATTTGGGATCTTGATCCAAACATGTTAGAAGAAATTCCTGTCTACTAGGAATAAACAACCTCATGATCTGCTACAAGGTACTAGCTGTGAGCAATCTTGAGAACTATAGAAGTGAATCAACTGATCCTTAGAGCACAACTAAAACTTGATTTCCTGTATTGCTAGAAGTCAAAGATTTGACAGATACATTCAATACCCTCCAAAATCCATACATTGAGTTACACAGGTTTATTACTCCACACAAGTTTGTGTTCTACTTCAGTATGGTTCAAATAGTTCTCTATTAAGAGAAACAGAACAGGAAAGGACGTGGATAAAAACAAAGCCTACTTACAGAGGATCTCTGGTATTAGAACTACAGCTGCTTCCTTTGTCTTCTTACTAGACTGGCATTAACACGAGCTGTCTTTCAGGCCCACCATAAATGGTACTATAATTCAACTTTATTTAATATATCTTTTTTTTATTGTAAAGATACTGCACAGAGGGGTTACAGTTACATGAGTAAGGTAATGAGTACAGTTCCTCTCGAGCATTGTTACAGCTTCTTTTGTTTTTCCCCTACCATCTCTCACCTCCCCACCTCCTGGCTCCCACCCACCTATGACCCTGAAATTGTAAAGTTTGTTTTCAACATAGTGTCTTGTATATCTCATTCGTACACTGGGTCAGCCTGTATCCTTGTTTCAGCATTTTTTTTATTTCCCTTCCCCTCCCCAAATTGGAAAAATGGATATACAAGATTCAGGACACCAGAATCAAACACAATGAAAACAGGGGTTATACCCTAGGGGAAAACCATACAAAAGAAACAAAAGAAATCACATAGTACATTATAAGTACTTTAACTACTTAAAAAAACAGCAACAAAGATAAAAAACCTCTTGTGTCCCTATTTTGGGATTCATTTCACTTAACATCTTCTTATATGGTCATATGTACACAGCGACTTTTTAAACTTGTCTAGTAAGATTATCCTAGATGTATACCAGTTATTGCAAATAAGGGAAATGATGGACCTATGTTTCTTTAGGCCTGGCTTACTTCACTAAATATAATTTTCTCCAAGTCTTTCCATTTCCTAACAAATGGGGCAATGTCATTCTTTCTGATGGAGGCATACAATTCCATACACACACACACACACACACACACACACACACACACACACACACACACATTCCATACACACACACACACACACGCGCATATATCACACACACACGCACACGCACACGCGCGCGCACGCGCAAATATCACATTTTCTTGATCCATTCATTTCCTGAGGAGCTTCTGGGTTGGTTCCATATCTTAGCTATGGAGAATATTGCCGCAATAAACATAGTTGTGCTGGTAGCTTTGGTATGACCTTGTTTGTGATAGTTTGGGTAAATGCCCAAAAGTGGGATTGCTGGGTCATAGGGGAGCTCTATGTGGAGTCTTTTGAGGCATCTACATACTGCTTTCCAAAGTGGTTGAACAAGTTTACACTCCCACCAATAATGCAGTAGGGTTCCCTTTTGGCCACATCCCCTCCAGCATCGGTTGTTATTAAATATCTTGACTATAGCCATTCTAACTGGGGTGAGGTGTAATCACAATGTAGTTTTGATTTGCATTTCTTTTATAGCCAAGGAATTGAGTATTTCTTCATGTGTCTGTGGGCAATTCATATTTCATCTTCAGAGAAGTTAAGTCTTTAGCCTTCTTATTTATCAAGAAGTTGTTTCTCTGAGGATTTGTTGGGGGAGTTAACTTTTTGAGTTCTGAGTACATTTTAGATATGAGGCCCTTGTCCATTGTATGGCTAGTGAAGATCTTCTTCCAATCCATGGGCTTTCTCTTGATTTTGCTAGCTATGTCCTTTGCCATGCAGAAGCTCTGCAGTTTCATGCTATCTGGTTTGTCCAACCTTTCTTGATTTGTTGTGTTTCTGGGTCTCTATTAACAAAATTGCAGCTTGTACCAAGGAGCCCTAGAGTTTCTTGTATTCCATCCAGTAATGTTTTCAGGGTGTCTGCTTTTATTTTGAGGTCTTTGCTCTATTTGGAGTTGACTTTTGTGTAAGGTGATAAATAAAAATCTAGCTTTAGTTTTCTTTAAATGTTTAACAAGTTTTGCCAGCCCCATTTACTGAATAGGCTGTCTTTTTTCCATTCTATTAGTTTGGCCCCCTAATCAAAAATTAGGTGTCTGTAGGTCTGCATGTTCATTTCTGAGTCTTCAATTCTATTCCATTGGTCCCCAGATCTGTTCTTGTGCTAGTACTAAGCTATTTTGATTATTATGGCTTTGTAGTAGAGCTTGAAATTTGGTATTAATATTCCTCCAGCACTGTTCTTTCTGCTAAGGATTGTTTTTGTTATTCAGGGTCTTTTATTGCTCCATATGAATTTTTAGATTGTTTCTTCTATTTCACTGAGGAATGAGATTGTAATATTGGTAAATATCGCAATGAATTTGTAGATAGCCTTTAACAGTATTCCATTTTCATGATGTTAACCCTCCCAATCCAAGAGCATGGGAAGATTTTCCACTTCCTAAGTTCTGCTTTAATTTCCTTTTTCAGATTTTTTAAGTTTTCATCATAGAGGTCCTTCTCTTCTTTAGTTAACTCCTAGGTATTTTATTTTTTGTAAGGCTATTACAAAAGGGGTTGCTTTCCTGATGTCAGCTGCACTCTCTTCTTATTGGCATACAGGAAAATCATTGATTTTTGAGGGTTAATTTTATACCCTTCCATTTTGCCAAAGTTTTGAATCAGCACAAGTAAGTTGGGAGTGGAGTCCATGGGGTGCTTAAATACAAGATCATGTCATCTGCAAAGAGGGAGAGTTTTTCTTCATCTTTCCCTATTTGGATCCCCTTTATGTTTGCATCTTATCTTATGGCTGTAGCAAAGCATTTTAATACTAAATTGAAGAGAAGTGGAGAGAGTCCATCCTTTTCTCATTGCTGAATTTAGAAGAAATGGCTTTAGTTTTTGCCATTAAGTATAATGCTGGCTGTAGTATTGTCATACACATCTTTTATTATATTGAGGAATGTTCCATGGATTCCTGGTATTTTCGGGCCTTCAACATAAAGGGGTTTTTGATCTTGTCAAATTCTTTTTCTGAATCTATTGAAAAATTATGTGGTTCTTATCATTGCTATTGTTGATGTGATTAATTATATTAATTGATTTATGTATATTGAACCACCTTTGCATCCCTGAAATAAATCCTGTTTGATCATGGTGTATGATTTTTTGGATAAGTTGTTCAAGTCGATTGGCGAATATTTTGTTGAGAAGTTTGCACAGATGTTTATTAAAGAAAAGGGTATATAATTCTCTGTCTTTGATGGGTCCCTGGCCTGGTTTTGTGAGGAGGGCTATGAAGGCTTCATAGAAAGAGTTTTGTTGTGAACTTTCGCTTTCAATTTCATTGAAGAGTTGGAGGAGTATTGGTGTAAATCCTGCTTTGAAAGCCTTGTAGAATTCATCTATAAATCCATCTGCTTCTGGGCTTTTCTTGGGTAGTATGGGCTCTTATTGCTGTTTGTTTTTGTGGGCAAGGTGGGTCTCTTGAAGGCAACAGACAAAAGGATCTTGCTTTTTGATCCAACTGGACAATTTATGTTGCTTAATTGGAAAGTTAAGTCCATTAATATTGAGAGTAAGGACTGTGAGGTGTTTGTCTATTCCTGCCTTTTCATCCTTTTGGAGGGCTGTTCCTTGGCTGTTCTTGCTGTGATTACCTAGTTCTCTGTGGGCTCTTTCACTGCAAATATCCTGTTCTTGTTGGTTTTCTTTGTGTAAAATGTCTCTGAGGATTTTTTGTAAAGCTGGTTTGGTATTGATATAGTTCATTTTTTTCTTGCTTTGGAAGCTTTTTATTTGTCCCTCTGCTATGAATGAGAGCTTAGCTGGGTAAATTGTTCTTGGTTGGTAGTTATTTGTCTTTAGGGCATGGCATACCTCATTCCATGCTCTTCTTGTTTTCATGGTCTCTGCTGAGAAGTCTGAGATTATTCTGATTGGCTTACCTTTATAGGTGATGGTTCTTTTTTCTCTACCAGCTTTAAGAATTCTTTCCTTAGCTTCTATTGATCCTGTATAGACTATAATGTGGTGGTGGGATGTCCTATTCTGGTCTGGTTTATTTGGGGTTCTAAAAGCTTCTTGTAACTGGATGGGTCTGTCTTTATGTATATTTGGGAGTTCTCTCCTAGGATCCTGCGGAATGTATTTCTTAATCTGTTGGCTTCCCTCTCCAGGCCCTCTTCAATACCTATTAGTCTCAATTAGGCTTTCTGATTTATCTTGTAGCTCCTGCAATGATCTATCATGCTTCCTGGTTTTGTTATGAATATCTGTGAGCTCTTTCTCTATGGAGTCTAAACTATCTTCTACCTCAGAGATTCAGTCTTCTACTTCCTCCATTCTGCTTTCAAGGCTTTTTACTTTGCTATTTATCTCCCTTTCTTCTTGCTGGTCTTTCTTAATGGTGGCCAGGTTTCAGAAGGCAGGTCATTATAGTGACTGACAATTCCAAAGAAACCATCCCAAGTGGAGTTTGTCTAAGAAGATACTCACCAAGTGCTCTGAAAGGAAGCTGCTTGGTGATGACCACTCAAAGAAGTCATTCAGTTAATTACTTGACATTTATCATTCAAACATAGTAATATCTCCATGTAATATCACTTCTCTGTTGGAAGAGTCAAACATTCTGTCATCATTTTTGAAAAAGACAATATCAATATATACCATCCCTGAATGGTATCTATCTCTTCAGCTTTCCAAAAATCCAGGATAAAATCATTTAATTAATTAAATCAAATAGCTTGATGATCAATCCTCTACCACAGAGTTTTATATCCTCAAGTAGTTTGTATAAAAATTCTCATTTTTGAAGGCTTTTGGATAGCTAAAAGAAAGAAAAAGAAAAATATTTAGGTAAATAACTAAAACAATCACCTGTATCAATAAACAATTAAATTCAGTATATACAATTTTAAATTACCTGCTTATGACTCTTGAGAGGGGGAGATCATACTGCTGTGAGTCTGTAAGTTCATATGAGCACTTAATTCTGCCCTCAAACACAGCTTTGCAATAGCAATTAGTAATATTTTATATTCATGTACTTTACATCCATTCTTCACTAAGACAAATATAATCTCAATGCCCTTGGAGAAAATAAAATAAATCCTTTATTGATAGGTAACATTGCAGTCAGTGATAACAGAAAAAAATGTGCTTTAGATTTTTGTCATTCTATGATAGCATATTTGCTTTTTGAAGAATCAATTTTGTTAGGAATTTAAAATTTAATGATCTGTCAGCAATAAGTATGATATAATATGTAATCAATCTTGAAAAAGTATCAAGAACCATTTTTATCAAGGTATCCATTAACTAAAGTTGAAAAGAACTGATATCATTATTTACTTTTCATGATCATTCTGGAAATGAAATAAGATAACTATACGCATGTTATATAAATGTTTAATCATGTATGTGAGTTTTCCATTATTAGGGCCTAGATTCAGGGCGTTGAGGTCTCAGCTCTCCTGCTCACAGCTGGCATTCTACTACTTCAGTTGTACCTCCATTTTTTTAAATTGTAAAAATACCATACAGAGGAGTTACAATTACATGAGCAAGGTAATGAGTACATTTCTTATCAAGCATTGTTGCCTGCCTCCTCCTTTGTTTCCCCTTCCCATCCCTGTTCCCCCAACATACCCCCAACCTCTGAGCCAAAGTTGTAAAGTTCGTTTTTCGACATAACATCTTGTACATCTCATTGTTGCAATGGGTGCACCTGTATCCCTATTTAAAGGATTTGTTTTTTCCATCCCCTCCACAAATTATACCAACAGCAAATACAGTGAAAACAGGGGTTATACCATGGGGGAGGGACATACAAAGCAACAAAGAAATATCTCATAAATATATTGGAAACAATAGCAAGAAAGAAAAACCATTTGAGTCCTTATCTTGGGATTCATTTCGCCTAACATCAACTTGTCTGAGCGTTTCTGCTTGTCTCAGACATATACTAGTTATTGCAAATGAGGGAAACCATGGGATCTATGTTTCTTTGTACCTCCAATTTTAGCTCTTTGCTGGCAAATGGACTTTTTGGCCTAGGTTGACTCTAAATCATGATTTTCAGATCTCAGCCTCTTCAGTAGGTACTATTGTAAGTATGAGTAACTGGCATCCAGCTTACATTTTACTTTCTTAAGATAATATAGAACCATTTACTCCACTACCCATAATTATGCTAAAATTTTAATAAAATTTTTATAAGCACACAATGATTCTAACTTATTTTACTATAAACAAATTGGGATCACTGAAAATAAATTGAATATCTAAATATGACATTTATTCCAAAGTAGACTAGTTTTTAATACAAGTTGAAATATAATATACACTAAGTATTAGACCTAGAAATTTCAGATTATGTGAGTCCATTATCTAGAGAATCTACTAGAAACTAACTAGAGCTGGGAGTCAGCATTCTGTATGAAATTGAAAGAGGCCATTCTCATGGCCATTGTTAGACTGAAGTATAATAAGAAGTATCATACAGTCTTTGGTAGATCAGAGTATCTTAGAACCACTTGGTTCATCTTTTGATAGTTGTAAGACCTTAGGCCTGGCAGTCATAAACATCTGACAAGTTAAACTGGCTGTGTTAGAGGCACAGAGATTGTTTTGCTCTATCTAGTTCAGGTTTGAAAGAGTTGTTCTAAAGTACAAACTTTATTCACATTTAGTGTAATCAATCAATTCTATTAAAAAAACAGAAGAAAGTATTCTTTTAGATCATATTTTCTTTGTCACTGACAGTTTTCATAAGAAGCATATCTAATATTGCTTTGAAGACACTGAGGTAAAAAAAATGAAAAACCATAGTATTTTTTCTTTTCACCGTGTTGAAGTATAATGTATCATTATGGACACAGACAGAGACTATCAAAGGCTATTGTCATGCAATAATGGAGAAAAATCCTAATAACATTAGAAAATTCAAATACTGGTACCTAGGCATTGACTCATCAGTAGTAGAGCAGTGCAAAAGAAATGACTGAAGTGGAAGCTGGGTGCTGGTGGCTCACATCTGCAATCTTAGCTACTCAGGAAGCTGATATCTGCCCAGGCAGGAAAGTCTATGAGATTCTTATCTTCAATTAACCACCAGAAAACAGGAAGTGGATCTGTGGCTCAAAATGGTAGAGCATTAGTCTGAGCACAAAATCTCAGGGACAGCATCTAGGCCCTGAGCTCAGGACCCATAAAAAAAGAAAAAAGAAAGAAAGAAAAGAAAAAAAAGATTGATTGTGTACATTTTGTTTTGTTAGAAATAAATGAAGTATGCCACAGAATGATTGTCACAGCAAAGAAAAAAAAAGGTTGATATTTTTATGGCCTATGCCTTTGAGCCCAAAAGCCCTAGAGAAGCACTAGAGTCATACACCCAACTGAGGAAAGAGATTAAGGAAGGACTGACATTATAACCTGGTAGTGTTGGTTATCAAAGTATGAGAATGACTAAAATAGCTTCATTCATTAGGTTAAAGCTATGCAATTTGTTGACTTCTGGAAATTCCAGGATGAGCAAAGTTGGTGAGCAAAGCAATGAAAGGATTCTAGGAAGAAATTCAAATTGACCAACTGCTCATTTGACTACATAATGGAAAACAGCATGCTTTACTTCAAAGAAAGCAGCTGGTTTCATGGAAGTTCTTCTAAGCATACCTCAACCAATGAAGCCGATTCTGTGAGGTTTCCAAGGCTTCATCACTTAAGCTCAGTTAAGATAGTGCTACTATCTGGAAAGATGCATTCACTTGATATTTAGGGACACTGGAAGTACATCAGCTGAATAGGAGGTTGAGGAGGTGCCAGGAGGTTTAGGAGCCTGTGATAGCAGATGTCTCTGAAAAGAAAACAGATTCTCTGTTGAATTCAATATTAAAACGGAACTGGGTTCATAATCAAAACAAATCTGTTTATTCAAAGATTTAGTGTTCCAGTGAACATGTAGGTCATAGGGCTTCTGAGCTCCCTGAACCAAGACATTATCTAAAACCCAGACATTGCTCAGCCTCCCATGGGTTACCCTGTCAGAAGAAGACATGACATACTGACATAATGATACCCTAGGGGATGTGCATTGGTTTCTTAGTTTTATGGATTGCTACATCCACATGACATGCTGTCTTGTCATAATTCTGACCACTAGTTATCTCTTGAATATGTTTTTATGTACTTGCACTAGTGTTTGATGTGGCTGAAATGCATGTAAGAAGAAAAAAAAAGAGAGCTTCATTTTTGCTTCTAGTGTGCTTTTGTTTCAATGTCTTTAATATAAAACTAAAATTACAAACTTTTAATTTTAAGGAAATTTTAATGGCTTCATATTTACCTTTTTTCCTGGGGCTTTAATAATGGGCTAATTTTACAGTGGTAAAATATGTAGCAAAATATTTTGATAGTGTACTATCAATAATAATTTTGTTGTTATTTAAGTTCTTATACAACCTTAGCAATAATTAACTCTATTTTGGGGAACATAACTAAAATGAAGACAAAAAACGAGGTTATTTGGAGCTGGAAATAATATTACTTTGTATTGATCCAAGTTGTTTATCAACTAACCCATTAACAAGGAGTATTTGAGAGCAAACAGAATCTTGGATAGAGTGAATCATTCTATTTTATAACCTATGTTACTAACTATAAAATTAGATCATCTTCTAACATGGCTACGCACCTAGATAAGTAACTGTTTCCTTTATTTCTCTAATACATGGCAGGATCAGAACTTGTCTAAATGAGTAGATCTGTGTTTGGATCACCACACAGAAATCAGAAAGCTGAACTCAAAATTCCATTTGAAGTTAAACTAATGATGCTACCCACATACTAAGAATTTATGAAATAGCTTATTACTCATGTAATTACTCTTTTTCACAGAGTAGGGCAAGCAGAAAGCAGGTTAAAAGAAGTTCCAAGAATGTAGGAAGATTAATATAGCTTTCATTGAGATTAAAGTATAGCTTGGGATAAGGTTTACATACACGGGTTATGGCTGACTGCTGTGCCCTTAAAGGGCTAAAGGAAAGAGTACCTGTGCTACTTAATCAATAGGCCCCAATATGGAGTGAAGGAGGAGGAGAGCAAGCAGAGAAAAGTGAATCCGTATGCGAATATAAAAATTGCAGTCAGAATCAGTGTTGTAAGATGGAACTAAATTCTATTGGAGAATATGTGAGAATATGCGTTGCAAGGCTATTATGCGTCTATAAGATTGGAAATGAAATTCAAATTTATCTCCTATCTAAGCAACAAACATTTAAAAGCTAACATGGAAATTTTGTTTAAAAATAAATAAGTGAATGAAATAATTTTTGAGTATCTAAAATTAGACACTGCATGGAAGAGGAATTTGAATGCTGTTAATAAAATGAAAACAAAAAGTCAAGTATATAAAAGAATCAGGTAGGATACAAAATATTATACAAGCTGTATTTTCTTGATTTTTTTTCTTTTTCATTTCATTCCATCTTTTGTTATTTCATTGCAATTTTCTTGATATTTTAGCTTGTTTTAATTCTCTTAATCCTTATCCTTTTGTCATTATTGTGTTGAAACTTGAATAAAAGAATATATTGAAAGATACAATTATTGTCTTGTGATTTCTGAAATGTAACTTCTAGTTCATAATTATACTCTCTTAAAAATACTATTCAGTCTTTTAAAAAATACTGCTCAGTATTTTTTAAAATTTTCTCTCCTACCATGTACCTTGATTTTATCCACATAATGATAGTTCTTCTAAAAGAATTCGTCAAGATGACATTTACAAAAATGACACCATAATCCAAATTCTTTCTGGAAAAATCCTAACTTATAGCTGAAGATTAGTTTCTATATTCATAAGACCTGCTATGAACAAAAGATCCTTTTAGGGATATTGCTATTTCTTCAAATAAAACACTTTTATAAAGATGTTACTAAAACTTC
This sequence comes from Dipodomys merriami, assembly GCF_024711535.1. Classification (NCBI taxonomy): domain Eukaryota; kingdom Metazoa; phylum Chordata; class Mammalia; order Rodentia; family Heteromyidae; genus Dipodomys; species Dipodomys merriami. The sequence continues at coordinate 33,710,116 of NW_027202270.1, forward strand.
AAATCTTTTTAAATTAAAGTTTAAGATTAAAAGAAGATAACAAATACTTTAAAAATAATTATCACTATTTTACAGGATTGGGGAATCATATTCTAATCATAAAATTTCATTAAAATAGACAATAAATGTAGGAGTTAGGTAAAGTACTTTTCACCTTTCAAAATAAGTGTATGGTTAAATCACATTTATGTCAATTAAATTGAAAATATTGTCAGAAAGCCTATCCCACTGACCCATGTAATACTTCTAAACATGGAAATGTTTCTAAGGCCCTTGCCCCTGGGAGCTGGTCTGGGCGAAGCAGGCTTTCTGGACTGAGTACTGTGAATAACTGAAAAGATAACCAGGAATCTTTAAATCCAGAGCACTGAGCATTTGGAATAACTAGCTAATATTCATGGTAAGAAGGCAAGAATTGGAAATAGACATTTATTTATATTGTAATGAAAGTACAAAAGAATCATTTTAAATTTTGTTTCATAGTTAATTCCTGTGTGCTGTCAGGGAAAGTAAAAGTTTACAAACTATTTTTAAGGGTCATTTTGATTGTGAAAAGATTTTAGGTTAAAGATCAAACAAACTAAAAATTATTTTCCCTCATAGTAGAGACCGAAATAAGGAACTGACTTTATGAAACAAAAGAATGTTTTAGTGTATAAAACAAACAAATCCACCTAAAAAGGCCCAAGGAAAATGAAGGGTAAAATCTGTTAATAGGCCTTTATATCCTTCAACAGGATAGAGTTTAAGAGAAATACCTTTCAAATTACAAAGGACAATAATTACTGGCATCTAGGGCTCTAACTTATATTTCCAAGAACTCTCTATTGTAAATTCAATTTTCAAATCTGTATTTATAGGTAAAATTTACATTTTTATGAAAAACTGTTGATAATTTTTTAAAATTGTCTTTGAAAACTTTTATTAAAGGAATACATTCAAATGATTAGGAGACTTTTAAAAGTAATTTCTTTTTAAAAAATATGTTTTTTATTGTAAAAATACAGTACAGATGGGTTACAGTTACATGAGTAAGGTCATGAATACATTACTTATCAAGCATTGTTGCCTCCTCCTTTGTTTTTCCCCTACCATCCCTTCCCTCCCATCTCCACAACTACATTCCCCACCTCCCCCCCCTTCACCTAAATTGTAAAGTTCATTTTTCTACATAGTGTCTTGTACCTCTCATTGTTGCAATGGGTCATACTGTATCCCTATTTAAGCATTTTGGTTTTTCCCTTCCCCTCTTCAAGCTAGAGAAGTGTATAAAAAATGCAGGGCACCAACATCAAATACAGTGAGAACAGGGGTTATACTGTGGGGGAGGAACATACAAAGAATACCTTGGGAACAATAGCAAGAAAGAAAAACTTCTTGTGTCCCTATCTTGGGGTTCATTTTGCTTAACATCATCTTATCTAGTCATGTGTACGAAGCTTTTGACCTTTTCTGCTTGTTCCAGATATATACTAGTTACTGCAAATAGGGGAAACCATAGGACCTATGTTTCTTTGGGCCTGGCTTACTTCACTTGATACAATTTTTTCCAAGTCTTTCCATAAAGCTTTCCTATGACCCAGCAATCCCACTTTTGGGCATTTACACAAATGTTCACAAATAAGACCATACTAAAGCTACCAGCACAACTATGTTTATTGCAGCATTATTAACCATATTAACATATGGAACCAACCCAGATGCCCCTCAGTACATGAATGGATCAAGAAAATTTGATATATATATATATATAATATGGAATTCTATAATATATAAAATATATTACATATTATAATATATTATATGCTATACATATTTATATATATTATATTATATGTAATATATATGTATACAATGGAATTCTATGCCTCCATCAGAAAGAAAGATATTGAGCCATTTGTTAGGAAATTGAAAGACTTGGAAAAAAGGTTGATAAATTTATAGCTCACATGAAACCATTCAAATTGGACCTTAATTATTTTTTATTTATTAATAGTAATGATACTTATAGAGAAATCTATAGAATATAATTAAAATATAGTAAACAATAAAATAAAATTTTATGTAAAAGTTTTAAAAATTAAAGAACACATTTATCACTATATAGCTTATTCACATTTTCTGAAATTAACATTATGAAGTTACGCTGCATATTCTTTCTGATATATTAGGATATTTTCTGCTTTAAAAAGCACTATGTTTTATATAAAATATATATGTTTTACATCGAAGTTAATTATTTTCTTATTATTTTCAGGGATAGATAATTTGCAGTTTCTTGATTTTTCACTAGTAGGTCATAAAAGTTTTTCTTTCAGTCTATGTAGTTCCTACCTATGTCATGTATATGTACATACCTTGCATACATGTAATTGAATAATAAAATAAGTAAATAAAATATAAATGGTTATATAAATAAATATAAATAAATGTTATTTATATCCATTAATAAAACATGATCATTTTCTAGCCCCTGCCCTTTTTATTCCACAGTTATAAAGAGTTTATTTACCAAAGAGAAAGGCCACTCAGGAGAAGAAAATCTGGAAACCTATTGTCTTTCACCTGCTCCTTTTAAACCTCAAGAGAAATTTATCTCCAAGAGAAATAAGTACAAACTGTGCATCAGAACAGAAAATTATTTGTAGTTCAAGAAGCTTAACCTTTATTCAATGTCTTCCTCAAGTCTAGAGATCAATTGTTACAAACTTTATGTGTTAGAATTTGTAAAGATAATCCTATGAATGTTTCCATGGTACAATGATATGAATCACATTAATTCTTTTCTTGGTAGTGCAAACATTGTTTGGGTACATATGAACTTAATTCATCAGGTAATAATCATTTCAAATAGGCTAATTCTGTACTTTTGAATTATCTTGTTTCTTTATAATTTGATTTTTTCCATCATTGAGAGAAAAAAATGTGAAAGAAAACATTGATCATATTCGTTTTGAAAATCAGGGTAGATATTGATGATTCTCTAATAGATTATTTAGAATAGGTAAGAAAAATTGAATGATATTTAGTAATAATAATATCACTAAATTAATAACACTTAGAATCATAATTACCCAAAATTTCAAACAAGTGCTTTCTAAGAAATATATAGAATATATATACAATATTATTTATGATGTATACCTTATTACATACTTTTAGCTATTATAGAATTTAGCTAATATTTGAAATGTCGCATAAATGCATATATACTGCTAATCAAAAGTAGCTGGATATTTTCAGCTCTAGTTAAAAGAAAAGCTAAAATTCTCATATGTTATCTCATTTTTTACCAAATGGTTATCAGATATTCAATTTGTATAAAGTAGTTACACTCAATCTATTCTGATATCCTGACTTTCATAATTTTGTATCACATTGACTGTTGTGTTTCATTTGTGATTTTTCTAAAGATCCATTTGTCCTTGATAGTTCAATTAAAACGTGATTAATGCCAGGCACTAGTGGCTCACATCTGTAATCCTAGATATCCAGGAGGCTAAGATCAAAGCGGTTCAAAGCCAGCCCAGGCATAAAAGGCCTAGAGACCCTAATTTCCAATAAACCACTCTGAAAACCAGAAGTGATGCTGTGACTCAGGTGGTAGAACACTAACCTTGAGCTGAAGAGCTGAGGGACAGCACCCAGACTCAGAGGTCAAGCCCCACTAAGACAAAAACAAAAAACCAAACAAACAAAAAAAAACCATATGATTAGCTACAGACATCAAGATAAGTCAGAAAAGTCAGATTGTGTCTTTTCTTTTCTTTCTTTTTTTTTTTTTGTCAGTCATGGGGCTTGAACTCTGGGCCTGGGTGCTGTCCCTCAGCTCTTCAGCTCAAGGCGAGCACTCTACCACTTGAGCCACAGTGCCACTTCCAGTTTTCTAGTGGTTTATTGGAGCTAAGAGTCTCACGGACTTTCCTTGCCCTGGCTGGCTTTGAACTGTGATCCTCAGATCTCAGCCTCCTGAGTAGCTAGGATTACAGGTGTGAGCCACTGGCACCCAGCAAGATTGTATCTCTTCTTTTCATATGTGTGTGTGTGTGTGTGTGTGTGTGTGTGTGTGTGTGTGTGTGTGTGTGTGTGTTTCTGTGGGTCTGTGTGTCTGTGTGTGGGTCCACACATGCATACATGCCATGAGTATATACATATAAACATGTATGAGTGCATATGCAATACACATTATAGGAAAGACATGTTTACTTATTCAAAGAAGTATTTCTTGTGCTTTTGAATAAATTATGTTTTTTAATGAATTTCTTATTATTTTATTTCTCTTTTTCTAAGACCTTTCATTTATTGTTATTTTTCAAAAGTTGCATGAGAAACATTATATTATAGACCTGGGTTTGTTTTCTGCCTTGGCTTTACTCCATAGTGTATGATACAGAATATTCTCAATACCGTTATTTTCTAGGCATATGTCTTAGCAGTTTTACTTGTTCTCTGATTCAAAAATTAATTTGATTTTCTTCAATTTATATTAATTGACTAATTGAGTAATCACCTAGTAACTTGTAATTTGTTTATAATTACATGAAAATGTCAATAATATTTATATTTTAGTCACTTTTCGTATTCTTGCATTTTGTACTTACATTTATTTTGAGGCCTTGTCTGTATTCATGTCTCTATACTACCCAGATACATCATCTAAGATGTCAAAGTGGAGGGCTTTTACCAGCTTAGTCAAAAGATTTACAGTTGACTAAATAGGCTTGTAAAGAGGCCAAAAACATGAATAAACCCAGCAGGGAAATATGGTATTTTTTCCTCTTGTTGAGGAAGTGGTTTTGGCAAAACTTTGTGCCAGACTTGGCTTGGTTGGCTGCCATTTCTCATACTAAAATGCCTTTTCCACTGCATCCTAACTTGTAAGACTGCCAACCACAGTATACGAACAAATATATTCTAGATACCTTATGGCAACCCATGTCACATTCTTTGATTTAACAACTTTGGCCTAACAAAGCAGGCAGAAATAGTTGCCTCAGGAATCATTTTCTCAAGCAGCATTAAAAAATTCTGGTAAGAGACAGGTGACCATAACATTCTTTACTGTTCTCACATTCCACATTGAAAGCTCCCCCTACCCCCTTATGCTTATTCAGGGAAAGTATCTTGGGAAAATTCTGAATTATGTTCTTTTCTTCCTATACATATGAACGACTTACGATCTAAATGTAGGTTACAGCTGTGCTCATAGTATTTCCATTTACTTGTATCCGTTAAAACTAAGAAAATAATCACATAAAAATTCAGATTGCCATCTTTCTCTTGAAAATTTTTGAAAGATTAACTCTGAATGTTATATGTCAGTTCTCAGGGAAGCTGATGCTGAGGTTTAATTTGGTGTGCAGAATATTATTTTTTAAGTAGTCTTGAATCAGTACTTATGGATAGAGAAGTATGGATGGAAGAAAGTACAAGTAGAGAAACTCCACTGACCACCTGACTGATCCAGAATATACTTGAATTAAGGTGATCCTCTTCAACCTCCCATTCCTTTTCAAGCTGGCATGGGTTATGTGATGCATGTGATACCATCACCTTGGGAAAAGGCAACAGAAAGCAGCAGAAGCAATCCTTAAAGGAGCCAATTGCTAAAGATTCTGGGAGCTGAACACTAATTTCTAAAAGTGCTATCTTGGTAGGGCATCAATTTGCCCTGTATAGTACATTATAGTATTTCATTTCAGAACATCCATCAACCAGAAATGAGAAGAGCTCCCTTTATATTATAGAGCAGCATTTGTAATGTTGCCCTGTTCACACTTCCCCACCAATCACTGGCCTCTGTATGAGACCATTTGAGTCCAGAGCTTGACTGCTACTGACACTGATTTCCAAATAGGCTATGTAATTTCTTGTTTCTTTTGTGTGTTCTCCCCACTATGGCTTATCCCCCATTGTCACTGTATTTAATGTTGACACCCTGGTATTGTATATACGCTTATCTGAATTAGGGAACAGAAAGGGGACAACATTATGGTGAGACATAGGACAAGGACCAGTGCACCAGTGATATTCACAAGATAATATGTTGGAAATGATCAGTACAACTTGGGTGGGTTGGAGGTAGGGAAAGTGGGAGAAAAATGAGGGAGGGCGTAACAAGTTTGACAAAAAATGTATTTATTACCTTACTTGTGTAACTGTAACTGCTCAGTACATCACCTTGACAATAAAGAAAATCTGATGGATTAAAAAACCTAGACATTCTAATTTCATAGTCTATTATATGCTTCTAGAACTTTGCCAACACCAGTACTTTTAAGTTCTTCACTAAAGCAATCAAACAGTGACTTACTACAAGTTACATATAGTACCTCCTTTTATTTTGCTAGGTAGTACTGGAGTTTGAACTCAGGATGCTTACTAGACAGGTACTGTATCACAGAGACATTATTTCACCACTTCACAGACCTATTTTTAAGTACATATTTTATGGTTTCTAAGATACAGTTCAGAATTGTAGCTACATGTATTATTAAAAATTAAGGCCAGATGTGGTGGTGCTCTCTTATAATCCTAGAAACCAGGGAGGTCAAAATGGGGACAATCACCATTTATGTGCAACCTGGGAACAAAGTTATCAAGAACCTCTCCTTACCCCGAAAATCTCTGCCAACCAATAAGACATAGGAGTGTGTACTTGTAATCCTAGCTATTCAGTAGGCATTTAGGAAAATATGGTTGAAGGCTGGTCCTTAACAATAACTTGAGACCCTAATCTAACACAAAAAAAGGTTAGGGGTATTGCTTAAATGTAAATTGCCTGCCTAGGTATCTTATGGGTCTGAATTTAAATGATACATTGTCCTAAGTCGAATATAAATCTAATAAATATAAAGGAACATACTCATAATATATATATATATATATATATATATATATAATACCTAAATACTTGATTACTACCCTACTGGAGATACTATAGAAACAAGATCTTTATGTTTGAATATAGAAAACCATAATTATTGTAAAGGTATACTGAAACTATTATGTGTAAGGGGCACTCCTAGGACACAGTTTGTCACAGGAACCAGTTTTCCAAATAATGATTCGTTCTGTTGCTAGAAACAGTACGATCTTTTCTTGATCTCCACAGAAATAATATTACTGTAAATTCACTGAAGATGAGAATGGAGATGAGATGGAGATGAAGTTCTAGTCTCATTTAAATTAGCTTTTTACTTACATTAATAGACTAATCAATGAAATACTCTAATCCAGAGAAATTCAAGGTATAGGATAAACCTGTTTATGCAGGTCTTTTGAGAACATTGCAAAAAGTCCAACATCTCTGGACCAAATTCAAAGATCATCAATAACATCCTTCAATACAGAAATGCCCTCATATTAGCAAACCTCTGTTAAAAATTATTGGATCAGGGGGAAAACAAAGGAGGAGGTATCAATGCTCACTATGAAATGTACTCATTACCCTACTCATGTAACTTTAACCCCTCTGTACATGTTTATGATAAAAAAAATTAATAATAAAAAATTATTGGACCAAAAGAGTTTAATCAATATATAAGGCCATTTGTCAGTCCCTGCTGCATGTGAACTAATCCACACTAGTCCATCATCTCCATTGCATTCCCATTAAGCCATTCTACCATAGGAAGAAGATTTATCCATCTGCCCAAACCATCTTCTAAACTTTATCTATCAAACATGCTTAGTGTTGGCATTTAGAAAATGATTTATGCTTGCTTCCAGGGATAATACAACTTAAATCCCAGTTCCCTTTTCCTCAGGCCTTAGGCTATTTCTTGGAAACTGGAAAGGAAATGTTCAAACATGTGAACTCAAGCCAACGCATTTCTGGGAAGCTCTAAATATTTAATACAGCAAATGGAAGCATTCCTTTTAAAAAGATCTTGTTATCCTAATCCAATATTGAGTATTTTGTTCAGGATAGTACGTTATCTGTGCAACTATGAAAGGTAATTTCAACTGTCATTTTTTTCAATATACTTATAGAAACTGCATTAGAAATGATTGGGAACTTTAGTATTATATTTAGCATTTGGTTCTCATGTCTACAATATAGGGAGAGAACTTATTGAATAAAGTGAGTAGGTTGAGTAATAAAGCATAAGAGAAATGCTTGTGTTTCATCGCTACTCTTGTCTGTAACTAGTTAGATGAACTTGTGTGAAATGTATAACTCCTTTTGGCTCCATTTTCCATCTGTGAATTTATTGAGTTGGAAAACATGATCTCTGTGGGCCCTTTCAGTCAAAAACTCATTGACTACTTTCGTGATTACCTTTTCTACATTTTTCAGATGTTAAATTGGAAAGAAATTAAGAGTTTGAGAAAAATTTTTGGAAAGCTTTCAGCTCTATTTTGCAAATGCAGATGTTTGGTTACATATAGAATTTCCCTGATGCCTAATGATATATGACCTCAGCTGCCTTCAAGCAGATTATCCATCTGTTAGCTCATGTCAACTCTGGAATGATAATTTTAAAATATCTTCAGGAGAATAGTTTCATAGGATACAACACATCTTGAGACATAAGAGGCATGACCCATTTCCGCATGGGTAAAAGAGGGCTGGAACCTAATTTATTTACTGGTGTGGGGTAAACTCAAGGTGGCTGACCCATGGACAGCTATTTCTTTGGGCAAGTCTGCACTGGCAGGAAGAACGTAATATCCAGAATGTATACAACAGATGATGCTAGTAATTACAGGCATGTCATTTGTTTCCAAGAACAGCAGAAAGTAATAGATCAAAGAAATCAATGTTGACTAAACTTATTGACTGTTTTTTTCATGACTACTTAGTGAATTCCTGCTATATTTCTATTTAAAAAAAAGAAGCAGCAGAGTCCATATGTGGATAATCAGTGTTAACTGCCATTCAGTGTAGAACAGGGTTAAACTAAGTAAATAGGAATAAGTTATGAAACTGGAATATTATCCATACTAGAGGTGAAGGATGACAGTCAGAGGAATTAAAATTCCATGCAGAATCTCATATCAGTAACAATGTAAATAATTTATTTATAACATCAAATAAAGGCAGGCCTAAAAATAATAATAATTTTTCACCTGAAAGTTTTCTTTGAGTTTTGATCCTAAGCATTCTCAGGTAAACTTGTGCTTTTACACAGACTTCTTCTCCATAGTCTCTCAGACTTCCAAAGAGCATAGTTAGCATTATGTATAAAACATATATTACAGTGTACACATATTGATTCACATTAACATTTACAGCTCTCACATTTGAATTACATTTGATTTCAATATTGAAATAATGTTTTCTTATTTTGTGGTACATAATGTACAATGAATGATAACTTTTTGTAATAATCTTTATTACTACATTTTTATAATTTGAAGAAAATGTTACCTTTGTGTCCCACTATGATTCTGTAATATATCCACCCACAGAAATTGTTCCTAACTCCTGGAAAATGTTTTTCTGAGAATGTAAATTGCCACCATCTTTTGACTTTAACAAAATCACCTCAATTTCCAAATTAGAGTTTTTAGTTGCATGTGGAAATCAGAACTATGACTTTGACTTAAATTTCAACACAAACAATCTATGGGTGGGGCTTCATAACTGGTAGAGTGAAATATGGAACAATATTCTCTTTACGGCAGGGGTCAAAGAAGTCTGAAGGCAATAAGGGATGAGAAAAGAAAGAGTTGAAAAATGGTCTTTTTAGTTGTGTCGATATAATTCCATACTTATATCAGGTGGCAGCTCTATATTAAAACTTTTGTGAATAGCTATCAGGCTGCTTTCCAAAATTAAAGTTTATTTTTTACAAAAATATTTTTATTTTCTTTAAATAATTGTATAAAAGAGTCCCCATTCAATAAAGCAGTTTCTGAATAAAGCGTCTCTTGGTTAATGCCACCTCTTTTAACATTCTCACACACCCCTTCCCTCACATTTTGTACTTTTTTAAGATTCTGTATCTAATTTTTTCAGCCATTTCACAGAGTAATTTAGGTATATAATGGATCTTGATATGTGTCATACCTTCAACATCTTCACCCTTCCCCATTTACCCCTTCCCTTACTTTTCTCAATTCTGTGGTAAATACAATTCATTCTTGCTTGCAGTCTATTCCTTCCTCCTCCTCCCACACTTCAACACTTCTACCCCTCTCTTCTTGCCCTCTCCCCCCGGATACTACTCATTTCCTGGTACTTTTGGACTTTGACTTAGACTTTGTAAAGAATTATATTATTTGTGCTCTCCATACAGTCTATTATACTTCAATTAACTCATTTATAATTTATGAACTTTTGCAAACCACCCATTGTGTTTACTTCTAGATTTATAGGCACATTCTAACGCCCACAAATGAGGGGAACCATGTAACCTGTGTCTGTCTGGGTCGAATGCTGGAGGGATGTGGCAAAAGGGAATACTTCTAGTGGGAATGTAAGCTTGCTCAACCCCTCCGGAAAGCAATACAGTTCTTCAAGAAACTATACATAGAACTATCCTATATCTCAGAAATTCTTATTCCTAAGTATGTATCCAATAAAGGACAAAGATACACTAAAGTCACCAGTACAGCCATGTTTATTGCAGCCACTATTTACCATAGCTAAGACATGAAATAAACCTAGATGCCCCTCAATGAATGAATAAAAAAAATCTGGTTTATATGCACAATGAAATTCTACTTATCCATCAGAAAAATATATTTATTACCATTGGTAAGGAAATGGAAAGATTTGGAAAAGCTTACATTAAGTGAAGGCTGATTTCAAAGGTAATATGTGAGGATTCTAATAGTTTGCATCCTCAATGATTGTTCTGGTCTGACTCTTGGAGGATAAATGTCCTAGTGGGTATTAACTGCTATCCACTTATGATTTTGACTTTTATTTCTCTGTTTGTTAGCTTATTGGTCATTTATATCTCTTTGTAGCCATTCATTTATATTTGTAAATTAAATACATTAAAATGATATTTATTATATATGCCAGATCGGCTCTAAAATGTTAAATTGTTGAGTGATTACTTCTTATGGTTGGCTAATACTTTACAGTCTTGGTTTCCAGAAAGTGAATCCAATCATTAAGAAGGGCTTGGATCAGGACAGGCTCTTACTCAATCAGTGGATTAGTCCATTGATAGATTCATAATGTGATGGAATTATTAGGCAGTGATGCAAATTGCTAGAGGTGGGACCTCACTGATGGCTATGGAGTGAGTGCCTTTCTACCTGAGGCTCTGTCTCACTACAGATCTTACAAAAATTGGGCCAGCTGTCCATGCACTGAAATCACAAGACTCTATACATATTTCTTTCCTATATTGCTTCCCTCAGATATTTTTTCTTTAAAGTGCTGGAAGCTGATTATCACATGACATCTCAATTGCTTTCCCATTTATTTTTTAATATTTCTTTTATACATATCTATGAAAGCTGTAATAAATCTCATCTTCAAAATGATAAAATTAAGACAGTTATGCATCTTTCCTGAGATTCTATAAATGTCATTAGAACAGCTAATGTCCTCACAGTTCAATTATGGAACTCATGATTTTACAATGGAATTGTTATTAAAAATCATTTATACCCTCATGATTTAAATTAGTTCCCAAAAGTCCATGTGCTGGGCAAATAATACCAAAAGTTATTTTCTGGAATTTGGAGGTGGAATTTTTGGATGGTAATTAGGATTAGATGAAGTCAAAAGAGTGGGGCATAAGGACTTTAATGACCTTAGAAGAAGAGAAAGACTTGAACAGACATGATTGCTCTGTGTCCACTTCCATGTCTCTTATCAGATGCTGAACAAGATACCAGCATCATGCTTCTGGAATTTTTAGCTTCCAGAACCATAAGCTAAATTAAAGTATATTCCTGTTACTATTCTTGAGTGTTACCTTTGTTAAAAAAAAAAGTAAATAAAGACTGAACCATGTGAAACAGAAAAGGTTTTGAAGAATTGTCAAAAGAAGACAACCTAAGGGGGGAATCAAGGATAGTAATAATTCTTGACAATAAAAAGGACAAATTTAAATGAATAGTTTAAGAACTTTGGTTATGAATTGAATATTTTGTCCACATGAAAAGAGTTCAGGTTTACACATGAAGCAACTGAATGAGAAAATAATGAGATAAATGGACAATTCAATTCAGTCACCATAAAGAATAAAAGGCAAGAAGTAGAGGAAACAGCCTTTAGCAGCAGAAGGTGGAAAGCTTATGGTTAGATCTTCTGATCTTTTGAAAAGGAAAGTATGGAAGGATTCAAATGACAAGCTTGGTTTTTAGGGGAAAAGTAGCAATTAGTACCCAGTTCTGAAGGTTTAATCTAGACCTTTGATTTGTTTGATTTCTTTCTAAATCTAAAATCTGTCCTTTCATTACTTCCTGAAGTTAATTTGTTCCCCAAATTACAGTTAACTGAAGTCTCAGATAAGGTGCCTTCTAACTAATCAGGCTTTTATCTGTGTTGTTTTCTCAGTGACAGATTAATTGCCTAAATTGCCTTTTTATTTTAAGTAGTCCTGAGAAGGAAATTTAGCAATTAAAATGATTTAGCTTTGCAGCTTATGTAGCAGTCAGAATGACATTTGAAACACAGGCAGAGAAATTAATAAATGATTGTACAAAATAACATACCAGAAATGTTTGTTGCTATAATTGAAAGTATGTAACTTAATGATCCAGGTCAATTTTTACAAAGAATCAATAAGTAGTGCTTTTCAAACACCTTTAAAAATTGATTGCTTCCTAATCAGTCGTATTTCAACTATAGACATGGATTTGAATATTTAATTCACTGATTTTTGAAGTAATATGCTGTGCACTTCATTTTTATGTAGTTGATAATACCTTCTTGTAGAGATATAGTGAGTATTCATAAAAGTTTAATTAACTAGAAAACTCAAGTCAAATTAAGAATAGGTTTTTATGTATTTATTTATTGAAGTTTTTATTTAATTAATTTTTTATTTAATAAAGTTATATTCTTTCTGCATTTTAAATATTTCTCTATATAGTCACTTTAGAAAAGTAAGAAATTAGGAAATAATGCCTTTACAACATTTAACTGTTAGAAATTATACCTACCAAAAATATTCTTACAATTTTAAGCATGCATTTTAGATTTCCCCTTATGAATGTAGACATTCATAGATCATTCATCAATAGAAATACATTTGCTATCTCCCCAAAAATTATCATTGTAATATTCCCAACAATATTTTGTCTTTACTAAACATTAATTATGTTTTTACATTAACAAATACCTATTTTTACAAATATATATTAAGCTATATAGAGTTTAATGGTTTTATGGATCCAAATTTTATCATTGCTAAATTTAGAGATTAAAAGAGCATTTTATTACTACAAACATATCTATCTTCATGTTTGTATATACACAAATATATACTTATATGTATATATTTTTACATGCGATGAAAAGGCCAAAAGTATTATTTACATATGAAAAAGAAGTAAGAAAACATTTTTCATGGGTCTACTTTATCTCCAGAATGTTGGACAGGGAATAGATAATGACTTAAACCCAGATAAATGTATTAGGAAGGGATTTGAAAAGTATTATGAAAACTATTTCTTTGATCCAAAAATTACTAGTTTTTGAAACAGAGAAATATTCATTTGTTTACACACTATGATCATTTGCACAGATTTAGTGACAGATGATGTATTATGTGAACTATGTTTAAGATAGTCAAAATTGTCACCTGATTTCTCAGACAGAAAATTTACAAATGCTAGTGCTGAAGGTTTTTCTCTAAAACTTCATAAATATCTGACTATATTATAGAACAACAGACAAAAACAAAATAGAAAAAATTATATCTTTAATTTGCTTAAATGAGATTGAATCTGCTTTCCCATGTATGCTGTCCATATTTTTAAGTAGGACATACGTATATTCCTTATTTATTTGTGATAGTTCTCAAGATATCTTTGAGATGAAATGTTTAAACAAATCTATTGAGCAATAGTTTAGATACAATAATATTTGTTATTTACATTTGTGTTTTACGTGTACAGTGTAATTTTTAATAGAGGTGTATTTGGGAAATCATCACCATAATCTAAAACATTTTACTCATTTCCAAAACATTGTCAATTACCCATTTTTATCAGTTTTGTTTATTATTCTAGCTTTGCAAAACTACTACTTTTTAGTGTATTTTTAATTATCCTTCTGAGACAATTTTACAATTTGTCCTCTTCAGTAATAAGTTTGCATTTGTCTATGAAAAAGTAAACAGACTTCCAGGGCTATCTTGAATAAATGATTCTCTAAATATGTGTGTACAGATTTTTTAGTTCCTCTGAGTAGACAGGAGGGAGTTAGAAATGTAGGATTATACTGCCATTTATGTGTAACTTATTAAAAAGCTGCTAAAGTATGTATATATATATATATATATATATATATGTATACATGACTTGGTCCTATGATACATTCCCACTTGAAATGCATAATAGTGTTTTCTGTTTCTGCACATATACCTTGATATTCTTTGCCTCACTGATTAAAGATATTCAAGAAGGACTGAATTAGTAACTCACTGAACTTTTTCAATGTAAATTTCTCTAATAATTAATAATATAGATCATCTTTTCATGTACATATTGTCAATTTCTCTCTCTCTCTCCACCTTGGGAAAATATTATTAAACCTTTATTGGGTCATTTTTATTAGTTTATCATTTTCTCATTTTGACTCATTCTGAGTACAATGTCTTTATAATATAGTTTTCTATTGTATTTTTTTACTTTTTAAATAGTGTTTTATTAATTGAGGTGGTATTTATATAATATAAATCTCTCTCTTTTCATTTTTGGTGTGGATTTGCACTTAGGGCTTTTTCCTTGTTAAAGTGGAACTCATATCAATTAGGCAATGCCCACAAACCTTTTTGCTTGGTCAATTTATTTATCTACACACAGTTAAACAAGGGGTTACATACAACTTAACATGTCAATCTATTTATATAGTGATTGTGATCAGTATCACCACTTCTGTCTTTGTTTGAAATCCAGAAGTATTTAAGCTGTATTTTAAATCACTCGTTTTAGTTTCTTAAATAAAAATAACCTGCTAAATCTATGGGCAGAAAAACACATTTGTGATTCACTATGAATTTTAGAAATATTAATATTGTAGTTTTCTTTCTAATACATTTGAGTTGATTTTTACATAAAATGTTTTGTATTCAAATACAATAAATTATCTAAGTTGTAAAGAAATGAATGTTATGCTATGCTTCTTGTGACTTTTTTAAAACCTTAGGCTTAATGTTTCAAATTTTGAAATCTATTTTAAAATTAATTTATGCACAGATAGCCTAATATTATAGATATACAGCCCTAAATTATAGAAATGTTTCACATTATAATAAAAGCTAGGAATTTCTATACTTATGTCACAATTAGAAACACATGGAACCATTTCCAAGGTATTCTAGAATTGAGATTCTATGAACCAAAAAATAAAATTTTAATGAAGTGGAAATAGCTAAAAATATTTAATTTTAATTTTAATTTTATTTTATTGTAACACAGGGGTTACAGTTACATACATAAGATAGTAAGTACATTGTACAATCTTTGCTCCAGCTCATCTCATAGACCCTGTGGATTCCAGATAAGTAGCTGTTCTACTGAAGCCAAGAAATATTTTTGTAAGGTAGTTTATTAGAAGAGATGGACTGGATTTTTTTGTACATGGGAGTTTTTCCCATTTCTTTACATCTGTTTTAATTTCTTTTTTCAAGTTTTCCAAGTTTTCATCATAGAGATCCTTCACATTTTGGTTAATTCCTTATTTTAGTTATTTTTGAGGCTATTACAAATGGATCTTCTTTCCTGATTTCAGTCTCAATCTGCTTGCTATTGGCATACAGGAAAACTACTGATTTGGGGGAGGGCTAAATTTTATACCCTGCAACTTTGCCAAAGTTTCAGATCAGTTCAAGTAACTTGGGGGAGGAAACTATAGGGTTCATTAAATACAGAATCATGTTATCTGCAAAGGGGGTTAGTTTTAATTCTTCATTCCTTATTTGGATCCCCTTTATGTTTTTCTTTCTTCTTATTGTTCTTGCTAAGATTTCCAATAATATGTTGAAGAAAAATAGAGAGAGTGAACATCCTTGTCTGGTTCCTGATTTTAGATAACTTTTCACTATCAAGTATTATGCTGTCTGTAGGTTTGTCGTATGTATCCTTTATTATATTGAGGAAGGTTCTGTGGGTTCCTAGCTTCTCCAGAGCTTTTATCATACAGGATTGTTGAATCTTGTCAAATGATTTTTCTGCATCTATTGAGATAATCATGTGGCTGTTATCCTTGCTTCTTTTGATGTGTTGAATTACATTAATTCACCTATGTGTATTGAAACAGCCTTGCATCCCTGGAATGAATCCCTTTTGATCATAGTGTATGTCTTTTTTTGGTTAGTTTATGAATTTGGTTGGCCAAAATTTTATTGAGAAGTTTTGCATCAATTTTCATCAAAGAGATAGGTCTATAATTCTCTTTCTTTGATGAGTCCTTGTCTGATTTTGGGGTGAGCTTTAAAGTGGCTTCATAGAATGAGTCTGGTGGTGATCTTTCCATTTTCATTTTTATTGAAGAGTTGAGGAGTATGAGAGTAAGTTCTTTGAAGATCTTAATCTGCAAAGAAATAATTACCCAATTAATAAATGGGCTGAAGAGAGACTTCTCATAAAAAAGAAGAATGGCTGATAGACATGTTGAGAAACGTTCAACATCTCTGGCCATAAAAGAAATGCAACTCAAAACAGCAGAGATTCCACCTCACCCCAGTCAGAATTACCATTATCAAGAAAACTAACAATAACAACTGCTGGTAAGGATGTGGCCAAAAAGGAATGTTACTATACTGTTCAGGATAGGGGGATATAAATGTAAATTTGTTCAAGCACCCTGGAAAGCAGTATGGAGGATCCTCAAAAGGCTAAACATAAAGCTCCCCTATGAACCAGCAATCCCACTCCTGGGCATTTATTCAAAAGATGACACACAAGGCCACACTAAAGTTAACAACACAATCAAATTCATTGCAGCATTGCTTACCATAGCCAAGGTATGGAATCAACCCCGATGTCCCTCAGTGGATGAATAGATCAAGAGAATATTGTGTGTATGTGTGTGTGTGTGTGTGTGTGTGTGTGTGTGTGTGTGTGTGTGCGCGCGCGCGCGCGTGCATGTGTGCACATGCATGCACGCTTCCATCAGAGAGAATGATACTGTACCATCCATAAGGAAATGGAAAGATTTGGGAAAAACACAGGTTACATGTAAACAAAGAAACACAAGTTATATGGTTTCCATCATTTTTTGTACCTAGAATGAGCCTATATATCTACAAGTAAACACACCTTGATGGTAAATGTCAAAGAAATTACACTTGTACATGATAAATTATACAAGACTCTAGAATTCACATGGTGAAACTAAGGAGGATATGAGGGTCACAAAGGCTCAATAACTGTGTGTATATGATCACATAAAATGATATTTATCAAAATGAATCCAAGAAATGGAAATAAGAGGTCTTTATTTTTTTCCTTTGTTGCTGTTTTTGGCTTGCACCTATTGTCTTGTTTATAAGTTTATCTGTTTTGGAGAGGTAAGAATGGAACACAGAAATTGTGGGAAAAGGGTCAACAAATGCAGCAGTAATACTCTCTAGACACTATGTTTAAAATGAACTATCCAACGTGTGGGGAGTAGTCAGGAGGGAAAAACTAGGAGAGAATGAGAGAAGGGGTGACACTATTAAAAAAGAAATGTACTCAGTACCTGACTCATGTAATTTTAACCCCTTTGTACATCACCTATACAATAACAATAAAAAAGAAAAAATAGAGTAAATTTTGGTGATACTCCAGATAATAATAATAACCAGTGTCTAGAAAAATATAATAAAATAAATGCCCACCTTTGGCCCTCAGCTCCACCCAAACTAAGCTTCTCCCTGCCCTGGAGTTCCAGCCATACAGCTGGCCCCTCCCTCTCTCCTCCCAGACCCACTTGAACTGTCATCTACCTCATTTCCTACCTACCAGACCCTGCTGCTACCTAGATAATGGAAGCTGTCATGTGCTCTCTCTCCAGGACAAATATGGCTCCTCTAATAAACCTTGTAATAATCTTCTCCTGTGCCTGCCTACCTCTGTGTGGTCCCCTGGGATAGATGTGATAGATCCTTTCAAGTACTTTAAGTTTGTATGAATAAATTAAATGTAAACTAAACCAAGAATGTCTACCTTTAAAATATTGTAATATCAACTTTTCATATAATCAGATGTGAAGAACACATAAAATGTCCTTTTTCCTTCATGAAGGCCATTGCCATTTCATTATGGGCAGGTGTATTTGGGAAACATTATACAGAAGCTGATACAATGAAAGAAGTATTAAGAACACTTCCAACAATTGTTGACTATATTTGTCAACCAAGTGTACATTACTGTGGACTGGAAATATGACTTATTGGTAGAGTGCTTGCTTAGCATGCATGAAGCCCTGGGTTTGATTCTCCAGTAATACATAAACAGAAAAGGCTGGAAGTGGTGCTGTGATTCAAGTCGTAGAGTGCTAGTCTTGAGCTGAAGAATACAATGACAGCATCCAGGCCCATGGTTGGGGAAAAAAAAGTGAGCATTACTGAATTCTCTGTGAATCATGGACTAAAAAAATGAATCAATTGCTTAATTTGATCAAATGTGACAGAAGAGACTTTAAGAAAGTGTTTGATAATAAACATAACTAATCACACTACTAGACAGAAGATTTAAAAGTCCAAGTGTAATTGTCCAAGATTTCACAAAGCATATAGGAACTCAAAATCATAATTTTTACAGGCATCATTAATGATGACTCCCATATAAATAAATGTAGGAGAGAAAAAATACTATTGAATAAATTCATAAAACTCAGATTAATAATAAATATGGAGATCTTTCATTTTACTAAAAAATGTAAATTTAAATATTTTTGAAAACTCAAAATCTGTTACTAAGAGAGAAAAGTAAAAGTTAAATGACAGATCTCCCTGAATTTGGAAATAAAGCATGCTTTTAGGATAACAAGTCCAATTTAATAACAAGTAAAGTTAATGGGGGAAAAAACTGTGTTAAGAGCCAAGCAGTTATTATTTCCCTAATAAATTATTCTGTTGTGACTAAATAGAAAAGGTATTATTTAAATTTTGCCATCATTTTAAAGAACAATATCTGTTAGGCATAGGATATAAAATGAAAGTCGGCCTTTGGGAATGATCTTGAAGCTGTATGGTTTCAGGAAGTAAAACGCAAGGTTGACACGCTTCAATTACACAAAGCAATACTTCAAGATTACAGAAGGTCCCTTCAGATAGATGATGTCTTGTGAAGGGAAATAGGGAATAATATCCACTTTGTTGCTGGAGAGAGCAAAAGCAACTTTCATAGTGGACAAATGTTTCAGAGACAGATTTCAGCTCAATGAAAGTATTGTGCCTGTAACCATTAGAGCTCCAGCAAGGAAATGGGCTGTCTTTCACATGGATTGTTTCTATCACTGGAAATGTTAGGGCAGGATTTGGGTGAGTAGTTTTTGTGGGCAAATGTATTCCTTTTGAGAAGCAAGGTATAATTAGCTGATCTCTGAGTCTGCTTCTCTCTCCCATAGCTTGATTTGATGACCACTTTGACACACTTCAAAGTTTTAAATTGTCATTTCAATATAGATTTGAGTTTGATGCCACACGAACTAATAAACCAGATGACAATGTTCAATTATTGGTCCCCCCTTGAATATTAGCAAGCAATATATTTTTATACAGAAATTAATTTCAATTTTACTTCACTATTAAGGCAGATGCCTTTTACCTATTTTCCTCATGTTACCATCTATAGTAATTTAGATTACAAGAAAATGTGCAAAGATGTTTGTGTGCATGTCTGAATAGTTGTATGTATTACAGAAATCACAGCACTTTTATTAGTCCTTGTAATGTTTTCTTTAATCTGTGAAATTTTATTACTCAAAAGCATTTTGTACTTAGACTTTAGATTATATTCTACTCTATTTGAAATTATTGTGTTTTATTAATTTTTCTAAGCTTTTCTCTTAGTAGAGAACACCTAACTTTTCAAGGAAATGGTGTTATATAGAGGCTTTTTTCATGTGTATTGAACACAAGCTAAAGATCATATTCATGTGTCTCACTGAGAGATAAGATTCTTATATCAATAACATACTTTATATTGGAAGATTCTTCAACTATTACATGACATGTACATCATAAATTATTTTGGTTTATGTGTTTTGAAATGTTTCAGCTTTTACTGTGGAAAATGTATTTCATTCTGTTGAGCTCATATATGTGTTTTATAGGGGCAATATGTTTTATATCCGCAGAGAAGATAGAACATGGATTCTCCACATTTTAGCATGCTGAATAATTTTATATTCTTCATTCAGAAATTTGAATTTTTTTCTAGCTTTTTCTTTCAAAGAATCCCATGGTTATTAAAATTTTGCGTTTCTCTTTCCAAATTGTATAGAAAAGGTATGAATATTTAAACTTTCCTCCTTGTGTGTGGTTCTTATTGGTATTGTTTGCTTCAAGATATAATATTCCAATTCTTCAAAAACATAAAAAACACATGAAGAAGGAAGACAAGTAGACTCTTGGATCCCTTGATCATAAAGTACTGATTAAGAGAGCCATATCTTACCTCTATTCACACAGTTAGCCATGCTGTACACAGTGTCTGATGATAGCAGGTGATACCATATATATATATATATATATATATATATATATATATACATCTTTTGTGCTTATAAATATTATCTAACACTCGAGAAAAATCATGTTCTTGTAGATATCACATTAGTCATCAGAAACTTTTCCAGAAAGAAATATGTGAGCCAAAATCAGTTGTTTATAAAAGATTGTATAGTATAGCCTAATAAAATATGTCCAATAAATAGAAGGACTAATGTAAGGATTAAATACAAAGGATTCCCCCTCTTTTGACACCATTGTTGATTTCCGTATTTTTTGTATTGAATGTAAGTTTATCTGATCTGCAGTGGGAAAGGGGTAGCACAGAAATGGTGGGACAAAGGGTAAACTAATTTAGCAGTGATACTCACTAGACACTATATTGTAAATGAATTCTACAACATGGGATGAAGGGGATTGGGAGGGGAAAAAACTGGGAGAAAATGACAGAGGGAGTGGCACTGTTCAAAAAGAAATGTACTCAATACCTGACTTATGTAACTGTAACCCCTCTGTATATCACATATAAAATAAACTAAGAACCTTAAAAGCTTCTCATCCTATTATGATAGAAACAGCATTGAGAAATTAAAGAATAGGAAAAAACTTCTTCAATATACAAAGAGCATTTAGGGACAGAAATAGAACTAATCTCATATTCAATGTCATTACTGCAAAAATCTTTCCTCCTAAGGTCATGAACAACTTATGGTCATCCACTTTCCCACTTTTAACACAGAAGGTTCCTCTTGGGCAATAAGACTAAACAAAAAAAGGAAAGTACCTACATTGAAACTTAAGTGGTTATCTCTATGCACAGATGACACAGATGCTGTGTAGAGAGAAAATGATCATTTCAAGAGTTCTAATAGGACTTGTAGTAAAATCAGCTAAAGTTCAGGACAAGAGATCAACATATGAATAAAAGTTGCGTTATTATACAAATAAAAAATAAGTCTAAGCATAATCTAGGAAAGAATGGCAACTGACAATATTATCTCAAATATGAAAGTCAGCAAAGAACTTCAAGTTTTTTTTCATCCTTTCTCTACATTCAAATTAAGCTTTCCAACTCTGTGTCTAGTAGACTGTTTAGTGAATCACAGCTGAGTGTCTGGCCCATTCAGCTAGTACACCAGTTACATCTGCTCTTTTTCATGCGTTTTCCTCATAATCCATGCCAGTAACCAACTGAAATCTAAAGGAACAAAGAAAGAAAAGAAGGAGCAGGAATAGGAAAAAGGTAGGAAAACAGAGATTAAGACAAAGAGCACTAAATTTAGAGTTGAAAGGCAAAATTTAATGCTCCCTACAGAAGATAGGACAAATAAAGAAAATGATAACATGCATCAGGAATTAACACTTACTGCCTAAGTGTCCCGTTTTGTCACAATTTATAAATAACTTCTTAGAAAAAGGGTTTTAAAAAAGGAAAATTCTCAGAGCATCTGGCAATTTCAGATGTTTTCCATAACAGTTTCTTGGAGGTTGAAAATGGTCAAGGACATTTTGATTTTGTGAAATTCTCAATTTTCCTAGGGCTGAAATAGCAAAGCAAGTTTGTTAAACTTGTGTTAGAGTTTAAAAGATAAGTGATTACAGTGAGCCAATTGATACTTTAAAGTCAATAAAGTACATTCATTTTTGAAGAACCTTAGCTGGAGGTTAATGAAAAATTTCTCTGTTATTCCATTCAAGATAACAAGACCCAGGACCCAGGTCAGTCATTTAATATAGCTTCCTCAAAGCAGAGATTACTATGACTGAAATAACTTTTCCTTTAATTTTAATCAATGAAATACAAGTTTTAATAGCATTACATACTTTTTGCTTTTAAAAAATGACTGATTTAATTATTGTCATAAAACATCAAAAACACCAAGTTTTACTGTTTGGCATTTTAATAATAATGTATTACCATATGCTCACTAAACAAGAAGAAAATAATTCATCCTTTTACAATCTGATCTTATATATCTAGGAATAATTAAGGCATTCTATATTTATTTGATGTCTGAAATATTCTAAGTTCTATTTTAGGCTTTGAAAATGCATCAAGGAATAAAGTATATGCATCATGCATACACATACACATATATACATAGATATGTAGGCTCAATTTGTAGCAGTCCAGACATAAGATAAGGAGAACAATGCTTTAATTTATCAACATATTTTAATAATGTAATATTTATAGAAAAGTAATATATGCTTATTGCAAAATTTAATTCAATAAGAAGGATATAACAAAAAAAGTTCTCTTAATTATCCACGTAATTCTACTTCTCACAGGGACTATTGTTAATTTTCTACAAGTACTTGTGTATTTTATGACAACATAATTCATGTAGTCTCCAAATAAAGAAATGAGAATATTTAGATTAAAACATACACATGTTAATAGGCTTATATATTTTTGTCTTTGTTTAGCTGCATCTCTTTCTATTGTATATATCATTTTAATGCTGAGAGTTGGATATATATGAAATGAAAATTCTATTATTAGCTATTTAAATATACATCTTTTGATACTGTATGTTGATAAAACAAATCATACAAATCTTTATATGTAATAATTATTGTTATATTTACCATTCCATGATGGTAGAAAACTCACAGGGAACATAGAAAATAGAAGTAGTCTCTAATGTTAAATTTCAGCAACTGTTTGTACATATGATTTTGATGTCAATGCAATCTTTTAAAATTTATTACTTTTGGATTTTGATACCAAATGTTCTGTAGATGTTTTTCTAAGGTTGAAACCTTAGAGGCTTAAGGACTATATTTATAGACAGCATCATCTCTCCATTCATTTATTTAATCATTCCTTTCTTGCTCTCTCCTGATTTTCTTTTCTTTTATTTGGGTCCGGTCGTGGGGCCTGAACTCTGGGCCTGGGCGCTGTCCCTCAGCGCTTCAGCTCAAGGCTTGTGCTCTACCACTTGAACCACAGCGCCACTTCTGGCTTTTTTCTTTTTGCTTATGTGGTGCTGAGGAATCGAACCCAGGGCCTCTGGCATGCAAGGCAAGCGCTCTACCACTGAGCCACCTTCCCAGCCCTCTCCTGATTTTCTTCTTTCTCTTTCCTCCTTCTTTATCTCTCTCCTGTCCTCCATTATTGATTTTGAATAATCCAACATGGATATTAAGTTAACTCTTAACTCTTGATTTAGACAAAAATTTGGATACATCTGATTGTTGTAAAAGTTAATAGAAAAAAAATAAATTAAACAAGTATTACTTGGATAATTTCCTAAAACTAACCTAGTTCTGTACTAATATGTAATATAACTATATAATTTCCCTCATTGAGATATACAACTTACTTATATAATAAGAATGCTTCCAGTTCCATTATTTCTTGCATTGTTTTAAGATAATAAAATTAATATGACTATTCACTTATTTTGTTCTGTAAGAAATATGACTATTATGGAAAACAAAACATTTTTATGTTTTTAAACTATAGTATAAAATAGTCAATTTCTCCTTTTCATCTCTGTTATACATTAATGTGAAAAACTAAAAACTGTTGTCTGGGAAGACAAAATGTTCATATATGTAAAACATTCAAAATATAAATACTCTATAAAAATTTGAATCACAGTAAATAATATGTGAAATGCTGAAACAAGGTCACAGTATGACACATTGCAACAATGATACTCATAAGTTGGAAATTAACTTTGCAACTTTGGAGGGGAGGAGTGATGGAGGAGTGACTGAGGCAGGAGTGAAGGGATAATAAGAGGAAAACAAAGGAGGAGGTAACAATGCTTGACAAGAAAAGTACTCATTACCTTACTCCTGTAACTGTAACCCCTCTGTACAGCATCTTTACAAAATTTAAAAAAAAATAATGAGAGAAAAAAGATTATATGTGAATATACATGAAGACACATGTGAATTTATATCCTTTTACTTACAAAAATTAACCTATTCTAAACAATGAGAACAAGAATTAAAGTGAAAGCCAATAATTTGGCATGATTGAAAACTACAGCGCATATAAAATAATATTACAGACAGTTATTAAGGATTAAGGATTATTACATAATTTTGAAAACTGTAAGTTAATAAATATAGAGGCTTAATACAAAGTAAATTTGCTGAGTGCTAGTGGCTCACACCTCTAATTCTAGCTACTCAGGAGGTTGAGATCAGAGAATTGCAGTTCAAAGCCAACACAGGAAGGAAAGTCCATGAGACACTTATTTCCAATTAACCTCCAGAAAACCAGAAGTGGGTGCTGTGGTCCAAAGTGGTAGAACATCAGCCTTGAGTGAAAATCTCAGGGACAGTGCCCAGGCCTTTAGTTCAAGCTCCACAACCAAAAAAAAAAAGGAGAGAAAAAAGCAAATTTGTTATCTTTTATTACTTTTTACAAGAAGTACAAATAGGTATTTGTCGAGGAGTCATTCCAGTAGCATATTCTTGGGGATAAGAAAAGATAACATTTTTTTTCCTTTTAAGTTAATGGAGTTTGAACTCTGAGCTTTGTAATTTTTACGCAGACACTTTGCCACATAAGCTAGGCACCCAGCTCTTTTTGTTCTGATTATTTTTGAGGTAAGGTCACATTTTTGCTTCACCAGACTTCCCACAATCCTCCTATTTAAGATAGACTCTTGTGAACTTTTGCCTGGGGTGTGCTGGAGCCTTGATCTTCCCAGTCTGAACTTCCTGAGGAGCGAGAATTACAGGTGTGAGCCACTAACACCAGGCTTCTTTCCAGGTTTTAAAAAGATTCTTGTATTCTTTTGTGCCTGTTTTTTTCCTCATCAAAGCTAAGAATGACCAATTCTGAAGACGAATGGAATATATTGAATACCTAGAAATAAACCCACAGACCTATAGCCACCTAATCTTTGATAAGGGAGCCATAAACACAAAATGGAAGAAAGACAGCCTCTTTAACAAAGGGAGCTGGCAGAATTGGCTAAACACATGTATGAAACTGAAGTTAGATACTTATGTATCACCCTGCACCAGAATCAATTCTAAATGGATCAAAGACCACAATGTAAGACCAGATATCCTGAAATATAACAGGAAGGGATAAAGGAAACATTAGGGCTCTAGGTTGAAACTTCCTAAGTAAATACTGAAACACAATAAATCAAAGAAAGTCTGGATAGGATAAATGTGATTGTTTTAAACAGCAGTTTCTGAATGACAAATGACATATAGCTAGCAAGGTAAATAGATAGCCCACAGATTTGAGAAAAAATATTTTACTAGCTATACATCAATGGTTTCATATTTAAAATATACTTAAAGCTCAAAAAATTAAATCCCCCCAAACAAGTCCTCAAACAACCACCACCCCATTAATAAGTGGGTGGGCTAAAGACTTAAAGAGAGACTTCTCTGAAAAGGAAAGAAGAATGACCAACAGACACATGAAGAAATGCTCAACAGCTCTGGCCATAAAAGAAATGCAAATCAAAATGACACTGAGATTTTACCTCACCCCAATTAAAATGACCATCATCAAGAAAACTAATAATAGCACATGCTGGTAGGGATATGGCCAAAAGGAAACACAACTACACTGTTAGTGGGAGCATAAACCACTCTGAAAGCAGTTTGGAGGTTCCTCAAAAGACTAAACATAGAACTTTCCTAAGACCCAGCAATCGCACTCCTGGGCATTTACCCAAATTACCATATACAAGGCCACACTAAAGCATGGCACCACCATGTTCATTGCAGCATTATTTACTGTAGCTAAGATACGTAACCAACCCAGATGACCCAATGTGGTATATGTACACAGTGGAATTCTACTTATTCATCAGAAAGAATAACATTGTCCTATTTGTGAGGAAATAGAAAGACTTGGGAAAGATTATATTAAGCAAAGTAAGCCAGACCCAAAGAAACAAAGGCTGCATGGTCTCGCTTAATTGTAATAACTAAACTATGTCTAGGATATTCTTAGCAGAGGATCACAATTCCTCAAAAGCTATGTGCATATGACCATATACAATGATGTTTATGAAAATGAGCTTTGAGAAATGGAAACAAGAGATTATTTTTAGTTTTCAGGTAATTTCCCCCCCCCCCTTTGGTTTATTCTCTGTTGTCAATGATTTTGTCTTGTATATAAATTTATCTGATTTGGGAAAGGGAAGGGGAACCACAGAGATGAGGGGACAATGGGTGAACCATTGCAACAGTGATACTCACTGGACACGATGCTGGAAATGAACTTTACAAGTGGGGGCAAGGGGAGTCAGGAAGGGAGAAAGTGGGGAAAATGAAGGAGGGGTAACAAAGGAAATTTGTGTATTACTTATGTAACCATAGCCCCTCTGTACATCACCTTTATAAGAAAATAATGACATTCTCACACCATTTTGCTCTCATTTTTATATTCACCCATCCTTCTCCGACTTTGATTCTTCTACTTTTCACAATATAAGACCTTTTGGACTAAAATGGCCCTACACGGAAATTCAATCCTAGTCCTATCTCATCTTCAATGAAATGATAACTGCTAATTGCCTGTTGTGGAACCAGAATTTATAGTACATGCATGTAGTCCTAGCTCCATAGGATGCAGAGGCAAGAGAATCCTTTACATCTAGGAGTTGGAGCCCACCCTACCCAACTCTGAAAGATCCATTTTTAATCGTTTTTCTTTTACCACGTAAAGTAATATGGACACAGACGCAGAGGATTTTCATGTCAACATCTTTAGGGAGCTGTTTTTTGTCTCTTCTACAAAATATGTATCTACTAACATCCATTATTATTTCCTTTGCATTTCAGAGAATTTCTTTCCCTTCATTCCACTCACTTTCTAGCAGATAAACATTAACCAAGTTGTTTTTCCTTCTCCCTCCCTCCCTCCCACCCTCCTTTCCTCCCTCCCTCCCTTCCTTCCTTCCTTCCTTCCTTCCTTCCTTCCTTCCTTCCTTCCTTCCTTCCTTCCTTCCTTCCTTCCTTCCTGACTTTCTTTCTCTTCTTTCCTACTTTCCCTCCCTCCTTCCCCGGTTCGTTCTTTCCCGCCCTCCCTTCATCATCTTTCCTTCCTTCTATTTTTGTCATACTTTCTTTGAAGTCAGGTTATCATTCTTGCTAAGAAGGCACTTTACCCCTTGAGGCACTCCCCAACTTTTCTTTGTATTTTAGTTCATTTCAGGTAGAGTCTCACGTTCCTCTGCCCTGCCTGGGCTGAGCTTAGACCTCAGTCTTCCTACTTACAACCTCCCATGTAGCTGGGATCACAATCATGAACCACCTTCCCTGCTTGTTGATTGATTGATACACAGTCTCCTAGTTTTTGGGCTAACTACAACAATGATCATGTGACTCTTTTTCCTTTCAACTAACTGGGTTTTCAGAAATTTACCATCATGTTATGCAGAGGGTTCTTAAGTAATGACTGATACCTAGTTATCTTTCAGCTCTGATCTACTCTGCAGGTGACCCACTGGAAGTATGTTGTTCCATTCTATTGGTCACTTAATAATTGGATCATTTGTTTTGATGTTTCACTTTTGGGCTCTTGATATTCTGCATATTACTTTGTTTATCTACTGAATAGCTGAAGAAAATTTTCTCCAATTTTCTGTGGGCTGTTTCTTAATTTTAGCAATATTTTTATTGGAGAGTAAAAGTTTTGAGAACAGAGTGTTCTATTTCAAAATGGTTTCTTTTTTTGTCCTTGGCCTTGAGAACTTTTTAAAAACACTTTTAATTCTCAAGCTATGTCAGGACACTACCAGTAATCCACTGATTACAATTTAAATGTTCAGGCCCTGTACTGAATCCAACATCAGGTTCTTGTTCCTGATCATTTTTTTTTCTATAACCTGTAATTCTTTCAAGTGAAAGGGTTGAAGTTTGCCTTTGATAGGTAGATAAATTGTTGATATTCAAATAATTAAGGTTGTTCTTTTGAGAATGTGAATGATTAATGCAACACTTTTAAAATGTTTGATATCCAGAAATTTCAATATTTCTAGATTTTGTTTTATCTAATTTTATTTATTTAGTATTAATTTTATGAATTCTATTTGTATGCAAAATTGAGTATTTATTTCCCATCATCCTCAGTAAAGTTTTGCCACAGATGGTAACATGTCTTCTATCACATTTTATGTTTCATCCTTGATCCTCTGATTTCCTATGAATTTGGTATGCATCCATCTAGGCTCTACCTTTGTTCTCTTAAGTGTAATGCATTTAGAATAATGAATTGTCATGTATCCACCAATGGGTGGGATGATTCACTTTAGATTTACTGCCCTTAAAATCTTCCTTTTTCACCTATTCAGCTCTTGCTCACCTGAATACCTTACCATCATTAACCTATTTACAGATTTGCCTGTAGTTTTATCCTTCCCAGAATACCATGTATTTAAATTACATAAAATGATATGTTTTTTTTGGGGGGGGGGGTCCGGTCGTGGGGCCTGAACTCTGGGCCTGGGCACTGTCCCTCAGCTCTTCAGCTCTAGGCTAACACTCTACCACTTGAGCCACAGCGCCACTTCCGGCTTTTTTCTTTTTGCTTATGTGGTGCTGAGGAATCGAACCCAGGGCCTCAGGCATGTTAAGGCAAGCACTCTACCACTGAGCCACCTTCCTAGCCCAAATGATATGTTTTTAAACAAAGATCTCCAACAAAGTTCATTTAAAAGCCATTTGGAGCTGGGAAGATGGCTCAGTGGTAGAGTGCTTTCCTTGCATGCATGAGGCCCTGGGTTCAATTCCTCAGCACCACATAAGCAGAAAAAGCCAGAAGTAACATTGTGGCTCAAATGGTAGAGCTCTGGCCTTAAGCTGAAGAGCTGAGGGACAGTGCCCAGGCCCAGAGTTCAGACCCCACAACCAACAAACAAACCAAAAAAAAAGCCGTTCTGTCTTTTGGTAGCTTTGTTTTTAATCAGTGCATAATACTCTAAGTTTTTGGTGCGGACACAGTTGATCAATTTCCTTGTTGAACAACACCTAAATTCCTTCTATTCTGTGACATTATGACTAAATAGTTTGTTATTGACAAAAAGGTTTGACAACTGATTTTTCAAATCAGTTAGATAATTATCTAAGAGCATGAATGCTAGACCTTATAGTAAGTATTCTTAGCTTAAAATAAATGACAAACTGTTTTACAAAATAATTTTGTATTCTCATGGATGATGAATTAAGAGATCTCTTTGGTTTCCATCCTTTCCAGCATTGCCACTTTATTTTCTATTTAACCATACTAATAAATGAATAGAGGTATTTTGTTTTGTTAAATTTGTATTTCCCTAATGGTATATGGTTCTGACTATACATTCTTATGTGTATCATTTAGTGATGCAAATTTTTATTGGATATTTTTACTTCTATGTACTATTGAACATTAAGAGTTTTCTACTTTGTATCCATAACTTTTATACAAGTATTTTCTCTAGTGCTTGGATGTTCTCTGTTGATTCATTTAACTGTGTTTTAGGTAAGTTTTGATACTAGCAAACTCTGACTTTCTCATTTCATCTTTCATCCATTATTTTTGGAATTGTTTCCAAAACTTATAGTCAGTGAAACTTACCTATATTTTTACATTCTAAAAGTATTAGTTTTTTTCACTTTGACTTTTCCAGTTTTAACTAATTTTCTATAATTTACAGGGTTAATCTACCTTTTCTTTTTTACATATAGTTTAGTTGTCTAATAGCATTTGCCAAAGAAGATTTCTACAATAAACTGATCATATACTTTGTAAACAATAACTTGGTTTTATTTCTGGCTTCGCATTTCAGGGTTCCCTATTTCAGTCCATTGATCTATTTTTCCCAACCATCAATTTAGTCTTTCCATGAGGATAGCTTTGCTGTATGTCTTAAAACAAGTGTGAATCTTTTAACTGTAATCATCTCAAACATGGTTTTGGCTGTTACAGTTCTTTTATATTTTTTCCTCTATACAATTCCAATCAGATTTTCTGCATTTATAAAACAGGTTCCTTGATTTGAAATGGGCTTCTACCAAATATACTCTACAAATTGAAAAGATTTGGCAGTAAAAGACTGTGTCTTCTAACCATAAATAGAATATCTTCCCTTATTGCTTTGTCTTTTTAGAGACATTTCATTAGAAAATTTCCTGTGTGCCCATGTATATACTAAATATATGTTTTGGTAGGTACATGCATAAGTATTTCATTCATTCTGTAAATATGAAAATATATTTATTAAATAACTAATGAAACAGGATTTATATGATTTGGGGAAGGGAAGGGGAATCACAGAAATGGTTGGACAAAGTATAAACCAATGCAACAGCAATACTCACTAGACACTATGTTGGAAATGAACTTTACAACTTGAAGTGATGGAGTCAGAGGGGAGGGAAAGTGGGAGAAAATGAAGAAGGGGTAACACTGTTCAACAAAAAATGTACTTGTTATTGTAAATGTACATGTAATTGTAAACCCTCTGCACATCACCTTTACAATAAAGTAGAATATTATTTATAAAGAAAGAAAAGAAATGTACTCATTACTTTACTTATG
Organism: Dipodomys merriami; assembly: GCF_024711535.1. NCBI lineage: Eukaryota > Metazoa > Chordata > Mammalia > Rodentia > Heteromyidae > Dipodomys > Dipodomys merriami. Next base: position 33,741,436 of record NW_027202270.1, read on the forward strand.
TAACTGTAATCCCTCTGTACATCATCTTTACAATAAAATTAAATTAAAAAAGAAAAATTCCCAATATTCTCCAAAAGGTAAAAAAAAAACTCTTGCATATATACACTACCACATACTCTCTCTCTCTCTACATATATATATATATATATATATATATATATATATATATATATATATATACTTGAAAAAAGCACCAGAAAATTGTTTGAAGCACAAATGGCCAGAACCCAAGTGTTAAATTATGTATAATTATGCTTATGTAACATTCTTCAAATAGCAACATTATAATTTTCCAGGTGAATAATCTTGAAAAAAATATGCAAGAATCAGGATTTTTCTTAAGTGATGGAAAGAGGAAGTCATATACAAAAATCTCAGGTATGCACATTCTAATCTCTCTCCCTCTCCCCCTATCCCTCCTCCCCACTCTCTCTCTCTCTCACACACACACACATACATACATTTGTCTAACTCAGGATAACATCATCAAGAAATAATTTAATCAGCAGCAGCACATTGATATATTTCTCCTTTATCTTATTTTTTTAATTGGTGGATATGTAGTAGACAGATAACAGACAGATGAGAAAGAGGGACAGATGACAGATAAATGATATAGACATGGATAGCAATGGTACTTCTTTTTGGGAGATTAAATTATAGTTATTTTCACTTTCTACTAATTTCTCAAAATTGTTAGAATTCTAGTTGCTTTTAAGTTGATTTCAAATTACTTTTGTGAGTATTATTTTTCTTTCAACATTTTTATGAAAACAGTATCAGGATGAAATTTGTTCCTAAATATTCATATAGTGAAGGGTTAATATTCAATGAGATATTCTTTAAAGATGTGGAAGGATTTTTTTAAATGAAAATAGTAACTTAGGTTGAAATTTCTTCCCTAAATATTCATATATTGAAGGGTTAATATCCAAAGTGATATTCTTTAGAGATGGGCCCTTTGGGAGATAATTAGGCTCTGATGTGTTCATCAGGGAACATCATAATTTGATCACTGTACTTAAGAAAACAGACACTTGAGCAATTTCTAATCCTTTCCCTCTTACTGCTATGGAAGGACCCAGTTGTTTGTTGTTGTTTAAGACAGCTATCTAAAACCAGAAATGATCCCTTGTCAGAAACTGAACCATGCCTGCACCTTGATTGTGAATGTCTAGGTTGAGAATTATAATAAAATTTCTGTTAAGATATTTTGTCTATTTTATATTTTTAGAGAAACCTAGACAAAGGCATATAGGTTTAAATTTTGATTCATCTTAAAAAAGAAGATGGTATTTTTGTAATCTCTCTGAGTACTTAGTGATATTCTTTAGGAGATTCCTGATATCTTCCTGAAAATATAAATGCTAATGCTAAAAGGTATAATAATATACTCTTTAAGAAAAGAGAAATTTTCTAAAGAATTCTCTTTGTTATTAGCTTGCTTCATCATGCATTTTTTATTTAACTTAGATTATATTCTGTCTATTTCCCCTTCTCTTTAAAATTAGAACACATTCTGCTTATTAAGAATCACCACACAGATAAAAGAAAAATGCTCCAATTATCATTTGGGAATGAGTTTCATACTGCATACACATCAGTTCTTTTCAAGAGGAGACATACCTATTTCAAGACTTCTTTTAAAATTACATCTAGGCAGCTCTTAGTTGTGTCAAAATTGTTTAGTCTGTCTGAATTGCCCTCAGAAAAAAATATGCTAAGGAGGCTTTATAAAAGGAAAACTTCTTGTTATTCAACTCATATGTTCCTCCTGAGAATTTCTTTAAACACATCTATTTTAAGAACCTGTGGGAAAATTTACATTTTATCCAGAGTTGTTGTAAACAACAAGTACAAAAAAGATTCAAATAGAATTTCTAAAGTAGGAATGTGTTGAATTACTCTAGTAATTCTTTAGTGTCTATTTATATACATCTCTAATATTTCCCTCAAAAATATTTACCATGATAAGAAATAGAATGTCAGATGCAAGAAGTTAATAGTCCACTCACACAAACGTTCTGACAGATAAAGTATTGCAGGAAAAAAATACACATACAAAATCCAAGTACTACACACCTACAGCATCAGTAACAAGAAATGACCAAATATGTCATTAATTATCTAATTAAATAATTGAAACAAGTATGCATAACCATATTATGTGTGTATATGTATATATGTGTGTTCTGTGAATAATACATAAATGCACAAGCATATGAGTGAATATGGGCATATAGACAAGTCTAAATCTAGGTATATATGCAAATATGATTTCAAGCATATGTGTTGTATGTGCACATAAAGTTGTAATAATTTATATTCTGATATATATATATAGAGAGAGAGACAGAAGGGGTGAGAGAGAGAGAGAGAAAGAGAGAGAGAGAGAGAGAAAGAAAGAAAGAGAGAAAGAGAGAGAGAGTACGTGTATGTCTGTAGTGAGACTTGACCTCTTGGCCTTTACATACTTTTTAGCTTTTTTGCTCAATGCTGATTTTCTACCACTTGAGTCATGCCTCGATTTCAGTCCCTTTCCTGAATACAACAGAGCCTCATAAATGTTTTTCCCCAGACTGGCTTCATACAAACATCTTCAAACCTCAGCCTCATGAGTAGCTAGGATTTCAATTGTGAGGCATCAGTACTCGCTGTTCTGACATCTTTGATGGGAACACTATTCACTATTTTCTGCCTTCAGGTAAGGATACAAGCATTTTATTTCTCTCCCAATTTTATAAAGCTAAACAATGAAACTAATTGCTTATCTCCACAAAATTTAACATCAGACATTAAGATAATATGATAACATTTCAAGAAAACTTGGATTGCTAAATGTCTTCATTTAGACAAGTTGTAACAAATTCTTATCATAGTTTGGGACTGGGAGGGTTTCAGCACTCATTGCTAGGTTAATGTAATATACAATATCGTCGTTCCTTCAATAACACAATGAGTTTAATTTGTTAACATAAATTCAATTAGCTATGATCATATTCTTGTCATGAGTAGAAATAACTTGTGTTTAGTAATACTCTGGCATTGAATATTAGAATTTAATTTTAGCCATATATGCTTTATGTAAATATCATTTTTAGCTAGCTGTCAATTTTCTTAATTGCAAAGGTGATGTATAGAAGTGTTAATTGCATGTCAGGTACTGAGTACATTTCTTTTTGAACAGTGTCACCCCTTCCCTCATTTTCTTCCAATTGTTCCCTCCAAACTCCCTCCCTCCTCAAGTTATACAGTTCATTTCCAGCGCAGTGTCTAATGAGTATCACTCCTGAACTAGTTCACCCTTTGTCCCACCATTTATGTGCTTCCCCTTTCTCTCCTCAGATCATAATTAGAATGTGCCTATAAATCTATAAGTAAACCCAATGGAGAATGAAAGACAAAATATTATACTTGGACATGATTAATCAAACAGGACTCTAAAAATTCACAGTTTCCCATTTTATGGGGAAAAGGACATCATTATGATATTTCATAGCCAATTCTGATTATGAACTTAGCTTATTTGGAAATACTTCTTGGAGGTCAAAGATATTATCTTATAAAACTCTTTTAAGTAGCAGTGCACAAAGACTTGTGAGTAATGTTTATAGATATACCAATACTTCATTATATTTTATTATTCTTTACACAAGTATCAAGATAACAAATAACACTAAAAGGGTCATATTTTCTTAAACCTGTAATTTGAATACTTGAGATACTATAGAAAGAGTTAAATCGAACCAACTCTCTCCATTGGGGATGCTAGAGCAATCAGTGAGGAAGGAGTTACTTCATCAGGGAGAAATGGTGATCATCCCAAAGATACATCAGTACCTTCAGATATCTACAGAGTTGATATCAGCAGTTGCTGAGCAACTGTTAGAGCAGTTGAGATGGTCTCAGCATCCACAGTGTACACCAGCGCAGTGGAGATACAGTGGCATTTGATCTCAGTCATATCTAGGGTCCTGGTAGAGAACCATGTAAGCTAAAGACTAGCTTGGCTCCACCAAATTACATCAAATTTACAATAGTCTAGATTATTATATCTAATTGAGCACCCCACAAACTTTAGTTAACATGTGGCTTTTCAAAAGGTATTATAAAATTTCAAGTTCTAATTCAGCAACTGCAGCACATTGTGAGATTCCTTATAGCATACTCTGTAAATGAGCCATTCTTTCACCTGGAAGAGCAAGTTTCAATCTTGAATAGTCATCAAATATAAACAGTCATAAGTTAAAGAGCACCAAGACCCAGACATTGTCTTATCAGAGAGATTTTGTTAGGATAGGAATAAGTCATCAACAAGTTCCTATGTGATATCTCATAAGCACGTGGAATAAGAACACTGAAAAGAGGAACAAGGAAATAGGAAACTCCCAGCATCTAATTTTGGAAAACATGGAAAAGAAACTGGTGAAGATAAAAATCATTAGACAATCCAAAAGAATAAAAAGTAAAAGCTAGTCAGTTACATTAACGAACACACACACACACACACACACACACACACACACACCATAAATTTTCTAAATTTTGAGTCACAGGAAATTATTCTGATTTACTATTTTCATTCTTGTGTGACTGACTTAACTTAATAATATTAGCTTCTCACAAACTGTTCACAATCAGAGCATAATCTCAAAAAATTTCAATAAAAGCTAAAATCTCTTTGAAAATAACTTTTTCCAGGATTAGTATGTAAATTTCCTAAGTGTCTCATAATCATAAAAAGCATATGAAAGATGAGCAAATAATAAACAACATTTTATTAAATACTAAATACATTTGTTGTTTTGTTTTCTCTTGATTCACAGTGAACTATAAATGATAATATATTTCCAAGATAAGATTATTAAAGGAAAATTTCATTTATTGTTTTATCTAATTTTATCTATATTACCTAATTCTGTGGACCAGAAAATGCCTGACATCAAATAATATTTCAGAAAACATAGACTATACAAACTCATTCTGAAGGATTCTTATATTATTGGAAAATAAAAATTCAAATTATTTTACAGTGGGTCAATTCATAGTAGACTATGTACAAAAATGACCATGTATAATTTGATGGAATTTTTAAGTTCAGCACTTCAAGGCTTTAATATAGCTGATTATTCAACATTCTTATACTACACAAGGTATCTCATGCAGATGAGAACTGAATCTACTTTAAATCTCAACTGGAAAATCCATTCACAATCTTCCTGCACTGTAATAAATTACATTTATTAGCTATCTAGCATTGTGACATTCCATTTCTATTTTTCTATGGAAGATAATGAACAATGGAATTTTTTAGTTATTAGATATATGTTTAGTTTTATACAAAATTATCAGTTTTTTTCCTCAAAGGGTTAATTGATTTTACATACCCACCAAATGTAGTTGAGAGTTTAGTTGCTCAATGCTCTTGACAATACATGGTAATCTAGGACTTTTTAAATTTTATGTTTTGTAATTTCATCTCTTTAAAGTTTTAAATTATAAAATCCTGAAAACTGCTCGTGTTGATTTCAAGTTTTGTTGACCATGGATCATGGACATATGTATTCACACACTCCTTTTATTCAAATTTTAAAAATTGATTTACAAAAATACTTTGGATGTCTTAGGTTCTGGTACTTTCTCAGATACATATCTTACAAGTATTTTCTACCATTGCATGGCTTGCATGTTCATTTCCTTCATGATATATATTTTAACAAGAAGGAGTAAATACTTCTTTTGAAGTCTATCAATTCTTATTGTCACTTCATTCTGTGACAAGCATTAAGGTTAAAAACCTATATACATCAAGTCACAAATATAGTGTATCTTCTTTTCTTTTTTCTTTTTCTTTTTTCTTTTTTTTTTTGCTCAATCATGGGGCCTGAACTCTGGGCCTGGGCGCTGTCCCTCAGCTCTTCAGCTCAAGGCTAGCACTCTACAATTTGAGCCACAGTGCAGAGCACATGGGCAGCAAAGGTGGCCGCTGAGAGAGAGTAGAGTAGGCAGAGCCCAATTTGCCTTACGATCGGTGGATCAGTGCGTAACCAGCCTGTGAAGGCTTAGGTGCATGATAGGGTGTGACCTTGACAGTGATTGCTTCCTCTTCCTCCCTTGCCATGCCACCTGCTCTTTTTTGCTTTAAAAAGGGCTGCTCTGTGTTAATAAATGAGTCTTTTCTACCTGCTGGATTTGGCTCCGGCTGTGTCTGGGGAATGAGCAAACATCGCTCTTTCGTGGGACGGACAAAGACCCAACACCACAACACCACTTCTGGCTTTTTTTCTGCTTATGTGGTGCTGCGGAATCGAACCCAGGGCCTCATGCATGCAAGGCAAGAACTCTACCACTGAGCCACCTTCCCAGCCCCCTAGTGTATCTTCTTTTAGAGATCTTGTCATTTCCTGTTTAGAGCTCATCTTGAATGACGTTGTATGTACATGTGCGTGTATAATCAGAGGCAATATTATTGGAGAAAATATTTTAATTGGAGGAATTGTGTTTTAATATCTTTTTCTCAATATTCTGTAATAAATGCTCAACTGAGAATGGGAAGCAAGGTGCAATTTACCATATAAACAAAAATCATAATCTGAAGTTAAATATTCTGTATTGAAAATATTTTTCACCAGGTACCAGCGGCTCACACCTGTAATCCAAGCTACTCAGGAGACTAAAAGTTGGGAATCATGATACAAAGCCAGCCCAGGCAAGAAAAGTTTATGAGACTCTTAGCTACACTTAACCACCAAGAAGACGGAAGTGGACCTGTGGCTGGAGTGGCAGAGTGCCAGTCTTGAGCAAAAAGTCTCAAGGACAGTGCACAGGCCATGAGTTCATGCCACAATACCAGCAGTCTCAGGGAAAACAAAAATCTTGGCATATCAAATACATTTTACATATTATTACATGCATTGGGAAATGGCACCTGTTTTCAAGATTTCAGTGGCTGAACCTACCAAGAGTTATGTCATATAAAACAAGGATTTTCTTTATATATTTAGAAAAGGTTGATTGAGGAAATCATGTTAACTCATCAATTTTGCTTCCTCAAAGCATACTCAAAATTAAACCCTGAGATGAATACCAGTGACAATTGGCCAGGTCAATTCCAATTTATCCAATCTTGTACCAGCTTAAATTTCATGTTTTCATTGATTATTTCTACCATCACAAAAAGTTAATTTAATTTCCCACATTTACTCTTTGTGTGTGTGTGTGTGTGTGTGTGTGTGTGTGTGTGTGTGTGTGTGTGTGTGTATACATGCTAGTACTCAAGGTCTGGGTGTTGTTCCTTTTCCTCTCAAAGCTTTCACTGTACCACTTGAGCCACAACTCCACTTCTAGCATTTTTTTTGGTGGTTAGTTGGAGATATAAGTCTTACAGACTTTCTCTCCCAGGCTAGCTTTGCACTACTGTTCTCAGATAGAATCCTCCTGAGTAGCTAGGATTATAGGCATGAGCCACAGGTAGCTGTTTTTTTCCATTTCTTTCTTATTTTTTAAATTATATTTTTATTATCTTTAAGTAGTTGTTCCAAGGAATTACCCTTCACAAAATCGGTTTATAAGTACAATGCACCTTGATGTTGCCTTTTTAGTACTACTTAAAATAATTTAAAATTATTTATTCACTATTTACACTCCTCATTTGTTCTTTAGAAGATTATTTATCATACACGAAATTCTATTCCTATATCTTGTTACCAATATTGTTCTTTTTATAATCTCATTAATTGGTGTTAATTGGTTTTCATCCTGTATCCTTTAAAGGTATTGTCTATAATAACGAATACTACTATTCATCTTTTCAAACACCTGACATTCTCATCTTAGTTAAGACAATGCAGTTTGTTTCTTGGTATATCTTTGTTTATTGAAATTTCTACAGTTTTACAGCGTCATTCCTGTATTGCATACTCATATTCAGCCAATTCTTCAACTATGTTCATACACATCACAAAATAAAGAAAAGCAAAAATCAATCTTGAATTTTTTCCTTTGTCTTATGTTAGCGTTTCAGACAACTGGCAAATGATCTTCAGGTTTTCCTCACAACATAGCCTAAATTTAATTTTAGAAAAATAGTTACGTCTTAATTCATATGTCAGAGGCATCATCACCCCCCCCATAATATTTGAACAATACTTTGTAACTTTTTTTTTCTCTGATCTTGTCCTCCACTCCCTAAACATATCATGTTCTGTGGAGCAGGCATTAACTCCACAAGGTATTAATTAATTAACCAGAGTCTTACTTTTCTAGTTATATTCATATTGACATTCAAATTCAATTCAAACAGTTATACATATCAAAGCCAATAGGTATTTATCATTTTGTAGAATTATTTCAGGAGGAACAAGCATGAATGCATTGGCTTACTCAAGGAATGAAAATTAAGAAAATGTAACCAATTTCATTGGCTTTATTGTTGAAGGAACGGAAGGAAATTATAATGTCTAGATGGAAAGGAAGGTTAGGAAGTGTTTGTGGTAATCTTCTTCAGTGGCAGGTAAAACAAAATAATGTAAAATTAAAGAGATGGTTCTAAAAGGGAAATGACATTATGGCCTCCTTTATATCTGTCCCTACTTATAAACAGAAAATTGGTAAGAGATGGACAAGGAGTAAACTTAAATTTTTAGTAATGTTTTCTTAAGTAACACAAATGGAGAGTAGAATAAAATTGCCTAATACTTGCTTCTTCAGAAAAGTGACTTTTCAACTCCTCAAGTTGCAAATCCAATTCAGATGTGAAAAATAATGCATGTGAAACATAATTTGCAAGACTGACTCATAAATACTACTTTGACCTATTGAATAAGTTTATTCTGAAATCCTGATATCAAATAAAGGTTATTTTGTAGAGCAAAGTCTGGTAGACTAACAAAGGACACAAAGAGAGCTTTAAGAAATCAAAAGAATAGTTACAATAGAATAGAAGCAGCTTTGACCAGGAAAACCTGAACATAGGGAACAATGTTGAAACAGGCTTCTTCCTAAAAATTCAGACTTAACACAAGAAGCTCAAAACACAATATACTGAAAATTTTTCAGTCTAACAAAAAAAATGTAACACCAGTTGATTAGGATATATATCTGGGTTTTCTTCTCTCTAAAACCATAAAGCTTCATATGGTTGAAGAGAGATTGGCTACTACAGTTGCATGGATATTATCTGGTCCTTATAACAACTGACTATAGTATAAAAATAAACCTTGGGTAGATTTAGATCACAGCTAAGAAGAAAACCTGCAATACTGTTTTGGAGAATAGTGAACAGATAGAAAGCACACTTGCTAGAAAAGATTAGACATGGCTGTACTTACATATTCATTCCTTGAATATTGACAAACATTTTTGTCAGATTAAATAGCCTTTTCTTATTAAATTCAGAAGAGGAATGTCATTTTAATTATTTCAGTGTAGTTCAACTTCACACCTGCAGTATAATGTATGCATTCAAACATAGCTACATTTTTCCCATAATTATACTGTCAGTCATGTGGTGTTTTTAAATCTTATTTTAAATGTGTGTTATAGTTCTCCAAGCAATAAGTCTTTCTCATGATAAATTTTACATTAAAATTTTCTCTATGGATTTTTCTCTTAAGATAGTATTGATTTAGTGAATACACTCGAATTATATTTTCCTCATCTCTCCTTTTGTAAAAGTTCAACAGAAAAGATATTTTAATAGAAAGGGTATTTTCCTATAATCTACTTGTTCCCAATTTAATATCTGTAAGGAATTTCTTATATTCTAATACATCATACTTTTTAGGATTAATAATACTGTAAATTACCACATCAAAGCAAATTTTGTAGCATTCAATTTTTCTCTATCTCGCAGAACACACTGATGTTAATTACTATTTTTCATATTCCAAAATAATAATAATAATAATGTATTCAATGTTTTGGATTTGGGAGAGTCTGACTTAAAAAGAGAAACTTGTTTCTGATGATATATTTTTTTTGGTTGGTCATTTGAACTCTGGGCCTGAGCACTGTCCCTCAGCTCTTCAGCTCAAGGATAGTGCTCTACCACTTGAGCTATAGCACCACTTCTGAGAAACTTGTTTCTGAAGAAATATAATGCTAAATTTTTTAGTTAAATGTACTCAAAAATACAATACAAAAACCAAGTAATATTAACCACTAGCATGTGACATGGTTCATAGTTGTTGTTGTTGTTTTTTTAATTTGTTTTATGGAAACCTTAGACTAATACTGATGATTTTTTCATTCACAAAAATAAAAAAAACCTGGCTAGATACCTTGGGGAATAAATATTTGAGGACTATCCTAGCATAAAAGTCTATAGGTATGTGTCAAGTGGTAGAATGCCAGCTTAGTTCAAATCTTGATACTGTCAAAAGAAAAAGAAAAAACAGAGAGGAGGAAAAACAAAGGAAAATATGCTTGTTTCTCTTGGAGGTATATCAAGCTTCTGACAAGATATTGTACTGTCCATTGGTCTTGGTCATAAATATCTTTCATCTGGACCAATGTAAACATATTTAAACAAATATGTTTGTCCATACTTACACATCCCACCCCCACTCTACACATAGCCTACTACCAGAGAGAAGCCATAACAACCCCTTTAAATCTAAACTGATCCTGCCACCTTTGCTCACACTGCTTCAGTAATTTCTAATTCCAACTAGAAAGCAAATGTCCTTAAACATGGCCTATAAAACATTATATAATTATATTTCCTTTAATCTGCTGTTGCATCTACATTGGGTCCCATTGCCTTTGATCTAGGCACATCAGACTCTTTATTACACCTCAAATAACTAGCAACAGACCCAAATTAGACTTCTACTTGTCCCCTCCTCTTAACATACTCTTCTCTCACACATCCAGCTGGGCTCACTGTCAGACTCCTGCTTCACCTGAAATATACCACCCCAAGTGGATGAAATCTAACCACGTTATTGTTAGTGCTGCCACTAATACTTCCCCTTGGCCATTACACCTCCTCCATTACTCTGCATTTGTCTTTCAACTTATCCCTATGAATTAATACCTGCTAATATACTTTTCAAAGTTGTATTTGTTCTATTGACCCTACCATACATGAACGAAGCAGCTAAAAAAGCAAATGTCACAAGGTAAAAATCTAAGTGTGAGTTTAAGATGGAGCAAATAACTAGTTTGCAATTAAATTAATGTATTTGACTTGATATTACCTAAGAAAAACACATAAATTTTCATATATACTACAAATAATTATATACATGTGACAATTATTACAAATTCCTGTGAGCATGATCCTATGTTATCTTATGGTAAACTTCTCTTTCCAGAATGCTAAAGGAATGATAGTCCTGGTTCCATGTGGAAATGTCTTCACTTTCAGGCCTCATATGTTGCATCCTTTGTTAGGCTGTAGTAGAGTTTTCCAGGTCTAGTAAGGTTCTAGGTATTCAGAAGTTGATCAGGACAAGACAGGAAATTCCAAACAGTCATATTTATAGAAATATTTTAGTAGACAATTTTTCTAAATATTCATCAATAAAATTAGAATTAATTACATATCACCTTGTTCCACCAATTGTCAAGGGAAAACATAATGTACCATCTGTGGCGAATCCGAGTAGTCACTAAGGATGCAAAGCCATTTTGCCTGAGAGTTACTATTCATCATTTACAGAGAGCCATGAAGATATTTCACACCAAGGGGGGTAAAGAAATGGCTTAAGCCAAGGAATTTGTTCCCAATACAAACCGATAGGGATAAACAAAAATTCACAACACTGATATTTTTAATGCACAAAGACATTATAACAAAAAAGGGATTTGAAATATCAAGCATTAAAGTAGGAAAGACTAAACTTCTTGAAAACAATTGATATTGTGACATTTAAGAAGCACAGCCAAGCAGAGCAAGAAAATAAAAAGATACAATTCCTTAAAAAGGTCAAAAGTAAGATTTCTACATGGGTGAATTTAAAAGAAAATATCTCAGAAAGTATATTACATTTTTAGTAAAGGGGAAGAATATCTGTGTGTATACACACCAACATATGTAATGTGTTTATACATATGTATGTATGCAGAGATATGTATACATGGGAGTGTTTACAATTATATGATAGTTTATGTATAAAATGTCAAAAGGAGAAATAACTTAAAATCCCCAATGCATTATTTTGAATAGCTAGGGAAAAATTCAAGATCCAAGCTACTGAAAAATCTGAGAATGGAGGACCAAAATTTGATGCCAGCACTAGTAGGAATGTCCACAAATCAAAGTAAAAGTTAATGTGTTTAATTTGAGTTTATTGCTTATAGTGAATACCACTCTGGTACAGAATGTCAATAATCATAGAAGGGTTTTGTGTGCGTGTGTGTGTGTGTGTGTGTGTGTGTGTGTGTGTGTGTGTGTGTTGTGTGTGTATGTGTGTGTTACAGACAGAGGGCATATTGGAACAGTCTTTACATTTTTTTCAATGTTGCTCTAAACATAAAACTATCCCCCAAATAAAGGATAATGTTTAAAAAACGACGTAAATTATTGATGCAGTCAGTAACTTGTCAAAAGGTCATATACAGTATGATTCCATTTATGTAAATGACATTCTCATGATAGTATGATAGACATGAAGATATTTTTGTTTACAATGATAGGGACAGTCACAATGAGAGGTGTGGGTAGCCCATACATTACATATGGGCAGCTTGCAGAATAATTTCGTGTTGCTGAAATAGTTCATATGTTGGTTGTGCTATGGTTGCATGAATATACACATAAAATAAAATGGCACAGAACAATAAACATACATTAGACTTTTGTTAATTTCCTTCTTTGGATACTCAATGTAGTTCCATAAGACATAACCAGTGGAAGCAACTTGATGCATGGTACATGGAGCTAGCTAATCTGTTCTCTTTGCAAGTCATGTTTATCATCTACAATTTTGAAATTCAAAGTTGTTTTGTTTAAATTTGTTTCTGATTTTACACTCTTGTTCTGTCCAATGGCAGAAAAATGTAACTTTACAATTTTCCTTATTAGTTTCTATTGAGGTGCATTGAAGGTCCTCTGGCCTGCCTGCTGGATTGGATAATCTCCTAGGAATACTCTAAGGACTCAGAACAGTGATATACTCAGTGACTTAAAACAGCAGGAAAAACAATACAACATCAAACAAAGTAAAGCCATTTTTGGCAAAATCCGAGACAATCAAGTGCAATTTTCCAAGTTCCTTTCCCAAGGGAATCACTTAGGCTGTGCTTAATTTCCTTACCAAGGAGTATTGCACTTGCTGGGCGCCAGTAGCTCATACCTGTGATGATAACTACCCAGGAGGCTGAGATCTCTGCATCGCGGCGCGGTTTGAAGCCAGTCCGGACAATAAAGTCTGAGAGACTCATCTCGAATTTATCACAGAAAAGCCCAAAGTGACAGTGTCTCAAAGTGTTAGAGCAGTAGCCTTGATCCAAGAACAGAGGTCAAAGACAGTGCCCAGGCCAAGTTTAAGCTCCAGACTGGCAAAAAGAAAAAAAGAGAGAATTACCCACTATGTTTATTTTTATTGGTAATGATCATCTAAGCAGTATATAGTACCTAGTATGCACAAAAATTCCAAACTCCCAAATGTATCTCCTAAGGCATGCTTTCAGTATATATTATATTGCTTGCTCAAACGTTTAGCCCAGTGAAAAGCCCATAAGTTAGAGGTGTATCTTTCCATTGATAAAGTGTCAGATTACTTCTCCATACATTAGAAATAACTGCATTTATTATAAAATTAAGATATTATATGTTAAATATAAAATACAAAGTATTATTAGAAGCCAGTATGTATTTCATATCTAAAGACAAGCAAATGTGGAAAGTAGGTCAACTCTAAGATTTACAATTTGTTGGAATTAAATATTTTGTATAAACAGGATTTATTAAAGCCTATCTTCTATCTACTATCTTTCTATTACCTAGCTATGTATCTACCTTTCTACCAACTTACCAATTTTACTTCTCTTTGTTAGAAAAAATTCCAGTTACAAAGCCATCCATTCCACTAAGCAAAAAGTCATCAAGCAAAATAACATGGTTTTCAAAACCTTTTCTACATAAAAGAACATGAGGGATGGTGAGAGAGAGAGAGAGAGAGAGAGAGAGAGAGAGAGAGAGAGAGAGAGAGAGAGAGAGAGAGAGAGAGAGAGAGAGAGAGAGAGAGAGAGAGAGAGAGAGAGGGAGAGGGAGAGGGAGAGGGAGAGGGAGAGGGAGAGGGAGAGGGAGAAAATGTGTATGTCTAGGCCTGAGCATTGTCCCTGAACTACTTTGCTCAAGTCTTGTGTTCTACCACTTTGAGCCACAGTGCAACTTCCAGTTTTTTGGTGGTTAATTGGAGGCAAGAATCTCATGAACTTTCTTGCAGTCTGGCTTTGAACCTCAGATCTCACCATACTGAGTAGCTAGATGGCAGGTGTGAGCCTCCAGTGCCAGGCAAGAATGGGGAATTTTACAAGAAGTTCTTGGAATCATTACTTCCAATAATGAGATGCAGAATGTATATAGTGAACAGGAAGTATTTTATCATTCCAGATTCCAAGGAAATGCTTTTGATGAGGAAGAGGGTTGTACTACTAATTTGAAGTTGCTCATAATGGCAAGTTCCACAACTCTTGTCATTAAAAATGTGAAATAGTCATTATGAATAAATTGGTAAATAAACATACTCAAGCATTAGAATAATAGATTTAAAAATCTATGCATTGATTTTTCTTTTTGATTATGGCAAAAATTATCTATGAATTCTAAAAGCATTAATCAAAATTTTGTAAGGAATAATATTTACGTATCTCAAAGTAACTCCATATTCTACTTAGTAATCTATTGATGTAGAAGATATCACACTAGAAAAATATGTTCTTACAATACACAAGTACTGGGACTGACAAACATTATGAGTTTCTCATAAATTGCACAATTTTACTTATATTGAGTAAAAATGCACAACCTGATCTTACCCTGAGGTGACAATGAGATAAATCCCTATGGTAATAATCAAAAAGATAAGTCCCTAAAACTGTCTAAATAAATCAACATCAACATGCACTAAAAAAGCAGAAAAAATTATTCATGGATACAGATGGCTAAAGACACATGAAAGAAATGTGATAGATATGTGCTCAAGGCTTTATTGAAGTACAATAAAGCTGGGCTGCTCCAAGAAGTTAGAGAGACAGCAGCAGTGGAGAGGTGTGGGCAAAATTAAGGTGGCGGTCATGGGTCATATTATATAGACTGTAGCAACTGGAGGAAGAGACTCCTTCTGAGAAGGACTGTAACAAGATTATTGCAACTGAGGTAGGAATTTGTATGTCACACCAGGGAACAGTACAGCATGGGGGCTGTACTCAACAGATTTTGTAAACCAAAAGGGACACAGGATGGAACTTCAGAAGCGTCAAGCCAACTTCTGAGAACTTAAAGTAAGCAAATGAAATGCATAATTCTGAATTGTGTCATAGCTGGGAAAATATTCAAGAAGCATTATTTGAGCAATTCCATAAACTAGAGTGATGATATATGTTAGACATAATTATATATCCATGATAGGCTTCCTTAATATGCTAAGTGGAATATGGACTAATAATAGAATGTCAGTGGATATATGTTAAATTAATCATCAAAGGATAATGGAGCATGATGTCCCTAACTTACTCTTAAAATGGTTTGTCCAAAGAAGAAATATGACAGAAAATAGAGAAAAGACAAAGAAACTATGGGGGTAAGAAAAGAAGGAGAGACAGAGAGAAAAGGAAGAGTGTAGAGAGAAGAGTGAAATAGAAAAAGAGAGGGTATTGTAAATATGACAAGATAAAAAGAGGTAAATGAGAAATCTTACATCTTTTCATTCCATAATATCTTTCAAACTTTGTATTATTTTGAATTTTTAAGTAGCATGCTTTAAAATAAAAGCAGTTTAAGAAATATTTTCCAAGCTTATGCAAGTTAATCCAAATAAAACTAAATATTTTTAAATAGCATTAAAAACTACGCATATTTACTGAGTCATATAAAAAAGAAAGGAAAGCCTCGTGGAATTTTTGCATCCTTAAAAATTAAGTAAATTGGAAATGGCGCCATAGCTCAAGTGGTAGAGCGCTAGCCTTGAGCTGAAGAACAGAAGGACAGCGCTCAGGCCTAGAGTTCAAGCCCCGCGACCGACAAAATTAATTAAATAAATTAATTATAAAAGGAAAATTTTAAACAAACTGCTAAGTTAGTTACATAAAACATTATTAACTGATTAAGTTTTGTAGTTCTCTCTCAAATTAACCTTATTACGTTCACATGCATAACATTTGTTTTTATGATATATAAAACTGTAAAGTGGGCTCTTGAAAAGTTAACTTGAAGCAATTATTTTGGATTCAGATTAATGTGTAGAAATACAGTTATCTCCCTAGCCATTCATTATCCAATTCTTAATGAATAGATTTGGTTAGTAAGTCCAATTCTCTCAGCAACCTTGAGAATCAATGGTGTCATAGACATTTCCTTTATAGGAGTGTCAGAAGTCAGCTTTACCGCTTTTCATAATGCCTGATAGAAATGTGAAAACAAATACACATATTTATTATATACTCAGTTTCCCTAAGACTTCTCCCTCAGTATTTACTATCGGAATGATTCAAAAGAAAAATAAGGAAGCTCACTTTGCAGAGTTGGAAAGGGAATAAGTTTTGCAGAGATTTTGTGAGGGCAGATTACCTTCAGACCTTAGATCTTGTAGATGTTGGATCTCAATTTGGTGTGAGAGCAGATTGTGATATCATGATGGCCTGGAAAATACAGAATACTTCAGTCATCACATGATTTCATGTTTGGGGCTCATTGCTCTGCTTATAAATTCTCTATGTCAGACATTTGATGTTATAAGAAGATAACAATGCTTATGTGTTTAAAAGTTTGAGCTTGTTTATTTTTTACTTTTGAAAGAATTTGTGTACTTGTTCATGTGATTGTTTTACGATTATACTATATTATTAGATTTAGATTTTTCTTACTTTCTTGTTTGTACGGAAGTGGGATTAGAGTTCCTTCTACAAAGAGAATTAACCACCAGGGTTAGCCTCTGAGTCCCAACCCTACACCCCCGCACCACATACTTTTGAATGGGGAGCAATGTAACAACCACCTTGAGAATTATACAACATGCAAATTTTATTTCATTTTTTGGGGGGGTCGATTTTGGGGCTTGAACTCTGAGCCTGAGTGCTGTCACTCAGCTCTTCAGCTCAAGGCTAGTGTTCTACCACTTGAGACACAGTGCCACTTCCGGTTTTCTGGTGGTTTATTGGAGATAAGAGTTTCACAAACTTTCCTGCCCGGGCTGGCTTGGAACCATGATCCTCAGATCTCAGCTTCATAAGTAGCTAGGATTACAGGCATACGCCACCGACGCCCGGCTCATTTTATTTTTTAACTCTGGGGAAGCCAGACTCTTTAAGATTAAAGTCCTCCCAATTCACATGCAGAAAAGAGTGAAAATTGTTCTGTGGCAATATATATGAAAGACTGAACAGAATTATTAGACCAATACTTTAACAAAGTTCTCATATATTTATAACTAAATGTCTTTATTTGTACAAAGGACAAATAAAAGGATATTTTATGATATCTCAAGAAAAGCATATATGTTTAGCCTATATATTTCTTGTTACTAAGTGTGTATATAGTCCACAAAAAGTCTATTTCAGTCATAATTTAAAGTAAATGTTCATTTCCCATATGGTATGATACTGATTAGCATGCTAATCTCAACCATATAATGTAAAAATACACTTTTTTCTATTTATGGCTTAAAATTACACTAAATTTCAAAAGACTATTAAAATATGTCAGAAGACAAATGCTCACAATTTAGTTGTCAAATAATTCACTTGAAGATATCAATGTTTGAACAGAGGCAAGGACAGGGAGTAAATAGGGGAAAACAAACCAAAGGATACAAGCTTATAGCTCAACTATTAAGTAGATTTAGCCCTATCTAACATAGGGCTAAAATTTATAGTACTGAATTATAAAACAAAGCTGGCAAAGAGTACTTTCAGATGTTCTTAAAACAAAAACCAGTCATTAAAGGCAATGGATGTTAATTCCCTAGCAGGAGAAATCATTTCACTACTTTATGTGTATCATCATGTTTCATACCTTAAATATACAATAAAAATGATTTTTCTTTTTTCTTTTTTTTTATCGGTCGTGTCCTGGGGCTTGAACTTAGGGCCTGGTCCCTGTCCTTGAGTTTTTTCCTGCTCAAGGCTAGTGCTCTGCCACTTTGCACATTCCCCACTTCCAGTTTCCTGGTCTTTGGAGAAAAGAGTCTCAGGGACTTTCCTTCCAATGATGGCTTCAAACTGAAATCCTCAAATCTCAGACTCCTGAGTAGCTAGGGTTACATGCATGAGCCACTGGTGTCAGGCTAGTAAAGATGTATTTTTATTTTTATTTTTTTATTCTTTGGTCCATCTTGGGGCTTGAACTCTGGGCTTGGGCGCTATCCTTCAGCTTTTCAGCTCAAGGCGAGCACTCTACCACTTGAGCCACAGTGCCACTTCCAGTTTTCTACTGGTTTACTGGAGCTAAGGGTCTCACAGACTTTCCTTGCCCTGGCTGGCTTTGAACTGTGATCCTCAGATCTCAGCCTCCTGAGTAGCTAGGATTACAGACGTGAGACACTGGCGCCCAGCTGTCAAAAGATGTATTTTTAAAGAAGAAAAGTTTTACTGAATACAAAATGTTGGGTAGGATTTATTATTGTCTTTAACATTTTAAATCCATTGCTCTGAAAGTGACCTTATTTAATTAAGATAGAATAGAAAGTTTTCCAACTCCAATAGAAGCATGTTTGAAAACTTTAACACACCAAAATAAACATCTGTGATACAAAAATAATAAATATAACTTCCTGGAATGCAGTAATTATTGTTCCTTTTTCTTTCCCCTTCTCTTTAGTTTTGTTTAATTTTTCTTCTTTAAAACTTTGGGCTGAGTTCTTTCCATAAAGCATGCCTGTGAATTAGCGTTCACAGAAAATACTCATTTAGTTTGACGTATTTATTCACAACAAAACATCAAAAAACCATGGGAATATACAGTAATATTTTCCTTATTTATTTGTCCCTGAAAACCTAGTTTTTTTAATTTAATTTTATTTTATTTGTGAACATACTGTACAGAGGGGTTACAATCCTGTACAGAGGGACAGGATAATGCGTACATTTCTTACCAAGCATTGCACCCTCCTCCTTTGGTTTACCCTTCACATCCCTTCCCAGCCTCCCCCCTCCCCCCCAATCCCAATCCTTCTCCTTCCCCCCTTCCCCCCCCCCCACCAACGTTGTAAAGCTTGTTTTGGACATGACAACTTGTACTTCTCATTGTTGCAACAGGTCCACCTGTATCCTTAAACAACTGGTTTTTCCCCATCTCCTCCACAAGTTATACTGACATCAAATATAGTGAAAGCAGGGGTTATACTGTGGGGGAGGGACATACAAAGCAACAAAGAGATAATCTTATAAATGCTTTAGAAACACATGCATGAAAGAAAAAAACATTAAAATACATATCTAAGGGTTCATTTTCCTGACCTCACATTATCTGACCTTTTCTGCTTGACTCATACATATACTAGATATTGCAAATAAGGGAAACCATGGGACCTATGTTTCTTTGGGCTTGGCTTACTTCACTTAATATAATTTTTTCCAAGTTTTTCCATTTTCTAACAAATGGGGCAATGCCATTCTTTCTGATGGAGGCATAGAATTCCATTGTGTATATATACCACATTTTCTTGATCCATTCATCTGCTGAGGGACATCTGGGTTGGTGAAAACCTAGTTTTTTATTAACAAATTTTCTGTCAGTTTGTCTTCTAGTACCACATAAGAAGCAGAAATACTGTTTATGTTAGTAGTAGTAGCCTAAAAACACACTTGGTCTAAAGACAGCCAGGTTCATATTATATATATTGAAACTTTTTGGGAGTGGTACAATTTACAACTACAGTGTAATTTGTAAAAGTCATTGTGTAGTACAAGTAATTCACCTGCCTCACTTATGAGTCCTGAAATTACAGTTATAATCACACCCCCACAGCATGAATGTTTGCAACAGGAAAAAGCCATCATTATAAAAAATGTCATAACCAGTTAGTATTCATCATTTTATGTGTATGAATTATATCAAAATTGTGAGTATATCAGTATAATTATTTATGAGCATCTTAAAAGTGGAGAAGCGATATCTCTATGACACTGGGGTCTAAAACATAGGTGATCAGTTTCATGTCAAAATCATGATAAAGACTCAGAGCCTTTAGTCATACTTTCAAAGATATTCCATAAGTGCTGAGACATTTTTATTCCTTATACATTTTCCCTTATGTCCTAAATTTTCAAACAATTCCTTACAACCATCTCTCCAAACCTAGATATCTGCACAAATATTGCATCAGTCAAATAATTTTTTTCTAGAGATTCCATGTCCCCATATTGATATTTAGCCAAATTCTCATAGTTCTTATCAGAGTAAAAATTGCACTGGATTAAGTTAAACAAACATTATTTCAGTTTATCACAACAGACCTAAGAGGATATAACTCAGTCTGAATTCAACTCCTCTTAAAGAAAGGCTATTTTTAAGTGATTATTATAAGGTATAAAATTATAGCTATCCTTACTCGTTCACTTTACTGTTATTATCTAAAGGTAACTTCAAAATTTTGAGTTAACTAATTTACGGTTTGTGATTTCAAAGATTGAGACAAAATAATTTTGAAATTTGTAGTAATCCTCTTTCAGAAGTTTAGTTTCACAGTTCCCACAGAAATAAGTTGTGCAAGAATTGAGCCCAGCTCTTTGAGAAAAACACCCCTTGGTTTTAAACTAAAAAGAACCTTTAAAAAATAGATTTACATATCAAAGAAGTAGAGAATTAGTTTACAATTATTTAATATTTTTTTAATGCTCTAAGAAGATGGAGGTCGAAGAGTCCAGGCAGGAAAAAGTTCCTCTAAACTTTGCTTTATCTGAAAGACAACTTCAAGCCTTTCTGAGCACTGTCATGTGGGTCAAAATTAAGACTCAGCTTCCAATGTTTGTATCTTTATATGATTCTAGGTTAATAACTCTGATATTTACAGATCACTTACTATCCAATCTGAGGATGTAAACACTATTTGGACCATGTTAATTGTTACATTTTCCAATACTATTTTTCCAAAATTTCTCTTTCATTGTATTTTCTTACATAAAAGCAAAGAAGACAAAATGAACTCCAAGATAAGGACTCAAATGGTTTTACTTTCTTGCTATTGTTTCTAACATATTTATAAGATGATTTCTTTATTGCTTTGTATGTCCCTCCCCCACGGTATAACCCTGTTTTCACTGTATTTGATGTTGGTATAATTTGTGGAGGGGAAGGGAAAAATATGTTTAAATAGGGATACGGGTGGACCCATTGCAACAATGAGATGTACAAGACTGTTATGTCGAAAAACAAACTTTACAACTTTGGCAGGGTGTGGGGAAGGGGAGATGGGAGAGCAAGGATGGTAAGGGGAAACAAAGGAGGAGGCAACAATGTTTGTTAAGAAATGTACTCATTACCTTGCTCATGTAATTGTAACTCCTCTGTATGGTATTTTCACAATAAAAAATTAATTAAAAAAAGTCAAGTTGAATGAATGAATATCATTGATTTTTGATTTAGTAAAAGCACATCTGAGAAGAGAAAAATATTTTCAAAAATAATAGCCACAAGAAATGATTAAGTACTGAAAAAAGTAGAAGATAAATGTCTATAATTAAAATATTAAAAGAAACTTTAATTGGTTGTAGTTGGTAATCAGTTCTAATAAACTGAGACTACTAGATTTGTGTTGATCTTTATCCTTAAGAGTTGAACCCCATCTTTTTTCCTTTAAGCTTCTTCACTAGTGTCTGTCAAGGAGTACACATGATATTTGCTGCAGTATATTCTGGGAAATATAAATGATAGAACTAAGCATTTACTTTGGTTTATGATAAATTCTAATATAATAGTGCAATAATATCATTTCTTTCAGATTTCCTTCTTGCTTTAAACAAATCTGAGACAAGTACTTGCTAATGTAGTTGTTCATTCCAGAACTCAATGCCCTCTTCCTCAAACTCTACAGTGCTATAATTAAAGACCTTCACTATATCCCATTTTGCCAGTATACTTTTTCCAGTATCTTTTGCTCTATCATCTAAGGAAAAGAGTTTCTGGGTTATAACACTGGGATATTTTCTGGATATAGTCTATGCTTATATTTAAACAGAAAAAGGTTAGAGTTGAGTGATAGCTCAAATTGATTAATAAGAAGAAAATTAAGACAATAATGGATTCTGCTAATAGATACTTCCATACAAAAGTATTGTTTCTCAATATGCTTGTTTTAAAGAACAAATTTGTAGATCTGTATTTAGTTAAGAATAGTAGATATTGGTTTATATATTAAGGAATTAAAATTATTCTTATATTTGCATATATGAAAACCTAGATAGATATTAAGTATATGAACATTCCTAATCATTTCTTTCATTGACAAGGCAATGGTCGTTGGATAAGAGTTTTATACAATGTTTCTTATCATATAATTCATTTCACTAAAAACAAACTTTAAATCCAGACTTGGTAATGTGTAATTTAAATAAGGGTTGCAAATTATAATAAAATATTAACACTACTGGATAATTATTCAGGAGAGTGAGTCAAGTAATACTGTATCAGGGAGTGGTCAACCATGAGAAATGATGCTTTAATGCCAAATTTTATTCGGCAACATGGAAATTATTGGTGTCATTTTAACAAAATGTTTAGATAAAGTAAGAATTAGAGATAGAATCTGAGGCTTAAAGAGAATAGGGAAGAGATC
The DNA here is from genome assembly GCF_024711535.1 of Dipodomys merriami. Classification (NCBI taxonomy): domain Eukaryota; kingdom Metazoa; phylum Chordata; class Mammalia; order Rodentia; family Heteromyidae; genus Dipodomys; species Dipodomys merriami. The sequence continues at coordinate 33,764,376 of NW_027202270.1, forward strand.
TAAATACTAATACTAATACTAAATACTAAAACACGGAGCAAATATATGGGACAGTATGTTAATAGGTTATGAGAAAGGAGATGTGGTGAGCCTGTGGGCCAGGGAATAGTTCCTAGATGGAGCTTTACAATTTGAGAGGAGAGAGGATTCATCAGTATTGTAAATCTGGGAAACAGGGGGCTGGGAAGGTGGCCCAGTGGTAGAATGCTTGCCTTGCATGTATGAGGCCTTGGGTTCGATTCCTCTGCACCACATAAGCAGAAGAAGCCGGAAGTGGCGCTGTAGTTCAAATAGTAGAACACTAGCCTTGAACTGAAGAGCTGAGGGAAAATGCCCAGGCCCAGAATTCAGGCCTCACAACCTACAAAAAAAAAAAAAAAGAATTAGTCAGAAAGTAAACTTACTGTTAGTATTTAAATGTTAAATGAGAAATTATGTATTAAATCCTGTAAATGGGTTAACACTCACTGCAATAGGAAAAATGGTTTTCATCTGAGCAGTATAAATAGTTATGCCAAGTCTCTAAACTTTGTGATGAATAATGGAATTAATGGAATTAGAGCATATAACAAACAGAACACTACCTGTCATTTTTTTATATCTAATACTAGCTACCATTATAGACTTCATTTCTTGCCTATAAATATGCCTGCTTTGAATTATAGTAAACTCTTAAAATAGTATGATTTTTAGGTTTTCTTTTAGAGTGATTTTTAAGATGTTAAGAACAAGGTATACCATAAATGAGATTACTCTCTCATAAATAAAAATTATTAATTTTTTTCTGTATCATCTCCAACTTTTCACTCTTGCTATTTGTATTGTTTTTCAGGTCTATATCACTTGTTTTTCCTGTAACCAGTTCAGACTCCCACTGTACTCTTTTGTATTTCTAAGTACTGATGATACTTTATTGTTTAATTTATTATTATTATTATTGTGAAAATACCATACAGAGGGGTTACAATTACATGGGCAAGATAACGAGTACATTTCTTATCAAGCATTGTTGCCTCCTCCTTTGTTTCCCCATACCATCCCTTCCCCTCTCCCCCTACCACCCCCCACCCCGAACCTCCCTACCCCCACCCCCACCCCCCCACCTCCCACACTGCCAAAGTTGTAAAGTTCATTTTTCGACATAATGTCTTGTACATCTCATTGTTGTAATGGGTCCACCTGTAACCCTATTTAAACAGTTTGTTTTTTCCTTTCCCCTCCACAAATTATATCAACATCAAATACAGTGAAAGCAGGGTTTATACCCTGGGGGAGGTACATACAAAGCAACAAAGAAATCATCTTATAAATAAATGTAATTGTGCCATTTTAAAACACCCATGAAGTCATTTTATAATTAAATATAATCTGGTGTTCAAATATTCTGATATTCTTTTTTAATAAGTTTTTTTATTGTGAAAATACTGTACAGAGGGGTTACAGTTATATGAGCAAGGTAATGAGTACATTTCTTATCAAGCATTGTTGTCTCCTCCTTTGTTTTTCCCTACCATCCCCTTCCTTCCCACTTGATATTCTTAAAAGTAAAAAAAAAATTATGAAATGAATTTGATCTTCTCTTTTAGCTTTTCTTCATTTGTCATAGTTAAAAAATCATACAGGTAAATCATAACTTTCCTGAATAAAGATGGTAATTGTGTCACATTTAAACAAAGAGAATTGTATGAAAAACATGTTGGTGACAAGGATGAGATGCACAGTGTTTTACCAACAGTATCTCTGTACTTAACTCTCTGCTCAGCAACGGTGTTTACCATGGCTGTGACTGAAGCATCTTAGCGGGAGTCCAAAGGTTGAGAAGCCTTAGCAGGTGTGTAATCAGCACTTTGCTTTCAAGCTTTGCTATTTCTGTGGCAAAGATTTTCAAATGAGTGGATTTGTCATTAATCATGACTAGTGAGAAGGTGCAGACTCTGTAAATTTAACACACACATTTTTTTTCCTCATCCAAGACTTAATTTGAAATAAAGTAAGAAATTATAATACTTCAAGACTGTTTTAGTTCATATTATTTTATAGATGAGGTTAGTATCCCTTTTTATGAAACTCAATTGGAGGTCAACCTCCTAATTTTGTCATGACAATCACAAACACCTTGGATAATCCACTTATAATAAGAAAAGTTTTATTTATGCTCAGAGTGTTGAGGTTCTAATTGACAGTCACTTGGCCCCATTGCTTTTGGACCTGTGGGGAAGCAACATATTGTCATGAAGACAAAAGGAAAAACATTATTCTCATAGTAATGAAGAAAGCGATCAGGGAGTATTATGGGACCAGGGCCCCATAATACTATCTACTGGCATGTACATGGTGATCTGAAAAGCTCTCACTAGCTCTACTTCTTAAAGGTTCCATCATCTCCCAATATGGCCACTCTTATCAGCAAATCTTTAATATATCAACCTAGAGGGCATATTACAGATCTAAATTATAATATCCCCTCAGTGTTCTAACAATTATCTATTATATTTAGTGTATTAATCACAATTTAGACTAACAGAACATTTTAGCTTAGCAAGACTAATTCCACTTACATGAGTTAGGGTGCAGGATTATTTTTACTTTTGTAACAATATACATTTACTAATTAGTTTGTAATGCTCATACTTAACAAAAAGACAGTTTATTCTTTCTAGACAATTAAAAAATCACAAATTTTGATTATTTCATGTTTAAATCTTGAGCTTGTTAAAATACATATAGTTTTAGAAATTTTTCTATGTTCTTTCCAGCCTCCTCCTGATCAAGACCACTTAAAACTCCGTTGCCTTCCTGAATCCGTGGTTTCCCATTAAAGAAGCTTCTACAGTAAGCAGGTGTCTGAACATACTACCAAATGCTGGCTGGACTACTTCTAACTTTTCTACATGGATCATCATTACCAAAGTGTAGAGAAGCTGAAACAGCAGATTTCTTCAGATTTTACTCCCTACAGATTTTGCGTTTACTTAATGAAAATCTTACAAACGGTAAGTAGTAATACTGCTGACAAAGTTCCCATAAGACCTTACTCCCCAATCTGAGATAAATGGTCATGTCTCTGTGTTTATTCCTTTTATATGTTCATATCTCTAATTATTTTATTCTATGAGGAATCAACTACATTGATTATTGCTTCTTTGTCTGCTTTTAATATGCTGTGTATGCTGTTTAGCTTAAAATCAATAATTGTCTTGTTCTTACATTAACTCAAAACCATTTGATCCAAAAGGAAATTTCTACTATGCTGACATGTAAATTTGTTGTCATATGATGAACAATCTAAATGCATTGAGAGGTTTCCAGGATTCTAGAGGAATTGATATATTGACATATATCAAAAACACAGTTGACATATATATATATATATATATATATATATGTATATAAAGTATTAATGGAGTGAATTTTAAGAGAAATAAAAAATCAAAGTCAGGTGTGGTGATATAGGCCTCTCATCCAGCTAGGTAAGACGAATAAAAATAGGAACATCATGGTCCTGGTTACTCCATGGACAAAACTAAGACCCTAAGACACTATTAAAACCTAAGACCCTATTCAAAAATAGGGTCCCCACAGGCCCAAAAGCAATGGGATCAAGTGACTTTCAATTAGAAGTCCAGAATACATTGGACATAACTCAAGTACCAACCTAACCAGTACAAAGCCTAAATTCCAACCATGTGGGATTAGATATATTTTGAAGAATCTGTCTTTCTATCTCTATCTTCCTCTCTCTCTATTATATATATTATATAGCTATATCTTATATAACATATATATTATATATTGTGTATATATATATATATATAGTTTGTATGTGTGTATGTGAGAGAGAGAGAGTGTGTGTGTGTATGTGTGTGTTTCTGGTACTGCAGCTTGAACTCAGGACCTCATGCTTTCTCAGTTTACTTGTTGGCGCTCTATCACATGAGCTATGATTCTAGCTTGGCTTTCTTCTGCTTATTTAACAGATTAACAGGTTAACTTTGAACCTCAATCCTTCATGTCGCACTTGCTGAGTAGTTAGGATTACAAGCAGGAACCACCAGGGCCTATGTTGTAGACCATCCTTAAAAAATTAAAAATACTATTTTTTCAGCTGTAGATTCTAGCTCAAATTATGAGAGCATGATAAAAATAAATGTGATTAGATTTATATATACTAGTTAACAGGTTGATGAATATCTTATATGTTAAGCACTTTGCCAATGTAATATTCATGTAAATTACAAATTGTCAGTGCTTGAAGGAGGAAGAGAAATAATAATATGACATAATAAGCCATACTTTTTATTTTTAATGAAAGGTCAATTCTATTTCTGATTTATCTTCCAGGAATCTTCTATTTTCAAACACTCAAAAACTTAAATGTATCCTTGAAAGGTCACAAGAGTCCTAACAGAGTACAGTCAGATTATAGTGGAAACATTTTAAAGTGGTGATAACTGTGTTTTCAGAAGTATTTCTATTTTTTTTTGTTCATATACAGCTTTGAGATTCTCAGATACCTGGTTATTGACAAGGAATTTCCTGCCACCTGTCTTTAAACATATTTTAGACCAAAAGTTTGAATCACAACTTTCATTACATTAAAAAGCAAGTAAGTTACCAAAAACTCTAGACAAGGGTGTACTTAAGTGAACCTTAATTATTGGCTTTTATCTTCATGTACACTATAAAGATTTTTAAAGATGAAATTGTGTCTTCTCAGCTATATTAATTCTACAATAAACAAAATTAATATATTTAGACTGACTAGAATGCATTTAATGAAGGAAAATTGATGAAGTTATATAAGGTAAGCATTTAATGTGCTTAAAATCAGTATTTTAAAAACAAAGAGATTAAATATTCATAGTGTTTTCTATGTCAAATAGTCTTGTGGACACTGAGATTTGAGGGTAAACCAGCAAAGTTAAGAATTAATTTTAAAAAAGGTCTGATTTAGTTGTTTATGCCTGTAATTCCAGCTGTTCAGGAGGTAAGATTAGAAGGATCATGGTTCAACACCTGCTAGGAAAAGTATTAAGGAAATACGTCAACCAACAATGAGTTCTGATGGTTCATGTGTGCATTATACTATTTAAGTAAAAGGTAGAGGATTTGTCGTGTCCCTAGCTAGTCGCAGACAAAATATGAGACTGTAATCCAAAAAATAACTACAGAAAAAATGGGATGAATGGAGGGCCCAAGTAGTAGAGCACCCTCTTAAAAGCTAGAATCCCAGAGTTCAACTCAAGTGCTTCCAAAATAAAAATAAAAAGATGCACTATGTTGTAAGAGCAAAGTAAAGGTGAAATACAAACATTGTAACTGATGCTTATAAAATATATATCAACCCCACTGGATTATGCTCTACTTTTTTTAATTCACTTCAATCAAATAGATCTACTAAAATGTTTTGCATCTGGCAAAATGTATTTTCCCCCTATGGTACTGATGTTGAAGAACAGGGCCTCATGCTAGGTGAATGTGGTATTGCCAAGTGATACTACAAGCCCATACATTTCTTTTTAATTAGCATGTTGAATGAAATGGAAAGCCTACAAGGAAAATAAAATGTACTAAACATGCATATGATAATCATGCCTTGTTCAAATAATAGTCTATTTAACATTTACTTATAAATTACTATCCTTGTGCTATAAATATGTGCATTATCTCTTTTAAGTAAACACTTTGAGCATAATTTTTACACAGGTTCATTATAGAAGCTAGAACAAATAAGAACAAAAACCAAATGATTATTAACATAGCTTCTGATAGTCTTGTCTAGCTTTGCTGCTAAAGATGCTATAATCATCTTAATTACTACACAGAGAGCCATTTTTCAGTAAAGAGAATTGCAAATTGCTTAAGTGGCCATCATGTTTACCAGCTAGTAAACATGGCAGGGGGTGGAGTTGCTATACAAAAATTCATAGTTGTTAAATGAATTTCTAATTAGAAATTTTTAATTACTAGAGTTGTTTTCACAGCACTTTACCATAAATTTTATTATAGCATAACTCCCCAGGATATATGCAAACTTGATACTTAAGATGAATTTTATTAGAATTTTTAAAAAGATGTGATGCACAATATGAAATTAAATTGTCATATTACTTCAATTTATTTGTGATTGTAGATATTATATCTCTTGATTTCAATGGTTGAATCATTCTCATCTTTCTACTCCAAGAAAGAATATGTGCAAAGTACATATATTTATATTATTAACTTTTCACAACATTCCATGTGAATATTAGCAGTTACAATTGAATGACCTGTATCAAAACCTGGAACATATCTTTATTTTTTAACATAATAATTAAAAATAAAATTCATTTTTCTAGTCTTAAAACAATACTTCTTAAATTATTCATCTTAAATGATTATCTTTTGCAAAAGATAGATGCTTATAAGCTATAGATTTTCTTCTCATATATTATATATATGGACAACAATTTTGCTATATTATATATTATTTTTAATAAAATACAAAACAAACTTGAAAGATAATTTAAGAATATATGGGTTTGTGTTTGACATATTTAATTTATTTATAAAGTAACAAATTGTATACACATTTCATATACAATAATTCATAAGAATTTTGACTAAGAGAAGAAGTCACCCAAAACAAGTAAAATTTGAGGCGAAAAAGAACATCACAACAGATACAACCAAAATTCAAGCTTTGTAAGGGAATACTTTATAAATATCTGTGTCAATAAATTGGAGACTCTGGCAGAAATGCAAGCGTTCTTAAGAACATTAACATTCCTAAGTGAGTCAAAAAGATACAAATCAATTAGATAGACCTATAGCAAGTAATAAAATTTGGATGGCAATAAAAATCTTCCCATCCAAGAAAAACCCAGGACCTGGTAGCTTTATAGCCACATTCTATAGGACCCTTGAAGTTGAACACCAACACTCCTCAAACATTTCAATTATATAGAAATGGAAAGATCACGATCAAATTCATTCTATGAAGCCAGAATTACATTCATCCCCAAACCAGATAGGGACTCATCAAATAAAGAGAACTATAGCCCTCTCTCTTTGATGAATATGATTGAAAAACATTTCAATAAAATACTAGCCACCCAACTTCAACAACTAACCAAAAAGTATAACTATGATTAAACAAGATTCACCCCAGGGATGCAGAGCTGGTTCAATGTATGTAAGTCAACAAATGTAATACAGGATATCAACAGAAGTTATGAGAAGAACCACAGGATCATCTCAACAGATGCAGAAAAAAACTTTGACAAGATCCAATATATTCTTATGATAAAAGCTCTGGAGAAGCTAGAATTCATGGTACATTAATGTTTATGGCAAACCTACAGCCAACATTATACTTAATGGTAAAAAAAACTAAAACCATTTCCTCTAAAGTAAGGAACAAGAAAAAGATGTCCACATTCTCTATTCCTCTTCAGTACAGTGCTAGAATTCCTACCAAGAGCAGTATGGCAAGAAAAGGAAAGCAGATCCAAATAGGAAAGAAAGAAATACAGCTATTTCTATTTGCAGATATCATGACTACATTCAAAGAACTCTTTAGTCTTCTCCTCAGTGCTACTAGAGATGATTACAAACTTTGGCAAAGTAACAGGTTACAAAATCAATCCACAAAAATCAGAAGCTTTTCTGTATGTGAATAAGATCAAGTCTGAACTCAGGAAAACAAATCCATTTGCAATATTCATAAAAATAAAAAGTATCCATGGAATTAACCAAGCATCTGAAGGATCTTTACAGTGAAAATTATAAAACTTAGAAGGAGGAAGTCAAAGAAGACAGGAATTGAAAATAACTTCCATGATCCTTGATTGGCAGAATTAATATAGTAAAAAATGGCTTATCTACCCAAAGCAATCTACAAGTTCAATGCAACACTCATTGAAATTCTAACAACATTCTTCACTGGGATAGAGAAAACAACCCCAAAACTCATAAGTAATTACAAAAGTCCCTGAATCACAAAAGCAATCCTAAGCAGAAAATACAATGGTGTAGTATAACAATACCTACTACACTACAAACTCTACTACAAGAGCTATAATAATAAAACATCTTGGTCCGGGCATGAAAACAGGCCTGAGGACCAATGGAAAAGATTGGTGGACCCAGAAGTACACCTACAGACCTTCAGCCATCATAGGGGAGCTAAAACCATAGGCTGGAAGAAAACAGCCTTTTCAAAAAATTATGTTGGAAAATGGGTTATCTACATGCAAAAACTTAACTAGACATCTATTGATCACTTTGGACCAATATTAATTCAAAACAGATCAAAGATCTCAATGTAAGAGCTGAAGCCATGAAATCATGACAGGAAGAAGTAGGAGAAACATCAGTACTCCTCAGTACAAGCAGGAACTTTTGAGCAACCATCCAGAAGCACAGCAAATTCAAGAGTTGATAAATAGAATTATATCAAACCAGAAAAGGTTCTGCATGGCAAAGGCCATAGCCAACAATCTAAAAAGACTGCCTAATATTGGGAACAGATAGAGAACTAAAAAAACTAAATCTTCAAAACTGGGTGCCAGTGGTTCATACTGTAACCCTAGCTATTCAGGAGGCTGAGATCTGAGGATCTTAGTTCAAAGCCAGCCCAGGCAGGAAAAGCTGTGAGACTCTTATCTCCAATAAACCACCAGAAAACTGAAAGTGGCACTGAGGCTCAAGTGGTAGAGCACTAGCCTTGAGCTGAAGAGCTGAGGGACAACACCCAGGCCCAAAATTCAAGCCCCATGACCGACAAGAAAAAAAAAAAACCCACTAAATCTTCAAAGAATCAATAGCCTAATTAATAAAGAGGCTAATGACAATGAGAGACTTCACAGAAGAAGTACAAATGGCCAATAGACATATGTAGAAATGCTCAACATTTCTGGCTATAAAGGAAAAGCAAATCAAAACGACACTGAGATTCCACCTAATGGCCATTAAGAATGCAAGCAATAACAAATCTTTGTGTGGATGTAGCCAAAAGGCAATTATCATAGTACAGAGTTGGTGGGAATGTGAACTTGTTCAACAATTCTGGAATGCTATATGGAAGTTCCTTAAAAACTAAATATAGAAAATATCCTATGATCTAGAAATTCCACTTTTGGATATTTATCTAAAGGATTAAAAAGTATGATACAGTAAAGACACTAGAACAAACATGTTCATAGCAGCATATTCACTATAATCAAGGTATGGAACCAGCCCAGATGTCCCTCAGTGGATGAATAATTTAAGCAAATCGAGTATATATACATATATATGTATAAATGTGTATATATATCACAATGAAATATTAGTTTTCCATGAAATTAGAAAGATATGGAAGGACCTGGAACAAGATTGCATTAAATGAAGTTAGTCAGGTCCAGAGAGACAAAAGTTACATATTTTCTCTCATATGTGAAAGCTAGAATTAGTTTACAAATATATAAGAAAATACCTTGGGTTTGCAAATGTATGCAAATTTATTAACTGAAATACTGTAAATTCAGAAGAGTACTCAGTGAATTTCATTAGAAAGGCAAAATTATAGTGCAATAAATAAACACCAGGAAGCCTGTACTTGAAAGTGGTATGGTGTGGTCAAGGGGAGGGAATAGCTGAATGAATAGAAGGGTGATAGAATGTGGGCAAGATTCAATGTATATCAACAAAATTAAGAAAGGTGAGCCAAGGGGTGGGCTGGGAGGGAGGGGGTAACAATGCTTGACCAGAAATGTACCCATTGCCTTAATCATGTAACTGTAACCCCTCTGTACAACATCTTTATAATAAAATAAAGTTAAAAGCAAAAAAAGAATGTTGAAAGGGATGACATTGATCAAGATACTTTATACTCAGAAAAGGCTCTTTTGAGTGACAACTCCTGTATGAAACTACTTAAAGGTAATAAATGTACATATATAAAATATTTTGGCTTTTCAAATAATTTAATTATTATGTTACTTAATAAATTTTTATTTCCCACTTTATAAGCTTTAACAAATTTATATTTTACTTTTCTAAATTTGATAGATAAGTTCCTCCCCCATGGTATAACCCCTGTTTTCACTGTATTTGATGCTGGTATAAGTTGTGGAGGGGAAGGGAAAAAGCAAATTGTTTAAATAGGGATATAGGTGAACCCATTGCAACAATGAGATGTACAAGACTTTATGTCGAAAACAAACTTTACAACTTTGGCCAGGGAGGGGAGAGGGGGGAGGGGTGGGGAGATGGGAAGGGATGGGAAGGGGAAACAAAGGAGGACACAACAATGCTTGATAAGACATCTAATTACCTTGCCCATGTAATTGTAACCCCTCTGAAAGGTATTTTTACAATAAAAAAGTAGTATTGAAATAGCCATGGAAGGATATTTTAAAATAGAAATACTTTTTTCATTATATTTTATTGAGCTCTATAAATAACATCCTTCAATCAGTAAATATTTAAGAATCTATAATCATTCTCACATGTGGAATTTAAACATCGATGCTATAGTAGAGAGTACATTGGTCCTTACCCTGGTCTGAGATGATGACAGAGGTAGGGGATATGGAAATATAATAGAGGGGGTGAGCTTGCTCAAAGTACATTGTACATATTTATGCAACGATCACAATGAAATGCCTAATGCTATTAAGTGTGCTAACTAAAAATATGATTAAACTTAAAATAACTCTTAAATGACTTTTGTGATGTCATAAAAGAATTTTGAGAACTTTCCCTTTTCCCCTAAGCATTGAATTTAATTCTTTTGTTGTTATTATAATCAGTCTGGCTGGAACCTTTGCTATATTCAGATGGAAATTATGCAAAGAGTAGTTGTTACAATATTGGCAGGCCTAGATTCTGGTGTAACAAAGGTTTGTGGGCTGGGCAGACAAACACAGAGGCTTAGATATCTAACCCCCAAGAACTAACACCTATTGCTCCAGGTTTTAAAAGCTGAAGACTTAAAGCTATATGAACTTAGAAACTTAATGCTTTCCCTGGGCTTTAATTTCCAACAGATCATCACTCAGCAGCTGGTGCAATCCTCAGTACTTAGCAGGAGCTGGTGATACCAACAGTCAGTGTGACCTAGTGTTGTAGCTCTTGAGCCATGAGTGTTGAGACCATCTCCACACAATGGCTTTTACTAGAGTGCTTGAGCTGTGGATATTGAAAAACCTATGCTGTTGTGTTTTGGAAGCTTTCTGGAACCATTCCAAAGACCAGGACCTGTAGCTTCTCATTTACAGTTCTTAATACTCTTCAATTACTCTATTCTGCCACTATCATTTGTCACCTATGCCACATCTGTTTCCCATTATCTCAGACCTCTCGTGCTCTATGGGTCTTCCAAGTTCAGTACAAGTTTCCTAGAATAGTTATGACTGGAGCAAGACCTCCTGGACTATGATGTAAGGCATTGGCTTTGGTGATCCTGTGACTAAACGAACCCTCAGAGTGCAGTGAAGAATTATAACACAGCCAGGCTATTTTAAAGCCACTATCTTTGTTTGCCAAGGGACTGTATGGCCTGTAGTTTTCCACTGCAGGCAACCAGGCATGGGAAGGGATCTGACAACTTCTGTGCAAGTGTGCTGGTATTTGTTCTCAGGAACTTTCAGGAAAAAAAATATAAATGTGTATAACAAATATGTATTAAAGAATTAACATAAAGTTAACATTTTAATAGATAGCATAATTCTATAGCATAGTTTTTTCTGGTGTTTCTCCTACCAAATGCTTCTAGGGATTATTGAGACCCTTTATCCTGTTCACAAAAGAAGAGGTGGAGACAATTTCAGGGGATTTATAATACTTTGATAAGTATTCAAAAGTTAGTTTATTCAAAGGAATAACTTATTATTTGATAAATTAAAAGCAATAAAAGAGTTTCATTTTATAAGAATGATTCACAGGGAACCAGTGAATCTTCTATAACTAATTTGCATATATATCCTACATGGATCATCAATATGCCAAGCACCAACCTGAATGCATTGATGGTTTTAGTCTGTCTCCCAAACCTACTTGCTCAGTTTGGACTAACTAGTTCAAGAGGATTGTGCATAAAGAAACAAGTAGAGTTAATTTCCCTAAGGAAATACTTGACTTGTAAAAAGTTAGTAAATGTCACTTTTAGGACAAAAGACTCTGTGGTCCCTATATTTAAGACCTATTGCATTAGATGAAGATGTTTAACAAAATTTCAGGACCTTTACACATACTTATTAATACATACTCAAAGAAAGGGCAACTATGACTATGCACTGAAGCATATTTGGAGTTTGATCTACTAAAAAAGAATATCATTCTTAATTAATATGTTTTTCTCACCTATATTCTTTTTATTACCATAAATTAATTATTTAAAGGTGTTTCATTGTATAGCTGGCATATACTATACTCTGATCAACTATGTTACTCTTCCTTAACCAGCTTCCCTCCTCCTAGCTCCTTAATAGTTTATTCTGCATTTGCTTGCTGTATGTATGTAGATGGGCAAAATAGATAGATAGATAGATAGATAGATAGATAGATAGATAGATAGATAGATAGATAGATAGATAGATAGATCACTTCTATAATACTCACATCATCACATTATCCTTTTCCCTTCTTTCTACCCACTGGTTTCTGATCCCAAACAATCCCATTTTTACAATCATGCCATGTTATTACTACTAGTTTTTAGGTGGAGAGGGAGTAATTAGTGCTGGGACTGGGGCTTGAACTCCAGGCACCAGTGCTGTCCTTGAACTTTTTCATTCAAGGCTAGGGCTTTCTTTTTTTAAAAAAATACATTTTATTGTAAAAATAGTGTACAGAAGGGTTACAGTTATGTGAGTAAGGTAATGAGTACATTTCCAGTGCTTGATAGGGCTTTCTTTTTCAATGTCTAAATTTCACATGTAAATGAAAACATTGATATTTATTTTCAAAATTTACTCTATCTTGCTTAATTAAACTTAATTGTTACTTTTCATAAAGCATTCCACTATCACTATTAAAAAATAACTTTTAATAAAGCTCCAATTACAGTAAAAGCCAAGTTACTAATTATTTACAAAACACTTGAATATACATTAGAATTACTATGATATCTTGCAGACTCTGTTCCCAGAGTTTCTGATTCAGGATGGCTACTGCTCCCAGATGGCACTGGTAAGGCTGTTCTTGGAACCACTTTGGAAAATTACCGCTCTAATAATTACAAGAATTAGTGAATGGATGAATTGTCTGAATCTTTAAATTTGTTGAGTTACTCACATGAGCCTATTTCAGTTTATGGTGTAAAGAGACTACATTGTTGAAGTACTATTAGTTCAGGTTATGGAAAAGATTTACTGGAGCATAATAAAAAATATGAACTCAAGACCGATCCCCAATTTTCTTTGTTTACATTAGATTAAAATTTAGTTGAGTTTAGACAGACAACACAGTGGTTTCTTCTAAAAATTGAAGCCATACCAGAAATATATTATAACTTAGACAGTTTTTTTCTTGTAGAGAAGAGAAAATCCTGGATCCTTCAGAAATCACAGACATCTAGAAATTACTTCATTTCCTTAAAAACTGATGTGTTAAAGGTAAAATCAGGTAAAATTTTACCTAACATAATTAGGTTAATTATGTTATAATATAATTAACATATATATAACATAATTAACCTAACATAATTAGGTTAATTATGTCATAAGGAAGTGGTATGGATCCATCCAATGAGAAGTAGTGCTCTTAAGAAGTACAAGAGCTATCAACAATATGTGTATCACACAAAGGAAACACAAAGGGGAGGTAGAGAAAAGGCACTTATCTAAAGGCCAGGAAAAAAATCTTTTTACTCCTTGATTTTGTACTAACAGACTACAGAAATATAAGAAGTCAAATGTATGTGTTTTAGGCCACCCATTTTATGGCATTTTGTTCTCAGCCCAAGTTAACTATTATATTCTTCTTCTTAGTTCTAATTATCAATTTAAATTAGCTAAATACACACAGATTTATAAAAATTTGATAGTCAAAACATCTTGCAAAATCCTGTTCCCAATAAATAAAACCTGAACATTTCTTATATGTATAGTATTTATGAATCTGATGTGAAAGCTATTCAGTGCAACCTTTTCAATTTAACTAGGCATTGGTGTTCTATTTTCTTTTTCATTTTTAAGGAATATTTCATGAGGTTATTATTGGCAAAAATGTATATAGTGTAAGTAAATTAATATTTCAATAATGTAACTAATGTTTTCCTTATCCTTGACTCAAAATTTAATTACATAATTTTGTATTAGGATTTGGCATCATTAATTTCATTACAATTCTGTCTCTGCATAAATTTTCCAAAGAAATTGTCAATAGGATATCTTTCACGTGTTTGTAAATACGTAGAGACACACACTTATGTATACACTCATATGTATAAATACTCACAAAGAGAGAATCTACAAAATGGTTACTCTGATAGCCTAGTGAGTAAGAAAAAATGCTTCACTCTTTAATTCATGTGTAGGTATGTGTATATATATATGTATATATATATGTATGTATATATGCTTAAACTCTTTTGCACCCTGCTTATCTAATCTTCTCTAAACACAAGATGCATGGTACTTAATTTTAACAGTAATAATAGGAATTTTAAATGAGTATATCTATATTCTCCTAAGTTATATTGCTTGAAATTCATAAAACATCCTTATGAAAAGAGAGCCAGGTTTTAGTGCTTCATTAATTTGTATTTAAAATATATAATTCACAATATTGCCTTCTAATTGTTTAATAATATTTTATTTTATTGTAAAGGTGATGTTCAGAGGGGTTTCAGTTATACAAGTAAGGTAATGAGTACATTTCTTGTCAAGCAGTGTTAGCCTCTCCCTTATTTTCTTCCATTTTCCCTCTTCCCCACCCCCTCCCACCCCCCTAAGTTGTAAAGTTCATTTCCAATATAGTGTCCTGTGAGTATCCCTGTGGCTTTGTCCTTTGCTCACCATTTTGTTGTTCTTATTTCCTTCCTCAATCACATAAATGTGTATTCAAGACACAGGGTGCCAAAATCAAAAGCAGTGACAACAGGGGATAAACCAAAGGGGAAAAAAAGAAAAAAGAAATAACTTCACACAGTACATTAAAACAAAAAAAACCCTCCAATTTTATATTTTATTGTAGGAGTAATTCAAAGCTCCTTATATAAAAACCTTTGTTTAATAAGTCTTTAAAGCAAATATGAACTCACAAAATGTTGCAGTATGTTACTACTTTTGTTGTGCCTTTGTGAGGAACTCTAATGACTTCAGAGTGTATCAACAGATACATGAGAAAATTGTCTTTATGTTTATTGTGAAAAGGAACCCAACAATCATACAGTAAGTGTTGCATAAGTATAACATGCTGGCATTATGCTTCATAAATGTTATTTAAAATTAAATTTACAATACATTAGATAAATTGTTTGTCAAAAGATATTCATAAATTTATGGTCTATGACAATTATGCTTTTGGTGAATCATTAGCTAAGAATATGGTACATCCTAAATACAGAAAATAAAAACTCAATTTTCTGACAAAGTGATTAATCTGAATCATATATGTACATTCCCCACTTCTATAAAAGAATATTTTTGTATTTTCCATATTTTATCATTTCTGGATGATAAAATAGGAAACTGAGTGATGTCTTGGCAGGTGGAAGTTAAGAGGCTATAATGTTCCCAAATAAATACAAATAACTTGAAAAAAGTACTTATAAGAACTGAAGAAATCCAAGTAATTTAGATGACTAACCGTGACAAAATCAAATGCTTTGAAATCTACAGAACTATCAAAATTCTTATTATAAAGTTACGTATAGAATGGGCTGGGAAGATGGCTCAGTGGTAGAGCTCTTGCCGTGCATGCCTGAGGCCCTGGGTTCAATTCCCCAGCACCACATACGCAAAAAGAAAAAAGCCAGAAGAGGTGCTGTGGCTCAAGTGGTAGAGCGCTAGCCTTGAGCTGAAGAGCTGAGGGACAGAGCCCAGGCCCAGAGTTCAGGCCTCACGACCGGACCCAAAAAAAAAAAAAAAAAAAAGTTATGTATAGAGGGATTACATTTACATAAATCAGGTAATAAGTACATTTCTTTTTGAACAGTTTCTCTTCTTCCTTCTCTGTCTCCCAGATTTTCCCTCTCTTGTCCCACCTCCCCAATTTGTATAGCTCATTTTCAATATACTATCTAGTGAGCATTACTGCTGAATTTGTTCATTGTTATTCCACTATTTCTGTGTTTTCCCCTTACGCTCTCCAAAATATATAAACTTACAAACAAAATAAAAGGTACAGAAAACAAAACAGCAACAAAGGGCAAATAAAATAACAAATAACCTCATCTCCATTTCTTGGAGTTCATTTCATTAACATCATTTTATAAGATCAAGTGCACATTGGTATTGATGGCTTCCCTATGATAAAGCCATTCCACTCCTGTATATTTATCCACTAAAACACAAACAAGGCCACACTAAAGCTCCCAGCACAACCATGTTCATTGCAGCATTGTTTACCATAGCCAAGATATGGAATTAACCAAGATGCCCCTCAGCAGATAAATGAATCCAGAAATTGTGTGCATAGAGAATACTTCCATCAGAAAGATAGAAAGTTTGAAAAAAATATATTAAGCAAAGTAACCTAGACCCAAAAAACATATGGTGGGTGCATGGCTTCCATCTTTTGTTATAACTAGAATGTACCTATAAATCTACAAGTAAATAGTAAGCATTCTGGATGACAAAAGACAAAATAATACTTGAACATGATAAGTTATATAGGACTCTAGACACTCATACAGTAAGACCCAAGGAGGGGATTCTTAGGAGAGGATCACAAAGGTTTTCTATTCTTTTCTAAGGTATTGATACACCCACATCAACTAGAAGCTTTCTTTTGTCTTCTAATGAAAGGGTAACAAGTGACTCATGTAACTGTAGCCCCTCTGTACAGCATCATTACAATAAAATAAAATTTTTAAAAAGACACTTATTATAAGTTTCTTATAAGTCCACTTATTATAAAAGAGAATCTCCCTCAGAATCACATACTAGGAGTTCCAATTAGATAATAACCTTCAATGTGGTATTTAGACATTTCACAATTCCTGGTCTGTGTACTTTGATTTTGTGAGGACAAGTAAAAAGCGTTCTCATCTTCAATGTTTTTATGATGTCGATGATTATAAAATACAACACTTTTTAGGACATTTTTTCTCTGCATTTGTGTTGATAGATTATTTTATTACAACTTCAATAAAATTTCAAAATCATATTCTTCTGAATAGTAGTTTATAATTTATCCTGTAATTTCATTTATATTTCACTTGTGTAAAGTAAGAGAGGAAACCATAATGAGAAAAGAGGAGGACAATAAAGGTAGAAAATGTTTACTGTGTTATTTTTATTGAATGTAGGACTTAGGTCTTCAACAACATGTGAAAGGACAATTGTTTGAGTAACCATCAGTATCTTGGACCATTTTTTATTATAGTCAAATATAAACACATCTGGAAAGAGATAATTTACTACCAGTTATCCTACCATATACACTAATTGATCAGTTTTCTCCCAAAGAGGGATGTTGCTTCAAATGCTTTACTATAGTACTTCAAACAAATACCCTGAACATTCTATGTTATCATACATCCTATTTTTGAGCAATATCACAATGCTTTAGAAAAGCTCTAACCTGAAAGAAGACATACAGAAACACAGCAGAAGAAAATGAGGAATTTATTGATTCTAGAACTGTTATTTGTGTGAGTTATCAGAGTTTATTTGGGGTATGAACTTGGGACTTGGCCTATAGCTAGGCAGATTTTTTACTATTAAAATATGTGCCCAGGCAGAGCTTCTGCATGGCAAAGGACATAGCTAGCATGATAAATGGAAAGCCCACAAGCTGGGAGTAGATCTTCACTAGCTATACAACAGACAAGGGCATCATACCTAAACTATACTTAGAGCTCAAAAAATTAAAACCCCTATAAAAACCCACAAATACCCAAAGAAACAACCACCCCATTGATAAGTTGGCTAAAGACATAAAGAGAGACTTCTCTGAAGAGGAAATAAGAATGGCCAATAGACACAAGAAGAAATGCTCAACTTCTCTAGCCATATAAGAAATGCAAATCAAAACCACATTGAGATTCCACTCTATCCCAGTTAAAATGGCCATTATCAAGAAAACTAATAACAAATGCTGGCAGGGATGTGACTAAAAACAAAAAAAATAGAACACTATGACACTTTGATGGGAATGTAAAATGATTTAACTGCTATGGAAAGCATTATGGAGGTTCCTCAAAAGGCTAAACATATAACTCCTCTATGACCTAGCAATCCCACCCCTGGGCATTTACCCAAATGACCACAAACAAGGACATACTAAAGCTACCAGCACAATTATGTTCATTGCAGCATTATTTACCATAGCCATGATATGAGATCAACCCAGGTGCCCCTTAGTGGATAAATCAATCAAGAAAATTTGGTATATTTCCATCATACAGAATGGCATTGCCCATTCATGAGGAAATGAAAAGACTTGGAAAAATCATATTAAATGAAGTAAGGCAGATCTAAAGAAACATAAGCTCCATGGTTTCCCTTATTTGTAATAATTAATATGTGTTGTATGCAGTTATTTCTTTTTTTGTTTTTTAATTTAATTTTATTGTCAAAATAATGGACAGAAGGTTTACAATTGCGTACATAAGTTAATGAGTACACTTCTTGTCAAACATTGTTAACCCCCTCCTTTTTTTACCCTTGGTTTATCCCCTGTTGACACTGTTTTTTTTTCTTTCAGTTCCTTTTGTATTGTATATAAGGTTATGTGATTTGGGGATGTAAAGGGGAACCAGAGAAATGATGAGACAAAGGGTGAACCAATAAAACAGTGATACTCATAAGACACTATGTAGGAAATGAACTTTACAAACTTGAGGGTAGAGGGAGTCAAGGGAAGGATAGCAGGAGAAAACTCGGGAGGGGATAACTTTGATAAGAATTTTAATCATTTCCTTACTTATATAACTATAACCCCTCTGTACGTCAACTTTACAGTAAAAAAATGTGCTCAAGATCTTTTTTTTCTTTAATTAAAAAAAAAATAGTGTTATGCTTTTTTGCCAAGACAAGCTCGGATTGAAATTCGTCTATTTATCTTTTTGCATAGCTGGGATTTCATGGGTATTCTACTACGTGATGAGATGGTGTCACAGGAAGTATTTGTCTAAGCAAGCCTGGAATTGCAATCTTCTTATTTCATTTTCCTGAGTAGTCAGGTTTATAAGCATGAGCCACTGTGCCTGAATTATCTGTGCTCTTTTCTTACTACGTTAATCTCCTTGTTGATATACCTTATGCATCCCATATTATATGCTTGATTGTATTTAGCTCTATGAGCAGATTTAAGGCAATCAATTTAAAAATTTAAAAATCATTTGTCGTTAATCAAATGTCTATACTTCCTTAGACATGACTTTTTGTTGTTCCTTTTTGTTATAAAAATAAAATTTAGGGGCTAGAAATGTGGCTTAGTGGTAGAGTGCTTGCTTTGCATGAAGGCCTGGGTTCAATTCCTCAGTACCACATAAACAGAAAAAGTCAGAAGTAGTGCTGTGGCTCAAGTGGTAGAGTGCTAGCTTTAGCAAAAGAAGCTCAGAGTCAGTGCCCAGTCCCTGAGTTCATGACCTAGGACTAGCAAAAATAATAATAATAGTAATAATAATTAGAAACTAGAAAACTAGAAATTAGAAAACATGTTTCACTCTTACAATATTTGATATCTTTTATGTTCCTTTTATATCTTCTAATACCTATTACTCCTTAATAGCACAGCAAATTGATAAAATAATGAAAAATGAATGAATAGTGAATGGGTGAATGAAAAAGTAAATGAACAAAAGATTCCTTTAGAGACCCAAAGGGATAGGTGTTGAATCCTAATACATGAAATGCATTAAATAAATTAGTCATCTCAAAGTTTTCTTTTGAAATGAGACTTTATCACTTATTAGAAGAAGATTCTAGATGAAATATTCAGTGATGTAGAACAAAGAGGAAGTAGCATTACTAGAGCTATTGAAATAAGTGTGGCTGGATGAGCACCCCTACTATGCAGTACTGCTCTGCAGCTAAAAATAGCTTAGCACAGAACAAAGTAAAGTTATCTAATCACATAAAATATAAATATTTCTTATTCATAGATACATGTTTTATAGCTTGAGTATGAAAACAATAATTAATATAATATCAGAAGCAATTTTAAGTTCTTATGATAGACCAAACATGTAGTTATCAGGAAATGTAGATGATAGAGAGTAAAGCATAAAAGTACAGTCATCTAACTAATTTTAGAACAAAACGTATATAGCCCATTTTGGACCTAGCATATGATTGACTTGTTTCCTATATTAGTACCAATTTTCCAAAACTGACTTCTGCTTATTTTAAATTTTCCCTCTATTCTTAAGTCCCCAGAAGATAGTTTCTTCTTGAGGTAAGTGATTATATGTATTTTGACGATTTGGTCATTTATCATTGGAATGTTTAATGCAGAAACAGCAACAATTACAGAGAAAATATGTAAGAGAAAACAAAGTTTAACTAGTAAAGAGAAAGACAGAGATGCTTGAATAAAGAAATGCTAATAGGTATGTTTAAATGCATGTATACTTTGTGTGTGTGTGTTTCTACTTATTACAAGAAGGTTGAATATAAAAGAAAGGAAAATTTTAATTGCAGCAGTAAGTTTGCTGTCTTTTCTTTTTGTAGAGTTGCAACTCATTTATCACTCAAAAGGTAAAAAGAAGAAGCGCTAATGGGCAAGCATGAGGCATATAATCCATCCTCTTTTGTGTTATTAATTTGCATTTTTAAATCACAATGTAACGCATAGTTTAAAATTGAATGCAAGTAGAATATAATATAAACAGGCATTATTAGTAGTAATATATTAAATTTCCAATTGTCTTGCATAACAAACACCTTGGCTGTGAACTATGTTTTAAAAAGTAAGCAATTTTATATAACATAATAAAGATAGACCATCTGATAAGGATTTCTGAGTATCCACAACTGTTAAGACTTACTATTGTCATTTATTATAACATGCCACTTGAAAATTACTTTGAGAAATCCTTAAACCAAAGCTAATTATCTACTTGATTTCCCACTTAGTATATTTAGCACACTGATGTTCAACCATTTTACTGAATATCTAGGTTTCTAATATGCTTTTAGATAAATGAATTGAGTGAAAAATTAATATCATCAATATTATTGTTAATAGAATTATACAATAAGCTTGCTGCATAATTAACCAGATTATTAAGTTTTCCATAAAATATCAAGAGACTTATACTGATCTCTCCTGAATATTCTAGTTGAATGGGAAACATTAACCTAGACATAATGGTCTGCTGCGGACCAGGTGCTGTCAGGACGACGGAGGATACCTAGGGGAGGAACCTGGAATAGGTGGGGAGATGGCAAACAGACAACTCACACACAAGAGGAGTGAATGCTGAGTGCTGAGTGCTGAGTGCGATTTAATGCAGAGGATAGCAAACTTTTATAACAGAAGTCTCATGAGAAAGGGCAAAAGGTTACACAATCTTGCTGCATGGCTTCTTTCTTGGGTGGTCACCAGCTGGGCACCTGATAGGCATTTGTCTCCGGCTTATCTCTAAGGAATACAATGGGTTTGGGTTTCGATGTTTGTCACCAATTAACCATTACCTATTTTTATAGAGGCCTTAACTTTCCCATAAGATCTTTCCTGTCTCTTCTTTAATAGTAAACTTTAAGGAGGCCTAGCAATTCTCTTAGTAAATAGCAGGAAATTCTCTCTCCTAAATAATTATCTCAGCAATTGCCATACATTCTTTCTGTTTTAGCTGAGCCTATAGCTTCTTGTAAGTCCCTTACAAACAATTCCTTCTGCTGAAGTGACTTTGTGAAACCCCCAATACTTTTATATTTACTTATAACTTATCTCCTAGCCTCCATAAGAGGGGTTTCAGGTTAGCACTTAACTCTGGTGAGTCCGTCATATTTTTTAAGACACTCATCAGATATTGGAGTCGTCAACACTCTTAAGAAAGAGCTTTGAATAAGGGGACATTGACAATGAGCAAGTACAAAAAGCAGTAGAAGCAGTAAAAGATTAACAGGCACTCTTATGAGGGAAGAAAGACAGAAACACATCTTTTCCCAGGGGTTTGCCAGCCTTTTTCCAGGAGTAGGCCTCTTAGAAGCCCTATTCTCCGAGGTAGACTTCGGTGAAGTCCCAAAACTTGGAGATAGGTCTCTGAAGCCCCTATCATGGTCTGATAGATGGTTTCCCATGCTAAGCAGACTCCTCCACTGGAGTCGGCGTGGCAATGGTCTCATTGGTATATTATTTCAGATGTATGATAAGAAGACAGTCCTTCGGACTTCCATAGTACCAGAATTCAGATAACACATTGCTCTTGTTCATAGAAAAATAACTATTTCAGAAAAAGCTAGAGAGGAACCCTAAAATTAGACGTTTACACTTTTCAAGACAGTATTTTAAGTAACTATTTAACTATTTTAAGTAACTATTTGGGGGGACTATCCAATTTTTCAAGGCAGACTGGAAAAAATATGCAAATAAAACTAAGCATGCATACAATTAATTGTTAAGCATAGATTAAATTATATTATGAAATATTCCAACAAGTCAATTCTAATATTAGTTAATCCTAATTTTCTAATACAAAAGTTCTCACATATTACAGTTCACTGTAGGGCATTTTACATCTCATCCCATTGATGGCAACCCTAACTTCGCATTCCTCTGCTGGGCTTGGAAGACATGGAGAGCTAGTCTAGCTAGTGCATTTACATTTGTCTCTCATGCAGGGATCTCATTTTTGTTTGTTGGTTTTTATTACTTTCCTAAGTAGAAAGTTTAATTTTAAAATTATTAGTGTGATAAAAATATAAGATTTTTCATAGTTCTTGATAGTCTCCTGAGATAACCACACCTTTTCCAGTTTAGCCTTATTAACTCTTATAAAGGGTGAATGTGAAACAAAACATCTTTTATCAACATAGCTTAATAGGACTAAGAATCAAGACCATCTATATCAACATCTTTCATCTATAACACACTTTTTTGTCAGAAAGATATTATTATAATTCATTAAAAAACTACATGTGTAACAACATTTTAAAAAACTGGCCATATTAACTTGGTTCTTTAAGCATTATTTCCAGTAACTGAACAATATGTTTTATTATTAAGTAATTCTACAATAACCTAATATTTTTCTTTGAACTCCAA
Source organism: Dipodomys merriami (assembly GCF_024711535.1). Taxonomy (NCBI): domain Eukaryota; kingdom Metazoa; phylum Chordata; class Mammalia; order Rodentia; family Heteromyidae; genus Dipodomys; species Dipodomys merriami. The sequence goes on from NW_027202270.1 coordinate 33,787,728, forward strand.
ATATCTGCTTCAAACAAACAATTTCCTTTGCTGAGAAACTAGTAAAACTATGTCAGGGTCATATTCTCTGTTCATGAAAGAGGGAATGAATGAGTATGACTGTTATTCATGAGGTTATTAAAGGGTGTGGGTATGTTTAAGTGATTCAGATTTAACAGCACACAATAGTTACTTTCAGACAACCATAATTGTAATGTTCTTAAAAATTATACAATATTTTAAATCATTTTATTTTTCTTCATTAATTTTATTAAAATATTTATCAACAGTATCTTTGTCTTTGAAATCTTATCATATGAATTATATTAATCAGGATTATTCCTGGCATGCAACATATAAATTCATATTGTTGTATACATTAGGTACTAACTTACTAATAGGATAGAATTGGTGAATTACCAAGTCAACATCAATGAGCTGATTTTAAGAAATGGATATATATGAATATATTGCATATATTTGCAAATGAATATACTTGAAATTTTACTTGTCTTTTAATTAAACTAATGTCAAATAGTTATACAAAAAGTCAAAATGATTAAATGCAATATTTCTGGGGAAATTACTGTATAAATCTACTCTATTCCATTTGTTTCCCACAATTTCAAGAAAAATTATTTGCAAAATTATAACATTTACTTTCTCTTTACTAATAAGAAACTGTAACAGCAATTTTTTCAAAAAAACTATATCATTTAATTTTTACTCAAATTATTTTTATGATTAAGTCCTCTTTTTTATTCAAAATTGTCACATTGTATAAAATCTAATCACTAATTTATCTTTCTTTAAAGCTACAGATAGAAGAAAGATGATTTCATTACTAATGTATAACCAAATGTAATGTTTCTTCTTGAATTCTGCAGGCTCAGGTTTTTCTATATGACAGCCATGCTTGCTGGTGTATAGTAAGTAATAGAAAGTAATGTGTGTATAATTTTCTTCTAAATGTTTTGAGTTCTTCTTGAGGACTATAGCAGAAAATGACTAATAAAGAAACTCAAATACATTTTGAATCTTCTTCAATAACTTACAGCTTGGAATATATCTGGTACATTTTGGTTTAGATACTTAAGATATGTTCAAGTGATTTACACAGAATTAAAATGTTAATAATCATTTTTAGTATACATTTAGTCATTGAATATGAATTTCTTTTTATAGATGGCAAGAAAGGTAGTAAGAAAGGCCTTCAAGCCAGCTGCCAGTGTCTCACACCTGTAATCCTAGCTACTCAGGAGGCTGAGATCTGAGGATCATAGTTTGAAGCCAGCCTAGGCAGAAATATCCTTGAAACTTTTACCTCCAACCAACTACCAAAAATGCCAAAAATGGAGTTTGGATCATGTGGTAGAGCTCTGTCCTTAAGGGAAAGTGTTAGGGCCCTATTTAATAATAAATATATGGCAAAAAATAAAATTCCACTTACTCTGTGCCACAGAAGAGAAAAAAACTAAACATGAAATGAAAAATTGAATAATAATAGAGTTTAAATAAGATTTTAGTAATAAAAACATCTATGCAGAGATATCTTGGTTATGTCAAAGAAGAAGGAATTGTGTGTTCTAGAGGCAAATATTTCACCTCAGTTTTATGTCCTAAAAAGTAACCATTTCAAATCTGGTTATAGATAGGCAGCAAATGCTATCGTTGTCAGGCAATCTGGGGAGAAGCAAGCCCAATTATCCAAGCATACATGCAGGTTGCTAATGGCAATTCTGTAATATACCCAATTAAGTTAGAAACATGCTGAAATGACACAAACAGGAATAGAAGGCTTGCACATAATCACATGATTGGTCTATCTAAGTATTTAGACCAAGAGTTTATCTAAAATAGTTTGAAAGTTCAGATAGTGAAAGGATCACCATGTAAACAAGCTAGGTAGATACAGAGAGGAATGAGTATACAAATTGTAATAAAGTTTATAATTTATAGATTGAATTAAAGAACTTGATTAGATTTGAAAATTAAATGTTCCTCCATTATTCCATCTTTAATTATAGTGAAATATAATAAATATAGATTATATATGAACACACATTCGTGCATGTTTCTATATATGTGTGTATGGGAATTGAGAAACCAACAAAGATGGTCTAGCTAATGAGAAAATCTTCCCAAAGATGCAGATGGAATAAATAACAAGTATCAGAAAGAAAGATTTTGAAACTAAGTCAATGTCCTTAAAGCAAGAAGTTGTCCCAAGGATTATAAAATACATAGTTAGAAATGAATGGAAATATAGAAATGTGTCTTGAGTATGGCTACCAGCACATTCAGAGTAAAAGTGAAAGTCTAGTTTTATTGGCTGTTCCTAGTTGTTTACCAATTTCTATCTAGAAAAGAAGCTGTAATATATAGGCACTTAAGTATCACATTCAGACGATCCAAGGAATGGAATCATATCAAATGTGTGTTCATAATTCTACTGTCATCTCAGTACAAGTATTCCCTATTATTTTATACACAGTAGTATACCAAAAGGCCTAGGGAAATGATCCCAGGGTAGCTGAAGTAAGAGGAACTGAATGAAAATTGTCAATTGAAGACCATGAGGAAATTCAGTCACAAGCTTTAAAGTGAATTAAATGTCAGAACTTTGGGGTTAGAAAAACTAACACTACAAAAAATAAATCAAGAAAACAGAAGCTTCAGATGGGAAAACAATTCAGAATAAACTGTAGGAAAAAGGTTAATCAAGTGGTTTTATGAGTAAGCACTACAAAAATGTCAGGGGACCATTTTTAGATTTGTGAGCTACATGGGTAGGAGTATACTTAATAAATCAAAAGAATAATGAGGAGCTGGTCAGAATGTATGGTATAATGTCAAACATTGTGTACCCAAAATTGTAAAATTATCCATTCCTTGAGGACAGATTATAACATGTCATTTGTTTGACATTTCAGTAATTACAGTCCTATAAAATTAAACTTATTTTAAATTTCAAAAATGTCACATATATGCATATGTGAATATAATTATAGAGTGTTAAGTCAATAACTGTATAAAGAATATTATTTCCCACTAAATACTTAAAATTTTCAAAGAACCATCATAACCCATTATAAAGAGGGAAAAACTGATTATTAGAAAATTCGAAGTATTATAAATGTCAAACTGCTGAAAAAAATGGCCTATATTCCAGGATGTTCAGATTCAGCTTCTATCTAGACTTAATACTATAATTTTATGATAAAATTCAATTCTGTTTTTACCTGTATTACCTGGGGCTGACAGGCATAAATGTGGGGAAAGCATAGTCACATTGAGAAGTGACCTTTTTGTTTCAGCTCACCAATGGCATATTTTTTCCAGAAAAAAATACTAGTGTTTAGGTCACTTTATATCAATTGCCAGTGAGGAATTAAAAAAAAAAAATCACTCAAATTTTTTTTCAGAATTTCTGACTGAACCAAGTTCAAGTCACTGTTATTCAAAGGAAATAAAAGTTCCTTCCGTTGATATGAAATCATCCTAAGGTAAAAATAAACACTCATTTTGGGGTTCAGAGAAATGTTCAAGTTCAGATAACTTTGAATCGTGTATTATATCTATAAACTTTTCAAGTAGAAACACATAAATTAAGTGGGCTTTTAATCATTGAAGCTAGGTGAGTTACAATATTTTAAGACATAATATTGCCAAATCTTTAAAGATATATCTGAATGTAAGTTAAGACTAATATTCTTAGCTTTATTTATATGCACATTTAACAAACATTGTATTATAAATATTATAATAGTTATTAATGTATCTTTCTTTTTTATTTTATTTTATTGTAAAGATGCTGTACAGAGGGGTTACAGTTTCATGAGTAAGGCAATGAATAATTATACCTACATCATTGTTACTCCTTCTCTTATTGCTGTCCCACTATCCCTTCCCAACACCATCTCTTCTCCTCCTCTCCCCTCCCCCTGCCCAAAGTTGTAAAGTTCATTTCCTGTGGGTATCATTGTTGTAATGGGTCATCCTGTGTCCTTCTTTCAGCATTTGGTTATTCCCCTTCCCCTCCCCAGATTAGACAAATGTATATTCAAGATGCAGGGTACCAAAATCAAGTACAGTGACAACAGAGGATATACCATGGGGGGGGGGGGGGGAGGGAGGAACATACAAAGGAAACAAACAAAAAAATTGCATAGTACATTTAAAGCAATAACAATAAAGAAAGATCTCTTGTGTCCATGTGTCAGAGTTCATTTCACTTAGCATCAACTTATATGGGCATATGCATATAGCTTTTGAGCTTTTCAGCTCATCTCATAAGATTATCATAGATATACTAATTATAGCAAATAAGGGAAACCATGGGACCTAAATTTCTTTGGGACTGCTTTCTTCACTTAATGTGTTTTTTTTTCAAGTATTTCCATTTCCTAACAAATGGGGCAGTGTCATTCCTTCTCATGGAAGCACAGAATTCCAATGTATATATATATATACCACAATTTCTTGGTCCACTCTTCCACTGAGTTTGGTTCCATAACTTAGTTATGGTAAATAATGCTGCAATAAACAAAGTTGTGCTGGTAACTTTAGTATGGTCTTGTTTGTGATCATTTGGGTAAATGCCCAAAAGTAGAATTGCTGGGTCACAGGAGAGCTCTATGTGTAGTCTTTTGAGGAACTTCCATACTGCTTTCCAGAGTGGTTGAACAAGTTTACATTCCCAACAACAATGCAGTACAGTTCCCTTTTGTCCACACCCTCCCCAGCATCTGTTGTTATTAGATTTCTTGATTATAGCCATTCTAACTGGTGTGAGCTGGAATCTCAATGTTGTCTTGATTTGCATTTCTTTTATGGCATTTATGCATTTCTTTTATTTCTTTTGAACATTTCTTCATTTGTCTATTGGCCATTCTTATTTCCTCTTCAGAGAAGTTTCTCTTTGAGCCTTTATCTCACTTATCAATGGGATGGTTGTTCTTTGAGGATTTGTTTTTGGGGGATTTAATTTTTTGAGTTCTAAGTATATTTTGGATATGAGACTCTTGTCCATTTTATGGCTAGTGAAGATCTTCTCCCAGTCCATGGGCTTTCTATTCATCATACTAGCTATGTCCTTTGCCATGCAGAAGCTCTGCAGTTTCATGCATTCCCATTTGTCTAACCTTTCTTTGATTTGCTGTGTTTCTGGGCCTCTATTAAGAATATTTTGACATGTGGCAAGGAGCCCTAGAGTTTCCTCCATTCCTTCCTGTAATGTTTTCATGGTGTCTGCTTTGACTTCGAGGTCTTTGATCCATTTGGAGTTGAGTCTGTGCAAGGTGATAAATATGGATCTAGCTTTAGTTTTCTACAGGTGTTTAACCAATTTTGTCAGCACCATTTACTGAAGAGGCTGTCTTTCCTCCATTCTATTTTTTTAGGTCCCTTATCAAAGATTAGGTGGCTAAAGGACTGTAGGTTCATTTCTGATTCTTCAGTCCTATTCCATTGGACTTCAGCTCTGTTTTTGTGCCAGTACCAAACTATTTTGATTACTATGACCTTGTAGTAGATGTAGTAGAGTTTGAAATTTGGAATTGATGTTCCTCCAGCAATTTTATTTTTTATAAGGATTATATTTGCTATTGGGGGTCCTCATTGTTCTATATAAATTTCTGGATTGCTTCTTCTATTTCATTGAAGAATGTGATTGGGATATTAATGGGTATTGCATTGAATTTGTAGATAGCCTTTGGCAGTATTGCCATTTTCACGGTGTTGATCTTCCCTATCTAGGAGTATGGGAGGTTTTTCCACTTCCTTAGTTCTGCTTCAGTTTCCTTTTTCAGGTGTTTAAAGTGTTCATCATAGTAGTCCTTCACTTCTTTAGCTAAATTAATTCCTAGGTATTTTATGTTTTATGGGGCTATTACAAAAGGAGTTGCTTTCCTGTTCAGCTCTGACATACAGTAAAGCCATTGATTTTTGAAGGTTAATTTTATACCCTGCTACTTTGCCACAGTTTTGTATCAGCTTCAGTAACTTAGCAGTGGAATCCATGGGGTGCTTTCCCTATTTGGATCCCCTTTATGTTTGTCTTATTTCTCTAGCTAGGCATTCTAATAGTAAATTGAAGAGGAGTGGTAAGAGCGGACATCCTTGTCTTATTCATGAGTTTAGAGGAAAGGCTTTAGCTTTTTGCCATTAAGTATAATGCTGGCTGTTGGTTTGTCATACACGGCCTTTATTGTATTAGGAAGTGTTCCCTGGATTCCTAGCTTTTCCAGAGCTTTCTTCATAAAAGGGTGTTGGATCTTGCCAAATGCTTTTTCTGAATCTATTGAGATAATCATGTGGTTCTTATCCTTGTTCTTGTTGATATGATGCATTACATTAATTGATTTGCATATATTTACCAGCTTTGCATCCCTGGAATGAATCCTGTTTGATCATGGTGTATGATTTTTTGAAGACTGGTTGAAGTCGATACATCAAAATTTTGTTGAGATTTTGATGTTCCACAAAGAAATAGGTCTATAGTTCTCTTTGATGAGTCACTGTCTTGTTTCAGGATGAGGGTTATGATGGCTTCATAAGAGTTTGGTAGGGAACTTTCATTTCAATTTCCTTGAAGAGTTAGAGGAGTATTGGTGTGAGTTCTGCTTTGAAGTCCTTGTAGAATTCAGAAGTGAATCCATCTGTTCCTGGGCTTTTCTTACATGGGAGGTCTCTTTTGCTGTTTCTATTTCAATGATTGATATGTGTCTGTTATGGTGGTTCAAATCATCTTGGTTGAGTTTGGGCATATCAATATATGAACATTTGAATTTCCTTTCTAATCTCTCCCATGACCCATTCAGTTGTTCAGCCTCTATGTGTTATAGGATTTTCTTTGGTGGTATTTGATGTTGAGTACTAATTTTATTCCCTTGTGGTCTGAGAGAATACAGGGCATAATTTCAATGTTTCTGAATTTGGACAGATTTGCCTCAAATGTGGTCTATTTTGGAGAATGTTCCATGTGCTGCTGAGAATGTGTTTTCTGATGTTAATGGGTGAAATATTCATAGAGGCTGTTAAGTCTAGTTGGTCTATGCAATTGTTTATATCTGCTCTTTCTCTGTTGAGTTTTTGCTGAGTTGGCCTATCCAGTGAGGAAAGTGGTATGTTAAAATCACCAGCAACCAATGTCTTTGGATCTATGTGTGATTTTAGGGAAAGTAGTGTTTGTTGGATAAATTTTGGTGCTCCTGTATTTGGTGAATAGATATTTAGAATTGTTATATCCTACTGTAGGAGAGGTCTTTTGATTAGTATGTAGTGTCCTTCTTTATTTCTTCTCACTAATGTTAATTTGAAGTTTATTTTATCGGATATTAGGATTTCTGCTCCTGTTTGTGGGGGAACGTTTGCTTGGAAAATTTTATTCTAGCCTTTCACTTTAAGAGTATGTTTTTGAAGGGAAAATTTGTCTCTTGAAGACAGCAGATAAATAGATCTTGTTTTGTGATCCAACTAGAGATTCTATGTCATTTGATTGGAGAATTAAGACCATTAATATTGAGACCTATGATTGAGAGGTGTTTGGAAGTTACTGTCATGTTACCTACCTTCTTATGGGCTATGTCACCTAGGTTCTGCCTATGTTTATCTGGCTCTTTGGGGGCTGTTTCTCTGCCTTCATCATGTTCTAGTTGGTTCTCTATCTGTAGGACATCTTTAAGTATCTTTTGTACTGCTGGGCATATTATTTCAGTTTTTCTTTGCTATGGAAGATTTTTATTTTTCCCTCAGTTATGAAGGAGATTTTAGGTGGGTACACTGTTCTTGGTTGATAATTGTTTGTCTTTAGGGCATGGCATACTTCATTCCAGGCACTTCTTGCTTTCATGGTCTCTGCTGAAAAATCAGTAATTATCCTGATAGGTTTTCCTTTATATGTGATTGATCTATTTTCCCTAACAGCTTTAAGGATCCTTTCTTTGGTTTCTATTGATCCTGAGAAGATTACAATGTGGACCTGAGATGTCCTGCTCTCGTCTGGTCTATTGGGGTTCTAAAAGCTTCTTTTATCTGAATGGGCCTATCTTTTTGCATATTTGGGAAGTTCTTTGATAGGATCCTGTTAAGTAAATTTCCTAGACCTTTGGCTTCTGTTTCTAGACCCTTCTCTACACCCATTAGCCTTAAATTAGGCCTTCTGATGGTGTCTTCTATATGTGGAATACATCATACTTTTTGTATTTGTTTTGAATACTTGTCTGTTCTTTCGCTGTCTTCTATCTGCATAGTCTAGCCTACTGTCCATACTTTCTACTATTTTATTTCACTTCTTTCTTATTGCTCCATTTCAAAGGCTTCAATTTTGCTTGTTGAAGGTTTCTTTGCCTCCTTGATTTGGTTTTCTGTGTTCACTCTCAAATACCTTAGTTGAGTGGCTATATTTTGCATATATTCCCTTCCTTATTGCTGGAATTCATTCAGGTTTCTGGTTGTGGATTTCATGGATTCCTCTATTGATCTTTTGTTTGCCTCATCATGCTCACACAGCCTTATGTAGGATTTCCTTTTATTCATTCAGAATGTTTACCAGTAGTGTTTGTAAAGCATTTTGAAAGGTATCATCTGGACTTTTTATTAACTGCTCTGTTGCCTGTTTGTCCTGGGTGGGAATTGAAATTCCTTGACTTGCCATTTTTCTTGTGTTTCTGTGGCTTGTTTTGCCAATTTGGTAATGAAAGTAAGTCCAATTCCTCACCAGAACACAAGCACCCATCCAGAACCCTGTGGTTGCACAGATTTTGGAGGTTGACAATTACTGAAGGGTATTTTCACTCTATCCCACATTTTTGGGGAGTGAGTGTATATCCAATTACACACCAGAACACAACTCTAAGACAAGAATCTACCCAGAACCCTGTAGTTGTACAATCTTTGAGAGTTTACAATCAATGGTGGGTATTTTCACTCTACTTACCTTTTTGGGAGTGAGATTATATCCTATTACACACCAGAATGCACATCTTAGCACTTAGCTAGAGCATTGTAGTAGCATAGACTTTGGAGGTTTACAATCATCAATGGGAGTTTTCACAATATCTCACCTTTTGGGGCAGAGAGTATGTTAATTCCACACTAAATCACACTTCTAAGGCAAGCCCCCACCCAGAGCCTTGTAGTTGCACAGGAATTGGAAGTTCATACTCAAAATCAGTATTTTCACTCTATTTCTCCTTTTTGGAATTCAAGGTATCTCCACTTCCCCACCAGAACACAATTTCATGGCAAGCCTGAACCCAAAACCCTTCACTTGTACAGAATTTGGAGGCCCTCACTCAAAGATAAGTATTTTCCCTATATCTCTCCTTTTATGGAAAGGAAAATATATTCAGTCCCTCACCAGAACACAATTTTAAGATAAGCACCAACTCAGAGCCCTGTGGTTTTGCTGACTTTGGAGGTACATAATCCAAATAGGTATTTCACTCTGTCTCTCCTTACCACCTATACCACCTATACCCTATACCACCACTGGGCACAGTTTTAAGACAAAATCCCCACCTGGGCAGTATCTTTTCACTTATTTTAGAGGTTCCCAATTGTAGATAGGTATTCCCTTATTTATATCTGCTTATCTTTGTCAGAAATGCGAATTATAAGCAGTTGTAATCAGTGAGTAACTATGTTATGAGGTTTAGAATGATTTGGGCTGAAGGGATAATGCCCTGAGCAACTTTGGCACAGTCTTACTGACTACAGATATAGTCTAGCTCATATCAACAGAGTAAAGAAAGTAGACAGTGAATGAAGAAGTAGTAATAATTCTAAATGGGTAAAGTGTAGTTAGAGGAAAGATTAAGATATACAAAAAATATAGGAGGAGAAAAATCAGATTAGAAGGAAAGGAACAGAGGGAGGAAAGTTATGGCCTAACTTCTAAGTAAGAAAGAGCAAAGAAAAATTAAAACAAAACACAACAAAAAACAAAAAGGAAAGAGAAAAAATACATAAAAATAAAAATTAGAATATATATGTATGAAATAATACTAAAATTAAGGATATAAATATTGTACAGTAGGGAATTGTGTAATCAATTTATATTCTGAATTAAGTCTATATACAATTATGGAGGAAGCATAGTGGTCACCGTAGGCTGTTGCAAAAAGAAAAAACAAGAGAACAAAACTAAAAACAAAACCACATAAAAACAAACTGACAGGAAAAAAAGTAACAGTTTTAAACTAGTTACACAAAAACGAAAAGAGGAGGAGGAAAATATTTTTAAGTAATTTAAAAAATAAAGAAAAATTTAAAAATATATAATTGGGGGAAAACAAAAGGGAAAAAAGTATCTTTTATTTATTTGGGGGTTCTTATGTCTCCCCTAAGTCTGCTTTCCAGTCCCTGGATGGCATCTTTGATTTGCTTGTAGTGGTGGATTTTTCCTGTCGCTTGATTGGTTTCTCAAATCAGCTTGTTTTGTTGTGCAGAAAAAAGTTCCGCTTTACAGGCTTGGGGACTTTGAGACCTTTTTCCCAGACGAAAAAGCACAATCTGTTTTTTTTTTTTTTTTTTTTTTTTTCCCTTTGTGCTGCTGGGAGGAGGTGGCTGGATACTGTAGTTTGTTTCTGCTGGGACTGAGCTTGGGCATGATTGGGTTTTGACCTGTCTGGAGTCAGTGGTCTTTCCCAAAGAGGGGAGACCCATTATGGTGACTAACCTGTATCCTCTCTTGGCTTTTGTAGCCTGTCCAGTTTTTATTTATTACGTTTAATGAATTGTTGTGGGATTCCTGCATCCAGCTGGTTTGGCTGAGGTAGGGATGGAATTCCTTTGTTGCCCACAGGGGATGGTGGCTGCCTCTCTGGGCTCACCGGGTAGTGAAGGTTGTTCTACCCTGGTCCTGTGAGCAGTTCCCTCCTCCTGGGCAGGGCAACATTCCCCTGGGCAGAGCTGACTCTCACAGGTTCAAATCCTTGCCTTGGAGAAAAATGTTACTACCTGCTGCTTTTGTGTCCTGAGTTATTTGTGAGCTGTTATGGCAGAGTCTAGGCCAGTATCAAATATGGCGTGAGTCTCCGGTGGTGGAGAGGGGGTGCTGCCTTCCTGAGCTGTTCTGTGGGTAGGAGTGGGGATATTCATGGTTTCCCCTACATTTTCATCCTGTCCTGATCTGCTCCAGTGGTCAGCAGGGTGTGCAATTCTGCTCCGGATCATCCAGTCCGTGTTGGAGGTGGGTGAAAGAGGCCGCCCTCTGTCTCTAGCAGTTTGTTCCAGCTTTGTCTGTCAGGTCCCAAGGCAGCCGCTTGTGCTCAAGTCTGTTTTCTGGTGCAAGGAGCCTGAATTTTTCCTCGCTAGGCAGAATCTCTGTATTATTATGGCTCAGTTGGTGTGATTTTCCTGTAGTGAATTATTCCCTGAGAACTGTGAAAACTGGCTTCTTGGAGAGAGCTCAGGCATAGCCCAGCTACATCTCCGCCATCTTCCTCCTGCCTCTGTATTTTTTCTTGAAAAAAACAACACATTTTTTTCTTAAAATCTATTATTTAAATTCTTAACCCAATTTATTATGAGTATATGCTGCTTGCATATTGTCCTTTCAGCTAATGAAATAGACAAAACTAGGCAGAACTGAAATAGAATAAATGAATGCTTTATCTCGCTCTTATTATTTCAAGTATGTCATACAACTTCATTAAATAAGATGACTTCATGTAATAGAGAAGAATGCCATGGCCGATCTATTGTCTACATATTTTTTTCAGTTATTCAGTATGTAGTAGACAAATAGTAGAATCAGAAAGAAAAGTAAAGGAAAAAAAAGAAATAATTCAAAGCTTGGACTCATGTTTCTATTGAGGCCATGAGTGTTGAAAGTCCCAATCATATTTTAAGATAACAATGTGTAATAAGCTTTTCTTGTTCAGTGACTGAATGGTTTTATGAAGTAAAAATGTCTTTATATGTCTATCAACATTATATATAAAATAGGCTATATTTCTGCTTATTATATTCCCTCTGTATAAACATTGAACATATGTTTTTGGCAATCCTATTGAAATTTGCCCTTTTTCACTTTAAAAATAGAAAGAGTCCCCTAGGGAATGTGACTTGAATGTTACCTCCAAAACTATTACAAAAATCACAACTATGATGTGTGGATATTAGAGGATTGGAAAAAAATATTATATTTAGGTTAGGAAGCAAAATACTGAATTAAAAAGAATAATTACAATAGAATAAATAGTAATGTAACAACATGGCAAATAAATGAACAGATAATTCATCATATATTTGTGTTTTACTTTGTAGTTCAGGTTTCACAGACTATAACTCCAGGTCTGTTCTGAACAGTCACAGCAGAATAAATTTCAATTAAATATTAAATAAAAATTAATGAGGAAACTAGATAAGAAAAATCATTTGCAAAATGTCATTCTCTCCTCTGAGCTCCCATACTTCATACAACTATTAAAGCCCTCATCACTTTTATTGTAATTATGCTTACAGTAATACCTCTCTAGATAACAAGCCTCAAGAGACTACATGCTATATTTTATTCATTTTTTGTCACAAGTTTCTGATATGGTGACAGTATACAATTAGGTTCTAAATAAATAATTCAAATAAAATAGAGTACATTGCTTTCAAAAATGGAGTCCTATTTAAGAAGCATATGTATGATTTGCACCAATAGTCCTTAAGAAAGTTTGGCAAAATTAACTTCTATACCTATGTTGCTATCTATGTTTATACTGTTTAAATGAAGAAATGGTACTCCATCAAGATCTCCTTTGCATTCTAGAAATAATACACCATGTTTCTCCCAAGTTTAAGATTGAATATTTCAGTTAGAAATGGAAACCCAAATACGAATTATATTTTATTACAGGTAAATGGATTCGTGGAGACTTCTCACCATGATTCTTGTGTGCCTTTGCTAAATAAATAACTAATTTCCTTCACAGAAGGCAGCACTAGTATTTATCTTGTGAATGTCCAATTACTAGGTTCAGTGAATGGATGCCCAAAGGAGTTGGCAAGGCTATTGTTATGGTTCACATAACTAAAATTTATTTATAAAGTGGAATTTATTTACAGGAACTCATTCAACAAGTGTCCATTACCTACCTGCTGTTTCTTGAGCAGCAAGCCAAAGACATCAATCTGGTAACATTTAGTTTATGCTTTGAATGAATGATCCACTACAGGACAAATAAACATTACTTGTATTACTAAAAAAATTATTACAATGCTGGACCACTAAACTTGGTAATATTCACAACACTAATTCAAGCTGTGCTTTGTACACAGGTACTGGATTATAGAAGTTCTCTGAGGAAAGAATAATGTTTAAAAGCTTATTTTGAAGTTTAAAATTATGTTTTCACTTGGAAAGCTCAAAAGTATGTTTTTATATGGAAAGTTAAATCTTCCTTTCTTTTTATATCACAACCCCTGATTGCTCCTTCAATTTCAAAAACTGAAACTACAGATTCATAACTGATAGATATTGATGGATATAGCATCTTTTGATTATCTGGAACTTAAAGGCCATAGTAGGCTACTCTCAGGCATACTTAATGCTTTAGCCAAGGATACTACTGAAATTTGTTGTATATTTTGTTTAAAGAAAATGAATCAACATTTAAACATCTCGTTTCCTTTTGGGTTTCCTGTTGTCACCATGATTTTCTTTTTCTTTTAAACAAATAGACCCTCTAAGAAGATACTATACAAGCAAAAATCTCACATATGATCTTTTCTAAATTTATATTTTTTCCCCCTAACATGTTAGTCTTCTGGACTAAAATTCCATTAATGCCTTCATACAGGTTTCTGATTCTATAGGTTGTCTCTCCACGAAAAGTAAAATTATCTGTTAAAATATAATTTAGGGACCCCTACATATAGCATAAGTACATTTTATGATAATTAAACAAACTAATATAGTTTCTATTTTGGTGTAACCTTCACTCTGATAAAATTCTGCAAAATGGTGAAGAATGATGACATTGCACAGACTGGCACAGATTGAAACACTAACAATATTTACAAAAGGGTGAAAGATAGTGAGCTTAAGCAGTATTATATGAAAAAGTGAGATGTAATTTGGGACTCAGAGGGTAAATCTGAATCAATAATGGAAAGAAAACATTTAAAGGCTTAGTTATTTTTAATTTAAATATCAGTGTATACTAAGTGTATACTAAGTGTATACTAAGAAGAGACAATTTTCTAATTTCTAAAAAGAAGGTCATTTCAATAGCATAGGTACCAAAGACTAAATACTGAGGGTTACTACAGAGTCATAAATGGCAAATGGCAGGATTACTGTCTCTCTAGAAGGAAAAGGCATTTTCAGAAAAAAAAAAATGCTACTGGCCTCAGAAAAATTCTCTAAAAATTCTATTAGGGTGAAACTAGACAATCATAAAATTTAGTTATAAATATAAAGAAGTGAATAGGGGAAGAGAAAAGACAGCCAGAAATACAGTCCATGAGAGAAAATGAAAATATTGTTTTTAGTTTAACCCCCACCTTAGAGAATAAGGTGAACAGAATGAGAGGAAAGAAATAAATGATGCCATCTGGAACCAACCAGTAGATGAATGAATCAAGAAAATGTGGTATATATACACAATGGAATTCTATGCCTCCATCAGAAAGAATGACATTGCCCCATTTGTTAGGAAATGGAAAGACTTGGAAAAAATTATATTAAGTGAAGTAAGTCAGGCCCAAAGAAACATAGGTCCCATGGTTTCCCTTTTTTGCAATAACTAGTATATGTCTGAGACAAGCAGAAAAGGTCAGATAAGATGTTAAGCAAAATGAACCCCAAGATAGGGACACATGTGGTCTTTTCTTGCTTGGTATTGTTTCTAACTTATTTATAAGATACCAAGTAATTTTTTGTTGCTTTGTATGTCTCTCCCCCACAGTATAACCTCTGTTTTCACTGTGTTTGATGTTGGTATAATTTGGGTAGTGGAAGGGAAAAACAAATTGTTTAAACAGGGATACAGGTTGACCCATTGCAACAATCAGATGTACAAGATGCTATGTCGAAAAACGAACTTTACAATTTAGGCAGGGGGGAGTTAGGGGTGGGTGGGAAGGGAATGTAGTTGTGGAGATGAGAGGGAAGGGATGGTAGGAGAAAAACCAAGGAGGAGGCAACAGTGCTTGATAAGAAATGTACTCATTACCTTGCTCATGTAATTGTAACCCCTCTGTACAGTATCTTCACAATAAAGAATTTATTAAGCCAGGCGCCGGTGGCTCATGCCTGTAATCCTAGCTACTCAGGAGGCAGAGATCTGAGGATCACGGTTCAAAGCCAGCCCAGACAGGAAAATCTGTGAGACTCTTATCTCCAGTAAACCTCTAGAAAACCGGAAGTGGCACTGTGGCTCAAGCAGTAGAGAGCTTGCCTTGAGCTGAAGAGCGCCCAATCCCAGAGTTCAAGCCCCACGACTGACAAAAAAAAAAAAAACTTATTAAAAAAAAAGAAGGGCTAGGAAGGTGGCTCAGTGGTAGAGCGCTTGCCTTGCATGCATGAGGCCCTGGGTTCCATTCCTCAGCACCACATAAGCAGGAAAAAAAAAAAAAAAGCCAGATGTGGCGCTGTGGCTCAAGTGGTAGAGCACTAGCCTTGAGCTGAAGAGCCGAGGGACAGCACTCAGGCCCAGAGTTCAGGCCCCACGACCGGACCAAAAAAAAAAAAAAAAAGAAATGATTCCAACATCTCCAAATGAAAAAATGAAAAATTTTGCAACAACTAATTCAATAAAGATAATCAAATAATGAAGCCAATTCAGTCAGTAGATATTTTAATGTCAGTGTGGTTCATGTCCATCTTGGACAGAAATCACAGCATGCAACAAAGGAAACAATAAGTAAGTACTTCAGAAGAACAGGAGATGTAAATTGAATGGGTTCCAGGATTTAGGGATCCACAAAAATTTGCTAAGGAAACTTAGGATCCAGTCACAAAGAAATAAAGAAATATTGGTCAGAAATTATATGGGAATAGTTTGGCAATTTGTAAGTAGAGATGACTAAAATGTGAAAAAAATAAGTTCATATTTAACTTAATTTACTACACTGTTTTTTGTAGTTTGCGTAAGGGCATTTAACTGTAACAATCGTCCATGCACTCTTTACTATAGGAACAATTGAAGAAAGGAAGTACATTTATAGGAAATGACTTTTAAATAATTGGTAAACCCTAAATCTGAATTGCCAACAAAACTTCTGACCTCTGTACTCATAGACTCTGTGAAATATATGAATAAACTAAATTATGCTTATTTCCACTTACCAGTCCTCTCCTTAAATTTGAGGCCAATTTACTCTGCCAGTTTGAAAATACATCTTAAATAAAGTGCATAGAGACATTATTCAGTCTTACTCTCTGCAACTCTGTACTGTGCATTTATAAACCCTACTCCCACTAATAATTAAGAAAAAATCAACGAAAACACACAATGTAGAATTTCCATTAAAGAAATTTCTGGACTGTAAGCTACTGAGCAAGTTGCCTTAAAGCCAGAAGCAATGAAAACTAGATTAGAGCTTTAAAAACTAGGCGGGAAGACTATGCTCTTACATTCACATTTACTGGATTTGGCTCACCAGAGTCCTAATCTCAGGCAAACAGCTTGCTACATCTTTGCTTAATACCTTCTGGGAGGAAACTAATTTTACTGTTGATTAGTTAGGAATATATTTGAGCTTGTAACACTATTCAAAGGGACAGAAAACACCATCTTCTTAATTTTACCCATAATTTAATATTCAATAATAGGTATTTATATATTGGTGGCATTATATATCAATGTGCATGTATTGTTATATGAATGCATATTTAGAAATGATTATAATATATTCTTTCAAATAAAATATTTTCCCTGCTATCATTTTTATCTATGGTAATTAGATAAACAATATTGAACATTTCTTTGTCACAATATTGAATTTCATTATTTGTTTTCTTATAGTAACCCTCTAAAATTCTTCCCACTTAAATAAATTTTGCTTTTCCCTTTTCCTCTTTCCTTTTTCTTTCTCTCAATTTGTTTTTTATTTATTTTGCATTTCGAAAACTCTAGTATAAACCTATCTAACCCATACCAGTTAATTGTTAGATGCCCACTCCACAAGGTTTTACACACCTATGCAATGTGTTTTCAAAATGTAAGTGTTGCTCATGCTTATTGAAGTTCTGATGGTTGTGCAAGTACCACAAAAGAAAAAATTGTGACACATGTGCCATCTCTAGACAAAACATGAAGTGATGTCACCAAATTCACTTTTGCACCTTACCCCACTCTAAAAAAGTAAAGAAAGTGGGGGAGTACTAAGCAGAAGCATAGAATTCTCAAACCTTTCCCATTTAGCCCTTCCTTATTATCAGTTCTTCTATTTATGCATAACATCCAAAATGTAAACTCCATTAGGGCACTGCACGTCCATGGTTTTAATAAATAAGTATGCAAAGCAAATTTCTGATTATAATGTACTTGCTAAACATATATTTCCAAATCTAATATGACAAATGTTGAAATTCATATTTTTTTAAAAAGAAACTATTCACTCAGTTTCCTTATTCATATTTGCATAAGCAATAGGAACAAACTAGATAAATAAGTGAATGAAACCCTCAGGATTTTATTTTCTGTTAATTGTGAAGCCTGAAATAGAATGACACATTTTTATATGCATTTGAAATATTTATTGATCAACATATTTTAATATATTGGTAAATCTCTTTAAAGTTACATTCAAAACGAAATAGATAGATAGATGATAGATATATAGTTTTTTTTTTTTGTCAGTCGCAGGGCTTGAACTCTGGGCCTAGAGCCCTGTCCCTGTGCTCTTCAGCTCAAGGCGAGCACTCTACCACTTGAGCTAAGGGCAATTCCAGTTTTCTGGTGGTTTATTGGAGATAAGAGCTTCATGGACTTTCCTGCTCCGGCTGGCTTTGACCCAAGATCCTCAGATCTCAGCCTCCTGAGTACCTAGGATTACAGGCATGAGCCACCGGCGCTTGGCTCAAAACCATTTTTAAATCAAGTTATTTTAAGAT
Source organism: Dipodomys merriami (assembly GCF_024711535.1). NCBI lineage: Eukaryota > Metazoa > Chordata > Mammalia > Rodentia > Heteromyidae > Dipodomys > Dipodomys merriami. The sequence continues at coordinate 33,805,765 of NW_027202270.1, forward strand.
TTTAAAAATGGCCATGAATATTTAAATATCAAGAAAAAATTTAAACCTTTACATTGGTCATTGGAACATTTACTATAACATAATCAGAAACAACTTGCCTGATATTTTTTAAATTTATTTTATTGTCAGTGTGATGAACAATTACATAAGTAAGTTACATAAGTACAGTTACATAAGTAAGGTAATGAGTACATTTCTTGTCTAACTTGTTACCCCTTCTCTCATTTTTCTCCCTCTTTCCTTCCCTCCCAATCACGTCCCCCCAAGTTGTACAGATCATTTCCAATATATTGTCTTTTGAATATCACCGTTACTTAGGTCCCCCGTTGTGCTTGGTCTCACCATTTTGCTGTTCCCCTACCCCTCCCTAATTCAGAAAAACATATGTACAATACCCAGGGTACCAAAATCAAATACAGTGACAACAGGGGATAAAAGATGCTAAAGAAAAGGAATTTCAAGAGATGGACACAAGAGGTTTTTCTTTGTTGTTGCTGTTCTCAATGAAACCACCTTTTTTTAAATGTTGAAAGAACTTCCATATGATATGGAAGTATTCTTCTATCATATGGAAGTATTATTTGTCAAACATATGATCAACATACATTGCACACATATATAAAAAAGATAAAAAAGAATCCATTTTTAAAAATTGTGAGGGATATGAGTAATAGATGATATGAATATGAACAAGTATATTATAAGCATTATGGAAATCACTTTAAAACTCCGTATAAATTAAGATTCACTAATAAAATTATAGAAAAATAAAAGACCAATAAAATGCATTTTCAGATAAATAAAGAGAATTTGCTGTGAGCAAACATAATGTATACAGAAGAATTCCTTTATACTGAGGTAAAGGGACAACATATTTAAATGCAAGTGTTCAAAGAAGAATGTACTACTTCAGAAGATGTAAATATTTATGTCATAAAAACAAAGAAAAAAATCAAAACTCTAGTTCATTAACTGTGCAGGGGAAAGTGATGAAAAATAACAACTATATCATAAAGAATGGGGCAGTAAGTTCGAGATTTCAGCTTTCTTTCATATGAAAGTTTTAAGTCATTTTCATGAGATATATATATATACAAACACATTAAAATATTGGTTATATATACAAATATATATTAAAATATTGGTTATATATACAAATATATGTATATATTTTAAAGAAGGTATGGAAAATTACCTAAGATGGTGTACTGTACACATATTGCTCTTCTCTTTATTGAAGTTTATTTTATTATTGAAGCTCATTTTCTCCAGTTTGTATGTTTTTATTTTTTTTTTTAACATACTTGGAAGACATTGTCAATATTAATTTTTACTAACTGGTTATTTGATATGTTAATCAAGTAGCACAGCTATTTTATGAAAGCTAATTATGGTATGAATTTGATCTTAAAAAAAAAGTGACTGTAAAAGTTATCTTAAAGAACAATACATTGCCAATAGAATAGGCTGAATTACTAGAGATGAGGCCTCTGATTTCTGGAGCATTGTTGTTTGGACAAAGGTAACTTCTTGGCTGAAGGAGATACCATTTGTGTGTGTGTGTGTGTGTGTGTGTGTGTGTGTGTGTGTGTGTGTGTGTGTGTGTGTGTTGTAGTAAAGTGTTTCTAACGCATTTATAAGATTATCTCTTTGTTGCTTTGTATGTCCCTCCCCCACAGTATAACCCCTGCTTTCACTATATTTGATGTCAGTATAACTTGTGGAGGAGATGGGGAAAAACCAGTTGTTTAAGGATACAGGTGGACCTGTTGCAACAATGAGAAGTACAAGTTGTCATGTCCAAAACGAGCTTTACAACGTTGGTGGGGGGGGGAAGGGGGGGAAGGAGAAGGATTGGGATTGGGGGGGAGGGGGCAGGCTGGGAAGGGATGTGAAGGGTAAACAAAGGAGGAGGCTGCAATGCTTGTTAAGAAATGTACGCATTATCCTGCCCATGTAATTGTAACCCCTCTGTACAGTATGTTCACAAATAAAATAAAATAAAATTAAAAAAAAAGAAAAATAAATAAATAAATAAATAAACCATTCAAGAGAAAAAAAAAAAACAAAGAAGATTTACTAATGATGGTTACAGGACATGAGTAACCACATGTCCACCACTGTAGAGTTTTTCCTCTTCCTTTTTCTTTCTTTTCAAAAAAGCAGGAACAATCTGCTATTTTTCTTGCCTGCTTTGGTTCAAGAATGATTAAATAGCTCATAAAATTTGACCTCAGTAGGGTCATTTAGATGATCATTTCCTATATTGCTTAGAAAGCAGATACAGAGAAAGGCACAAATATAACTATGAGTTAGCAATACAAAATGAGTCATGGAATAGTCCACGAGTAACTCACGACTCTGGACAAGAGAAAGGGTAACAGTGTTCAACAAGAAGTGCACTCATTACTCATGTAACTGTAAGCCCTCTGTACAGCATCTTTACAATAAAATAACATTTTTTAAAAAGACAGGGAGGCAACTCACTATAACTGTCATTTGGATCCCAAGTACAGATCAGGAATGTGGGTTGAAGCCAAGAGAGATTGTGTAATGGCTAACTTAGCCTAAATAAGATGTCTACACCTGCCCTATAGTAGGCTAACAATGTAAATTACTCAAAGTTGGATATTTAAATTTCCAACTGAGTGTTGAGTGGGATCTTATTGATGCCTCATTTCCAGATCTAGATCCAATCAAAGATAATGGGGATCTTCTGTTCCTGAAAAAGAACTAAGGATGGCCCTGGAATTTTACTCTCCATTACTACCAACATCCTTTCTTTCAGTACTTGAATTGGGACATAGCTTAGGAAGTCAGTGGTGTCTCAGCAAAACAAGATGATAGATAGCAGCTATGGAATTTGAACACTTCTCTTAAAAGTGTCCCTCTTAATTTCCGGAAATTAAGTAATCACTTAATCACAATCAAAAAAAAAAAAAAGAACCTTGGGGAAGGGAGGGAGGGAGGGGATGGTAGGGGGAAAACAGTGGAGGGGGTAACAATATTCAAGAGGAAGTGTACTCATTACCCCACTCATGTAACTGTAACCCTCTGTATAGTATCTTTACAATAAAAAATTAAAAAAAAAAAGTGTCCCTCTTAGCTGGGTGCTGGTGGCTCACACCTGTAATCCTAGCTACTCAGGAAGCTGAGATTTGAGGATCATGGTTCAAAACCAGCCCAAGCAGGAAAGTCTGAGAGATTCTTATCTCCAATTAACACTAGAAATTCGGAAGTGGCGCTGTGGCTCAAGTGGTAGAGCACTTGCCTTGAGCTGAAGAGCTGAGGGAAAGCTCCCAGGCCAAGAGTTCAAGTCCCACAACTGACTCCCCAAATACTTGGAGGTGGAGAGCTGTAGAATTGCAGTTTAATTCCTTATCTGAGATGCCACCTCAACAAAGAAGCTGAGCATGGATGAGAAACTGTAATCCAAGGAACAAGGAAGCCAGATGTAAAAGAATCAGGGTCTCAAAAGCTCTAGATCCTGAGATCAACTCAAGTACTTCCAAAACAAAACAAAAGAAAATCCCATATTCACCATCTGAACAGTTATTACTCGTATTGAGGAAGAACTAAGATAACTTCTTTTGGTGGGGTGGGGTGGGGCCTGAACTCTGGGACTGGGTGCTGTCCTTCAGCTCTTCAGCTCAAGGCTAGGGCTTTGCCACTTTGAGCCACAGCACCACTTCCAGCTTTTTCTGCTTATGTGATGCTGAGGAATAGAACCCAGGGCCTCATGTACACAAGACAATCACTCTACACTGAGCCACCTTACCAGTCCCTAAGATAACTTTTTTATCACAAACGTTGTAACTGGGTAGACAATTTACTATTTGCTCCTTAAGATTTATTTTCTCTCCTCTCCACCCTCTTTTGTTCTTGAGGATGACCTACCCATTAACAAGGCTTCTGTCCCCTTGGGTTTTCAATCAGGTTCAGTTAAAAAAAAGGCACTTATACCATATAATAATGAATAACTGCCATTATACTTTTGAATTCATTAACTAAAATAAAAACCAGAAACTCCTACAGAGTAATGTAAACATGAGGTATCATTGTTATCAAACAGAAAAAAAATTGATGCCTACAAGCCTGAATGCTTGAACTTTGCATGCAAGTTCAATTACACTGAGACTGTAATTAAAAAATAAAAAAATTAACAAATGCTGCTCTAGGGTTCCACTAAAATAATTCCATTTGGGATGGGCTTATTAAATAATATCTCAATGGTATTTTGAAAGGATATGTATAATTATTCTTTCAGATAACTTTTCTTGAGAGGTGGCATTACCTGGGATTCACTTTGTCCTTGACAGAAGTTGGCCCCCCAGGGTTGCTCTGCTACATAAGTCTTTCTCTTCCCTGCAAGTCTTCCTTTACTGTTCTGTGAGGGATGGAGGTGGTGAAGGTCATATTATCTTTCTCTCATTCAGGTTCTCCTGGGGTTACACCTTTTTAATAAACTCCCATCTAATAATTCAATTTTCAGTGTGTCATTTCCTACTTGTACCTTCACTGATACAAAGGCAACCTTCCTAGGAGGACTAAAGTGACTGACAGTATCAAAATTGGGTAAGAATTATGTTGCATAGTAGCAGAAAGATTAACGAAGTGTTACTTAATTTGTACCATTAGTAAAATCCAAATGTTTGGCTTATTTTTAATTTGTAGCACTAAAGTGGTACAAAATTTTGGACAAATCATATACAAAATGTAACTGAAAAAGGATCAGGAACTCAAGTAAAAATAGAAAATATTTATGTTTGAGAAAAGGTAATGATAAAGAACTAAAAAATGGTCATGTCAGGGAACTATTTGAGAGGTGAATCATTTAGGATTCATTTAAGAGTGATATTTTCAAAATCCTAGGGTTTTCTGCTTAGTAAATTAGTTATCAGGATCTCATGGTATTTTCCTCAAAGAGTTGTTTGGTTACTTTGGAAAAATTAAGGGTCAAATGTGCATTATATATTTTGCATTGCAAATTACATTACATATTTACATTATATACTGTTATATCTCATTCATCATATGTTCTCCAGAATTATGCAATTTCCAGTGTTTGAATTACAAATTTAAAATACTGTATTCTCAAGAACAACTTAATAAAATTGCAACCAAGATAGTTTATTTAATATGTTTATAATTCTTCAAATATTTACAGGAAGGGATAGGAATGGGAAACAACGAGGAGGCAGCAATGCTTGATAAGAAATGTACTTGTTATCTTGCCCATGTAATTGTAACTCCTCTGTATGGTATTCTCACAATAAAAAAAATTTACAGGCTTATTCTAAAGGAAACACATTAATTTTGTGAGAAAGTTCTTTACCTCTGAATTATAACTACAGGCTATCTTTAGTGAAATGTTGCTCTTATAAGGTTTTAAAAAATATTTCTGTTCCCCTCTATACATGTTGATAGGAATTGTCACATTGCTTAACTTGGCAACTGTTTGAGGGGAAAAAAAGTGAAACTTTTATAAGAAATACTTTATTCCTTCACAACCTATAACTAAAATGATAAGTTAGAAACCAAATTTAAGAATGCTCCTCAAACTTACATATTATTTTTATCATTATCTTTCCTCCCAGACTCTTGGGATCAGGCCTTAAGGGACAGACCTACATGTGTCTCTCAGATAGAGCACTCTGAGCAACATGGACAGCAAGCCAGGTGAAATACACTGGTATTCAGAGATTGGCAGACTATCTCTCACAAATGTGGTTTTGTTTGGAATTTTCCTCCATCGTGGTTAGCCATGCAATCCATCTTCTAAGCTGCACAATCCTTTATGGGATACAAATTCCCATTACATAATTTTCTCTGTGGCTTAAGAATCTCTGCAAGTCACAGATAATTTTAAAAAAAAATTTTAAAATTCTCTTGTTGAATACAGAGCTGTCTGGTAGCCTAAGATCTTAGGATTATTATGACTTTTTTGTCTCACTAGTAAGTATTTTTTAAAATAAAATGTGGCACTTGCTTTCCTGAGAATTATCAATTACTATACCCATAACATAATTAATATTAAATACAATTATTTTAATATCAACAAATACAATGCAGCTTATCTAACATGAGCATAACTATCTTCTATGTGTTTATTTCAGTATAGAGAAGACTCAAATACAATGTCCTTTGCTTTGTACCTTTAATATCACATGGTCCATACTGAATTAAAAGTTCAAGAACTGTTTATAATAATTCTCTAACTCAATTGTATCACTTATTGCACATTCAAGTTCTTACGTGTTACCAATAATAAAAAAGGAGTCATCATTTTAATGCCATGCTCCTATGACATCAGATTTTTAATATATTTTATTGTAAAAAATACTGTACAGAGGGGTTACAGTTACATGAGCAAGGTAATGAATTCATTTTCTATAGAGCATTGTTACCTCCTCCTTTGTTTTTTCCCCTTCATCTCTTCCCTCCACACCTCCCCAACCTCTCCCTCCCACCCTGAAATTGTAAAGTTCATTTTCAACATAGTGTCTTGTACATCTCATTTTTACAATGGGTCAACCTGTATCACTATTTAAGCATTTTGTTTTTTTCCTTCCCCTACCCAAAATAGAAAAATGTATGTACAAGATGCAGGGCACTGGAATGAAATACAATGAAAACAGGAGTTATACCATGGGAGAAGAATATCCAAAAGAACCAAAAAAAAATCACATAACACATTACAAATTCGTTAAAAAAAAACAAGAGCAAGAAAGAAAAACCCACTTGTGTCCCTAATTTGGGGTTCATTTTGCTTAACATCATCTTATATGATCAATTGTACAATCAATTTGACCTTTTCTGCTTGTCCTAGACAAGTATTGCTAGTATTAGCAATTGCAAATAAGGGAAACCATGGGACCTATGTTTCTTTCGGCCTGGCTTACTTAAATTAATATAATTTTTTCCAAGTCTTTCCATTTCCTAAAAAATGGGCAATGTCATTCTTTCTGATGGAGGCATAGAATTCATATATATATATATATATATCACGTTTTCTTGATCCATTCATCTACTGAAGGGCATCTGGGTTGCTTCCATATCTTAGCTATGGTAAATAATGCTGCAATAAACATAGTTGAGCTGATAGCTTTTGTATAGCCTTTTTTGTGATTGTTTGAGTAAATGACCAAAAGTGAGATTGCTGGGTCACAGGGGAGCTCTACCTGTAGTCTTTTGACAAACCTCCATACTGATTTCCAAAGTAGTTGAACAAGTTTACACTCCCACCAACAATGCAGTAGGGTTCCCTTCTGTCCACATCCCCCCCAGCATCTACTGTTATTAGAGTTCTTGATTTTAGCTATTCTAACTGGAGTGAGGTGGGATCTCAATGTTTAGATTTGCATTTCTTTTATGGCTAGAGAAGCTGAGAATTTCTTCATGTATCTATTGGCCATCTTATTTCCTCTTCAGAGAAGTTTCTCTTTAAGTTTTAGCCCACTTATTTATCAGGCAGTTGTTCCTTTGAGTATTTGTTGTTGGGCAATTTAATTTTTTGATTTCTAAGTATATTTTAAATATGAAACCTTTGTCCATTGTAGGGCTTGTGAGGATTTCTCCCAATCTGTGAGTTTTCTATTGATCTTGCTAGATAGGTCCTTTGCCATGCAGAAGCCCTTTAACTTCATGCAATCCCATTTGTCCAACCTTTCTTTGATTTGTTGTGTTTCTGAGTCTCTATTAAGAAAATTTTGACCTGTGTCAAGGAGCCCTAGAGTTTCTCTTGTTACTTCCTGTAATGTTTTCAGGTGTTTGCTTTGACTTTGAGGTCTTTGATCCATTTGGAGTTGATTCTGGTGCAGGGTGATAAATAAGGATCCAGTTGTAGTTTTCCACAGGTAATAAACCAATATTGCCAGCACCATTTGTTGAAGAGGCTGTCTTTCTTCCATTCTATTGTTTTAGCTCCCTTATCAAACATTAGGTAGGGTCATTTCTGGGTCTTCAGTTCTATTCCATTGGACTTCAGCTCTGTTTTTGTGCCAGTACCAAGCTGTTTCGATTACTATGGCCTTGTAGTAGAGTTTGAAATTTGGAATTGATTTTCCTCTAGCACTGTTATTTTTTTATAAGGATTATTTTTGCTATTTGGGGTCCTCGTTCTATATAAATTTCTGGATTGCGTCTTGTATTTCATTAAAGAATGTGGTTAGGATATTGATGGGTATTGCATTGAATTTGTAGATAGCCTTTGGCAGTATTGCCATTTACACGATGTTAATCCTCCCAATCCAGGAGCATGAGAGGTTTTTCCACTTCCTTAGTTCTGCTTTAATTTCCTTTTTCAGCTTTTAAAAGTTTTTACCATAGAGGTCCTCTATTTGTTTAGTTAAGTTAATTCCTAGGTATTTTATTTTTATAAGGCTCTTGCAAAGGAGGTGCTTTCCTGATTTCAGAGTGCTCTTCTCATTGTTGGCATACAGAAAAATCATTGATTTTTGAGCGTTAATTTTATACCCTGCTACTTTGCCAAAGGTTCAAAGCAGCTCGAGTAATTTGGGATTCTTTATATACAAGATCATGTCATCTGCAAAGAGGGAGAGTTTTACTTCACCTTTCCCTATTTGGATCCCCTTTATGTTTTCATCTTGTCTTATTGCTCTAGCTAGGTATTCTAATACTAAATTGAAGAGAAAAGAGAGAGTGGACATCCTTGTCACATTCCTGAGTTTAGAGGAAGTGGCTTTAGCTTTTTGCCATTAAGTATAATGCTAGCTATAGGTTTGTCTTACACAGCCTTTATTATATTGAGGAATGTTAAATGGATTCCTAGTTTTTCCAGAGCTTTCATCATAAAGCAGTGTTGGATCTTGTCAAATGCTTTTTTCTGCATCTAATGAGATAGTCATGTGGTTCTTATCCTTGCTCTTGTTGATGTGATGAATTATATTAATTGATTTACGTATATTGAACCAGCTTTGCATCCCTGGAATGAATCTTGTTTGATCGTAGTGCTTGATGTTTTGATGAGTTGTTGAAGTCTAATGGCCAAAATTTTATTTTAATACATTTTTATTTTAAAAATACTGTACAGAGGGGTTACAGTTACATGAGTTAGGTAATGAGTACATTTTTTATTGAGCATTGTTGACTCCTCCTCTGTTTTTCCCCTACCATGCCTTCCTTCCCCACCTCTCCAACTGCTCCCCCCTCAACCCTGTCAAAGTTGTGAAGTTCATTTTCAACATAGTGTCTTGTACATCTCATTATTACAATAGGTCAACCTGTATTCCTTTTTAAACATTTTGTTTTTTTTTCCATTCTCCTTCCCAAATTAGAAAAATGTATATACAAGATGCAGGGCACCAGAATCAAATACATTGAAAACAGAGGTTATACTATGGGGGAGGAATATACTACAGAAACCAAAAAATCTTATCGTTCATTATAAATACATTAAAAACAATAGCAAGAAACAAAAAAAAATTTGTGTTTCTATCTCAGAGTTCATTTTGCTTAACATTATTTTAGATGGTCATATGAACATAGCTTTTGACCTTTTCTGCTTGTCCTAAACTTATACTACTTATTGAAAATAAGGGAAACAATGGGATTTATGTTTCTTTGTACCTGGCTTACTTCACTTAATATAATTTTTCCCAAGTCTTTCCATTTCCTAACAAATGGGGCAATGTCATTCTTTCTGATAGAGGCATAGAATTCCATTGTGTGTGTGTGTGTGTGTGTGTGTATACCACATTTTCTTGATTCGTTCATCTACTGAGGAGCATCTGGGTTGCTTCCATATCTTAGCTATGGTAAATAATGCTGTGATAAACATGGTTCTGCTAGTAGCTTTGGTATGACCTTGTTTGTGGGCCTTTGGATAAATGCCCAAAAGTGGGATTGTTGGGTCATAGGGGAGCTCTATGTGGAGTCTTTTGAGGAACTTTCATACTGCTTTCCAAAGTGGTTGAACAAGTTTACACTCCCACCAACTATGCAGTAGGGTTCCCTTTTGGCCACATCCCCTCCAGGATATGTTGTTATTAGATTTCTTGATTCTAGTTCTTCTAACTGGGGTGAGGTAGAATCTCAATGTTGTCTTGACTTGTGTTTCTCTTATTAATAGAAATGATGAGTATTTCTTTATGTGTCTAATGGCCATTATTACTTTCTCTTCAGAGAAGTCTCTCGTTAAATCTTTAGCCCCATGTATTAATCGGGCAGTTGTTTATTTGAGGATTTGTTGTTGGGGGATTTAATTTTTTGAGTTCTACGTATATTTTAGATATGGACCCTTGTCCATTGTGCGGCTTGTGAAGATTTCTCCCAATCTGTGAGCTTTCTATTGATCTTGCTAGCTATGTCCTTTGCCATCCCGAAGCTCTGCAGTTTCATGCAATCCCATCTGTCCAATCTTTCTTTGATTTGTTGTGTTTCTTTGGTTTGTTGTGTTTCTCTATTAAGAAAATTTCTACCTGTGCTAAGGAGCCCTAGAGCTTCTCCTCTTTCTTCCTGTAATGTTTTGAGGGTGTCTGCTTTGACTTCAAGGTCTTTGATTCATTTGGAGATGATTCTGGTACAGGGTGATATATAAGGATCTAGCTTTAATTTTCTACAGGTGTTTAACCAATTTTGCCACCACCATTTACTGAAAAGGCTATCTTTCTTTCATTCTATTTTTTTAGCTCTATTGTCCAACACTAGGTTGTTATAAGTTTGTAGATTCATTTCTGGGTCTTCAGTCCTATTCCATTGGTCCTCAGGTCTGTTATTGTGCCAGTACCAAGCTGTTCTGATTACTATGGCTTTGTAGTAGAGTTTGAAATTTGGAATTGATTTTCCTCCAGAACTGTTCTTTCTGCTAAAAATTGTTTTTGTTATTCAGGGTCTTTTATTGTTCCATATGAATTTTGGATCACTTCTTCTATTTTATTGAAGAATGAGGTTAGGATATTGATAGGTATCGCATTGCATTTGTAGATAGACTTTGGCAGTATTGTTGAATGGCTCCTATTGTCTTCTTCCAAGGCCTGAGTTAGGTGCTGGCTGCTCTGGCCACGTCTTTGTCGGTATCAAAGATGGCGTTCTTCTCCAGCGGTGGGGGAGGGGTTACCTTCCCACAGCTGCTCTGTGAAAAGGAGTGAGGATATCTTGGAGTACTCATGCCTATCCCTTGGTTTCATGCCTATCCCTTGGTCTGTGACTGTGTGGTCAGCACGATGTAGATTCTTTCTCCTTGTCAGTTCTTGCTGGAGGTGAGTAGAATCCGATCACATACCACCGCTGGCTCCTTTGTCCTGGAATCTTCTCTGTTGATATTGAAACTGCCTGCTGCAGCTGCCATAGACACTGACAAGTGCTCAAATCTGTTTCTTTATCCAAGCTGCCTGAATTTTTCTTCTCTAGCTAAACTCTCTGTATTATGATGGCACATTTGGTATGACTCTCTAGCCTAGGACTTTTGGCTGGAAGACTAAAACTGCTCTCTTGCTTTCTATGCGAGAGATTGTTTAGCCTCCAGCTTCTCTTCCACCATTCTCCTCGAGACTGCTGACATTTTATTTTTAAAAAAGGAAAATTTTGCCAATTCTTATAATTGAGTTGGCTCATTTTTCTAAATTTTCTAATATTATCTTTAAGAAGTTGTACATTTAAGGAGTTACCATTTAGCAAAGCAGTGTATGAATACAGTGCATCTTGATGTCTCCCCGTTCAACATTCACTCATACTTCTCCTGCCCACCCCTTCAATTTTGTACAATATATATTATATTCTTGTCTGTATTTTCCTATATTATCCCAGTACTTTTCTGTGGTTAGGAAAGAAAGAATTTGTGCTTTGTTTCTAAGACATTTTAACAAAATGAATAGCCTGTATTAATGCTCTTGATTTTTTTAATTTCTCTTCCAGGTTAAAACAATATAATTGATGTATATTCTTCTGTTTATTTGTCTTTACCAATCTTGGAAGAGCCAAGTGGCATGTAACAGAGTTATTCCTGTTCCTTCAACTACTGGAAAAGGATGAGGTTTTCTCAGAAGATAAATAAATGTCTGCTGATCTCTGATAGCATCCAATGTTGTTTTCTAGAAAGCTTAAAAAATGAAAGACCAGCTCTCTAAGATATCCATCTTATTTGATTTAAGTGAATAGCAAATATATGAGATGAAACAAGATTTTAATTGAGATACACAATGACCTCCTCACCCAGAGAGAAAATTGAGCATTTCCTTTCTCCTTTACCAGGTCCTTTACCAGTCTGTTCTCCATGTTCAATTCCATGACAGCTATGAAGTTCTTGCTTTTTATTATATGCTTTTCATAGAAGCCCGTATTACTAGGCTTCTGGGGCTTGAATGTTCATTACCTTTGCCCAAAATTTATTTGCTCCATTCCTAATCCCAATAAGATTATGGCACAGAAATATGTTTTCCATCAAAAATTAAAATTATATATAAGCTTTAAAATGTAATGATCTCTGTGCTATGCATAGAGCATGAATTTCTTTCTGATTTTTCTGTATTTGTTCATAAATAAATCTGATCAAAAGAAAACACATTAACACATTATTAAATTCTTCTAAAATGAAGCACTAATAAAAGAAAGTATAAATAGTAAAGCATTAAAAATTTTAGTCTCCTGACCAATGTCAGGAGACTTTTAAGAAGTAAAGTTGGAATTTGAAGCTAAGTCATATAATTCTCACTCTTAGTTGCTGCTCTCTACTTCATGCTTCTTGAACCAAACTGAAGTTTTACCAAAGTGCAAATTGTTATTATAGGTGACATAGTTTTATTTACTTATCTGTAAAGGTAAATAAGAACATTTTCCACCATGCAACTCATAGAACGTTCATTACTCAAATGCTCATCTTACATGAAAAATGTTTGAATGTTATGTAAATATTAAGGAGTTCTAAAATATTATCATATTAGAAGTGACTTTCTCTTCCATACCTATTATATTTTATAACTTGGTGTCTCTGTGTTTCTCTCTACTTTCCCATATGTTAACGTATGCAAACATAGTGAAAGCAAATGAAACTGAGCAATTTACATAATTATAATTGCTATCATTGAAACTTAAAACTAATTGCAGACACTTGTTTGAGTCAATAATGATTAAATATTTGAAATATTAAAATTTTTATAAAACTCATATTTTAAGATAACCCAAATCAGTATTGATATATTTATGAAATTTATTTATAATTATATGTTTTACTTTAAAGATAATCTTATATGACTCACAGAGTTTTAAGGAAACCTATATAGGTAAATTAAATCATTATCAAAATATTAAATTTGACATACTTTACCAAAATAATTCTCTCACTCATTATTTATTAAAACCTACAATACACCCAGTACAACTTTTACAGAAATGGCAAGGCTCATTTCTAGGCCATGAATAAAGAATAGGAATTTGCTAGGTGGTAAAACAGAGGAGAAAAAAAAAAAAACTAGAAAGAGTGGACAGTATAAACCACACTGAATTAGGAAAGTAGGTAACATGGCCAGAAAGTTCAGAAGGAACAGAGAAATGTTCAAAACATTCTCAGTTTCAGAAATAGCAATGTATTCAGAAAATAAGTTATAAGAGAAATTAGGCAGTAACAAATTAACTTGTTGACTTTTAAGAAGTACACTAGTAATTTAATGGAAAACAAACTCAAAATGCTGTAGACCAGAAATGTTTTGAATTTTAGATGTATTTTGGAATTTGGAAATTTGCTTATGTATCACAAGAAAGTGGGTGCAAAATCTAAATACAAAATTTACATTTCATGGAGATTTTATGCACCTACACAGAAAGCAAATTTTATATAATATTCTTGTGTGCCTCATTTTGACTATGACTTGTCACATGAGTTCCGATGTGCTACATTTCACTTCTGAGATCATATTGGTTTTCAAAAGTGTGAGATATTGGAACATTTTTGGACTTAGGATATTTGGATTAAGGATATTCAATCTGTGCAGGTTGACAGAGCTGGCAGTATATCTGGATAGTGCATGTTAAACAAATAAGAACTTTCTTACATGTTTATAACATTCACAGAGATGATTATTTCTCTTGAGATAGTAACAAGTGAAAAGTCAGTGATAAATGTGGTTTTGTAATGTAATCAACAAACTATGAAAAAGTCGTGTTATTTCTTTTTTTCTCCTTCCTTCCTTCTTTCCTTCCCCTTACTTCCTTCCTTCCCGCCTTCCTTCCTCCCCTCCTTGCCTACTTGTTTTCTTGCTTCTCCTCTTCCTCCTCCTCCCCCTCTTCCTCCTCCTCCTCCTCTCCCCTTCTCCTCCTCCTCCTCCTCCTCCTCCTCCTCCTCCTCCTCCTCCTCCTCGTCCTCCTCCTTCTTCTCCTCCTTCTTCTCCTCCTTCTTCTCCTCCTTCTTCTCCTCCTTCTTCTCCTCCTTCTTCTCCTCCTTCTTCTCCTCCTTCTTCTCCTCCTTCTTCTCCTCCTTCTTCTCCTCCTTCTTCTCCTCCTTCTTCTCCTCCTTCTTCTCCTCCTTCTTCTCCTCCTTCTTCTCCTTCTTCTTCTCCTTCTTCTTCTTCTTCTTCTTCTTCTTCTTCTTCTTCTTCTTCTTCTTCTTCTTCCTCCTCCTCCTCCTCCTCTTCCTCCTCCTCTTCCTCCTTCTCCTCCTCCTCTTCCTGCTCCTTCTCCTCCTTCTTCTTCTTTTCTTCTTCTTCCTCCTCCCTCCTCCTCTCTCCTCCTCCTCCTCCTCCTCCTCCTCCTCCTCCTCCTCCTCCTCCTCCTCCTCCTCCTCCTCCTCCTCCTCCTCCTCCTCTTTCTATTTTTGACTAATTGAACTCAGGGCTTCGGTACTATCTCTAAATATTTTTGGTTCAAGGTTACCACCACTTGAGCCACAGCTCCATTCCAGCTTTTTTGTGAATAACTGGAGATAGGAGTCTTATGGACTCCCCTGCCCAAGCTGGCTTTGAGCCACAATCCTTAGATCTCAGGCTTCTCAGAAGCTAGGATTACAGATGCAAGTCAACGGTGCCAGGTTCAAATGTCATTTCTTAAATTAGGTAACTTTGGTTTGTTGCTTATTTATTGTCCATTTCAGGGTCCAAAGTGTCACTTTTTTCTAATTATAAGGTGTGATTTATAGACCCAGTTTTAATGACTACAGAACGAGATGTTAATTTTGTTTCTGCAGTAGTTCTAATTGTTAAATTAATAAAATGAATAAGTAGTGGTCAGGATAAAGAGATATATTGAAAGCAAATCAAGAAGTGTCCCTACTGTAGAATCACACTCCCTGAATGCCTTATAATGGCTTATGATTAGAGTCAGTATCCACAAGCACTTCACCAGAATGAGTTTTCCATCCTCAGTCTTCTGCTTCTATTTGTTGTTGTTGGTATATATGTTTTTAATTAATTTTTTATTGTAATAATGTTGTACAGAGGGGTAACAGTTACATGAGTAGGGTAATGAGTACATTTCATAGTGAGCATTGTTACCTCCTCCTTTATTATTCCCCTACCATCACTTCCCTCCCCACCTCCCCAACTCCTTCCCCCCACCCCAACATTGTAGAGTTCATTTTCAATATAGTGTCCTGTACATCTTGTTATCACAACAGGTCAGCCTGCATCCTCATTTAAGCGTTCTGCAATATCCCTTCCCCTCCCCAATAACAGATTGCAGTGCATTAGTTCATCACTGTAGTGAAGTAAGTCTTGAGACCTGAAGAGAACACCCTGACAATGATGTAGTTCTAGAGAGTCTCCAGTCTCTCAGGATGAGAAGAACACACCATTTATTGTAATCTACTGCTTCTGGGATCCACAAGGGGATACCGCCGTAATAGTAAGAATAGAGTTCCATGTTACCGCTCAGTTTTTTTGTTAAGAATATAGTTCCCATGAAAACCGATTTTCAAAACTATGCAGGCTTTTTCTCTATGCCCAAATTATACCTTTGCATGACAATTAAGAGAGCCTAACAGATGAGAATTGTATTCTATTCATGGTAAAAATAAAGTTTTGCTAACGTATTTTATTTTTCCTCCTGTGCTTTTTAACCTGTTGTTTTTATTCTTTGCAAGTCTCAGGCCAGTCATTTTTGTTAGGTTCCCTATCCATAGGACATAAATGCAAGCTCTGGGTTAAAGCACTCCATTGTGATACTTATTAAGGCCTTTTTCTGTTAATGGTAACTCTTTGCTCTCTCCTGCAATTTTGCTCTCTTTTTTTCCCCTAGCAAATACTTAGGTTTCTATTTGCTTGAATATTTGACAAAGACATTTCTTAGGGATTTACCTAATTTAAAATCTTTTGCCTAACCTGAACCTTTCTCTGTGTATTTTGTTGCCAGCCTGTTTATAAATCCCACCTATTTCCAGCCTACCCCCATAACCCACTCACTAAAATGTATTTTTCTTTACCAGACTGTGTTTTAGATCTTTCTCCACTGATTCCTGGGAATACTGCAAATATACATGCCTTGACCTGATTAAGTGACAACTAGAGCAAACCAGCAGAAGCTAATATAAATGTTACAGTGAATACTATTAAATAAAAGAAATAAGAATAGAACACATGGGAAAAGAGAGAAAGAAAGAGAGAGAAATATTGTTATTACTCTTTAGATTTAGTTTTATTATTTGGCTACTTTTGCTTGTTTTTTCTTTTTTGTCATGTTTCTTATTAAGCTTGCTACCCAAATCTCTGTGGTCTCCCTTCTGGTTTCCCAAAGTGCTCTGGTGGCACATTTGCAACCTCTGCAGAAAAGTAATAATTAGGCAATTCTCGACTTTCTTTCATTAGAACTTCATCTGTTATTCTGTCTTGAGATTTCCTGCCTCTGAAGAAATGTCTTCAAAACCCTTTCACTAATGGCTACATGACCACTTTCAACTGAACTACAGACATGAAGGAAGAGAACATTGTGAATATTGTGAGAGCTAGGGGAATAGTTCTCACAATCAACAGACCAATCAGGTATTACATTATTGTCTTCAGTTTGCTGCCCTTTCTGTAAGAAAAAGTAGTATGAATTCCTCATTATTTAATATCACACTCATCTACATTCTCACAAGAAAAGAAGCAGCTAAGTGAATTGTTTAATTCATTATAACAAGATACTTTTAAACCTGTTTTTTTAACCTTCTTGTGTTTTCTTCAGGGGTCTTCAGGTTCAACTTCACATTTTAGTTTTACTTGAATTAACAGATATAATTAATTGTCTTAAATCTGCCAGGCAAAATCTGTACCCCTTAAACATGTAGCTAAGAAAAACTTTTCATTATCATTGCATATGGAGTCCATTTTAAACTGTATAGAGTTTCCTTAAATCTAACACAGATAGAGCTGGGATCTCTAGCAGGAGACCCCTTACCCCTCCATCAACAGGAGTGTGCCCCCTGTGGCAACCCAGTTCATTTCACTTCTAGTAGAGTGAAAAATATGGCCTAAAGTATCAGAATTTCTGGGTTTGTAGCTAAGCCTATGATCTTGGACAGATTACTAAACTTCCTTGTTTCTCCAGTTTTTATCTTTATCATGATCTACTGTGGCTTTGTACTGTGACTGGTCTAAAGTATATAGGAAAGATCTACCATCCAGTAGGATTTTTTAATAAATACTAGTTAAAAGTGAATCTTGGTTTAACTAATGCATATAAAAGTAAGGAATTTATATTCAGGTTTATTTTAGTCTTCTTTCCAGGTCATAACTAAATTTTTACCACACTAGTTGATGCTTAGGAGCCGAGGAACCCCAAATTGTTTCTTCTGTGATATAGGTTGATTTGTATACCTCCAAATGTGTTGAAATCTTGATGTCCTCAGATTTGACCTCAGACAGTGACTTTACCAGGAAACAGATCTTTTACAGAGACCAACAAGTTAAACTGAATTCAAACCTTAATTTAAAATGTCATATGTTCAGAAAAATTCCAAAAAGAAAAAAAAAATAAAAAGAAATATTTGTTGTTGAGAGAATTCAGTGTGAACAGCAAAGCAGAGATCAAAACAAACCTTCTCTAAACCAAACAATATGAAAGATTGCCAACAGGCTACCAGTAGCTATGTAAAAGGACAACAGATTATTGTCTTAGAAGTAACTGCCCTGTCAACACCTCAGTCTTGGGCTTAGAGTGTTTGAAATTGTGAGTCAAATACTTGTTGTTGAAGATACTCAGTTGTGATATTTCATTATGGCAGTCTTTGCAAACCAACACTCTTCATTTTTGTATTTTACCTGTGCTCATTTCAGAATCTTAGATATGCTCTCAAGATATTAGTGACTCTACCATATGTTTTTATGTTGAGAAGGGGAATCAACCTTGGACTGGAAAATGGAAATTTCAGCATCAAAGATACTAAGCACTGTTTATTTAACTAACACAGAGTGCTATGGACCAAACTTAAGGATCCCACTAATTTTATAGATCAGTATGTTATCTATAATGGTGAAATTTCACTTCATACCAGACATGGCACCTAATGGTGCATTATTTATACTTATTGAAATAAAGTTTTTTGGCTTAGGTTTGAACAATATTGAATTCTAATAATACAATAATATACAACAACCTGTAAACTGTCTAGTTCTTATGTAGTAACTTAACAATTAACCTAAAATTGGGCTTAGAGCATGATAATAAAAACCCAAAAAGTTAGTTTCCTGAAGGGAGAGAATCTGAAAATTAATACTGAGCTAAGTTAAATAAAAGAGAAAAGCTCACATTTGTTCAGAATATAATTGAATATTTCATTGTCAGGTGACATTGTCAGTTACAGAGGTGTTAAACACTTTATATACAAAACAAAAGAATAATATAACTTGTATTTACAGTAAACTCTTCCAAAATGACTAAGGAAAATCAGTTTTTATTTTTGTTTGTGTGGGTTTTTTTTATTCAATGGCTTTGATTCTCTACCCTCAACATTCAACTTTCCCCTTTGGGCTCTGTAAACTATAATTGCTAATTGGGTACATAAGCAAAGAATTAATTTAAACTAACTGGGTCATAAACTACATACAGGTTTCTTAACCAAGGGAGCAACAGTTTAAAATTGCTCTCCAAGGAGATGACTCAATCACAGATACATTAAAGTTCTGCAAATGGCTTTAAGAAATACTCAGATTTAGTACAGTTATTACTGCACAAAGTGTTCTGTTAGCTCCTCCTATGTTGATCCACCTACTGATATGTGTTAATAACAGAGAAAGGACAATGAGCTTTAATATCTTGATCCTAAGGGGCAATTTGCTTTTATTAAGAATATTATTTTCCCAAAACATGCTTTTATTTCAAGACTTTGCTTGAGATCACCAAATGTCAAAAGCATAGAAAGTTTCTGGTCTCCAGAGATCTGATGTATATAAACTTTTAAAGTTTTAGTAATCAGACCTTCTAAGAGTTTTCTAAAATGGGCTAAATCACTGCTGTGCTATTAAACATGGTTCTAAGTCCTTCATTAGATATTATCAAGATATTAAAAACATATATCTACAAAAATGTGCTGATTCTAAGGCTCTGCTATAGAGCAATTATAAATTTTCATCTTAACATCAACATCTACAAGCCAACACCTGAGCATCTGAGAAGCACCCATCATAGTGTGCAGGGATACAGCACTGGAATAATCTGAGAATTTAGGAGAATACAGAATCACAGGACCCACTCCAGGTCTATTATCTCAACATCTTCCCTTTAATGAAGTCCTCATGTGACTCTGGAAACGATAACATTATAGAGGCACAAATCTAGTTTAGAGGGTCTCGTATAAACTTTATTCTAAAAATATATCAGACTGTTTAGAATGCGCTGAGACAGAAATTTACCCATACAATTACTTGTAATTTTTCAAGTTGAGGTTGCTCACTTCTGTTATTATTTATCTTAAAATGTGGATTTTAAAAGTATGTTCTTAGATTCCATGAAAAGTCAAATACAGTACCATATAAAAACATATTGTCAGGTCAAAATCTTAGCCACAAGAAGATTTGACGTTGATTAATCCTCCAAGGACACACAGAAAATAAAGTTAGCTTGTCCCTAAATGATTATTGCCAAGACACTCAAGCTCTTATTTTAAACATTAATTATTTTAAACATTATTAGTTAGGACTTTAAAAAATGGCTGGAGAAGAAGATATGATAGTATTTACATGATATTGTTTTTTAAAAATCAGTGATCATTTGATGAGCTCCTGTAAATAATGTATTGATTCAGAAAGCAAAATTATTTTAATAGTAGTTTACTAGTTTAATAGTAGAAAGTTTATTTCTAGTAAAGAACATCAAAGTTGTTTCTTCAAGTTCTATGATAACTGAAAACAATTCCTAATATAAAACAATTATTCTGTTAAACTACTAAAATGTCTTTTTATTGGCTAAAATTGTTCTACGAAAAACAAGTAAAGATGTTATCATTTGATACTCTATATCTCGCTTATATACTTCTAATGATAATTTTAATATGTAATATATATATATATTATACTACATTATTTCTGTCCGAAGTTGGATGGATTTTACATTGAAACTTAAGTCTGTAATTCTTACACTTGGAAGCAGAAACAATTTAAAAATGTTTCCTGTGTTCAAAGAAATTAATTTTAAGTTACATAGAATAATACAAAAGGTATAAAACAATTTGGATTTTCTAATATCATTAGCTAGGAATAATTATCTCTCTTCTCTATGGAATGCAGTATTTCTTGGCAGTTGAGCAATCTTAAAAGTCTATTACTCTATGAATCCATATTAGTAATTTCTTTCTTTGTTTCTTGGCTTAACCTAATGTTAAATTTATTTTTATACTCTTTGGTGTTGTATTTATAAGAGATTCACCAGTCAAATCTGAAGGTCTTAAACCCACAGAAATTTGAAGGGAATCTGAGAGATGATATTGAGATTTGCTCCAATACAAATTACACTTTTAACATGTGTTCATCAGGCATCTGCAGCTCAGAGAATTACTGCACGTTCTGCTGATCACATATATTCCTATCTGAACTAGAAATGCCTGTGTTAACCACCACACTTACTCATTTAAACATATATATTATTTTATGCCATATGCATATAATTATATGCAAATTATACAGTTATTTAATAAACCTACTATTAAAATAAATTTATTTACTATATTTTCATTACCAAGTAAAAGCTTGGCAGAAAAATTCAGAGAGTTTAAGATGAATATAAGAGAACTATACAAAGGTTATTGAATACAATCATTTTCTCTGGAAGTCGAGATTGTAGACAATGCTATTAAAGACAGAAGGAAAATTAGATCATTTTTATATTGTAATTTCTTAGCACACAATGAATATTTTTTGAAACTGTATTTTTCTAATGTATATTCTGAACTAAATTTTACTTTTGTCATATCATTTACTAATGTTTCAATTCCACATTAAATTAATATTGAACAAATCATTACTAAAACTCATGTATACCAACAAGTGATATCCAAGCCTACATGAAAAGCAATGCAAACACTTAATAGGTATGATTTGTATTTGTGGTCATAGTACCCTCTGTGTCTTACAATTGTTCTGAATTATTGTTAATCATTTGATGCTTATTTTCTAACACAAAATAGGGATTGAAGACTTCACATATCCAGCAGTGATACAAATGAAATAAACACACAAGAAATATATTTTTTAAGAATTACTCTGGTTACTTCTTAAACTTTCTTTCCTGTAAGGATATATTTATTCTTTCTCTCTTCTTTATCTGAACATGTTACAATTATAATCAGGTTTGCTTTGTTGTTGTTGTTGTTTGTATGTTTATCTTGCTGGTCCTGGGGCTTGAACTCAGGTCTTCTCAACTTTGCTTAGCGTTTTTACTCAAGTCTGGCATTCTACCTTTTAAGTCACATATGCTTTTCACAGGTTATCTGGAGATAAAAGGCTCACAGATTTTTCTGTGGGCTGGTTTACAAACTATGATCCTCAGATCTCAGTCATACAGGATTATAGGTGTGAGATACTGGCTCCCTCTTTGAAATGTGTTCTCACCTAGTTAGTTTAGTTAAATGTGCACATATGTGGAAATTCACAATTTATGTCTTCATTGTTATCCAGGTCTCAGTCTGGTGGCCTTAAATCTGCTTTTATTTAAGTGTTAAAGTAAGCATCTAGTATCATACCCTGTGTACAGAGTATGAAAATGCATTATTAACACGTATGCAAGCACGATTTCAAAGTAAGAGGCTCCAATTTTGAGATATTTAACACTTGATTATATTTGCTTTAATGTAGCTTTAGATTATTTCTCATACTTGACTAAAATCTCCAGACTTCACAAGCTTGATTTTAAAAAACTAACTCAGTTTATTTTAAATTTGCAAAGCTTTATTACCACCTTGTCACTGCCTTTAGTGACATCTGACAAGATAATTAGGATCAGTGCATCAGCCAAGAGAAAATGAAGTTCTCATAGACTGCATCCTTAATCAAAATCAAATATTGCTTTACTGACTTGGTCCTCATAAAAAGGGATTGAAGGAGGATGTAAATTAAATCTAATGCAATACCAGTAACTGAGAAAAAAATGAAGAGTTTGAAGCTACATAAAGAGGATTTCAGGGATTTATTTATTTTTTTGTAAATAAGGAATTTATATTATACTGTTTTCCTGAAATAGCTAGTGCTGAGCATTATGTGAATTATGAAAATCATATCCAATATATATTAAGAGGTTATTACATGCCTGATATTTTTCAGGACTTAATTTACTTTATTAAAATAATATAAAACCATGTATGAGAATTTGAGTATTCTATCTAGATTAGAGAAAAATATGTTGGGATTACAATGAAATGTGGAATGAATTTGATAATGTAAACACTTACGGATTGAGTATATTAATTAGATAAAATGATTTTAAATTCAGATTCATTGTTACTATTACTTCTACTATTCTTAACTAAGCCTGCATACATTCATTCGCATTTCCTCTGACTCAAATTTATTTAGCTGAAATTCTACTCCTCTTTTATTGAGGAGAAAAAACTGAAATAAGATGAGAAAATGTATTATGTGGAAAGCTCACTTCACTGACTTTCTCCTTTATCAGGTAGCAAGTTAATCCTGACATGGTGTCTGATTTTCTAGGTAGTCTGGCACAGGAGATTTTCCTTTCATATCTAATGCCTTTGACCTGCTTTGTTGCTTCCCTTTTTTCCTCCCTAGCAACTTGGCAGTCATGCAGAGAGAAGTCATACTAAAGATTAGTATTACATATCCAAGCCTGACCTCACTTCCAAAATAAGAGAGGGCCTTCTTCAGGCATGAAAAAAAATTGAGAGTGGAAGAAACTTATGTAAATCTGAAAATCTCTCTGAATTATCTGTAAAAGAATTATCTCAATGAAAAGAAGAGCAAAACACAGTATATAAATGTAGACTGATAAAGGCATAGGTAATCAAGTACATTGGATCAGAGTAAAAATCTTAGAAATTTCTTTATTTATTTTATGGTAAAGGGATTGAACTAGAGCCTCATACTCATATGTGGTAGGAAAAATGCTGGACTATTCCTTGAGCTATTTTGTTTTTGAGATAGTGTTACACTAACTTTAGCAGTGTTGGTTTGAACTCTCAATCTTCCTGCTTTGCCTTCTATGTAGGAAGGATTATACTTCCTCCAGCTAAGATTTTAAAAATGCTTTTACTAAAGTTTAAAAAAATCTTAGTCAATAAAAGCAAGGTAAACAAACATTTATTACTCTACATAGAATTCTACTTCTATCAAATCTTTTATTCATCAGAAACACCATCTTTAGCAAGTTTAAAGATGTTTATTAGTGTTTGTTCTTGGGAAATACACAAATTAATATTAAAAAGAATGCCCAAGGGCCTGTATTAGCAGAGTTGCAGCATTATATTATATGATAGTCATTCTTCTAAGAAAAAAAAAACATGAGCTGAAGACTTGATGACCTATATAAAAATACTATTAAAAGCCAAATTGTCTCAGGAAATTAAAAATACAGGTTTATCAGACCAACAACCCTCCTATAGGGAACAACAAAATCTCCATAAAATACAAAATCAGTTTCACACACACACACACACACACACACACACACACACACACACACACACACACACACACGAGCTATTTAAAAATATAAAGGCAAGAATCCCAGTTAGAAATGGAGAAACCCATGTCCAGGAGACAAGCGTGTTGAGTGGAACCGATCTTCAGATCTTACGTGCTTCTGCAGCAACTTGTCCTACGTCATTGTGGCTGAAGCCAGTGAAACACAGGTGGGTGAAGGGTTTTCTACTCAGCAGAGTCAGGGATTAGATTGCCAAAGCAGTTCGGATTTAATGGGCTAATATCTCTATAGGAAAAAATTACAGAGCCTAAATCCACTAATTTGCCTGAGTGTTTTTATGGAGTTGAAGGTCAATTAGGGTTAGTGACTTGAGTTAAAATATGAGAAAAGAGAACTTGCTGTGTATTAGGCAAAATTTAAAAAAAAAATTGAATGCCGCGGAGCAAGTAATGAAAGATTAGACGTCTCAACTTTCGTATTGAGACCACATTTAGTCTTTTGTTTCAGGAGTGAAGGCAAACCAGAGAATATTGATACAATTGATATTTCCATACAGTATAGAGCTAATGATTCATAAACTCATGACCTAACCTTAGTTTGATCATTTCTAACTAACTTATTTCCTTTATTGTGTTTATGTTTTTTATTGAGTTTTCAGTTTATGTCATTCTTACAGCCACTTATATATAAATAGCATGCTTAGAAAGACTATTCTCTGCACATCTACCTTAGAGAAAATAATTCTTGTAGACATTGATAATCATTTTAAATGTTCTATAGGTCATTGTAATTATACGGTCACCCCTCATTCTTTTATCCAATTATTTTTCCATACAACTATTTAGCATTAGAAATCTGCATCACTATAAATTAATCAATTTTACTTGTTATCAAATATCAAAATAAATGTCATCAACCCCTCTTTGAATGCTTCAGCTTTATGGACTCAGCAGTTAAAACATAATACCATGAAAGATATTTCTGAGATATTCTAAGTAGAATAAAGCCATTATGTTTTATTGCTGTCCAAGCAGAGACCATTTTAGATAATGAACTGAGAAATGTGACACTATTGGCACAACTAACACTACCTATGTTTGAGTTTTCCCCAAACTGTTTAATGTTTTAAAGTCTCTTGGTATATAAAGTCATATACATAAATATGAAATCTACATATGCAATGCATATATATGAAACCTACATCCATTATGCAATTTTTAAATATCTTCCTATAATTTTGTTCACAGTTGTTTAATTTTCTTTTCATTAAGTCAATTTCCATATTTTTATGGTCTGATTGTCATAGTCAGAATGTCACTCACCCTAATATCCTTTCCTTTCTTTGTTAAAATTAATGTTTTTGATTATTCTAATCTTTTTTCTTAACATCTTCTCTCAAAACAATCTACTCTAGTACTCCTTTTTTTTCTGGTAAATGTAATAAAGACCTTTCCTCTGAAAAAAAAATCTGCTATGATCTTTAAAGTTTTTCTCCCAAAAGACTTTGCTTAATTTTTTTGAAATTTCTTCTAAGTTTAACACTAAGCAAATCTTTTCAGTGTTACTACATGTATTTTTATAGATCTCTGCTTATATTTCTTATAGACTCTTAGAACAATTAAAATGTTTATACAGCGGGGCGCCGGTGGCTCACACCTGTAACCTAGCTACTCAGGAGGCTGAAATCTGAGGATCGCGGTTCAAAGTCAGGCAGAAAAGTCCGTGAAACTCTTATCTCCAATAAACCAACGGAAGTGACGCTGTAGCTCAAGTGGTAGAGTGCTAGCCTTGAGTTGAAGAGCTGAAGGACAGCGCTCAAGCCCAGAGGTCAAGCCCCACGACAAAATAATAAATAAATAAAATAATAAATAAATAAAAATAATAATAATAAATAAATAAATAAATAAATAAAAATAATAAATAAATAAATAAAATGTATATACATAAACATTGCTATTGAACATTTAATGTAAATATATCCATTGGTGAAGCATGTGAATTGAAATAACATAATACAGCTTTGATATAAAAAGTAAAATCTTATATTGAATATTACCTTATTATTATAGATTCATTCAAAACATATTCTTTTCCTTAATATTTAATTTCCTAATAAAATCCATCTAAGATTTCCAGTGACTCCTAGTTTTTCTTTGTGCCCCTTTTATTGCATTTTGAATAACTTCTGAAAGCTTTTAAAAGACAATATATGTTCTGTAAAAAAAACAAAACAAACAAAAAAACCTCTTTACATTTACTTACATTTAATCATTCTGGTATTTCCATTCTCTAATACCTGTCATTATAAACCACTTGTATACTCCTTTTCTTAGTCTGAATTTTCTAAATTCCTGCACTCATTATTTTTCCTATTCCCCTTGAATATTATTTCTTTGATTTTGTTAGTTTTCATTTCAATGAATCTACTCATATCATAAATATCTTATTGAGAACTTTATGTGTTTATTCTCAGCAATTTTTGTCACACTTTCATCATATGATGTTCACTTTAATCTATTCCTTGTCTATATATTACCTCAGAAGTTTTAGTCTTTTAATTTGCTTTTATAAGTCTGACTATAGTGACCATTTATTTATCCCTTTAATGATGGCATTTTTCTCAGACAAGAATAGATGAAACCAATAAAAAAAAAAAAAGAACAGATGAAATTAACCTACTCAAAAATAAATGTCACATTATATCTTGAAAACTAGAAACTGAAGATATTTTTCCTTGTTTCTTTTGTGGTCAATTATTAAAATAATAAAAAATCAAATGCTTGGTTTCACTTGAGTAGGAAGACATAACCCTCAACAGTATCAAAGTACATTTTTGTCCTTTTACATCTCCACTTTACCAGGTTTAAAATTAGGAATCTTGGGTAGAAAACAGAAAAATTAATGAAAATCTGGAGATTAAAAAGTCATGAGGTCATGGAAAGACAGTAGGAAAACTGCCTTTATTAGGCCAAAATATGTATTCACTGAGCATAGTATAGTATCTACAATACTGGATTCTAATACATTGTGCTGGACATCAGGTCCTCATCAAAAATAAAAAAGGCAGGCTCATATAAAAGAGCAACAATGTAAAAAAATGTTAAAAACTAAACATTTCTCAAGACAATTGTAAAAAAACACTCTTAAAACTGTAGCAAAGTGTGGCAATGTGTTCACAATAGGTCACAGGATTCTCACATCAGTAAATGATGAAAATATTCATCAATATTATAGACTTAAAAGTAGGCTACAACACTATTTATCTGAATTCACTGAGACTAATTGTCAGGCTTTATAGCTTTGAATGGGTCTAAGCTTGAAAAGGGTAGCTTAATCATGGAAAATAATTACAAAGACTAAGAACCAGAAATAACATAATAGAAATTGGCATGGAGGGCATTAATCTCCTGTAGTAACTTTGAAGTGTATGGGAGCTTCAAGATTTATTATTGAAATTAATTTTTAAATGATTATTTATATCCAAGTCAAAAATTTAAAACACTGTAGGTCCCATTAACATTTTTTGAATTCTATAATTATTATGCCTTTGAATAGTATTTTCATCAACTCCATGATTGTTAATAAAACAATATAAAAATTTCTCTAGCACACCAGGAATAATTGCTTGATATGCAAGCCCATTGCACATATATGGTTTATTGATGTATGTATTAATTATGGCCTATATATCCATATACATTTTGATTCACACTTATATCTAATTCTAAAAAAGTAAAGATATATTATTTTGTAGTTATTTCAAGTGTTAAAGTCTTTTGAGGACTTTTAAAGACAGTTCTCCACTTTGTCCTCTAATAAAAGCTATGTAGTGGTTCAGTTTGAGACAAAATACAAAGCAGAATACAGTTGAATTCATTATCCTCAATTACAACTACTAAAATATACAGCAGTATTGGTTAATTCTTACAAAATAGCATACATATAATATTGGAACTAATTTAAAAAGAACAGAGAAATAGTGAATACCCATTTTCTACAAATTGATTCCATCAATAATGAAATCCCAAAACTTTATATACATGCATGTGTATGTTCATGAAATATGAAAGCTTCAGTCTGTTCATTACGTTCATGTGTAATTCCACTTGTTAACTGCTTTGTTATTTGTGCAAATTGTTGTATTTCTGAAAAGATAAGGAGATATTTAATAATAAATTTTATCACTTGTAATAGAATTACTAAGATAAAGATAATAATAAAGAACACCATAGGTCATTGAAAAGATGTAGTCTAAAACTTAAGATAACTGTAAGTCAATGTGCAGTAAGTTTGGGACCTGAATACAACCAAAACAACCCAATAATAAACATTGTTGACATTTATCAGATTTCAATGTGTGCAGTAATAAAGGTAATGGTACATTTTTAAGACCCAAGATTAAACTAAATGAAATTTTATTATTTTTTCTTTGATATAAATAAAAGAAGTGACTCATAATGTTGATTCTCCAAAAGTCTTAAAAGGGCTATTAGCTGACAAATAAATGGTTAAGATGGCTTTTCCCTTATAGTCCAGGAAAGTCTGAAAATTTGCTCTTTAGTTTGGTGCTTTCAGTAGTAACTCAAAGGTTTTATATAATTATCTCTATGTGAAATCCAAGATAAATTATAATTCTGCCTAAATTACTATACAGCCAACCTCACATCCATATTTAATTGCCAGCATTATTTATTAAATAACAACTGCCATTACTGAGCTGGAACTGAACACAGGAATGAGAACTTGCCCAGAGAGGACCATGAACATGGAATAAAAAACAGGACTGCAGCCAGCACGAAATTGTCTTTGATGAGATGTTTTTGTTTTTCATTCAGACTCTTTACATATAATCATGTATTCCTGAGTGCAGATCATTGGTAATTACTCCTGTGTATTTAGAGATGACTGCTATACTGTTAACAAGTTAACTGTGTTGTTAAATGTGCATCCTTTTCCTAACCCCAAATAAATTTGTTACTGATGAGACCTCCTCTTATCAAGTGAAATTGAATTTCAACCTGAACACTAAAGCCACTATTGTTGGTTGATATCCAATTCTGGAAATCTCTGTGATAATAGAAATGGGATTGTTTGAAGAACCATGACCTATCATGGAAAATTAATTTTGGGTCAAGGTAAAGCAGGTCTTACCAGACCTACTGATGAGGCAAGTTCCAACCCACAGATCTAGGACTGAAAAGATCTGTGTTAGATTGTCAAAGCTAAGACAAGAAAATCCTTGACAAAAGAACTTTGACTCCTAACATGAAAATGGTTGGTTTTGCTATTCATGAATAATTTTTATTAGGATAAAAGTAGATTTATGTCTTTGATTGGCTAAGTAATCAATTATTGTAGTTTCTAAAAATATTTAATTCATAGGGGTAAAACAAAGGAGGAGGCAACAATGCTCAATAGGAAATGTACTCATTACTGTGCTCATGTAACTGTAACTCCTCTGCACACTCTTACAATAAAAAACGTACAAAAATATTCAATTCATTAGTGAGTCAAAATTAATTTTATACCTTATTGGTTTCATTAGAAATTATAATATGTTTGAAAAAATCTAAAAACATTTTATTTCTGAAAGAAGAGGATTTTGATGTTTTTATAATTCAAGTTAGTTATCCAAATACAAGTATTCTCTTCTTAGCTTTGTTAAAGTATAATTTTCTTTAAAAAAGTTGACTATATGTGTGTTTATTAATATATATTATTTAATATCATATATTATTTACTATTATGAATATATATTTTACTAGTATATATTATGTATTCATTATATATATATTACTTATATATGTTCACTAATATTTTTATTAACCTATATAACTACTAATGTATATTAGTATACATACATAAAAGGTTTACATATTATACATGTACATATTTATATAAATGCATATATGTATACATAGTATACATATATACACTAATATATATTAGCAAACATATGTATATCCTTATTTTCCCTTTTTAGTTTCCTTATGTAGAAATTTATGTAAATAACATAATTTAATTTATTGTCCTTTGTGTCTGGTTTCTTAGCATTGTACTTTTACATGTATATCCAAGTTTGTTTTTTAAAGTGGCTCTGTTAGATTTCAAAGGACTATGTCTGAAAATCCTGTTTTCTACATCCTTGCCAATATTGAGTAATGTGAATCTTTAAAATTTACCTAGACTATTAATTAATTACAGCTTTCATATTATTGTATTTAAATTTTACTACACCATTTTCAGACATATTAGGATTCATAAATGTTTTCTCACAGTCATTATGGTAGATTAGCTTTTGATTAACTAAAGAGAATATGCTAAAAACTTTCTTAAATCAATCATTTTTTTCTGTAGTTTTAAAATTTTTGTCCTATTTTATAACTAATTAGATGTAAAGCATTAGTAAAGAATTAAACTTTTTTTACAGCCTTAAAATACTTTATATATTATCTCATAGGTTATATGTAATTAATTATATATGATTAATTTTCATATATTTTATATACTATGGTAGAAAGATGGAGTTCATTTTTTATAAATATGAGACTATCCAAAAGTTACAACACAATATTTGAAAGGTCTAACTTTTCTTCAACTTAATTACTTCGGTGCCATTATATATATAGAAATATCAATCCATCATTTCTATTAAGTCCCACATATAAATATGAATACTCCATGGTGAGGTCTTACTTTTGTTATTAAAGAAACTCTGGTTAAGTATGAAATTGTGTAGTGGTGATTATGCCATTTGGCTCTTCTTTGAACTTTTGGGTAATACCACAACATAATTTTAGAAAAGCTTCTCTGTGTGCACAAAAATTACTTCATTGTCTCTGTAGATCAATTTGTAGCAAATGGCTATCTTTTCTACACTTCAACAGGTAAACTTTATATAATGTCAACTATATCTCCATAAAACGTTTAATAACTTTAAAAATGCTTAAATTTTTCAATTTTAAATTTTTGAGTGTTTATTTCAAAGCTGGTATCTGAATGGAAAATTAGCACACAAAATGATGTTCACTGTCATTAAATGCATTGGTCATTAAAGAAATGCTAATGTGTCAAGTTCCTCAACCACTATATTTTAGAAATAAAGTATGTTGTATGGCAATTGTCCTTCAGTAAATTTGCCATGAAAAGATCATAATTTTTTTTTGGGGGGGGGGTCGGCCGTGGGGCTTGAACTCTGGGCTTGGGTGCTGTCCCTCAGCTCTTCAGCTCAAGGCTAGCACTCTACCACTTGAGCTACAGTGCCACTTCCGGTTTTTCTGGTGGTTATTGGAGATAGGAGTCTCACGGTCTTTCCTGCCCGGGCTGGTTTTGAACCACGATCCTCAGATCTCAGCCTCCTGAGTAGCTAGGATTACAGGCGTGAGCTACCAGCGCCCGGCAAAAGATCATAATTTTAAAAGGAAAAAACTTTTTTTATTCTTATGCAATATTACAATAGGCAGAAAAATAAACCCCAATAATATCAGAATCCCCAGAATGAAATAAGTTAACTTATTTATTAACACATTTGCAAAGACAGATTTGTAGAAATGATTAAGGATGTTGAGATAATATCATTCGTTTGGACTATTTTATTTGATTTAATGTAATTACAATATTGTCAGAAGTGGAAGACTAAAACAAAAGAGTCATTTTAAGAGTTGTGTTGTAAAACATCCCAACTGAATATTATTAGCTTTGGAAGGAAGAAGAAAACTATAAATCAAGCCCTCTAGGTGCTAAAATGCAACAAAAAGTTATCTTAGTTAGCCTTCAGAAAGGAACACAATTTTGATGAACATTTTCTCTATGAAATCCATATTAACAATTGCTCTCAGTACAATAAACAATAGCAAGCAAGAATAATTTAATAAACTAGTCACAATGTTTATTGCTGAATTTATACATTCTTGAAAGCGATATCAATCTCAAGAAATTAATACTGGTACAATATGCCTAAATTATTCTGCACTGTTTTATTACATGTAAATAGAGCAACCAGCAATGCAAACTTGGTATTCACAATAAATTCTATTATCATCTTCTTATCATCCTAGTATAGTTATTTTCACAACTGTCCCTTGTAATCAGTTTTTTTACTACTGAAAATCTGTTGTTCTGTGACTGTTATGTAACTAGTTTGCTTAACTACAATGGCCTTATCTATCCAAGTTGTAATATATCTTTTACTTACTTTGAAGTAAGTAAAAGATTGATTGACCAAGAGGCAAGAAATTTGAGTACAGGAGTACAGTTGAAAATGAACTCTTATTGACAACAAAGAAACATGGTCCTTAGCTCTTCAACCTCATACTTTTTTTTTTTTGTCTACAGTGTAAATGAGTTTAGTAGCAGATCAACCTTTACATGTGAACGTGAACATAAAACCCAGCTTGGCCAACACTTTAATTTCAAACTAGTGAGATTATAATCAATCCTATGATCCAAATAACTGAACTTTACTGGGGGTAAAGAATTTTCATCCAAAGGAGTTTGGAGGAAGATGGTGGAGAAGAAGCTGAAGACTAAACAAGTTTTCACATAGAAAGTAGTTTTAGTATTCCAGTGAACAGACCTAGGCTAGAGAACCACACCAAGTATGTCATCAGTGTACAGAGAGTTTGGCCCGAGAGGGAAAATCCAGGCAGCTTGGTGAAGGAGACAGATATTAGCACTTGCGGGTAGCCATGGCTGCAGCGGTGGCAGAGGGTACCGCAGCTGCCATTCCAAGAGAGTCCCAAACAAAGGTGCCAGATACGGTGTGCAAGCAGATTCTACTCACCACCAGCAAGAACTGACAAAGAGCAGAAATCTTCATCCTGCTGATCGCAGATCAGGAATGGCCCAGAAACCAAGAGTCTGGCATGAGTAGAACCCTGATATCCTCACTCCTCAGGGAGCAGTGTTGGGAAGGCAGCTCCTCTCCCACCACCCAAGAAGATCTCCATCATTGATACTGACAAAGGCCTGCCAAGCAGCTAGCTCCAACTCAGGCCTTGGAAGAAAACAATAGGAGCCATTCAGCAGGTCACAGGAACCTAACCTGACCTGCCAGGCTCAGCTCCACCCAGGGGAAAGTCACCCCACCCAGGCAGAGAAAACTCAGCCCCTGGAGGAGTGACATTCTTCACTGGGTAAACAGAGCCAGAGTCTGCCCCTCCCCACTGAAGCCTAGACAAACAATTGAAACTCAGTAAGCATAAAACCTGAGAATGGCTCCAGGCTGGGCTCTGTGAGTGTCTCAGGAGCTAGCCCCTCAGGGAAAAGCTACTGATTGCTGATAGGTCTCAACCCTATCCAGAACCTAGCCTCTTCACTGCAACTTCAAGCTAGAGGAAACAGCCATCTCCCTCTTTTGTGATATTCACAGCAGATCTCCCTCCCCTCCCACTGAACTAGCCTGGCAGGAGGATCATCAAGTCCTGGGTAAGGCAGAGCTTTTTTCTGCCTGCTCAAACAAACTGACTTAAGAAACCAATTAAGCCACAGGAAAACCAAACACCACAAGCAGACCAGAGACTCCACCAAGAAACTGGTTATGGACACAGGGGTGACACAAGATCTTCCCCCCCCAAAAAAAAAAAAATCAAAGAACTATTTTTTCTGCCTATTTTTTTATTTAAAAAGTTTTCTATTTATTTCTCTCATAATTTTTATTTTAGGGGTGTGTGTGTGTGTGTGTGTGTGTGTGTGTGTGTGTGTGTGTGTGTGTGTGTGTGTGTGTGTGTGTGTGTTTTAAATCTCTTTTGACCTTTTGGTCCTTTTTTGCTCTCTTTCTTTTTTGCATGAATTAATTTCTATTCTGCTCATCCCCAGATACATATCTGTCATCAATTATTAGACCATTTCCCTCATTGTGTATATACTTAATCCAGAAGCTTATTACCTCTTAGGCTTAACTTTTTTAATAGTAGTATTATTTCTTTATATCTATATAATTTTCAAGTATTCCAATTTTAAGATTTTTTACTTTTTATTTTTTCATTTTCCCTTTTCATATCTCTCCTCCTCGAATCCTTTTTCTTCACTCAATATCATTTTTTATATTTACATAATTTTAAGTGTTTCATTTTTTAAATTTAAATTTTTGTTTTTCCATTTTTCCTTGTTTTTTTTTTTTTAATCTCTCTCCTTTCATTCTGTCCTATCCATTTCCATCTCTGAGATTAGGACTTGGTTAAATTCAGTCTTTCCTTTTACCTCTCCACATCCCTCTAATCCTATTTTTCCCCACAATTCTCCCTAAACCTAATATTTCTGGTTTGTTGAATTCCTCTTGGATGTTCTTAGCCCATTAATCCATAGTTGTTTAATGTTGAATAGATAGTATCTATTGAACTAGATTGTATCTGCAGCCATTTTGACTGTGCAATTACAGGACTCTGGTTGATGCTTGCCTTAAAATAGTGTTTTACCACAAAATTGGTGTTACTTTTATAACAAATGGGCAGAACAAGCAGGAGAAACACAAGAAAAATGTCAAGTCCGGGTTTCTCAACTCCCACTCATGATAATCAGGTGACAGAACAGTTAATGAATAATCCAAAGAAGTATTCCCAAAAATCTTTACAAACACTACTGGCAATCATGGTAAATAAAAGATTGAAACCTTGCAAAGGACTCAGTGGGAGCGTGATAGGGAGCAAGATGAGGCAAACCAAAGATTAATACAGGAACTTCATGAGCATGATGAGGCTAACAAAAACTTAATAGAGGAATCTCATGACAGTGAGGAAGCTAATCAAACATTAATACAGTAATTGTGTGAGCAGGATGAGAACAGTTAAAGAGAAATACAGGAATTGCTTGAGCTTGAGGAAGCTAATCAGTAATACAGGGATTGTGTGAGTGGGATGAGAATACACAAAGATCAATGGAGGCATTCATGGAATCCATAAACAAACAGCTGAAGAAATTCAGGGAAACCACAAAGGGAATGCTGAGTGGAGCCCGTTAGAAGGAAAGGGAGTCCAATGAAACCATAACCAATCAACTAAGTGAGTTGAGAATAAACACTAAACACCAAATAAAGGAAGTAAAGAAGTTCAGACAAGATCTAAAACAAAGCTCCAATGAAGAATCTGAAGCCATAAAAGCTGACCAATTAGAAGGAAAGGAAATAAAAAATGAAGTAGAAAGTCTTGGCAGTAGGCTAGATCATGCAGAAGATCAAATCTCAGGGATTGAAGACAGCCTAGATATTATAAAGAACATACAACTATCCAAGAAATATGATAGATCTATTCAACATTTGGAAGACACCATCAGAAGGCCTAATCTGAGTATAATGGGTTTGGGGAGCACCTACAGACATAAGTTAATGGTCTAGAAAATTTATTTAACAGGATCCTAGCAGAGAACTTCCCAAACATGCAAAAAGATAGGCCTATTCAGATACAACAAGCTTTTAGAACCCCTAATAGACCAGACCAGAACAGAACATCCTACTGTCCATTATAATCTACACAGGATCAATTCAGACCAAGGAAAGTATCCTTAAAGCTGTCAAGGAGAAAAGATCAATCACCTATAAAGGGAAACCAATTAGGATCACCTCAGATTTCTCAGCAGAGACAATTAAAGCAAGAAGAGCCACACCTTAAAGACAAACAATTATCAAACAAGAATACTGTACCCAGCTAAACTCTCCTTCATAACTGAAGGTCAAATAAAAACTTTCCATAACAAAAAAACTAAAACAATATATCTCCACCGAACCAGCCCTACAAAAGATACTTAAAGATGTCCTACACATAGAAAACCAACATGACCACAATAAAGGCCAAGAAACCACACTCAAACTGAGAATCCAAGAACCATAGGAAGAACCCAGTTGTCCCAGCTCCCAAGAAGGTGGATAACATGGCAGGTACTACCAAATACCTCTCAGTCCTAACCCTCAACATCAATGGACTTAACTCTCCAATTAAGTGACAGACTGTATAGTTTGAAAGTGAAATGCTGGAACAATGAGAAGAGTGCGGCTGAAATCAGGAAAACAACTCCAGTCATAACAGCCCCACAAAAAAATAAACAACCTAGGAATTAACTTAACCAAAGAAGTGAAGGACCTGTATGATGAAAACTTTAAAAACCTGAAAAAGGAAATCAAAGCAGAACTTAGAAAGTGGAAAAACCTCCCATGCTCCTGGATTGGAAGGATCAACATCGTGAAAATGGCAATACTTCCCAAGGCTATCTACAAATTTAATGTGATACCTATCAATATTCCAACCTCATTCTTCAAGAAAATAGGAGGCAATCCAAAAATATATATGGAACAGTAAAAGATCCCGAATAGCAAAAACGATCCTTAACAGAAAGAACAGTGCTGGAGGAATATCAATACCAAATTTCAAACTCTACTACAAAGCCATAGTAATCAAAACAGCTTGGTACTGGCACAAGAACAGACCTCAGGACGAATGGAATAGAATTGAAAACCCAGAAATGAACCAACAGACCTATAGCTACCTAATCTTTGAAAAGGGAGCTAAAAAAATAGAATGGAGGAGAGACAGCCTTTTCAAAAAATGGTACTGGCAAATTGGTTAATCATCTGTAGAAAATTAAGCCAGGCCCTTATATATCATCCTGCACCAGAATAAACTCCAGATGGATCAAAGACCTTGGAGGAGTGTAGTTGTGGAGGTGGGAGGGAAGGGATGGTAGCGAAAAAAGAAAGGAGGAGGCAACAATGCTTGATAGGAAATGTACCCATTACCTTGCTCATGTAACTATAACCCCTGTGTACAGTATTTTCACAATGAAAAACTTATTAAAAATAAAAGAATGTTCATACATGCCAAGTGCTGGTGGTTTAAGCCTGTAATCTTAGCTATTCAGGAGGCTGAGATAAGAAAACAGAGGCTTGAAACAACCTGGTCAGGAAAGTCCCTAAGACACTTATCTCCAATTAACTATCAAATAGCTAAACATGCAGCTGAGTCTCAAGTGTGGAACACTAGCCCTGAGCAAAAAAAGATCAGGAATAGTGACCAAAATCTGATTTCAAGCCCAGCACTGGTGCACACACTAAAACAAGGCAAGATATATTATTTGGAGCTGTAGTTTTATCTATATGTTTTCAAAGTACCTTCCAAAATTTAAGTAATCGATCACATTGGTTAGTTGTGGCATTCAAGGAATGTATTAATTTCTTAAATGAATCATCTTTAGTAATCTACTCATTCACCTTGGATGAGAAATTTTTACCTATACTGTTTCCAAGACTACTACTGTTTTACCTGAATGCTAATCATAGCTACTAGTATAGAATTCATCTGAATCTTTAAAAAATTTTTTTTGAATTTCCTACACATAAACTTA
This sequence comes from Dipodomys merriami, assembly GCF_024711535.1. NCBI lineage: Eukaryota > Metazoa > Chordata > Mammalia > Rodentia > Heteromyidae > Dipodomys > Dipodomys merriami. The sequence continues at coordinate 33,843,106 of NW_027202270.1, forward strand.
ATGTGAAGCTCACTTCTTAAGAGCTTGATAGTCTTGGAAATTTTATATGATACTTTAGAAATCCAAAGTCAACATTGCAATGAGATAATAGATATAATAGAATGAGATGAAAACTGTTTAGGCTCACATCACCTTTCCTTACATCATTATAGTTTCCTTACTGTATTCACATACATGTACAGATTCATGCATGGAGAACCAAAACTCTACTTGCTAATAAAAATACCCAGATTTTATTATTAGAAAAGGCTGTTAGCCATCAGTAACTGCTGTAGCCACTGAGAAAATGTATATCCTGTGATTAAAGTGAAAACATAATAAAATTAGATTTTTATTTAAAATTGTTTCAATGCTCAAACAGAATAGAATAATATGATTTCCAGTTCCACTAATAAGCATCTACTAAAGCATTTGCCTGTTCACTTAATTGTCAACAAGTGATTAAAATATGCCAGGCACTGTTTCAGGTGCTTTGATATATCAACAATGACAAAATGCCAACAATGCTTATGTTGTGGAACTTATTTTCCAGTAGAATTAAATTTACATAAAATTTGTTAGAGTTAAATATTATGAAAATTTTATAACCTACTATAGTTAAATAATTTTAAATCAATAAACAGTATATAATCTGAGTTAAGATTATATAAAGCATTAATAAAGCTCAGCTTTTCCTGTAAATGATTGAAATGTTATAAGAGATTAGTTCTCAGTATAACAGATTTTATGCTGAATCAGTGTCTACATTTAAATTCTAAATGATTTCTTAATACAATTGTTGAATAGGGAACAGAAATTAGATGCTGAAATTATTTAAAGTAGCCTTTAGTTTTGTTTTGTTTTTGTTGGTCGTGGGGCCTGAACTTGGCCTGGGCACTGTCCCTCAGCAGTTCGGCTCAAGGCTAGTAGTGCTCTACCACTTGAGCCACAACACCATGTGGTGCTGAGGAATCAAACCCAGGGCTTCATGCATGCAAGGAAAGCACTCTACCACTGAGCCATCTTCCCAGCCTTTGCCTCTAGTTTTGAAAAAAATATGTTATATTGCTATCAGATAGAATTTTGTCTTTAAAAATAAAGTCTTAGATTGTTTCTATTTTAAGGAAGTAATGAAATGTCATGTAAAAGCTGATTCAAGTGAGAAAATATAAAAGTCAATGTCATTTCTATATATGCATTTACATATGTGTGTTTATCTAAAATGCTTAATTGTTTTTTTCCAATTTGAAAGATTTATTTAATATCCAAATGTTTAGAATTAGGAAGACAGTAAACTCATATTTTTTCTTATAAAGAAATACTTAAAATATTTTCAAAGCAATTGAGTATCTTACAAGATACAAAATGCATATTCTTGATGATGGAATGTTCAAGAGGACATTCAATGACAAAAATCCAATGACAAATTTATGAATTTCACAAGACTTTTTAAATCCCTACAACTCTAAAATTCTCAGATCCTGAGCAGTTTACAAATACATCAGAAATGTAGTCATGGTTGCTTGTTTTCCTATTAATTATTGGCAAATCAATATTTTCAAGTCAATAGTAACTTTACAAACAAGAAAATTAGTTCTTGTTGGAATTAAATAGTGTATACTAACCTATATAAAGATACAAATACATATTTAGAAGTGCTTTTTTCTGAACATTTATATTGATAGTCATAAATATCTCAAATTTGCTTCTGTAATTTCCAGTGAAAACTTTATCGGAAGAGTTAAATTCTACAGTATACATTCAATCTTTGTATAATAGCATAATTTTCTTAGTGACAATTTTATACAGGACTAAATAAACTTAAAAGCTTAAGACAAAATGTCACAGGGTTTAGAATTTGTTGTTTTTTGTTTTGTTTTGTTCCCTTTCTTTCTTTCTTTCTTTCTTTCTTTCTTTCTTTCTTTCTTTCTTTCTTTCTTTTTCTTTCTTTCTTTTTTGTTGGTTATGGGGCTTGAACTCTGGGCCTGGATGCTGTCCCTCAGCTCTTCAGCTAGTGCCCTAACACTTGAGCCACAGTGCCACTTCCAGTTTTCTGGTGGTTTATTGGAGATAAGAGTTTCACTGACTTTCCTATCGGGGCTGGCTTTGAATCCTGATCCTCAGATCTCAGCCTCCTGAGTAGCTAGGATTATAGGTGTGAGCCACTGGATCCCAGCTGTTTTTGTTTTCTTGATTTTTTTATGTATTAACTAAGCACTCTACCATGGTTGTCCAACCCCTGCCTATGATACAAGTTTTCTAATAATGTTATTCAAGACAATTCAATTTTAATGCTTATCAAATATTCTTATATTATTTACCATGACCTTTTTTAGGATACAAATATAAATCATATTTATAAAATATGTTCCTGACATAATATATTTAAAGGTAATCATAAATAAATATACTTTTTAAGTTGTACAAGTGAATACATATTTTAGATAAGGAAAAACCTGTTTCATTAGTCTCCCAAACCTTATTTCTACAAACATTGATGTTATCTGCTTGTTGGTTGTGAAAAAATAAATGCTGTGTTTTTAAATTGGCAAGTTTAGTAGTCTTTATATTGCAGTCATAATTTGTAAAATGATTTTGGAAATGTCTTATGTTCAAATAAATCGATTTAAACAGCAAGTATTAATTTAAAGATTTTTTTTGTAGCACAATGGTATATTAAAAACAAAATACTTTAGAATCCTTACAGAAATCCTAGGGAGTAGGTAATTTACACTAACCCATTCTTCAAATGAGAAAACTATAGCAAAAACCAGCAATTTTGGTAGGATAAAGATATATTTGGTAGGATAAATTAGCAGAAATCCAACTTTTATCTATCACATTCTAGCACCAGAGTGCTTCTGAAGTACAATTTTGGTTTTGCTAATTAATTTCCTTATGTGACTTGTTTTAGGGCAAGGATGTTATGTAGGTAATATAACTGATTATGAAAAAATGAAAAGCAGACAGAATGAACAATGAATAACACGTATTTGAAGCAATACTGCATGGCAATTAATGAAAAATAAGGCATATTAAACCATGATATTGAATCAAGTACTGATATTTATCTCTTCATCTTTACTAAGAATGAATTTCCTTACAAAGAGCTATAAATCTCTTTATAATTCAGTTGAATATTATTTGTAATTTCACAGCTAAATTGATTGGAAGACTGAGAGATCGAGCGCTAATTTTGTTTCAAATATTATGTGGTTACTAATAATTCACATATTTTACCTGATGCCTTTACTTAGTGTTCTGTTCTCAAATACATTTGACAGTTTGATTAAGATTGTTTGAAATAGTTGCATAATAGTATTTTATCAATTATCATAAAACATAAGGGTGTTGGCTTATTTTGTACTATATTCTAAAATTTCTTAAGGCCATAATATTTATGATTTTAGGGGGAAAATTTCCAGTTTGAAAATTACATCTGTAAGCTCATTAAAAACACTTTATAATGAATAATCAAACACTGTTAGAAAAATATATTCAGGGACTTTCTCACACTCTTAGACAAATGCGTGGCACTGTTTCATATTGCCATGTGGGAAAATAAGTACTTCAAATTCAGCTGTCAGAGACATTTTATTTTCCTAAATAATTAGGTCATTACTTTTCAAATTTGATATGTATCATATTAATAGTATAGTTAATAAGTCTATTTTATTTTATTATTAAATTTAATGTTGTCTACATATGTCCAAACATTTTCTACAAGAAAATTAAATCATCCATAGCATTATCTAAATCTTTGCCCTTTCCTCTGTGTGTGTGTGTGTGTGTGTTTTAGATTGATACTATGCAAAGAAAGAACTTCTGTTACAGTAAATTGATGAATGGAATTGTGTGTGACACCTCTGAGAGGCTGAGCTGTTTCCTATCAGAGTTCATATTTTCCTGAACGACAAATGGAGGTAAGAATATATTAAAGATAGATAGACTCCTTAAGGAGTCTAAAAGAAAAAAATGCATGAAGCTTGAATTTCTTTTATGCTATCTTCCTTATCTGTGATAATAGATCCCATTTTATTAAGCCTTCTGTATAAATACCAATATTTTAATGGTTATTTTTCATTTACTTTGATTATTAAAATAAAATTTTAATTTGTTTCAAATTAAAATTTATTATAAAAATGTAATGTATTTTAATGTTATGCTAAACTATTCAGGAGTAGAGAGTACATCATTTTATCAGTAACTGAAATAAATCTTAAAAAGTTACATGCACTAATCTCTGCTGATGTGGCTAGCAACATGACTGATAAATCTCTTTCTGCACAAAGATCAGACAAGTCCAGATGCTTAGCAGCAAAATGGGAAGAGGATATAGACCAAAATTTAACTATATTCATAGCCTAATTTTCAGCCAATGAATCAGATGTTTTACTCTAATTTTCAATAATTCTTCTACCTAATAGGCACTATTATTCATAGTTTATACATTAGGAAAAACAGATATGGTTAAGTTTTTTAAATTATCAAAAAATAAAATTACTAAGAGTCAGTTAATAAGCTGTGGTTTTCCTATATCAACTGTATGCTAGTTCACAGAATAAAAAAGAGCAAACATATCATTTGCTTTAGATGTTTGATGAACACTTTTACCCATTGTAAATATTAAAAATATGTATCATAAAACTTGACTAATTTAACTTAAAGTTTTCATTTTTGGCAAAATAATAGTACATCTGTTTTTACTGTAAAAGCACTGGTATATATTTTTCTTACAGTTTTATAAAGAATAGGAATGACTTAAAGAATCAGACAAACCGCTCCCAGTCTATTCCTGATAGACTTGTTCTTAAAAGCTGCCTAGTTCATTCTAGGTGAGTTTTGATTGTTATACAAATTGAATATGTTTAATTAGTTTAATTATGTGTTTATTGTTTATCTAAGACTTGACATTCTTATTATCCACTTCTGTATTTCCTTCATTAAGACTTAGATCCTTTTTTTTTTATTGTGAAAATACTGTACAGAGGGATTACAATTACATGGGCAAGATAGTGAGTACATTTCTTATCAAGCATTGTAGCCTCCTCCTTTGTTTCCCCTTCGCATCCCTTCCCATCCTCCCCCTGCCCCCCCAATCCCCCCCTTCCTCCTTCCCCGCCCCCCCCCAAGGTTGTAAAGTTCGTTTTCAGCATAACGACTTGTACATCTCATTGTTGCAATGGGTCGACCTGTATCCCTATTTAAACGATTTGTTTTTTCCCCTTCCCCTCCACAAATTATACTGACATCAAATACAGTGAAAGCAGGGGTTGTACTGTGGGGGAGGGACATGCAAAGCAACAAAGAAATAATCTCATAAATGTGTTAGAAACAATCGCATGAAAGAAAAAAAAACATTTGAATTCATATCTTAGGGTTCATCAGATCCTTTTATCTATTTTCTCTAATTCTGTATTAACTCAGAACAAAACAAAATTTGATACACATTTCCTTAATTTTATTTTTTATTTCAAAATCATTTTATAATTTTCCCAATCCCACATCTTCTCCAAAATACCCTGTTAGTTTGCATATCTTTTTTTCTTTGAGATATTATTATTATTATTATTATTATTATTATTATTATTATTATTATTATTATTATTGTGAAGTACAGAGGAGTTACAGTTACATAAATCAAGTTAATTTTGGTAAGTTTATGCTACAAAATATTTCAAATTCTGTTATTATAATATTTTTAAAATCATGATGGTGACATGGCTCAATAATAAAGTACTTATATCTGAGGCCATGAGTTTAAGCTTAAGAGGCATAGAGAGAAATATAAGATATTTTATGTGATGATTTTCAGATTAAGACTAAGAAAATATTTTTATTTTACATTAACTAAGTAAGACTCCCAATATTATCTTATCAAATATAATACAGAGGCCAGAACATTTGAATTATAAAGTTTAAAGTTTTCTTTGCTGGGTTTATTTCTACTTAAACTAATTTTCTTTTTATTTACTTTATAAGTTGTCTCATTGTTTAAATGTCTTCAGGACTTTTTTCCTCTTATTTTCTTTTTTTTCTGAGATAAGTTCTCATTATGAATCTAGCCACAGGCTGGAATCAAAATTATGATCATCTTGTCTCAGCTTCTCCAACATAGCACAATAGGTGTGTATGCCATTACACAGACTTCCATTGGTAATTTTCTCTATCATTTAAAACAACTTTTAGGACACACTCACAGAACTATTCATTTAAAGTGATTGTTCAGTATTTTGACAAGTCCCGTAAAGCTCCTGAAGAGTTCAAAGGCTGAAAGTCCTTTCAACTTGTCTCTTCATCAAGCGCCATTTCCTACCCAGTGGTATGTTGGCATCTTGACACTATTAGATGACCATTATTGAATAGATCATGGAAACAAGAAATCCAGTTATTGTCATGATATTTTCATGGATACTAAACATAGCTCAAGGAGAAATTAAAGAGAAACCCTTTGAGAAGTACTATGGCACTGCTTAAGAGTGATTCTTTCTAGTTGGGAAAACTCACAGTTCCAAGGGTTTACTGTTACTACTATAACTTTATTGGTTTATGTTGGTTACAATACATCTTTTAACTTTGTTACCAGAGATGAGTAATTTGATTTCAGCAAGGGTAGAGCGAACCATGGGTTTTGCGATCTTATTACTCAGACTGTATATAATGAGACTTTTTATAACCCGAGCAAAATAATTTTAAGGTAAGAAAGACTTATGTTGGGTTTATGTTCTCAGAGATTTCAGTCCATGGTCACATGGTGTTTCTGGGCAGTAAAGCACGGTGGTGGGTGAATACAACAACTGCTCTTCATCTGGTAGTAGACAGAAAGCAGGGAGAGTTTATACAGGACAGGAAGGGGCCAAGAAAAAAAAAATGCAGCCACAAGAATACACTCATTGAGACTTGCTTTCTCTAACAAAGAATGACCTCACACTTTTCACTCCCTCACAATAATGCCATCATATAATAAATCTGTCAAGAGATGAGATCCAATAATTTCCCAAAAGGCTATCACCTGGCAGTAAGTTCCCAATACATTGGCATGTTAGGGTATTCAAACAATAACAGTAAACTCAGAACCCAAAACTCTGTGTTTCAGGTAAGTATGGGCATCAAAACAACTAGAAATTAATAAGATCATGGAAGGCAGAGTGCCACAGAATATCTGCAATAGACTATTCAGATATGACTAGCTTATTTAAATGATTTCAGTAAATAATGAAACACAATGAACACTTATGAATGGGCTGCAAGTTTGCAAGGCTTAGAATATAAACTGTGTAATCAAATATATTAATATTATTTGTTTATTGATATTATTTGCTTACCACAGGTTACATAGTCATATGTGTGGAATCTTTGAGGACAATAATTGAAAACAAAAATTTAAATATTAATTAGAGATCTGGATGACAGTGTATTTCAAAAGTGACAGATGAAGTTAAGTCATGAAAACAATTAGCCTTACAAAAATAAAAATGGAGTGCAAAGATAACTACAGTATATTATATAAAATGACCAAGGTAAGCCAAAATGTATTAAGTATGCAAATAACAAAATATATACATATATATATCTTCAATTTTTTAATTTGTTTAAACATTTTTGGATATGAAAAATTATAACAATATTATTGACTAACAATTTTATGTGAAATAAACATGACAATATTAGTAGGACAAAAGAAGACTTTGCTAAACATTGGTTATATAATTTAAGAGATTATTAACAAAACCATAGAATTATTTTATACAACTTTTATCAACCACTAAAAACCACTGAAATATATAAGAAAATTTAACAAATAAAATTAAACACTAGCAGCATTTGTTTAAAGAAAGCAGTAAAATGAATAAAAGAAATAGGAATAAAAACCATGATATATGCCGGGCGCTGGTGGCTCACGCCTGTAATCCTAGCTACTCAAGAGGCTGAGATCTGAGGATCGCGGTTCAAAGCCAGCCCGGGCAGGAGAGACCGTGAGACTCCTATCTCCAATAAACCACCAGAAAACTGGAAGTGGCGCTGTGGCTCAAGTGGTAGAGTGCTCGCCTTGAGCTGAAGAGCTGAGGGACAGCACCCAAGCCCAGAGTTTAAGCCCCATGACCGACAAAAACAAAACAAAACAACAACAAAAAAAAACCATGATATATATCATATATTTATTTAATGTTGTTATTGTCTTGCCAGTCTTTTTTTAGACCTGGCATAAGTTGATAAACCCTATCACTTTCATCCTTTCCCTTGGCTTCTTTGCTCCTGGCTAGCAGAGACGGGCTGACTTTGAACCTCTATCCTCCAAATCTGCCTCATTAGTTACTAAGATTACAGGTGTGACTCATCTGCTCATGGCTCAATATTATTGAATATATGACAAATGTGTATATATCACTAGAGAAAGACACATTAACACTAAAGTAGATAATATAAAAATAACTGAAATTAAAGGATTTATTCAAAACTTGGAAAAATACAATCTTCAGGTGTTTCTGGTAGGAATTTATAAAAATTGCATTTGGAAAAATCTAGAATATATTTAAGATTTAAAAATACACTTCTTCCTCATGAATTTCTTAGCTAGAATTTTACCCAATAGAAATGAATTCCTGTAATCGGTGTTCACAGAAACAGATTAATAATAGCAAAAATTGAAAATAAATGTATAACTAATACTGAATAAGTAAAATATGGAGAATCTACAAAGTGGAATAGTACTTAACATAAAGAGGAAACAAGCTACTAAGAGATGGACTCAAATGAATAATCCCCAAAAAATCAAGCTATGAAAAGATAGACACAAATTACTATTTGTTATATAATTCTATTAATATTAAATTTCTAGGAAAACAAAACCACAAAAACAGTAAATCAGTGCTATTCTACCTCACCTAGAGATTGATGTGGAGGTTAAATACAATATATTTTTGGGCACCCTTTACAGGTGACTTATTCAAATAAAATGATGTGTGTGCAGTGGTAATACTATGAATTTATTACGAATCATTAAGTTGTAAAGGTAAAATAAATAACTTTTAGCTGGGTGCAAATTAAATTTCAAATACAATGAAAAAAATGTTAAGGGATGTCAAACAGTTGTATTCAGGCTTTTTTTACATGTACTGTTTGGAATGATCACTTGATTTTTACCAATCTTACTAGTAAAAATAAAACTACTATAAGTGGTAAAATTTGAATCAAATAATTTATATTTTCTTATCTGACATTTATGTTGACAGAAAAAATCAGCTCAATTAAGTTAAAGAACTTCATATATAAAATATATTCAAAAGCTTAGTCACTAATGTTCCTAAGTTAGATTTTTTGTTTCTTTTTCAGTGCAGCTGCAGTTCAAACTAAAAAATAGAATAAACTGAATTCTTTCCTCTAACGCCTTCTTCAGTTATTACATCTGCCTCCAGTACAGATTAATATGAATCATATACCAAGAACAAACATTTTAGAGTGCCTGAAAGAAAAAGAAAAATATATTTCTAGGATCTATATTTTAAAAAAAAACTTAATATCTTGTTTATAAAAGCAGAATTAACAAAAAAAATCTGATTCTCTCAAATTTAGAACATTTTTAACAAGAAAAAAATGAATCCTAAATAAAAGCTTTTATTATCAAAGATTGCCTCTGTATGCTAATGCTCAAAGCATAAATTTAAGTAGCATTCTTCTTTAACATGAGCATATAACTTCTAAATCAGTTTTCTCTTCCAGAAGCTTCTTAAACATATTGTGGCAAATGCAACAACATTGTTTGTGTAACAATCTACTAAAAGAAAGAATGAGTCACTTAATGTCTGAAATTACTGTTAATGCTAATTATAACCAATATTTTATGGTGCCTATCCAGCAGCCACAGTCAATCACATCTATAGTAACAAAAATATTCACTTGGTATTTATGGACTAAGTTCTCGAGGCACATTATTTTATGTAATATACACACCAGGTTTTTGAGGTAGGTGATAGGAACTCCACAGTGACTTTTTCCCACTGGAGTCAAGAAATATTAAAATCAGTGAAATGAGGATATTTTTCTCTTGGCAAATAATTAATTGAAGGGTAACACACCAGCTGTGTTTTTTCTATTTACAAACCATTGGCTGATATTTGCACCCCAAACTGAGGAGTATATGTGTCTGTCAGAGTAAGAAAAAAAGGATTCTGCAATATATATTGGGTAAAAGTAAAGGGCAGTGTCACTTTCAACCAATAGTGGATCTGAGAATTGTGGATTTTGTCACCATACCCAGTGAATTAGCTGGTTAGTGTTCAATAGCACTTGGCTCACACAGTACTAACCCAGACAACCCTACCTATGCAAAACTATCGTTCATTCTTCAAATATCATTCATGAAGAATCATGCATTATTTGTAGGACAATGCTTCCTTAGCTTGTCTAATGAAATATACTAGCTATATTTTTCATTTTAGATATGAAAAATATCAACATGAAGATAAACAGTATGCAGGAAAATCCAATCGCTGATGACAACTGAATACCAAAAACTAATAGAAGATTTAAAACAATATAGATATCATATCTCTAGAGATTATGTTTCTTCAAAATGTTGTCTTTAAAAAGGGAGTTCTCAGAGGTAACAGAAATTAACATTATAATTGTCAAAATTATAAAAAGAAGGATAAATAGAAAATAGATATCTAATAATAGGTTGATGAACATGAAAAATCAAATGAAGTCAATGCATATGCATTAAAATATGGGAATCTTTAAGTAACTCTTAGAAATGTAAGGGCTAGATGAGTAAGTCTACATTGTAACAATGCTACTAGAGTGAAAACAGAGAAAGAGAAAATTAAAATTAAAACCACCCTTAAAAGAAAATAATTGGCTTAAGTTTGAAAGGGGTGTGTGGGCCACAATCAATCAAAATTTTTTGAAGTTTACACACACACACACACACACACACACACACACACACACACACACACACACACATCTTTATCCATAAGAATTCAATGAAAATATTTCTCCAGGTCTGTGGATATAGATCTATGCACCAATATTGAGCTTTAATTTTTAATTCCTTAACATTTTCTTTCATATCTCTACTAGCTCAGCAGGAATCCTGAGTGTTGACAAACTTCAAATATCAGTATATCTAAAGCTGTATACCTATAAAAGAAAGTGCTGCAGATAGGATGGATGATAATTAGGTACCAATTGTATATTGGCTTAATGCCTATTACTGCGAATAACAGAAAAACCAGATTTTTTAATTAACAAAATAGAAATATTTTAAATAGTCAAATAATGAAAAGGTACCAGATATTTTGCCAATTAAAGTTTTATGAACTCTAATTTCTAAGGAACACTATTAGGACATTAATGGATTATTTTTAGTTTTATCAAAATATGCATGTTCAATTTGTTTTTCAAAATGCTAATGCTTCATAATTTGAGTTTTTGAAATTTTGTTTGATATAAATATTTTAGCTTTCTAGTAGTTTTGTCTATCTTATAAATATTTAATTTGAGTTTTCAAAATAACTTGTTCAGCGTCTTTTCATGTACTTAAATTTCCTATACTTACACATTGTTGATCAAATATATTTGTAAAATATTGCCTTAGTTTTTGCCATTTATAGAGTTTTGAGAAATATTATGTATTGAGGATACAGCTATTTTATTGCATATGTAGTTTTCAAGCAAGCAGAAGTGAATTTTCACTAAGTACTATGTGTGGTTATTCATGTACTGTCTTTAGTGTTTTAGCTAAGAAATCATTCCCTGACCCACAGCTTTCACCTATGTTTTCTGCTATAATTTTATAGCTTTGCCTCTTTTATTATATTTTAAAATATGTTATATTTTACCATTTGGCCGTCTTTTTGAAGTGGACATAGAATGAAAAATAAAGCAATGTTTGGATTGAAATTTACATGTTCTCATTTGAACTGCTATAACAAATCACCACCATCTTGGGGACTAATTCACAACATTTATTTTTCATAGTTCTGGATGACAGAGGCATCAGCAGATTTAGTGTCTGGTGAGGAGCTGTTTCTCATGGATGAAAGCTTAACCTTGTGATCCTCATTTAACTAAAAGCAAGTGGTTTTTGTTCTCTTGTGCTAACTTAAACCTCAGAGTTCATTCTTATAATCCAATCACATCCTAAATCTTCATCTCCTAGAGATATCACCTTAGGGACTGAGTTTTAAACATACATGGTTGGAAGAGTCCTTACATAAGCATTTAAATTATTGTAGATACATATCTATCTTGAAATGTTAGTTGACAGTAAAGGTGAAATAAAAGGGACCATCAAGTATACAGGGCATGTGGCAAAGTTCTCTTTAGAGATAAATCGTCAATAACTTAGACTACTTCTGTATGTTAAGGAATTGTTCCTTGCAGGTTTAATGAACAAGAACTGTGTGTTTTTAGTGTGAAAGGGAAACTGTTTTAGTGTGAATCTGAAAATGTGAGCAATGAATTACAAATGATCAAGGAAGAAAATTCTGGGAGTTAAACATGGTACCATAGCAAAAACTGGTATGTAAAGATTTTTCCCTCTTGCAATTCTGATACACCATCAAATAGACTTAAGAGCAATCATTTGAAGATAATTTACTGAAAATAAAAAAGTAGAGATAATCTTTAGAAAATAATACTACTAGCTCAATCATTTGTTCTTTTTTTAACTTGGATAAGTTTATTGTTTATACAGTTAACAAATATTTGTTTAACTTTGCAAATTGACTTAAATTACAAATGTAAATTGCATCTTTGAGTTGTTAGAGAATATTGTTAATTGTTGCATTTGTATCAACACTTAATCATGTAATAACTGAAAACTAACAAAAAAGGAAACATCTAAATGGATGCTTTACTTTTCAGATCTAATAGGATGAGATAAAGATGGGCACATAAAACAGACCCAAGAGTCAAGTGCTAGTGGCTCATGCCTGTAATCCTAGATATTGAAGAGGCTTACATCTGAGGATTGGAGTTTGAAGGCAGCCTGGGCAGAAAAGTCTATGAGATTATTATCTTTACTAAACTACTCAGAAAAGCCAGCAGTGGCACTGTCGTTCAAGTGGTAATGTGCTAGCCTTGATTATAAAGAAGCTCAGGGACATTGCCTAGGCTCTAAGTTCAAGTCCAACACTTGGAAAAACAATAACAATCTTATTAAGTGAAGTAAGCCAGACCCCCCAAAAAATAGGTCTCATGGTTTCCTGTATTTGTAATAATTAGTATACTTCTAGAATAATCTTAGCAGATGGAGCAGCATAGCTAATAGTTATGTACACATGACCATAGAAGATGATACTATGTGGTACAAACTCAAAGACATGGACACAAGAAGTTTCTCTTTGTCGTTGTTTTAAATGTATTACATGATTTCTTTTTTCTTTTGTGTCTTTCCCCCTCCTGTGATTTGGCCTCTGTTGTCACTGTATTTGATTTTGGTACTTTGGGTATTGTATATATATTTATTTGAATTAAGGGAGGGAAGGAGAACAAAAAATAGTGAGACAAAGCACAAAGGGGGAACCAATGCAACAGTGATACTCATAAAACATTATGTAGGGAATGATCTGTACAACTTGGGTAGGGGAGGGAAAGTGGAAGAAAAATGAGGGAGGGGTGACAAGTTTGACAAGAAATGTACTCACTACCTTACTTATATAACTGTAACCCTTATGTATATCACCTTGACAGTAAAATTAAAATTAAAAAAATCCAGACCCAAAGACCAATGGAAAAAAGTAAAGAGTCCAGAAATAAACTCATTTTTGACAAAGGAATTCAACATATAAACTAAAGACAGGAGAGCTTCTTTAAAAACTGGTATGGAGAGCTTGATGTGTGTGTGTGTGTGTGTGTGTGTGTGTGTGTGTGTGTGTGTGTGTGTGTGTGTATTACTAAAATTTGACCTTTGTCACTCACCCTATAATGATATTAATTCAAAATGGATCAAAACCTTAAAATAAGACTTGACTGAAGGGAGAAGGAAAACTCTAGAATTTATTCACATAGGCATGAACTTTCTGAATAGAATTCTAGGGACTCCGCAGACAGAAAAGATTGACAGACACATTAAACTAAAAAGCTTGTTCAAAATGAAGGACATTGTCAGTAAGCTAAAAAAAAAAACCAACTGATATTAAGTGAGATTTTTGCCAGATATGCATCTAACATAGACTGATAACTAGAATAAACAAGGAGCTTAAAAGGTAAACTGTCAGAGAACTAACACAATAATAAATGAGCAAATGTGCTAAGTAGACATTTCTTAGAAGAAAACATCCAATGGATATAATGTCCATGTTCAACATTCTTTGCTATAAAAAAATGCAAATAAACATGCACTCTCACACACATACATTCACACAACCACTGAGGTTCCATCTCATTCTAGAGAGAATAGCTATCAGCACAAATCTGAACAATAAATGTTAAAGCAGATTCAGGGAAGCAGACTCCCTAATATACTGCTGATTAGATTGTAAATTCATTCAAGCACATGGAAATCTGTATGTAGAGTCTTCAAAACCTAAAAGTAGAGGCTGGGAAAGTGGCTCAGTGGTAGACTGCTTGCCTTGCATGTATGAGGCCCTGGGTTCAATTCCGTAGAACCACATAAGGAGAAAAAGCCGGAAGTGGCGCTGTGGCTTAGGTGGTAGAGCGCTAGCCTTGAGCTGAAAAGCTGAGGGACAGCGCTCAGGCTCACAGTTCAGACCCATGACTGACCAAAAAACAAAACAAAGCAAAACAAAAAACCAACCTAAAAGTAGGACCACCATATTATTCAGCAATAACACACTTAAGTGTTTACGCAAAAGACTACAAGACAGAATACAATACAGGCTCCTTCGCATTCCTGTTCATTGCAGCACTATTCAAAATAGCTAAGTTATAGAAAGAGTCCAGATGTCCAAATGCCCTACAATGAACAAACAAATCAAGAAAATCTGATATATATCCTAAAAAATCCTGAATACAAATGCCATACATATTATTATATAGTGGGAATAATATATAATTATGTATATTATATACATATATATAAAGTATTCAGACTTTAAGAATACCATTATTTCATTTCCAGAGAAATAAGTGAATCTGAAACAATACTGAATACTGAATACTGAACAAAAAGTAAGCAATACTCAGAAAGATAAAGGACTCATGTTTTTTCTCATATGTAAATATAGCAGCCCAAATCAAACTATCTCCATAAACATATATAAGGGGGCATATGCTTATATATATGATCAAGCATGTTAAAGTATAGCATATACTCTGATTCAGATGTATTATATAACATAAATGTGTTGACCTTTAAATCCTTTGTAGACCACTTGTAGATAAAAAAAATTAATTGAAATAAACTAACTTAAGTAGAAACAAATTTTTACAAATGACAGATAAAGTATGAATAAAATAGTTGAACACTGGTAAGTTACATGATTTATCCTCTAATCAACTAAGTGTATCTCAGAAGAAAAGGCAATTGTATACCTTTGGCTTGACTATTATAAATCTAGACATTTTTTAATACTGTGAACATATGCCTGAACAGAAAGAAAATAAGGATATATTATATTGACATTTTCGGATTCTTTTTTTTAATTGTAAAAATACCATATAGAGGGGTTACAATTACATGAGCAAGGCAATGAGTACATTTTTTTATTGTGAAAATACTGTAAGAGGGGTTACAATTACATGGGCAAGGCAATGAGTATATTTCTTATCAAGCATTGTTGCCTCCTCCTTTGTTTCCCCATTCCCACCCCTCCCCTCCCCCCTTTCCCCCCCCCTCCAGTCCCCCTACCTTCTTCTCCCCACCTCCAGCCAAAGTTGTGAAGTTCATTTTTCGACATAACATCTTATACATCTCATTGTAGCAATGAGTCCACCTGTATCCCTATTTAAACAATTTGTTTTTTCCTTTCCCCTCCACAAATTATACCAACATCAAATACAGTGAAAACAGGGGTTATACCTGGGTGGGGGTGGGAAGGGACATACAAAGCAACAAAAAAAATCATCTTATGAATATGTTAGAAACAATAGTAAGAAAGAAAAATCATTTGAGTCCTTATCTTGAGGTTCATTTTGCCTAACATCATTTTATCTGATCGTTTTTGTTTGACTCATACATCTACTAGATATTGCAAATAAGGGAAACCATGGGACCTATGTTTCTTTGGGCCTCACTTACTTCACTTAATATAATTTTTTCCAAGTCTTTCCATTTCCTAACAAATGGGGCAATGTCATTCTTTCTGATGGAGGCATAGAATTCCATTGTGTATATATACCATATTTTCTTGATCCATTCATCTACTGAGAGGCAACTGAAACCACTTTTCACAATTTATTACATGTATAAGATTGGCTTTACTTAGGACAATCTTGACATAAGACTAATTTAATGTTTATAAAAATATGAATCTTGGGCAAAATGAATAAAATGAAAATAATATTTATTTTTATCTTATTTTTAAATATCATTTTCCCTCTGAAGTTAGATATTTCATTCTTTCACTTCTTTTTCTATTTTTGGATGTATTTAATGACTTAGTAAAATATTAAGGCACAAATTATAAACTCAAATGTACATTAGAAGGAGAAACAATAACCAAATCATGCCATTTCCATAGTGCTATATTTTTCACAGAAAGTAGCCTGAGTAGATATTTTATAGTTCCTTTATGTGAACTCAGAAGCTGCCAAGCTTAATTTATGCTGTTTGAAATTAAATGAACTCAAAATATAAATAAACATTTGTCTTGAAGTAGTACTCCATGGAGAAGGAATGACAAGAATAACTTGGCATTATAAAAGTTCTGTATTTTCTTGATTTGCATGTGTGCAACTGCCTAGTCCATTTACCTTCATACTTAAGATCAATGCATCAAACTACTACTTTCACAACTGGGAAGAGGTAAGGTTTAACAAAAGGAAGAACCAATGCAACAGTGATACTCACAAAACACTAAAGTTGGAAATGAACTTTACAACCAGGATGTGTGGGGGGATGTCTAGGGGGAAAATTGGGAGAAAAATGAGAAAAGGTATATTAATGTTCAACAAGAAATGTACTCATTACTTTTGTAACTATAACCCCTTTGTACATCACCTTTTGAACAAAATAAAATAAAATAATATTATATAATAATGCATCATTATATATTCTCTATGTATAGAGAGAATATTATACAGAATTATACAGTATTATTATATGTATTAAACAGTACATTATATATACAGAAAATACATACTCAGAATATATACATATGTCATTCAAGTATGTAGGCCAAAATATACATATAGGTCATTATACACACATATGTCAATGAATGCATATGATATATGACATGTATGACATATATGGCACATACATGGCATGCGTTACATGCATGCCACACAAGACAGATATGGCACACATGGAACATGGTGCATGCATGACATGTGGCACAGGTGACATATGTGTGTTTGTGTGTATATATATATGTATATGTGTATGTGTGTGTATATATTGCGGGGCTGGAACTCATGATACTGGTGTGGTGCTGTCCCTGAGGTTTTATGCTCAAGGCCACAGCTGCACTTCCAGCTTTTTTATGGTTAACTGGAGATAAGAATCTTATGGACTTTCCTCCAGAGCTCAGCTTCCTAAATGGTAGGATTACAGGCATGAGTCCATGGACACTTGGGTATGTCATATATATTTAATAAAATACCAAGCTTTATAAAGAGATGTTAAGAATTTATTAAAGTACTTAGTAAAACTGAAAACTGATTTACTTCCAAGTTGAATTTATTCTCAGTAATAAAATTGAGAATATAATATAAGATTGAACAATCTAGGACAAAAGGGCAAGAAATGTAGCTTTGTGTTATAATCCATAAGGCCCTAGATTCAATTCGCAGTGCCACAAAAATAAGATATAATAAATTTTAGGGATGAATACTAATTATTATTTTGTAAATAAAAATAAATAAAACTGTTTTATTTTATAGTAGACATCTTTATTATTTTATTATTTGTAGTAGTCACATGTATTATTTTTAAATTGGAAGCTTATGCTGTTTCTGAACCTACAATGTGGAACAGAATTTTGTTATCTTGAAATACAGGAAATATTATTACTTCACTAATAATCTACTTTACTAATAGTCTTTAATTATTTCTTATTTCTCTACTGAAAATCTTCCTTGAAAAAGTTCCAAATGAAAAGTTTTTGTTACTGCTACATTATTGATAGCTGGCCATTTCCCCTCAATATGAATTTCTTAACTATATATTTATAGCAAATAGCTTTAGCCTCTCAGTGGTCATAAGAGTTAAAATTAAAATTGTATTCCATATCTTTCTTCCATTATTTGAAATTTGTATGGCTGGAAGAGATATATTTTGTATTATGCTGGTTGGTATATCAAGAAAATGAGTGTTTGATGGGGTGTGCTAATGTGAACTAAAAATAAAATCCCATCTGTTCACCTTTCAAACCACCCTAAATCAGGACCTTGCATATTGGGTACAACATAACTTAATGAATCCCAAATAAAATTATATTTATCTCTAAAGGTAAAAACAAGCTACTTTTCCTGAGCAACAACTCATATATATTTTCGTGGAATACAATGCATTTATGTATTTGTCAATATAAAGTATACATAAGTTAAAATGAACAATTCAATGCTTATTCTAGGTCTGAATATTTTTCTTAGGAAAAATAAGATACTTCTTTCTGGGGAGGGAGGAACAAGGGAGATCAGGGAGGGAAGGGATAGTAGGAGAAAAACAAAGGAGGGGCTAACCATGTTGGACAAGAAATGTACTCCCCTACTCATGTAACTGTAACCCCCATGTACAGCATTTTTTACAATAAAATAACATTTTAAATGATAATTCAGTCTTGAGAAAAGATATATACCATAAATACTTGAACTCTCATAATGCATTTTAATGTATATCCTCATATAATTAATTTATATATACACATGTATATATAATTAAGCATTATATATTGTATATAACATATAACAATAAAATGTATATATATGATTATGGTTCATGTCTAAAAAAATTCATTCCTTTGTCATATACTTAGCATCTTCATATCCCCTTGTGTTTCAAAACTTTTCCTTAATATTTTTTATGCCATAGCTTGATGATAGAAAAAAAAGTATTCCTGAAAATAATGCTGTTTGAGGTAATTTGACAATGCACTTTTGTTAAAAGCATCTCATGATTAACATTGACTTTTCCTATTTGCTATTTATAATATGTAATTTTTATGTGGGCCAGAAGACAAATCTAAACTCGGGTCATCATAACCCTTTCTATATATCATCAGTTTTGAGAGCTTTCTTTAAATTACTATGTCCATAATTACAATTTGAAGCCATCTATCCTATAACACACTCAGCATAAGTGTGACAGTAGATTCTGCTTAATAGTGATGGAAATTCATGTTTCTCTCTTTTTTAGTGATGAATACATCTGGGTATCTTTAAGAAACTAGGTATAATAATACATTCTGGATCCTCTCATGTTAATTTGCCTATTAGTTAATCTTTATTGTAATCAAAAGTCTAGTAAGTACACAAAACGTAGAAAACCCTATACTTCAGTACAAGAAATACCCTGAATCATTTCATTCCCTATGTTTCTGTCTCCTGATTTTTCATACCAGATTGCTTAAATAATGTATTTGTTTTTATTTCTTACCTAAGAGAGTTGTTTAATGGCTCACTTTATTGTAATATCTAGTTTGTCAGTGTCCATATAATTTATTAACCAAACAGGCTAGTATTTAATAAATTATTTAAAGAATTATAAATGTATAATGTCTTTACAGAAGTGGTTAGTTGGGGTATCATTCCTCTAAGAAAGGATTTGAGTTTATTCTTACCTGCCCTTCAGTCAGCCTTCATTGCTCTGAACCTCAATAATTCTCAGTTGACCAAAGGATCTGCTAAACAATTCAGCTTTACATCAGCAGCCCTGTGTGGAAGAAAAATATGCTGCTTATCACATCTTCATTTGAACATTACTTGTGCTCTGCCATAGGAGAATTAATGTTAGATCCTGTACTCTGGATTATACTTTTTAAGCTCAGCAAGGTTCAAACTTCTATCACTTAATTCTTTACTCAAAAAATTTAACAAGTAAACACTCATATATTTGTTAATAAAGGTCTTCTTAATGTGTAATAGAAGAATGATAATAGTTTTCTTTCTTTTTTTTTTTTTGTCGGTCGTGGGGCTTGAACTCTGGGCCTGGGCACTGTCCCTCAGCTCTTCAGCTCAAGGCGAGCGCTCTACCACTTGAGCTACAGCGCCACTTCCGGTTTTCTGGTGGTTTATTGGAGATAGGAGTCTCACAGTCTTTCCTGCCCGGGCTGGCTTTGAACCGCGATCCTCAGATCTCAGCCTCCTGAGTAGCTAGGATTACAGGCGTGAGCCACCAGCGCCCGGCTAGTTTTCTTTTTTGAAACACATTACTATGATCATACGGAAGACAAAGTGCTGTTTATGTATTAATGCAACTGTCATTAATAAAAAAATCTTTGTATTTGAGTAATATGGGATTTAGAGTTTTAACATCTTTAGGTAAAATACTATATTCAAACTGTAAACAAACCAAGATGGACTGATTGAATGCCTTGTATGAATATTTTATTTGGAATTACCTTGTCTTTCAAATTTTTTAAGTTTAATTTTATTGTAAAGGTGATGTACAGAGAGGTTACAGTTACATGGTACGGTGATGAATAAATTTCTAGTTGAATATTGTTACCCCCCTCCCTCATTTTTTTCTCACCTTTTCTCCCCATGAGTCTCCTCCCCCTAAATTATAAAATTCATTTCCAAAATAGTGTTCTGTGAATATCGCTGTTGCATTGGTTCATTCTTTGTCCTTTGTCTCACCTTCTCTTTCAAGTTTTATTAAAAATATTAGTACATACATACATACATACATACAATATACTTCATCAAACTGATCCCATCACTTGACAGACACTCAACTCTTCCAGCTCTTCTAAGTGCCAGATGTAACATTTTTTCTTAAGCTTGGCTTTTCATGTTCAACATAATGCTCTGAAATCCCATTCAATTTCTTGAAAATTATATTTCATTATTTTATGCTAAGTAATATTCTTTATACTATGTACATTTGTGTATGTGTACACACGTGTGTAGCTATGTATATGTGTGTTTATGTGCGCATGTATTCTCTCATCACACTCTTAAATTTTCCCTACTGCAACAAAATTTCTTTCAGGGCTAAGGCAAGATTAGAAATTGCATTCTGTGGTCATCAATACAGAAAGTGAATTTAGTAATAACCATGGGAAAATTCAGAGCCTTGCTAAGCAGACAACCTATCACTTGAACTACTTCTTCAGTCATTTTAGCTTTGGTTATTTTTTCATACAGGGTTGGGTTGTAATTTCTGCCTAGATCAGCCATTTCAATAATCCTCTTATTTACATATCTCCTGTACTTGGGTGATAAGCACATGACACCATACTTAGGGATCTTTTTTATTTTTTTTTTCTGTTGAGATGGTTCCTTATAAATTTCCTGTCCTACTTGGCATCTAACTATGATCCTCACAATCTCAGCCTCTTGGGCATTGTCTCAGGTCTGATTACAAGTTTCATCATATTACAGATGTTGGACCTGCTACCATATAAAACTTCACTGAATAACATTATCAGTAGAATCAGTTTATTAATAACATCTGATTTGATTGAGTCCAGTATCAGTAATTCCTACTGAAAGTTCAATACTTCGATGAACATTCTCTGAGTTGCTTTTTAGGTCAGTCAATCAATCAAGTAATAAGTTTTAATGAGCACCCACAGGGCAGATAGTTCCTCCCATGCTTTTTTTCTTTCTTGGATCTAACTGTGTCACTGCAGCCAATAGTTTCTTACCAACTATTATAAAGAAACATGTTCCTTCCTCATATATTTCAGGTATCTTTTGAAGCAAATTCCTCTTAGTATTTTACAGATGAATTTTTAAAATAATTGCTCTAATTCTAAGATGTAAAGTTTTCCAATGACACCTTAAAAAATGAACTAGAAGAATAATAATCAACTATTCTGCATGTTCTCATTTTCCATGAAACCACAATGGTTGGTATATGCCAGGGCTGGTTTATGGGCTGGACTTTGGCCCATAGTTCCTGCTCTAAATTAGTTAAACTACTTTCTTCATATTTTTTGTGGTATATACTTACCAATGCCTACTTGTTACTAGGCACTATATCTAGTGTTTGAGACTTGCTTCTTTTTGAGGAATCAAATATATATGAACAATTAAAAAATGTTCCTGAGAGGAAAGAAAACTATATCTTATACTAGTTTTTGAAAAAAACAAAAAGTTTCTTGAAAAGAAAAGTAAAAGAAATATCTCAAGTTGAAAGGGGAATTGATAGAGGAATTTAAAATATAAAAAATATTTCAGCTCTGCCTTTTTCTAGCCCTCTCTGCTCTCTCTCTCTGTTCTTTTCTTGCTCTCTCTGCTCTTTTCTATCTCTTTTCTCTCTCTTCCCTCTCTCTCTTTCCTGTCTCTTTTGCCAGCCACGTGGAGTGCCAACTTGCCTGGTCCCAGCAGGTCTACCAAATAAACCTACCCCTTACCTGAATACCACGTGAGTGTTGGTGCTGTCCTTACTCGGCTACCTCTTTTTAAAAACCTAACATAAATGGTGCCGTGACTCGGATAAAGGGCTTAAAGTCAGGATAGCTGGGATTCCTCTCTGTTTTTTCCTCTTTTTTCTTTTTGTTTGTTTTTCCCTTTTTGCTCTGAGGAATACCCACAGTTCTGACGGCCTTTTTCGAACCCATCTGTCTGCTGCGGACACAGCCCATCGATACCATTGCTGCCTTCATGTCCACACCACTTCTTTACTCTGGTTTCTGTCAATGCTTCATGAAACTTCTCCAGACTTCCTCCAAGAGACTTGCCTCCTCCAGACTTCATCGAGGACTGAACACCCAAGTGACAGCTGCAGCCTGCTGCCTTCTCCCAGCCTGTACCACATCCCAGCCTTTTACCCCTACTATGCCCCTTGCCAGCAGGAAGTAGCCAGAGAGAGTCTTCGCCCATTTTCATAATTAACAAATGTCTGGAATGTAAGGTCCATTCCTGGACAGCAAACAGACCTCCCAGTACCTGCGTTACCTAGGCAACTGGGACACCTGGAAGAGGTCACATCCGCATCTGCTGAGGTCACATCTTAACCTGATGTGGCCACACCTTTCTCCCACCTGATCCCACTTCCCTTTACCTGGACACACCCTTCCCCGCCCCCTACCTTATATAAGGCCTAATTCGGGGCCAGATGCTCTTTTTGCCAGCCGGATGGGGTGCCAACCTTGCCTGGTCCCAGCAAGTCTACTGAATAAACCTACCCCTTACCTGAAAAAAAAAAATATTTCAGTGAAGGATGAATGCTCTCTCAGCTCTACTCTTTACTATACTATAAATTTTAATGGCAAGAATCACCTTTCAAATACTTGCTAAATCAAGTGCTTTGATTTTATGGCAGAGAGTATCTGTTTAATCTGAAAAGATTCTTCATCAGTTTTGGGTATTTATACTATAAATAATTTGGTTATATATACTATGTTTGTATATGCTTCCAGAAATAGAACATACATGAACAAGCTCTCAAGAAAGAAATTACAGGGCTTCTTTATTTCATGAAATCATAAAGAATATATAAAACCTATAAACTTAAGTTTGAATTCAAATTTTGTAACAGGTAAACAGTGCAGATTAAATAATAAATGGGTGGTGGTGCATGTCAGCAAAACAAGACATAATGTTTTGTGTCATCATGACTTTTCTATTTTGATCATAAAGTAGATATAAATTTCATCTTATTTTGCATTTTCTTGTGCAAATACCTTGCCAATAATGTTATACTTGAATTTTACACTAAATCACAAGTCAATATATTGCAGTCAGATAGGCTATGTATTGACAAAGACCTAGGCCATGTATTGACAGAGAAATCTTTGAGTCAACTGATTTAAAATATATGTAAATGTTACATGCATCCTTCTCTTACTAATCTACATTCATATCAAACTGTCTTGCAATGTTTTATATTATAGTGGAAATTTCAATTGATAAGAGAGATATACTACATACATTTGTATTTCTCTTTGGTACGTGATAGATTAAATATTTATCTCTAGTCAATTAAAGTTAGTAAAATGTAATTTTAGAGTGATAATATTCAGGATGTTTAGTTTAATAATTAATAAAGAATAAGCACAAACCATGTAAATCTTTACTACTGCAAAACCAATAAAATTCTAGAATAGAGAACTCAAAGAATATACTTAGCTTTGTACTTCTTTGAATTTCCAAATAATATGCACAGAGAAATAATATGAAAATATATTAGCTTGTTTGCAAAATTATATTTAATTCTCTGTTTCAAAACCTGGAGTTTCAGAACCTGGAGTTGCCTCCCTAGTCCAATTGATAATAAAGATCACCACAGAAGAAGATTTAGGCCATTTTAAATGCACATATAGCTTCTAAATATATAACACACGAAATAAACTTGATACTATGCACTTCTACTTGTACAATATTCTAATTAAACACAGACTGTGATGACAGAGTATTTTTTCAGAATACCAAGAAGGGTAACTAGACTAACTGGTTCATAAAATTTCATGTATACATTGCTTTATTCTAATTCTTGAGAGTTTTAATGTATTGTCTTTCCTACATGGAAATAATTATATGAAAAGAAGGCTTATACTTTACCAGGATCCTGTGGCTCATACATGTAATTCAAGCTACTCAGTGTGCTGAAATCTGAGAATGGTGTTCAAAGCCAAACCAGGCAAGAAAGTCAATGCGGTCAGTATCTCCAATAAACTACTCAGAAAAAGCTGGAAGTGGCACTTTGGTTCAAGTGGTAGAGAACTAGACTTGAGCACAAAGAGGCTCAAGGGTCTCATCCATACCCTGAGTTCAAGCCAGCAATCCTACTTTTGGGCATTTACCTGAACGATCACAAACTAAGACCATTCTAAAGCTATCAGCACAACTATGTTTATAGCAGCATTATGTACCATAGCTAAGATATGGAACCAACCCAGATGCCCCTCAGTAGATGAATGGATCAAGAAAATGTGGTAGATACACACAATGGAATTCTATGCTTCCATCAGAAAGAATGACATTGCCCCATTTGTTAGGAAATGGAAAGGCTTGGAAAAAATTATATTAAGTGAAGTAAGCCAGACCCAAAGAAACATAGGTCCCATGGTTTCCCTTATTTGCAATAACTAGTATATGTCTGAGACAAGCAGATAAGGTCAGATAAGATGATATTAAGCAAAATGAACCCTCAGATAAGGACACAAGTGTTTTTTTTCTTTCTTGCTATTGTTTGTAACATATTTATAAGGTACCACATGATTATTTTGTTGCTTTGTATGTCGTTCCCCCACGTATAACCCTTGTTTTCACTGTATTTGATGTTGGTATAATTTGGGGAGGGAAGGGAAAAAACAAATTGTTTAAACAGGGATACAGGTTGACCGATGGCAACAATGAGATGTACAAGATGTTATATTAAAAACAAACTTTACAATTTACACGGCTGTTGGGGGGGGGGTGGGCGGGGGAGTGTAGTTGTGGAGATGGGAGGGAAAGGATGGTAGGGGGAAAACAAAGGAGCAGAAAACAATGCTTGATAAGAAATGTACTCATTACCTTGTTCATGTAACTGTAACCCCTCTTCTGTATAGTATTCTCACAATAAAAAATTTATAAAAGGAAAAGCTAAGGAAAGAAAAGAAAAGGCTATACTCATATTGAACTCCTAAAAATATTCTAAACTTCTAAAATGAAAGATACGCTGGAGAAACTCAAATACATCAAATTCTTCAGCCTAATGTTAAAATATTGAAATGAAGTATTCTAAAGTATTTTACCTGATCTATTACAAAAGACATAGATGGAGAATCTGCTTCTCTCTGTAATTCAGTATTGTAATTCCTCTGAAATCACAATCTTTGTCGAAACCCTTGGGTCAAGTTCCTTAATCAAAGTAGAGATTCAAATTCTTAGAGAAAATGCAAATGATACTTCAAGATCATAAAGTCATAATTCAATAAAAAAATTCTCTCTTCCACACATATAATCTGATATTTTTATTAGTGTACTTATAAAGAGTAAATGAGCTGAAATTCATCTTAATATTGGAAATATTACTATGGAAATATCTTATTAGGAAGATATAAATTACTAATGAGGTAAATCACATTTATTTAGTCATACCAAGTTTTGAATCAGAATATACATATTTACATTTGTATTGGACAATATAGCATGGATGAGTCCGTAAAACTACAATACAAGAAAGTGAAATGATACACACACTCCAAAGAGTTTTACCTGAGAAATTGAAACCCTGTGGCACTTTGATGGATTACCCTTTTTGGATGTATTTGCATAGAGTTTTTTGTTTGATGCCCATGATTGTCATTTTCCACATCATCAAAAAAACTCAGGGGAACTTCCCTTCAAACATCAATTCTAGTTTAATATTCTCATTTCTTCTCGTTCTATTCTGTATCACTTCACAATTATTAGATATAGTTTTTCAGGCTAATAGTTGAAAGCCTAAGAACTGTCACTAATGTCTCCATGAATCAGAACTGTTTATTTATAGTCACCCTTTGCTGTCTGTCTATAAGAACATAACTTTCAAATTGAGTTTTCTAAAAAGAAGAAAGAAAACAGTATAACCTCCTATTGAAATAGCCTTCTGTTTCAATAGAATTTTTTGTTGTTGTTGTTGGTCGTGGGACTTGAAGTCTGGGCCTAGGTGTTGTCCCTCAGCTCTTCAGCTCAAGGCTAGTGCTCTACCACTTGAGCCACAGCACCACTTCTGGCTTTTTCTACTTATGTGGTGCTGAGGAAATGAACCCAGGGCCTCACGCATGAAATGCAGCACTCTACTACTGAGCCCCCCTCCCAGTCTGGTGGAAAAATTTTTTGTTTTTTTTTTTTATTGTGAAAATACCGTACAGAGGGGTTACAATTACATGAGCAAGATAATGAGTACATTTCTTATCAAGCATTGTTGCTTCCTCCTTTGTTTCCCCTTCCCATCCCCCTTCCATCCCTCCCCCCCACCCAAGTTGTAAAGTGTTTTTCGACGTAACGTCTTGTATATCTCATTATTGCAATGGGTCCACCTGTATCCCTATCTAAACTATTTGTTTTTCCTTTCCCCTCCACAACTTATACCAATGGAATCTTGAAACTAATTATTTAGAATTGAAAATTATCAACCTTTGAAACTCTAGTAGCCGGGCGACTTTGGTTCGCGCCTGTAATCCTAGCCATTCAAAAGGCTGAGATCTGAGGATCATGGTTTAAAGCCAGCTGGTGCAGGAAAGTCCTGAGACTCTTGTCTCCAACTAACCACCAGAAAACTGGAAGTGGCACTGAGGCTTAAGTGGTAGAAGGCTTGCCTTGAGCTCAAGGACAGGGCCCAAGCCCAGAGTTCAACCCCCATGATCTATAAAATAAAAAACAACAACAAAAACCCTCTAGTTATAATGGGCAAAATAGAAGACAGTTTGTGAATATGTAAGTGTAAATGTATTTAATTTAATATGTACAATAGGTGTATATTACAAGTTCCAAGCAAAAAATTTGGACTAGCCAATTTTGAATATGAGTAGTTAAGATTCCCCATTTGTGTTTTACCTCAGATACTGTTTTGCAATTAAATTCTATTTTACTAGTCTTAGCTGTTCTAATGATTCCAAATTTGTTTTGTGCTCCTGGGATACACGTATCATGACAGACCCAACCCTTTGGATAAAATTTTCCATTTAAAATGTTTTATTCACTGTAATATTTCTCAAACATTATAAAAAACAAAGGAGGTTAAAAAGTATGCCCTTCCATTTGTCACTGCTTGCCTTTTGCATTATGAAGAGTGTGTTTAACCTTCTATTTTCAAGAGCAGAAACTGTAGAAAGGTGTGCGAGCTGTGTAATAACTCTGCTGTATGAGCTCCTTATGCCTCCAGGAAAGTATTCTGACATTCAGTATTTAAAGCTTTAAATTTGTGCTCTCGTAAAGGTCAGACAGAAAAGAAAATTTTCCAGGTACTCAGTATATTAAGTGGGGAAGAAAAACTTTGAGAGATGCTGAAAGACGCTTTTAGGAGAAATTTAATATTTTCCAGAGGAATTGAACCATTAAGAATACACATGGTTTATTAACATAATAAAAATAGCTTTCAAGAAGAGTTGATCCATGAGGAATATGCTTGACATGTAAACCTACAATTAAAGTCTGAATTACATAGCAAGTATTAGATATTCCACAGAAGTTTGTACCACCATGAAGGCTTTACAATTGTACTGCCCAAATATAACCCAAGTATTTAAATACATTGTCCTTTATTAATCTGCTGATTGGTGACAATGAAGGTAAAGCCAACATTCTAGACAACTTGCATTAGCATAATCAAAAACCATTTTCTATTAACTTATGCAAGATATTTCAGGCTGACAAGAAGTCAACAAGAACACCCTCAAGAAGGACAAAAATATTTTATAGTAATTATGTAACATTTTATATATTAATTATTTAGGAATATACAATGCTAGTCCTTCAAGAAGAAAAACACTTGTATAAAGTGGTTTATTTTTTTCTGTTACTTTTTCAAAATTTACGTTAGCTTAACTACACACACAATAAAATAAGGAAGAGTTATATTTTATTTCTAATTTTAACAAGTTCTATAGCTTCTATCGTTATAGTAGTAAATCAGAAAATAATTTTTTCTAAGAGATGTATACATATGTATATGTATATATATCTTAGAAGGGTATATATCTTGTGAAAAAATATCAGTCACTTGTGTTTTACTAAAACATCCATCTATTTTATGGTCCCCAAATGTATACAAATTTATCAAAAATATGAATGAATTTTTAAATAGTAACAGCTTTAAGTAGAAATATCAATCTTCCAGTATCATTGAGAAGTTACCCTTAAGGGACTTTTACACATCTTATCTAAATTCTACCATTGATAAAGGATACAATTTCCATTAAATTTTTTTCTATGTGTAGTTTCTGACACTTTTTTTTCCTTTTTTGGGTGATTGATAAACTTGCTACCTCTTTGTTTCCCAGTTCTTGAAAATTAAAATTAAGCATTGTTATGTGAATATAAGATCATATGCAGAGGAAATAAAGTATGAAAAAATCACAGTAGTTTGCTCTGGAAATTAAGAGTATTAGTTATAATTTTGGAGAGAAGATAGTAAAATAATGTTAAAATGACTTTTTAGGGAAAACTAGGAATGATCCATTTTTCAATCTGGAAATTTGCTTTGTAATTCCTCATTGTTCTATCATTTACATTTTGTGTATTTTTTGTAAAATATTTTCTATAAAATATTTCTCAATAAACAGAATTTAAGCATTTATACTCCTTTTTATCAGAAGTGCACCAAAGAGTGGGCAAATATATTGTTCTCAGGCTTCTCTAGAACAGATATTAATGCAAAAAAAGGAGAGCAGAGTTGTGTTTATAAAAAAATCAACCTTCAATTAAACCAAAATGAAATTGTCTTAGAAAGAAATACCATGCCCTTGAATATTCCATTTTTGAATGATTCAAGAAATTAAATACATTGTTAAATTAAATAATATAAGAGATGGAAGTGAGGTGCTAATGAAAATTGAATTTATTCAATTATAAAGCTAAAACTTGTGCAAAATATAAAATTATGTAGTTTATGTATTCCCTTATACTATAATACTATTTTCCCCACCACAATTTTTCAATATCTTAACACATCACTTATTTCTACCACAAAGTTACCTTCAAAACAAGTCACCCCTGGTTCTCCCTGTGATAGGCCATGGAGCACCAGACTGAGGAAAGATTCATCCCCTTAGAGCTGTCAACCCTACTGCAATGGGAGAATGGATCCAGGCAAGTCCTTCAGTGGATTTTAATTTACTTTTTTTTTTAGCTAGGAAACTCATGAATGTAGCTTACATTTGATCAGAGACTTTTCTCCAACACTTGGTATTTTGAAGTCCCAGACTCAAGCTAACTTTCTTTGTAGATGGTCTATCAGGAGGTAATGAAGATAAAATATGTCATAAGGTGAGTGTTTTTTGTTTTTTTTTTTTATGATAGAATTGCTGGCTTGATGAGAGTAACAAGTCTTTCTTCTTTCTACTTCAGCCCATGAAAAGGAAACAACAAAAGACCATATGAGAACCACAGTGAGAAGGCAAGCCATGAAGAGAGCCCTCTAATCTCAGGCTTTCCACTCCCAGACTGTACATCAGTTCCTGCTCTTTAAGCCACACAGTTTCTGGTATTTTGTCATAGCAACCCAAGAACATTGAGAAATATATTTGGAAAGCAGAGCACCAGAAATATTTATGAACAGCACTAATGTATGATAATTATAAATATTTAAAATGTAAAAGCTTGGAAGTGGCGCTGTGGCTCAAGTGGTAGAGCGCTCGCCTGGAGCTAAAGAGTGCAGGGACAGCGCCCAAGCCCAGAGTTCAAACCCCACGACCAACCAAAAAAAAAAAATCGTAAAACTAACAATATGAGTAACTATATTTAGTAGAATGACGGGATAGAAGCAAAGGTGAGTTATATTTTTCATAGCAGTATAGAAGTAGATATAAAATTAGAAAAATTATGAAATTAGAAAAATAGCTATAAAGTAATTCTAAAAGTATTTCTCACAATTATTTTTGTATGTTAAAGTGAAATCTTCTATGACATAATAGTATCTATGATTGTCAAGGAATATAGTTTGAATCCAACAATTTAATTCCATTTTATATTTTCAATTTAAACAAAAATTGGGGGTTTTATAAATGACAGGTTTTGTACAGTCTTAATTGCATATTATTTCCAGTTAAAAATTTCTCCTCCATTCACTTTGTATAAATACATACTGCATTTAATATTTCCAAGCTTTTAAGAATATTACAAAGAGATCAAAGAAAGACTATAGAAAATTAATTAAACATGTTGTCAAACTTATATAATCAATTACAACCTGTATCGGTACATACTATTTTTTGCTATTTTATGTTTTTCTAAATGTGCTCTTTTAAACTCTTTAAAGAAGAAGTCCACCTACCATATGCATATATCTATCGGTGAGAGTGTCTCACAAAATAACTAGGACTTCTTCAACTTGATCTGCTTGTGTTGCATTGTCTCCCAATTATTAAAGGATTCCAAATGTCCTGTAAATCACAAGACAAATATTTTTGCAATGCAACTCCTTTTATATTTTAAGTAAATATCAATGATATGAAAATGAGACCATTTTGCACTTCAACTCTAGTATCTCTTGTCTGATAGTGACTTTTTAATTGGTAAATCATATACACATAATAAGACAAATGCTTAAACTACAAAACTATCATTTTAAGTCATCATTTAACTTTTGAGTTAACTGTGCATGAATTTCAACCATCAGAGAGACCAACCAACTTTCACAAGTATCCCCATAACTTTATCATATAACTCTATTTTATCACAATGCACAAAATAAAATAAAAATCAATATCAAGGTAGACTACAGAAAGCATGCAAATACATGGAAACTAAAGAACTGATTTTGGAATAACCAATTTGTCATCAAAGAAATTAAGGAAAAGAAAATGACAGGATTTCTAGAATCAAATAACAATGAAACAAGTTACTACAAAATTCTGGACACAACAAAGGATGTGATAAAAAAAGAAAGTTTATAACTACTAGTGCTTTTATTAAAAAATAATAAAGATCTCAAGTAAGTAATACAGTGATGTCTCTTACAGAAGAACAAGCCAAATCCCAAATCAATATATAGAAGGAAAAAAAATAAAGATCAGGGCAAACAATAATGAAATGGAAACCAAAAGTATAACACACAAAAAACAATAAGTCATAGAGATGAGTTGAAGACATAAGCAAAATTGACAAACAAGTAGCCAAATTTAAAAAGAAATCCAAATTAATAAATTTTGATATGAAGAAGAAACTATGGTAACAAATAACAATAACATTAAGAGGACTAGTATAAACTATTTTGAAAACCTACATTCCAAGGAAATAGAAAGTCTGAAAGCAAAAGATATATATCTAGATTCATATGATCTATCAAAATTGAACCAAGAATATATAAAGAACATGAACAGATCTAGAATAAGCACTGGCATTGAGGCAGTAATAAAATATCTCCCAATAATAAAAGTCAGGACTGGATGGATTTATTGCTGAATTCTAACATATATCTGAAAATGAATGAATATCAATGCTCCTGAAACTATTCTCTTAGAAAATAAAAGAACTCTATTAAGATCATTTATGAAACCATTATTACCCTTATACTGATACCAGACAAAGACACAAAAACAACAAAACTTTTATAGACAATTTTCTTGATGAAAACATGCCAAAAATTTTAATGAAATACCTGCAAGCCTAATTCAATAACACATTAAAAAGATCATATGCATTGACAAATTTGATTTTATTCTAAAATTTAATGACAGTTCACACAACTCAGTAACTAAAATTTCTCATATAACAGAATATAAGACAAAGAAAAACACATTTTTGCCTCAAATAAAACAGGAAAAAAGCCTTTAGTAAAATTCAATAACCATTCATGAGCAAAGCCTTAAAGAAACTTCAAATAGAAGGAAAATGCCTCAATACAATAAATGCTATTCATGAAAACCTATGGATGAAATCATATTCAGTACAGAAAAACTACAAGCATTTTCTCTGAAGTCAGAATGAGAAAATATGCTCATTTTTCCCACTCTCGCTTGATATACTGCCTGAATTCTTGTCTCAGTGGTAAGAAAAGTAAATAGAAAAAGGTGAATAGGAAAGGAAGAAGTCCAATTATCTTTGTTAAAATGAATACAATCCCATATTTCTATACATTAATAATAAATAGACTGAAAAAGAAATCAGAAAAACAATTCCTATAAAAAAAAATACTCTCAAAAACGTACCTAAGAATAAACACCCAATGAGGGGAAATATCTTACAATAAGTATTATAAAGCCTTGAGGAGAGAAATAAGATGACACTAAATTCTAGAGAGACCTGTCATGCTCATGGATTAGCAGAATTAATACTGAGAAATGCCTAGAACCTTGATAACAATTTTTTTCTTTTTTTCTTTTTATTTATTTATTTATTTATTTATTTATTTATTTATTTATTTATTTATTTATTTTATTGTGAAAATACTGTACAGAGGGGTTACAATTACATGGGCAAGATAATGAGTACATTTCTTATCAAGCATTGTAGCCTCCTCCTTTGTTTCCCCTTCCCATCCCTCCCCAGCCTCCCCCTGTCCCCCCACCCAATCCTCCCCCCCTCCACCAAAGTTGTAAAGTTTGTTTTCGACATAATGACTTGTACATCTCATTGTTGCAATGGGTCCACCTGTAACCCTATGCAACATCTAGCTACCTAGAAGAGAAAACCCAGTCCAAAAGTTCATATGAAAATACAAAAGATACAAATAGCCAAAGCAATCCTAAATTTACACCTGTCACAAAATCTGTCTCCGAAGTATATGACCAAGCCATTGTGAAACAAAATAAAAGTAACAAAGACAAAATAACAATAACAACAAAAACGCATTTTTTGGGCACAAAAATAGACCAATACCTTAATGAAATAGGAGACTCAGAAATAAGCCCCTACAATTACAACCATTTTCAACAAAAGTTCCAAAAATGTATGTTGAAGAAAAGACACTTCAAAAATTGGTGTTAGGAATTCGTTTAAATAGGGATACAGGTGGACCCATTGCAACAATGAGATGTACAAGTCGTTATGTTGAAAACGAACTTTACAACTTTGGTGCAAGGGGTGGGGAGCCGGGAGGATTGGGTGGCGGGACAGGGGTAGGATGGGAAGGGATGGGAAGGGGAAACAAAGGAGGAAGCTACAATGCTTGATAAGAAATGTACTCATTATCTTGCCCATGTAATTGTAACCCCTCTGTACAGTATTTTCACAATAAAAAAAAAATTGGTGTTAGGAATACTTGAAATATACAGGTAGGTCACTAGATCTATATCTCTCATCTTGTACAAAAATCTACTCAAAATATCAAAGTTTTTCATGTAAGACTTGAAAATATCGAACTAGTACAGAAAAACATAGGGAAAAACAATTGACGATACCGGCATAGATGTGTAAAACAACAGAAATAAGTTTTCTCTCTGCTTTCAACTTAAAAAGGTTTCAGGTTACTAGAAGTAACATATTGAGTGCTGATCATTATTATTGGCTTGTAATAAATATTTAATAAATTATTTATTACATAATTTAGAAAATAATCACTTTATTTTTTGGGACAGCCAGAATTGAATTTATTTCTTTCCCACAATCATTCACCTGTGCACATGACCTTTACAAAACACATTCATTTTGGCTAAACATAATGAGGACTGTCTCACATTATAGGTCAATATATCAGTCCTACCATTCTGAGTCTATAATTTCAACCTCTTTTACTCCACATATACATATATGTATATATATACTCCATATATACACACATTCATACATATTCTATATATGTATACCATCTACATATTTACTCCATATATATGAGGAGTAATATATATATATATATATAAACAAAATATCCCATTTTGTTTTAGATATGAAATTTTTTCAATACTTATATGAGGAAAAGAAAAACTCAATCAGGTATCTCTAGAATTGCCTAAGTAGACAAGCTAATATGAAATAATATTCAATGACATCTATTACATCACCCTCCCACACAAGACTCCTTTGTTTGTACTGAGGTTTGCATTCAGGGCCTTGCACTTATTAGACAGGCACTGAATCACTTGAAACATGCTGTCAGGCTTTATACTTTAGTGACATTTGGAATAAAATGCTTCTCTGACCCATGCAGGCCTGGACTGTGATTTTCCTACCTATGCTTTGATCGTTCTTGAGATGAAAAGCACCAACCACCAAGCCCATCTTTTTATTGGTTAGGAAGGATTCTCACAAACTTTTTTTTTTCTGAGATTTTACTTGAACTGCAATCTTCCCAATCTAGCTGTCCAAAAAGCTGGGATTACAGGTGTGCACCACCGTGTTCAGCTCAAAGTGTTTAATTAATGTACATTTATTACAATTACTACCAATTGTCACCATTAATAATGGTATCAAGTTATCTGTGTTGAACATGATTAATACAGCTTCCTTTATAACTTAAAATTACATTTTGTTAAAAAAGCAAACATTTCCTGCATAGGCTTTTTAATAAATTATACAAAGTACTTTTTTGTTCTTTTCATAAACTGATCATCTGTTAGACTCCAAATATATTTCTTAAAATTATCTCAAAGAATGGACATAGGAATAATTTAGAGTGAAAATGTCACTAAGTAAGTAGTTACCTACAACTTTTGTTAGTGGAACAAATTTATTTGTAATAATTTGGAGGGAAAAGTCAGTAGATAAAATTATTTCAGTACATGGAAGAATAAAGTCATTCTATTGAACATACATTTTATTGAGCATGCTGAAAATAATGAATAATAGAGAGCTTTTTCTCTTTAAAAACCTAACATTAATACTAAAAACTTGTAATTGGCATATATTACCATAATATTTTCTATCAAAACTAAAGAAAATGACTACTAGAACATTAGATTTTGAAATCATTTAAATGATACTAGTCTGAATGTACTTTTAGAAGTGAGTTACCCTGTTTATATGTAAATGTAGATAAAAATTTCATTTCTCATTAAGGAAAAGTTACCATAGTGATATTTACGTTATTAGAAATGATACCAAATATCTTTCTGAGGAGATTACATTTTAATCAGTGATTTCAAGGTGTGACTGAATAACAAAAATTAAAACTCACTAAATATAGAAATATATTATCAAAGAAGAAAGTCACATTTTAAACAGTTTTGGGCTTACAGAAATCCAAGGGAGACCATATCACCTAATTTCAAATGTAGATATAACTACATTCAGAACCCTTGGTTTATTTGCAAACAAGTATAATTATTATTGGAAAAAGAATTAAAGATTCCTTTACATTTAAAAAGCAATCTGTGAGTATGGATAATATGGTTATCTTTATTATTAAAACAGTAAGCTTACTTTATTCTACATGTTTAAAAGTTGTAAATTTAATTAAATATATGTAAGCTTAATTAAAAATTATATTAATATAAACTATATCTGATTATGTTGTTTTAAATTTTATAATTTGGGTTTTTAAATGCAAAAAAGTTGCTAATGGAGAAAATTATCAACTCTGTATAGTAATAATATCAGTCTAAATAGTTTGAAAGGTATCAATATAATCTGTGTAATTATATATGAAAATTTCTATTTGCTTGGCTTAAAAACCCAGTTTTATTTCTGTTCTGCATATCCATTGACTTAATCTTAGAGTTCCTTATGTCTCTTTGAGTCCTTCAGTTTTGTTCTAATTTCATTCTGTAGCTGGCTCCTATGTTATTCAGGTTTACATGAGTGACAAAATACCAAAGCAAATTAAGGAAGGAAAGATTTATTTTGGCTCACAGTTTTGGAGGCTTTGGTCCATCTTAGTATTTATGGAACGAAAGAAGAAAGTGCAAAGATGCATTAATTCATTATAATTACTCCATTGTTTAAAATCTATTATTATGTACTAATTATGTAATATTATTACTTGTTAAAATGATATTTTAGGATTCTGTAATTCTGACACATCCCCACATCACTTCAGTTGGCCAGGTACCTATGGCTCACACGTGTAATTATAACTACTCAGGAAGCTAAGATCAGAAGATCTCAGTTCAAAGACAACTGGGGCAGTAAAATCTGTGAGACGCTTACTTCCAATTAATGAGCAAAAGAAAGCTGGAAGTAGAGCTGTGGCTCAATTGGTAAAGTACTAGCCTTTAGTCAAATAACTCAGGGATAATGCCCAGGTCATGAGTTCAAGCCCTAGGACCAGCACACTCACGAAACAATGTGGTTATATTTGAGTTTACCATAAATATATGGATGAAATGTTATGGTAGGCAAAGTTAACATTTTCAGGTAATTTAACTTATATGAAATAGAAGTTAATCTAATAATGTGGAGAATATTTCTTAACACTCAACAGTAAAACAATAAACCTTATAAGGAATTACTAAATATTTAAATATTCATTGAAAGTTACTTCACAAATTAAAGTTGTAAAATAGCAATTTATTAAATATATTGGAATTTGGAGGCTATAATTATTTCTGTTTAATTCAACCTAATTCACAAAGCATAAACTGTTATATAAAGCAATACCTAATGTGAGATCATGTCCTTTAGTAATGATTAAAAACAGTTTATGGGAATTATATTTAATTTGCAAGGCAAAACTACTTTTGATATTTGAAAATTATTTAATCAGATTGCACTGACTTAATTTTAAAATCAATTTTTAGCATTAAATTCTAACGCAGTAAAAATTCATAAACAAAATGTTATTCTCAGGATCTAAACAATTTAATGAAGGTCCAGTAATTGTACTGCTTGATAACATCCCTAAATGTATTGAAACTATTATATATGAATAAGTTTGCTTCCATAGGCCAATGAATAAACATACTCCGGTACATATCCCTGCTAAACAACATTATTTACCATAAAAGTAAATGAAATATCTAATCACGAAAGATCCTTAATGATATGTCACCAAGTGAAGAAGTTATCTATGCAATGTATAGCTCAAATAATACAGCATTCTAGAAGACACAGAACAATAAGAGTATGAAGATCATGGCTGTTTGAAGATGGAGTCAAGCAAAGGGAATGAGTGAATAGATGACATTGGGATTTTTATGACAGTAAAATTAAAAAACATTTAACGCATCATTGGGGAAACCTTCAATTTATACCACTGACAGGGTGATGTTCACAGTAAAGTATAGACTTGAGGCCATATTATTTTATTAATATTGGTTCAACTGTAAGAAACATATCAAGCACATACAAAGCATCAGAGGAGAAAACTGCTGGTGGGAAAGGATATGGGATTTTCTATATTTTTATACATATATATTATTTTACAATTTTATGACCCAAGCCATAAAAATGGTTATAATAAAGAGAAGTTGCATTTTAAAGTATTATTTTAAAGATTATTGTTTTTG